>NC_092559.1:49006560-49606560 GCF_037038585.1 Patagioenas fasciata
ATCTTTCAGTGTCATATTTGTTGAAAGCAACTTGTTGGTGAGTCCTTCTTGACTAGGGAGCTATATAAATTTGCCAATACTTGATGATAATCTTAAATTCCTTTTTATTAGATTAAGTGGGACAAGATCTTCTAAAAACCTGTTTGTTCAATATCTTGTTCCATTTTGTTCCTGTAGGCTTTCCTATAAAATATATAGTTCCTGCATACTTCATGAAGTATGCTGCAGAAATGTCAATGAGTAGGTGTTAATCCAAATACTTACTATTCTTTCATTAGAAGTTCAGAAGGTAACGTGCCATTGAGATGTGTGAATATTATTGCTGGCCTGAGTACCTTCAGAAACAATACACCTCAGCTGCAGAATATACAGGGATTGAGTCTGTCACTGGTGAAGGGTCAGTCCATGGTGATTTCAGTATTAGCTTGATTTAGCTTGTAATATATATTTTTATTTTTATGGTTTTATTTTTGTAGTGAATGTGGTTTTATGTGCAGTATTTGACTTTTTATCCCCTAGTATTACTTTTTTTTTTTTTTTTTTGCTATACATCAATACTGTTGGACAGTATACCCAGGATTACCCCATCCCAGATGCAGAATCTGGCACTTGCTCTTCTTAAATTTCATACAGTTGGTGATTGCTCAGTTCTCTAGTCTGTAAGGCCTCTCTACCCTCGAGGGAGTCCACAGGTCCTCTTAGTTTAGTATCATCAGCAAACTTACTTAATGTATTTCGATTCCTGTGTCCAGATCATTTATAAAAACATTAAAGAGCCCTGGCCCTAAAATTGACCCTTTGGGAACCCCACTGGTGACTTTAACTCTTTGAGCCTGACCCACCAGCCAATCACTTACTGTCGCGGGGGAGTGATTTTAGGGTTCTGCTTGCTGCAGAACAATGTTTAGATTTCTTAAAGAGAAGCGCAACTTAAAAGAGTTCGGTAGCAGGTTCACTCTATTATTTACTGCATGGGAAAATATACCAAGCTGAATGCTGCTTACCTTCTCTCCAGGTGCCTGTATTTGTTCACAAAGCAAACTTTCAGGTGTCTTCCCTCCCTGATAACCATTTGCTCCAGGGGCTGTGTCTTGGAGCTCCGGAGACAAATTTTCAGGCGAGGCCGTATTCATCACGGTGCAAACTGTCAGGATTCCTCTTTCCCTGATAACCATTCGCTCCGGAGTCTGTATTTTAGAACTCCAGCAGCAAACTTTCAGGCGAGGCCTTATGACCAAATGCAGAGCAGACTTTCAGGAGACAAGATTCTCAGAAAATAAAAAAAATTAATGGAGTAGAATAGCAGAAGGGCTGGCTCAAGATGAGTACCTGTGCAGAGGTCTGCCCGAGCATAGAAAACTACAAACTTTTATATCTTTACAGACCATTCACACCAAGATCCAGTCCAATAGCAAAATTTTACCACCAGGTCCTTTGCTCCCCATTGGACCCTTTTTCCCCTGACTCCATGTGGGCCTCTGTTTTGTTCAGTTGTAGACATTGTTTTTGGTCCATATCCTTGAAATTGCCGTTTTGTCTGGATAAATCCTTTCTTGTCAGCAAAGTGCAAAAATAGGCCCCGCTTCGCAGATGTCTGTGATGTCTCTGTGTTAGCCTTGGATCGTTGTTTTCCCAGTCAATTCCATTTTTCCCAGCAAAACGCAAGCTAGACTTGATCTTGCAGGCGTTTAGTGTAGTCTGCAGTTGCTTTTGGTAAATATGAGTTTAAAATTTTAGCAAATCTAGTCTACCAAGTAACATGAATCAAAGAGTACACTAAAAATCATACAACCTTATATCTCTAAATAATCCATTACATTTGGTGTGTGTCTACTTAAGCTAAATGATTAATATTGAACTTGAATTGGGCTTGTCCACTGACCTGTGAGTAGTAAAACCATTGCCATACAGCTCACTTATTTAGCAGGGAGAGCTCAAAGTGGGCTCATCCAGGCTGTTGTATTTATAGAATGAAGTGGTTGACTCGTAGTCAATTGCATACAGTAGGAAAAGTATGCACGAGACTCCCTGTGCCCACAAGTTACTGGTGTTCAGTGTGCAGTTCTGCTTCCTTGTGGGTCTCCTGGAAGGAGTTCTTGGCCTGGCTGCGGCTCAGGCCTTTACATCCTCTGGAGCCTGGACCAAACTGCTGCTGATTTGGCTGGGGGGGGGGTCAAGTGCATCTGCCACACTTACCACTTATGGGTCTAGCTGTATGCTGGACATTTTGTCCAGAATGATACTGTGAGAGGCAGAATCAAAAGCTTTGCTAAAATCCAAAACCTCCACAACTACTGGCTTCCCTTGGTCAACTAGATGGGTGATCTTGTCATAAAAGGAAATTAAGTTGGTTAAGCAGGACTTTCCCCTTGTGAACCCATGCTGGCTATGACCAATAACTGCATTGTCTCTCACGTGTTTTTCAATAACTCCGAGAATAACCTTCTCCATAATTTTACCAGGCAGTGAGACTGATACCTGTAATTACCAGGGTCTTCCTTCTTGACATGTATCAATATTTCTTTGTAGACTGATACCTGTGCTGGTAAATGGTATGAAATATTCAGAGATTGATATTATTCTCTTGAAGGTAAGCACTGATTTCTTTTATACTCAATAAGAATATCTGTTTAGCTTCTGACTTGTCAATCAGAATGATTGAACTGGTACACCAGATTTGGTCTGCCATCTCTTCCATGGAGATTTAGCTTTCTTGGGCAAGGTGTGCTGTTCCAAAAACTACATGCAACTGCTGCTCTGTTTGTTGGAAAATAGTCTGTGGGGTTTCCTGCTTTGTCCCTGTCCCCTCCCACCCAGCTTTGGCAGAGATGGGATACTTTTACCCATGAATTACTGCAGCACCGGAACCTTAAAAATATGATCAGAATTCATTTTAATGACCTTCTAGCTTGAACTGCACAGCTTTTTCCCTCACAACATTTTAGAATGTCTCTGTACTAGAATTTATCTATTTCTTCTTCCTTCTAATTCCCTTCCATCAAGCATAATTTCTTAGCAAGAAGGATACTTTGTGCTTTTGTGTGAGCTTACCTCTCTTGCTTCTATTTTCCTGTCATTTTTCTGGTAAATACTGTAGCAGAATGCAGGAACGATGGCCTTTTTAATTAGCTGGGCAGATGTGAATCTTTCAAATGTTTATAAAATCTTGAAGTAAAGTTTACAATACATTCTTAACTTCCATGAGCAATATAGTTGCAGTAGTTTATGTAATCAAACATTTTGATGACAGGGGGATGTTGAAGAAGATGAAGCTATTCCAGATAGTGAACAGGACATAAGACCTCGTTTTCATCGTTCACGGACAGTAGCTCAGCAACATGAAGAAGATGGTATTGAAGATGATGACGATGATCTTGACGATGATGATGATGATGACACTATTTCTGACTGGAATTTAAGTACGTCAAAGTAACGTGTAAAATGTTTTAAAATATATCTACTTGCATAATACAGTAAAAAGTTTGTATATAGGAATACTGAGGCTTTCCTTTTGAATAGAAAAAGAACTATCTGCTGATATAATTGGTGGTTGGGGAAGCGGGGGAGACTTTCAGGTGACGTTTTGGCTATGTAACTGTACTGACAAAAGCTAGCTATCTGTAAGCTTATTTTGAATATGGCTGATAGAGCTGCAAACATCTGCTGAATGCAATTCAACAGCAGCTTTGGAATTTGAATTTTAATTCTACAAGATAATCGAAATCATGGATCACCTGTCTAACATTACATTATTGAAAAAAGTCTTACACATTGTTCTTAGCTTGAGGAAGCTTAATAATGCTTTCTTTTACTTCATTCTTCCCTCTAAATCTGGTTTGTGTATTTGATTTTTTTTCCCCTCCATTTGAACATACTGCTTTTGACAACTATTACCAGTAGTTCAGATGTAGTATAGATGAATGTGCCTTGAAACTTATGGATCAAACAACTTTGAGACATACTTAATCAATTTAAATTATTATTATTATTTCAGAAGAAAGTAAAGTATCTTTTTAATGTAGTTTTTAATTCGTAATGCTATTCTTGTAGTCGTTGTGTGTAGAGATCGCAGAATACATATTTTCTGAAAAACGCGGCTGAAATGACAGAGGGCACTCTGTGGTCCACAGTTTTGGTTAAGATGGCGAGGAAGCTAAAGCTAACTAGGAAAGAGGGAGAACAGAACAGTTAAGAAATCTGTTTTGATGTATGTCATGTGGATTTAAGATAATTTGGATTATCTGAAATTCAGAATTGCATGCCCTATTTCTTGTCCAGTGTTCTATATTTGACTTCCAATTGGAACAGAAAGGAAGCATCAACACAGCCTGACAATTAGCAGCATTGCTTACTAATGAGACCTGGTAACTAAATATGGGAGCCCACCTTTTTTTCCTCTAGTAGAAAGCTGAAACAGTCTTAGCTGAAAGCAGCAGGTGCTGGTCTTGGGAAGTCTGTACTGTTTATTACTGTGTTGCAGTGGAGATCTGCTCTGAGTTGAGGGCTCATGTTTTGTTTTGTTTAAACCTGTTGGACATCATCTAGGAGCAGAGCAGTTTTGTATTTATTACCTATTCTAATAGTTGCTACCTCCCAGCTGAAAATGTATCTGTGTCCTGTTTTGGCTCACTAGCAGTTTAGGTCCAGTTTAGGATTTTTGCATGTTACATTTGCCACGTATATTTTGCCTGATTACCTGTCTTGTATATACTTTTGTTCCAGTTGGATCATTTCCGACAGATTAAGAAGAAACTGAGATCATAATAAGCAAAAAGAGTGCAGTATAAATTCTCTAATACAAGCATTCTTTATAAATCCATCTTAGCATTATTTTTCTAGACAGCACCACAGCAGAAAACCAGAGTAAGGATTTCTGAATCATGTTTTGAAGTTATTCTTTTATGAACTTTTGTGTGCTAAAAATATGAGATTAAATACTTTTGAACAAATTTTGAGGTAATGTCCTTTGTATTGGTGCATCACAGAGTTAGGAGTAAGATATAAAAGGTCAGAGCAGAGGTCAGTGAATTTCTTTCAGTCTCTAGAGATTGATGATTTTGCCCTTTTTTTGCTTTGAGACATGGATCATGTTTCAATATTTTCTTTTTAATCGATTGCTAATATTTTTAGGCTATTTTTCCTTAGTTTCTTCAGTATGTTGCATTAATGTCACAGACCTTCTGTCTTATATAGTGTTACACTATCCTGAAATTAGGTAATGTATATAATGTTGCAATATAATGGTGTGGTTCCTGTCAGTGAGTGTTTTAGTATCCCCAGTGTACAAGTCCTTTCAGTGACTATAAAAATGCTGCAAAATTGGCTTTGTAAGAGCTGTAGCTTTGTACCAGAATACAGTGGATTCCTGTATATTGTAATGAAATTGAAGTATCTTTCCTTCTAATGCCCTAGCAGCTCACAGTTAAAATGAGGATTATACTGTCTAACTACAACTGCTTGTATAATAAGCAGAGATTAACACTGTTAATTCCCCTCAGGGAAATGTTCTGCTGCTGCTCTAGATGTCCTGGCTAATGTATTTCACGATGAACTTCTGCCACACATCTTGCCCCTTTTGAAGGAATTGCTCTTCCATCCCGAATGGGTAGTTAAAGAATCTGGTATTCTTGTTCTTGGAGCAATTGCTGAAGGTAAGGCAACAGTGCATATCAGGTTGCTGAATTTTTTATTGGTTCTAAAGCAGCTCTGCGATTCCTTCTAGGTGAATTTACTTGTGCAAACAAGCATACATACTTAGTTGATTTGGTTTTAGTGATTAATCTCTACATCTACTAATTAGTGACTGCAGTCATTTGTTTAATTTTTCATTTTCAAATTATGCATGTTTCAGAGGATAAATAACTTAGATTATTTTATTCCTCCCTTTCTTAACTCTGCAGCATATATTTATTAGTCTCTCATTAAGTACCACCTTGATTTGATGCAACAGGAATATTTAATAAATTTGAGCCTCACATTTCATTCAGTGTTTTCAGAAATGGAGAAGACAGGTTTTGTGACTTCAGTATCCTGAGCTGGTTTTTGTGGATGGTTCTCTCATTTAAATGTGATAACTTCCATTTCTTTTTATTTACTCACAGGCTTGGCTTTTTGCCTGTATTTCTGGTATCTCTGTCCATTTTGCAAACTGAAGGAATATGTTTGGGTCCATGCTTGGATTGTTTATCTTTTCCTACAGTGCCTAGTGAACATACTTTTTCTTTGCTGCTAGAAAACTTTTTTGTTGGTTTTGATTTCAAGTCAAGCAAGGTAAAAGTTAGTATTTCTGGCAAATCTCAGTGTATTACTGCCCTTGCTGATTTGAAATGTGTAGCTGTTGTGGTTTAACCCCAGCCAACAACTAAGCACCACACAGTTGCTCACTCACTCCCCCCTCCACCAGGATGGGGGGAAGAGATTTGGAAGGACAAAAGTGAGAAAAGTCATGGGTTGAGATAAGAACAGTTTAATAATTGAAATAAAATAATGATAATAATTATAATAATAAATTGTAATGAGAAGGAAAATAACAAAGAGAGAGAAATAAAACCCAAGAAAGACAAGTGATACAAATGAAAACAATTGCTCACCACCAACCAACCGATGCCCAGACAGTCCTTGAGCATTCCCTTCCCCCCCCGGTGAACCTTCCCCCTAATTTATTGCTGACCATGATGTCATATAGTGTGGAATATCACTTTGGTCAGTTGGGGTCAGCTGTCCTAGCTGTGCTTCTTGTGCACCCCCAGCCTACTTGATGGTGGGGCAATGTGAGGAGCAGAAAAGACCTTGATTCTTTGTAAGCACTGCTCAACAATAACTATAACATCCTTGCATTATCGACACTGTTTCCAGCACAAATCCAAACCATAGCCCCATACTACTGTGAAGAAAATTAACTCTACCCCAGCCAAAACCAGCCTAGTAGCTTTTATTGCTGGTCAGTATTTGTGTGATATTAGGAGAAAACAGGAAGAAAATTTAATTTCTTAAGGAATATTTTTTAATGATACAATGATTTGTTTTCAAGGCCTAATCTTTCTCTACTTGTTGTCTTGGTCACTCTGCGTAGTCTGGCATAACACTTCCAGGCTTTATAAACTAATTTTATTTGGATGTTCTTGCTATACTACATTTAATAAAGCAGAATTTCTGGGGATTTGGCAAGCCCTGAAGTAGAAATGTAGTTGAAATGAATATAAATTTGATTGGGGATTTCATTTATTGTTTATGGTGAGGTTTCTTTTTAGGACTTAACATAAATTAGGTAGACTTGCTTCGTATATTGTTAAAATGTATTACTATATGATAGAGGATGGAAATATGTCCCTTCTAGGAAATAACAAAAAGTTCTATTAGATTTTGTAATTCTCATACTGTAATAGCTATTTTTCTTTCTAGGCTGCATGCAGGGTATGATTCCATATCTTCCTGAGCTGATCCCTCACCTTATTCAGTGCCTCTCTAACAAAAAGGCACTTGTGCGCTCCATTACATGCTGGACTCTTAGTCGCTATGCACACTGGGTAGTTAGTCAACCCCCAGACACATACTTGAAACCATTAATGACTGAATTGCTAAAGCGTATTCTGGATAGCAACAAGAGAGTACAAGAAGCTGCCTGCAGGTGAGCCAAAGCTTAAACAAAAAGCACTATCCATGACACTGCTTTTTCGTGGGAAACTATTTTAATGCATTTATCGATTAATGCACTGCTCCATTTCTAGCTCTTAATGTATTTTATTTTTTTCCTTTTAAATTGGAGTAGGTTCAGCTTCTTCTGAAGTAGTCACAAATTACTCCAAGTTGTAATAAAATGAAAACAGATAATTTGTATTTCTTTTGTCCAGTTTTCAAGGTATATGAATCACCAAACTAAACAATCTTTTGCAGTAAAAGAAATGATCTGTATGTGCCATCTCTTTATTTTCAGTATTTGAAGTTTCATTGACCTGAAATCTGGCTTCTATATGCCTATGAACAAGGTCAATACTGATGACAAAGGAAAACTATCCTATCATTACATTAGTGATGTTGTTTATACTTAGCTCAGGATTACCAAAACATTTGGGTTACAGTTATTTCAAGGGATATTCCCTTTCTCTTGAAAGGAGATCCTTGAACGTAAGATTCCCTTCTCCCCCTTGTCTGCTGATATTTAAAAAAAAAAAAAATGGACACACTGTTAATGGAATGAGTACACCTCTTGTGCAGGAAGCTCAACAAATAAAGCTTTTATGTGTCAGTTTGTGTGGGGAGGAGTATACATAGCAGACTGCCAAGAAAGTTTCTTCATAAAGCAGAATTAGATCTGTAACATGTATACATAACTGGTTTTACAGAAATATTTCTAAATTTTGCTCATCACAATGTCAGAGCTGAATCTTTGTGTTCAGTCAAAATAGATTGAGTTTGTCTCAGTAATACCATTTTGAAAACATACCTTGGATGAATTTGAGGATGAAATACAGTTCTCTGTTTAAACAGAAATGCGTAGTGTGGGGCATTTTGGGGTGGTCGTGTTTTGTTTGTTTTGTTTTTTACCAAGATACTGACTGACCTCTTTGGGGTGGGTTTTCTGTCATTCAGTGCCTTTGCTACTCTAGAAGAGGAGGCTTGTACAGAGCTTGTTCCTTATCTTGCATATATACTTGACACTTTGGTCTTCGCATTTAGTAAATACCAGCATAAAAACCTGCTCATTCTTTATGATGCTATAGGAACTCTAGCAGATTCTGTAGGACATCATCTAAATAAACCAGTGAGTATACCTTATGTTCTGTAGAAGCACTTGTCATATATTGAAAAACTGATTTGATGGTTTTTGTAGTATGCTTTACATGTTATAAAACAGAAACGCTGACCTTTCTGTGTAGGCTTCAATAATAATAAATATTTACATGTAAAATACATAGACTGCATGTAAATTTCCCAGTACACAAATATTCCCCATTTCACATAAACAAGTGTGTATGTGGTGGCTTGTGAAATGTGCTTCTCATTATTGTGACTTTTTTCCATCATTCTCAGAATGTTTCAGCTCAGAGGAGATACATATATCAATCTAGATATGAAATGGGACTTTAAAGAAATTGGTGGAATGTATGTGCTAATTTCTAATGATTGGGTTTTTTTTTCTTTGTAACCACTTTCAGTATAGCTAAGCTGCTCTGTGTGTCTTTCCGATGTATTGGAGCACATCATAATTAGAAATTGCTTTATCAGAGAGTAGGACAAACATATTTTATATATAAAAACACGGAATCCTTTGGACAAAGCACAGATAGCGCACAGGCAAATATAGTGGGTTTTCTGAAGTCTACATATGTTCATTAATAGGATATTCATACGTGTCACATGCGCATCTTATGATGACTATTGAAATTTGTTTTATTTCTCTGTAGTGCTTCACATGACATAGACACACTAGAATAAAACAATTTGGTTTGTTGCCATGGCATTTTACTTGCCGTCCAAGACTCCACACCATCAAAAGACATATTTTCCAATCTCTCTCTGGCCCTGGCCAGCTTGACATTTGACAGCACCAGGAGGAAGCTAAATGGGAGCTCCTGGTGACGGTGGGACTTTCTTCAGTCACTTAGAATATTTTATCTTTGGACATAGCATTAGCTGGCAGCATCTGTTGGCTCTTTAGATACTTTCTGGGAGCAACAGTACTACAGGGATGCCTTGCTTAATGTCCTTGTGACTGTGACAGCAGTGTCAGGGAAGATGCAACATCTTTATACAGAACTGGTAAGTTTGCCCTTCTGGAGGGATAGAAAATTTCTTCATGGATGGGTAGTTGCTTGAGGAAGAGGTTTCAGGAACTTGGTGGGATAGGGTTGTAGCATCAGGGCAATGGGAGATGGTTGAGTAAAGCAGGTGGCAGCCAGATTGCATTGCTGGTTAAAACATTTTCTGTAGGCCCTGAGGCAATCCTATAGATTTGTAACAACCAAGGCAGCTATTAAAAGTTGCTACACTGAAGCAAAACCTGGAGGAAAAGATTCATTCTGCAAAGGTATTTATGTGCCTCAGCAAAAAACCTTAAGACATAAATTGTAAATTCTAATATTAAACTACTTCTACATATTGCAACAATGATTCAGTTACAGTATATCAATTTTCTTTTGCTGAAAAAGTATAATATATCAGTTCTTAATATATCAATTTTCTAGCTTTGAAATAAATTAATATGGAACGAAATGTTTCAGTAGATGATGCATTTTCATCCTAAACAGGAATATATTCAGATGCTAATGCCTCCATTAATCCAGAAGTGGAACGTGTTGAAGGATGAAGATAAAGATCTCTTCCCTTTATTAGAGGTAAATGTTAAAATTTGAATATGTTTTATCAACTTCTTTTAGGAATTATCCCTTTTACTAAAGATGCTCCTACTAGGAAGTGTAACTATAAAAGCTATTTCCCATTATGGAGAAAATATGGCTGTAGTGAGAAAATCTTGTGACTGAAGAAATGTCATTAGGTTTAGCAGAAATCTTTTAGACTTTTTTTCTGCCATTCTCGAGTGTTTTCTTTGTGATTCTTTTTTTTAAAAAAATGTTCCATCCCCCTGTATCTCTTTTCTCTCTCCTTGCTCTCCCTTCATCCCTCCATTGAAACTATTATCATACAGGTTGAAGGTATGAACCAGACCATTCAGTCTGTTCTCTGTACTTTCCGAGTGTGAAGCAGAAAAACACTTCTAGAAAAATTAGTTTCGTAAATTGGGTAATGTTAGGGCTTCAGGATACTGAAGTTTAGTGTAAGTGCTAGCTGAATTATAGTAACTGTATTCATATGAACTTTCTGGGCCACTTCCAAGAAGATGCTGCTTTTGAGAAATTTTTTCAACTGACATATGTAGGAGAGAGTAACAATTAGCTGACAGTTGCCTTGGCTCAGCTCATTTGTGCTGCCTTTTTAGGTTGTTTTTATTTAATCATTTACTTGTGAGTATACTTAAAATGCTTTTAATTTATGCCTCCCAAGTAAAAGGTACTTCAGGTAGATGAGGAAAGTTAGTGTGTCTCTCTCGCTCTTTTTTTTTTGTTGTTATTTTATTCCAGTGCCTGTCATCAGTTGCTACTGCCTTGCAATCTGGCTTTCTTCCGTACTGTGAACCTGTGTACCAGCGTTGTGTAAATCTGGTGCAGAAGACTCTTGCTCAAGCCATGGTATTTTTCTATTGCTATTCCAATGTTTTCAGAATAGCTCCTTAAACCAATCTATTAACTATGTAAAGTTACGGGTTTGCAGGGAGATTTGTAGTATTAATAATTGAATATTTAAATGAAGCTGCAGTTCTGAAACTATTTTTTTGTTTATTTTGTTTTGTTTTTACTTTTATGCATACCCCTGAGAAAATCTACCCCTGAAAATGCATACTTATTTGTTGCAGTTGCACAATGCTCAGCCAGACCAATATGAGGCTCCAGATAAAGATTTCATGATTGTGGCTCTTGATTTACTCAGTGGTTTAGCTGAAGGACTTGGAGGCAACATTGAACAGCTAGTGGCTTGCAGCAATATCCTGACACTAATGTACCAATGCATGCAGGTGAGATGAGTAACCTGTTTAATCCAAGGATTTTCTTTCTTAAGAGAATCAGAAACACTTCTAGAATTGTCAGTTTTTTTTCTTCCTCTCTTTAGGATAAAATGCCTGAGGTACGGCAGAGTTCTTTTGCATTGTTAGGTGATCTGACAAAGGCGTGTTTTCAGCATGTTAAGCCTTGCATCGGTATGTTTCTTTTACATATTAAATAATTAATGTTTTACAAATCGATAAGAGGTTGATTTAGCCATTGTTAAGTTCCCTTTTCTGTGATTTGCCTTGTCATAGTGTTGTAAGTTTTAATTTCCCTGATCAGCAAGAGTCTGTAGTCTTTTCTCCTTTGAACTGTGTATTTAAGACATGTTCTTTTTGTAGGCAGTGCAAAAGTTCATTTTGCTGCTTGATTTTTATAATGTAACATGCTTCATGTTGTGCTGCAATACAACAAAACAGATGTACTTAGACTTCAATTAGAACAGTTGCTTTCTTTGATAAATTCTTGAATTTATAGCTTTTTCTATTAGAATCTATTGTTACATATAATTTATATATATGGAAAATAGAAAACTTGGCTAGAGGGTAGGTTTAGGGTTATGTTTTGTTTTGGTTTTTTTTATTTCAGTAGGGAATTAGCATCAGTTATACACTTCCATGATATTCATTGTATATTCCCTCGGATAGTCTTGAGGTACACTTAACTTGACAAATGAATGCTTGAATAGACTTGGAATTTAAAATTTATTTGGCAATGTTATAATCTATCTTTGTGATTAATATTTTATTAAAATTTAATCAAGGCTGTAATTTGCCATCTAGGCTTCATTGTTGTTTGCTGGGTTTTGGAGGAGGGAGGTGTTGTGTTTGGTATTTTTGTTGTTGTTGGGGAGGTTTTTGGTTTGGTTTGGGGTTTTTTTTGGTGTTTTGGTTTGGTTGTTGTTTTGGGTTTTTGGTTGGTTGGTTGGTTGGTTGGTTGTTTTTTGTTTTTGCACAGCTGATTATATAGCTGTCCAGGTGTGTTTTTTCTTCCCCTACCCCTGGGAAGGGGAGAAAAAACATTTCTAGAGTTAAATAAAGGTAAAGCCTATTAAAAATATTTTAAAATCTTACTTTTAAAAGATTTGCACTGATCTGCTTAGGTTGTAAAATCCAGGTTAATCTGATATACAGCAGAAATACAGCTCTTGCTAATTCAGGTGTAATGCTTTACAAGAATTTCAATATGCTTACATGGTTTTTTAAAAACTTTTTTTTCCTCCCTGTGTTCTTATAATAATGGGACAAGATGGTTGTATTGTGTGATGAGTTTTTAAATATCGTTCTTTCTAGCTGATTTCATGCCCATTTTGGGAACCAACTTAAATCCTGAATTCATTTCTGTGTGTAACAATGCCACCTGGGCAATTGGAGAAATCTCCATTCAAATGGGTAAGATTTTAAATTTTTTTTTTCTTTGAATCTTTGCACATTTAGAATGGTTTGTTGTTGTTATTATTATTATTATTATTGATGCTTTCATATTAAAATTTTAATTAAATTTGATGTTCTTGTCCTTGACAGTAAGTTCAACGTACCAGATCTAAATTGATTATGTATATTAATGGTCATTTTCTTCTGAATGTTTCTATTTGGTTGTTTCAGGTATAGAGATGCAGCCTTATATTCCAATGGTGTTGCACCAGCTTGTAGAAATAATTAACAGACCCAACACACCAAAGACATTGTTAGAGAATACAGGTACCCAAAAATGGAACCATTCATGGTGAAGGGAATTAGAGGGTTTTTTTTTATATAATGATTTTAAAAATTCCATAGAACTTATTTTCTTGCTATGTATTTGGCTTTTATAAGCAAAACCAACTTTGTTTTGCAGAAGCTCTTACAAGTCTCAGTCTTGAAGGAAAACATCTATCATGTATCTAGATTAAAGTTATTGCTTTCTCACCTTTATAATATTTTATATTTATTTATCATCTATTTAAGTATTCTTCCAATTTTATTTATGTATACAATATGACAGATGTATGCAGTAACACTTAAAGACTTAGTGGCTTTACACTGATTTTAATATGTGCATGTCCTTACTACATGTGTACTGTATATATATGTCTAGTGTTTGAAACAAATGTAATTGGCATATATAAAACAAAAAATGAACTCTTTCGATTTACCAAAAATGAACCATTTTTTAAAGATTATTTTGTATGAATATGCACAAAAATCTAGATCTGTGATGGCAGTTTTACCGCAACATAATTGAAATTACATATAACTTCTATTACCTGGTCTCATAATAACAAGTTTCTGAAAAGAAGTCTAACAGTGGCATGCATGTTTTTATGTTCTGGCCAGCAGCTTTGCCTTCCAAATTGGGATAAGTCCCCAAATGTCTTATTGAATAGGAATTTCTGAGGCTTGTTTATTTTGCATTTATAGAGGGCATGTTCTGGTATGAAGAGCACCTTCCATACTTCAGCAAAACTTTATTAATAATTTAACAGGTTTCTGGTTTACTATTTTACTAATTGAGAATTGATTTTTTTTCTCTTTCAAAACTGTCTTGTAAGAAAAATGATAGTTTAGTTATTATACTTGAAATAATAGAAAATTATGCAAACTCAGAGCTAAGTATGAGATAAATTAGGGAGAGATTTCTTTCAATGCATATTTTTCCTCCAGTATTCTCTATACCCCACCCCCTCATTTAGTATGGAAAGTGAGCTTGAAGGAACAATTGCCTAGTTGTCTGGCATATTATAAGTACTGCTTTTTGAAAAGATAATTTTGGAGCAAATAACTACTTGTTATGAAATACACCATGGAACAGTATAGCACTATAAATTTTCTTTGCCCCAACCCTCTTCGTCTGTGCTGATGAATGTGTAATACCTGTAACTGAGAAGCATCCAGTATTAAAAGTTTGCTTCCATCACTGCTAGAGAATTTTTTGAAGCATTCAAACACTGATTTTTTTTTAGTATCTTAATATTTACTTTAAATGTGGATGCATAACTGCAAATAAATGTTGAGTGTGGTGTACTTATAGTAAGTTTGTTGTGGGATATTGTGCTACATGCCATTGCTACGTGCAAGAGTATTACTGTTCTCTGCTTTAGGTTGTCATGTAATGAGCTATGAAAACACTTCTATTGAAAGATATGAGACCACCTTAAGTAAAAGTAGTTGCATAGAAAATAATGAGTGCATGCCAAAAAGTTAAGCTTTGGCAGAAATTATTATTCCTTGTACAGACTGTAGCTGTGAGAGCTTACAAATAAACCTTAAAAGTATATTTTCATTTGAAAGTAGCACTTCATATGCAGTTTTATAAGTTAGATCTGCTGAAAATTTGAGACGCTGCATATTGAAATTGAGCAATGTCTGGGCAAAATAATACATAACCAGTGAGCCACAGCTTTCATGGAATGAGAATGTTTCAAACTGGTAGTATATCCTGCATTAAACTTTTATTGGAGAAAGCATCATCTGCTTTATTGCATGTTTCATGAAACTGTTCACAAATGCCTGTTAATTAGTGTTGTGTTAGGTTGAACATAGATTTCCTTTCTCTGCTTCATATAAATCTGCTGGATTTTAGTATTATTCATGTATTTTGCTTCAAGTAATCCTGATACATTATTCCCCACCTTCTCCTTTTTCTAAAGTTTAATCTTTCATGAGTTGAGCAAACACCATTAAAACACATTTGCATGATAATATTTTCTTCAGTCTGCCCTTCAGAACAAAGGACCATACTACCTAATCATCCAAAGCAGCAGTTTTGCTTTTCATGTGTCCTTAAGTCAGATTCTTATGCAACTTTTATGAGGAAGCCTTTTCTGAACAGGAGAAATATTGGGATTAAAGAATTAATTTTCTGCAGTCAGTTGCCATGAGTTAGCAACCACTTTAAATTCTCTACAAGACTGTGAAGAAAGCAAATATTTGGTGCTCTTTGAGAAGTGTTTCATCTATTTAGTGTTTATTAGGTAGACCACAATATATTAAATGCAAAAGTATTTATAAATAGTAGGCCTATTGAAATCTTGAATTCAAAATATTGAAAAAATAAAATGTTTATGACTACTTGATACTAAAACTGAAAAGGGTTAATTCCTTTCTGTCAAGAGTATCCATAATAGTACTTTTTATTAAAAACTTGTATGGTAGGTAAATTTACTGTAAGAGATTATTCTGAAGAGGGCAGAATGACTGCTTACATCAGAAAGCCTTTGGATTTTAAATTGTAGTTTTTGGTGTTCTCTCATTTTCTTCTTGAATTTTTCTTTTACCCTGGAGAGTATACCATTATGTTGCTGCCTCTTATTTAGGGGGTGGTAATAAACAGCACTGGTGAAATCTTATGTTTACTATCATACACAGATTCTGTTGGCTTCTGTTTCTGAGTTATTTGTTGTTTTTTCTTTATTTTTTCTCCTCCCCCCTCATTTGCTCATGTCTTGGTTGGCGTTTGGTGGTGTATAACCGTGATTGCATTACCTTAGCAATAACAATTGGTCGTCTTGGTTACGTTTGTCCTCAAGAGGTGGCCCCCATGCTACAGCAGTTTATAAGACCCTGGTGTGTATTATTCAATCTTTTTTTTTAATTCATTTTTCTTTTCTTTCTTTCTTTTTCTTTCTTTCTTTCTTTCTTTCTTTCTTTCTTTCTTTCTTTCTTTCTTTTTCTTTCTCTCTTTCTCTCTCTTTCTCTTTCCTTTCTTTCTTTCTTCTATCTCACTTTTAGATATATTTTCAGTTGGTTACAAAATCTCAATCCTTAATCATTGCCAACCATGTGACTAATCTTGTTCTATCAGGTTTGTGAGTTTTTAGTAGCACCATCGTGTATTCTTTATGTTGTGGCTAATGACTAATTTATGCATGGGATAAGATTGTCACATGCTTGCGTGTTAAAGCTTGACTATGAAAGAGCATTTTAAAATCCACCATAATGATAATACAATGCATGCAAATACTGTAAAATTTAAACTGTGCATTACTTTACTTAAAATTCAGTCTGAGGCTTGAATTGCTGTAAGGAATATGTTTCTAGACTTGTTATGTATAAAATAGCTTGCTTCTGTAAAAGTTAAATAACTGTTCTGTAAGTGGTATCTGACATAATTCATACTGCAATAGTATTATATGTTCTTCTAATAATGATAGTTTCTATAAATATTTCATATACGTGGGTTTTTTTTGTATTTAATGGAATACAGGTCACACTTTCTAACTGTATATAGTGCAATAGGAAAGCAAGATTCTGGAGATCATGCCTAATGGGAATATACTAGTAAAGACTGTGTATAACAAGCATCTTTCTAAATGTTCAAAATAGTGTTTCAGATAATCTTATCAGTGTGACTTATTCCATCAAATACTGTCATCTAGTTCTGACTTGATTAAATGAAAAAGTAATAGAATTAACTAAGTTTTGCTCTCCAACTTACTAGGTGCACCTCTCTGCGAAACATAAGAGACAATGAGGAAAAGGATTCAGCATTCCGTGGCATATGTACCATGATCTCAGTCAACCCCAGTGGAGTAGTCCAAGTAAGATACATAAATAGATCCTAATTTTTTTTTTCTTTATTCATGTGAAATTTAGTGACAGCTGTATATGGAGTTTGAAAAAGTTTAGCTTGATGTTGATTCCCTGTAGTACATGCTGTAACTGCTTTTTCGATGTCAAGGAGGCCAAAATGTTTATATTTCAAATTATACATAACATGATACTTCAGGATTTCTGTTTCAGTAATTATCACTTATGGAAAGGACAGTATAGTTAAATTAATTTTTTGTCTTTTGCTTACAAAGAATATGTAAATAATGAACTTTGATTAACTGTATTTTTATACTTCTGTCAGTCTTTTTTATGTTGAGGATATGTATGAAAATACGAGGCAAAAGTTGACATACTAAAACCTATTTTTCAGGCTTTTGAAAAAAGAAACAAAACAAAAACAATAACCACCCCTTCATTCTTAAAACTTTGGTAGGGAAGATTCTGTTTTAACTTGGGATGTATTGCTTAGTCAATATGACAAGGAAGATGAATCTCTTTAAAATAAATGGTACATCTAAATAATAGAATATGACTTGCTCTTTAGTCTGCACAGATTCAAAGTAAAGCTCTACAAATGTAATATTTTATAAAAGGAAAATGAAGATGAATTTCCTTTTCCTCTGCCTGAAATCCTCCCTGAAACACAATAATTGAGCCTCTGTCTTGGTTTTTTTTTGTTTTTTGAATTTTTCAATTCATTTCACTTATCCCTTATTTTGTCCTTAACATTTCCCTCTTCTGCTGTCCATTTGTTCTTTCACACAGCTTTAAAGGAAGGAGTAATTAAGGACTCTTCATTATCCCAGATCTCCTCCTATGTAGTTCTTATCCTCAGTTCCTATCCAAAAACATGCATTATCAACTTAATCATTAAGACTGATGTTTTAATGGTGTAGTAGGAGGTAATGCATGACAGCAGATGAACTAAGCATAGGGATTTTGGGGTGGCTTTAGTTTTGAACCTGTATGATAAACATTCTGCATATCCATTGAAAACACGAGAGTGAGTTGAGAGTGTGGTCTTGAGTTTGTCGATTGTTATTAAGATGATCCGTTCTCAAACTTCGTATGTGTACTGAAACAATTAGTTAGACAAGTGTGGTGTGGGAGGGGAGAAGGTGTTGGTTTTTTTGTTGTTGGGGTTTTATTTTGTTTGTTTTTGTTTTGTTTTGGGTTTGTTTTTGGTTTGGTGGTGTTTGTTTTTTTTTTTTTAACTGTGGTTTTATTGCATCAAAAACCTGATTAAACAAAGCTATTCCTACACTCAGCTATTTCTATTTCTATACACTTAAGCATACAATAACTTACCATTATTGTCTGAATTAACTAGAAAATAAAGACACAAAACCAAAAGCAGTTGTGAATTAAGATCAAATACCCTGCATAGTTCGTAGAGCAAACAGCAGGCCTATAAATTGAGGTTTCTAATCTATGTGATTGTTTAATCTTATAGGACTTTATTTTTTTTTGTGATGCTGTTGCATCATGGATTAGCCCAAAAGATGATCTCCGAGACATGTTCTGTAAGGTAATGTTTCTAGTATGACAATATATCTGAACTGTGGTGATTTTGGATCCTCTCTTTCTTTCTTGCTTTCTGTTTCCACTATTAGCACTTACTGTATTTGTGGTCATGAAGGCTTTCTTGCAAAGTTATAAACTTTCAGACAAAACATCAGAAATCTAATTTGTTTTTTACCTATATTTTCTTATGTGCTTTCGGGTTATTCCAAAATTCTTTTTAACAGTGTTGAAAAGCTCACTTGAGATCAAAGCTCAAAGAGCTTTTCATAATGTCCAGCCTACTACGTTTTAACTGCATTTGGAAGAACAGGGGTTTTTATACCACATATAAGACTTTTTTTTTTTTTTCTTCCTAGAAAATGAGATCTGTGAGGTTCAAGATTTCCCCCCCCCTCAAAGATGCCTACTTTTTTTTTGAGAAATAGCTAGAAAATTGCAAATGAAAATTCTTCCAGTGGTATCCTGATCTGTTTATCTTGCTTCAGCTGAAAATAAGCTTTTGGGATTGCTTAACCCTCCTCAGAATCCCTCTTGGATAAGCAAGTCTTCAAGAAAATAATGTACAGTGATAGGCAAGAATTCATCCCTAGACAAAGTGTCAATAGAATTTAAGCAAAAGGACTGTTTGCCTTGTGTAAAATAAACAAAACAAAACATCCAGAAGGTAATATATTGTGTTTTGGCACTAGTGTCTTTGGTTAAAAACCAGAACAAAATAAACATTTCATTTTCATGAACAGGTTCTGTTCAGTAGTGTGGCTCCCCTCATATGTTGTGAAGTGAAATCTGTTTTTAGGAAGGATGTATATAAAAAGTTAATGATCTTTTTAAAGCTAAAACGGAACATATTTCTAAGTGTGTACTTGGATCATGGGTCAGTATTGGCATTTTCTCTTCAAGTAATGCCAAGTGTGCACATCAGAATGTAAGCTAGAACTTTTGAATCCCATCTTGAGGAGCAAGGACAAAAATCTCGCTGTCCTAGTTAGGAGACCATTTATCTGAGAGGCTTCGAAGGAACATCAGGGTCAGGAAATGCATGGATGTGAGTATTCTAGCATCAGCAGAAGGAAACAGCAAATACAAGCTTAAAAGAAAGTCCAGGATGCTGTCTGTGATGATTGTCCAAAGCAGTTTCAGTATATGTTTCTGTCTTGGTCCTTCAGCATTCAGTACTTGCTTCTATAAGCTATGCTCCTCTTTTTCAGATTCTTTCCAGGATATCCATGTGGGATCTAATGCATTCAAACTAGACACAATCTTTCTTGGTCATTTGGCATAAGGACAACCTTGCTTTTTAAAGTGTATTCTGTTGTGCTTTTTGCCATGCAAGAAAGGAGACAAAGTTTTCTTCAGTTGATAGCATGCAAATTTTTTAGATTACTTCCTCATTGGAGTGAGTTTTTATGCTATCTGAACACATTACTGTAGTCCAGTTACATGTTTTTCCAACAATAATTATGCTTTTTAGGAACAATGGAAAAAAACTGTGTAGTCCCATGAGGTCTTTCTCTTGTAAGTGGATTGTCCAGTGTTTGGTTTTTGGGGTGGGTTGGTTTGTTTGTTGTTTTTGGAGCACTAGAGCTGAGAGAGAAAATACCCCTTCCAAGAGCACAGGTAGATGAGCTGCCAGTGTTGAGATCTGATACATAACCTAAGAATTGTATCATGTTTTATAGAAGCAAGAAATCTGAAGACTGTAGCTGAAGCTCACTTGCTAAAGCTGTACTGGAAGAAGTGTTACTTTTGTTGTACCTGTACATTCTTAGATTTTTTCAGTAGTTTCTTGGTAGCTGGCTAATCAGGTTCTTTGGGTTATGAAAGAGGTGAATCTGCCTATGGAAGGTCTCCTTCAGGGAGAAAAGCAGTAAATCAACTGGTGACACTGTAATGTTATTATTGCTACATGCTGTTTAAGAACAGCTGTTTGAAAAAGTTGTGTTGAGAGTGAACTCAGTACCATGAGCTTTAACTCTACATCATTGCCTTTTTTGTGAGGATGCTTTCATGACAGACTGTTCCACAATCCAGTATCCTTGAGTTTAAAAAACAAAAACAAACAAAACCCAAAACTTTAGAAACTCCCTGCGTTATTTTCTATTAGGAGGATTTCATCTGCTTTTGTTCTTTTGTATGTTTGTCTTTTAACCTGCTGTATTCAAGCTAAAATATTAAGACCTTTTTGACAGTATCATTCAATATTCATAATTTTCATTTAATTTATTACATTAAAGGGTCCAGACTGAAACCTGTATTTTATATTTTTTTTTCTCTTCCCCTCTTATGCTGGCTGTGGATCCCTGTTCTTTCAAAACACAGAAGACTTTAGTAGCTTCCTTTTTAGTAATAGTTGTCTACAGGTTCCATGGAAAAAATACAGCTCTCACAGGATGCTTTTGTGATTGCTAGAAATTGACAGGCATTCATTCTGTCAAATGCTGGTGGTGGTTCTGGCTCAGCTTTCCTCCCAGAAAATATTATATGTATAAAAAGTAAATGTATAAACAGTTTATAAACATATAAACTGTGTCAACTGACAAAATATTTAGCATTCTGAAATGTCCTAACTCTATGTTGTAAAGTCACCATAGTCATTAAAAATACATGCACACACATATGTATATTTATAGATAATAGAATATATGTTTTTTTTCTTTTAAGAAGGACATTACTAGACTTCCTTTGTTTATTAGTAACATTTAAATATTAAACTGGGGAATTACAATGGACAGATGCACAATCCAGCAGTTTGTGGCTTGCTGCATATGTTGCTAGTAAATAATGATCATGTTTAATGATTATCATGACTTCCCCCCCACTCCCATCTCATTTGTAGATTCTTCATGGATTTAAAAATCAAGTTGGGGATGAGAATTGGAGGCGTTTCTCTGACCAGTTTCCTCTTCCCTTAAAAGAGCGCCTTGCAGCTTATTATGGAGTTTAACCTTATGCACTGTAGCTGCAGTCCCATAATTAGAGGTAAGCACACAAATCTTCCTTGCTAAACAGAGCTGTATAACAGACTTCCTCCCTGTTTACATTATATGAAACACAATTAATTCACTAGACTAAAATTTTTCAGATAAACTGGAACAGATATCTTTTCTTCCTATAAGAAGAAAAAAAAATATGATAGTGTACCTAAATGGTAGCAAAAGCAGTTGTCTGATTCTGTTCTTTTATTTTTACAGAGAGAGAGAAAGAGTGTACAATATGCACAGCAGTTTATCAAGATAAGGTGTAACAAAGTCCCTGTTCAGGTTTAATAAGCAAAATGATTATTATAATCCTCAAGCCATCATACTAAAGTCACAGGCTCCCTTATGTCTTATGAATTAGTAGATGGTGAATGTGGTCTAAGCAGGAATATTTCCCTAGAATAGGAAAGCAAGTTTGTTAAGACACTTTAGCCATGAGAAGTTAAATAGATTCCTAACCACATACTAGATGATCTTTGCATTGAATAAAGGATATTATGCTAATCTGTAACTTCTGACTGTTGTCAGTCAGTCAGCTTGATGTTTTGGGGAGGCTGATGTGTTTATTATTGCCGTGTTACACTTGATGCACCAATTCAGAATTGTTACAATTCAGTCTGGAGAATGATTCAACTTCAGCAAAGAACAGTGATTGTGCATTCTAGAACACTTGTGTTATTATACCACCTTACTTTGTACGCTGTTTGTGAACACTGTATAAAGTGAAGTTCCTGCATGTAGTGTGATACTGTGAAAAGATAATTATACTACCCAAAAAAGAGGGCAAATTAAGTTTCTTCATTTAGTCTTTATATAAATTTGATACTTGCTCTAGAATTTTTCTACTTTTATGGGAGTGAATCATACAATTTTGTTTTATTGATGAATGGACAACTATTTAAAATTCAGTCTAAGATTTGTCAGTCGGTGACATACAAAATTGTTTGAATTACATTTTTTACCTGAACAATGGATTAAAAATAAACCCATTTTTACATATTTACATATTTATAAATGAGGGAATTTTAGTTCTGAAATAGGTGGGTTTTTTCATCCTAAAGAAGAGGAATCCAATGTGGCATAATTGTCAACTATTCTCACTTTGTACTGAGGAGACACTATGGCTATCTTGTTTAATCCACCTAAAAGTGAAATTGTTAGGTCAGTAGAAGATATGTTTAATATTCTTTCTCAATGTCATAACTACCTCATAATCTTGTACTAAAAAGGCAAAAGCTTGTTAGAATATATAGGATCGTTTTTATCTTAAATCTAAGCTTAGCCACAATAATGGAACTGCCAGTGTAGCTTTAAAGTATACAGTGTTGTTTTGTGAATAATAAATGATCTGGTATAAATGGGCTCTTTTATTAAATGGACTTAAAAGGGAAAATCTAGGCATAAATTCATTTTTAAGTTAAAGGTTGGCACCTACTACTTAAAAAAGGAAAAAAACCTCTTTGTTTATGCACTGATCTGTCAGTTAAGGTTTAAGGTAAGATTTAACTATAGCTTTGTCTTTTCTTTTACAGGTCCTTCAGTCTGGGAGACTATGAGGGAGCCTCTGCACCCAGGGAAAAAGTTACCCTTTACTGGGGGGAAGGGTAAACCAGTAGGGAATACAGTACAATCCCAACCCTACTGGGAGGGGCGGGAGGGAGGTGTTGCCATCACTGTATTAAGTCTATGTTGGGAAATGTTTTAACATCTGAAGCCTTTGTGGGTGGAAATCTGTCTTTGATTACAACTCTGAACTGGATGTGAAGAAGAAGAAAAAAATCTGTTAACAAACCAGCACATTCTGGACTATTGTGGGGAATTGTACCAAAATAAGAACCATATTATTGAACCATAGGGATACGTAAAGAGGAAAAACTATTTTGTTCACAATAAAGGAAACCTAAGAATGGGGTCACAAACAGCAAAAGGCTTTCTTTTTTTTCTTTTTTTTTTTTTTGAAGTAAGGGTTTTCTACATTATTGCCTGATGGGATTCTTAGGTAATTTGCATGTTAATGAATAACTACACAAATAAAGTTAGTACAGTTAAAATGCAGCTTGTGTCTGTATTAGGAGTAGGCACCTGCAGTGTACAATATAGAAACCCTGTCGTAAATTAATAAAGGTTAACTTGGACAAAGTGAAACAACTTGCAAGCTGCCAAACGAGTCACTCCTTTCATTTTTGGGGTAAGGGGAGACACTTCAAAGGAAAGACTGACATCTTAATTTTTATATTTAAAATAAAGTAGCTGACATGATTTGGTTATTGTACTTAATTAGATTTAATTTCTAGAGTAAGGCATTATTCTTAATGTGCAGTTTAAGGTTCAGTTATGCATTCTGGCTCATAGTGGGAAAGTAGCATGCTTGCATCACATAGAGTGAAATTGGTATACGTTTACCTATGTTGTGCCAGTCTTGTGTTGCAGTTTACCAATACAATATAGCCCTGCATTTAAAATTACTTTTCTGAGATTCTGTGGATCTTATTTTTATTAAGAATATAGGTATAAAGTACTGTAGTTAACAATTAGGCCTTGAAATACCTTTTTAGGATCTGTTAAGATTAAGATTGATATTGTATTGTGTGTAACCTGCACAATGTGGAAAGCTGATATAACTGTGCAAAATATTTGCCTCTCTGCTGTCAGTGTGATGTGCTTTCTGCGTGGTTATATAGTAGTGATTTTTAGCAGAATCTCTAAAATTGAGTTACATGGTAAGACCTGTTAAAGGCTACATAAATGTTAGTTGTCATGTAAAGACAATTGTAGAAGTTGATGACATGATTACTATATTTGTGTTTATTCCACTCAACATACTACCTTTTATGTTTTCTTTTTGTTCACAGCATGATCTTAGAGATGTTTAAGTTAATGGATGTAATGCAGGGTATCTACAATGTATCAGCACATGTTGGTGGCCCTTTGTGATGTAGTTAAGTGTGCAAGCATGCAAGTTTAAAGCTACGGAGTGAAAGCTGGTTTGGATCTTCATTTCATTAGTTTAGCTTTTCTGTTGATGTTTTCTTTTGGGGTTGTGTGTCTTTTTTTGGTTTAGTCTGTTTTGTTTTGTTTGTTTGTTTTTTCTCTCTACTTACATGTATTCCCATGAATAAATCCTTGTTAAGTTAACCCTTTACTTTTATTTCCATGTGTATTTTCTTATGTACTGTGAATGTGAAATCCTAACTGGTACATTTGATCTTGTGTTCATCTGGAAATGGCAAGTCTTTATTAGTTTAGATTGCCTAAAGAGTATCCCATGATGATAAAGGAAAATTGAGAGATTTTTAACTCTGCTGGTCAGAGGTGAAGCTATACCTTTCCATTTTTCAAGTACTGTATAATTAACCTGCAAAACAAAACTAAGCCATAACAGCTTTTTTACAGATTTAGTTTCTCACAGATTTAGGTTTTCACCTTTGCATTGCAAAATTGGATATTGGATAACAGTTTGGGGTGGTTTTTTTGGTGTTTTGTGGTCTATTTGGTTGGGGGTTTTGTGTGGTTTGGTTTTGTTTGTTTGTTTTTTGTTTTTTTTTTTTTTTTTGTTGTTGTTGCTTTTGTTTTTAAATATTTGCTGCTCTTTGCATGGTTCTGTTCTTTGAGTGTTGAATGATTTAGCCATTGCACTGAAGTTTGAGCTGTATGAGTGTGGACTTATAAATGCTGTTTAAAGAATTTGGGTTTTTTTTTAAAGCATGATAGCATGCACGTTTTAAATGTGTCCCATTCCCCCGCCTCTCTCCCTTTTTTTTTTTTTTTGGCTTTGCAAATTTGAATGGATTATGCCTGAAGAATAGTTTGGACATGTATTGTATGAAGTACATTCAGTAATGCTAGTACATAGTATTTATTCAATTTGGTCAAAATTGCATGTGATATCTTGCTTTCAGATTACATTGCTTTGGTAGCAAATAAAAAATTCCTTCTTAACTAATAATGCTGAAGTAAATTAGTAATACTTTTAGTCACTAAAAACACTTTAAAACCAAATTCTGGAAGAAGAAGAAGAAAATAAACTTTAAAAATTAGCAAGGTAGGATATTATTTTTACACAAACTTTAATTTCTAGCGTGTTTGAACATTAGGGAAGAGTTTAAGAGAAATTATATTAAAAAATTGTAGAATAGAAAACCTACCCAAATAATACTGTACCATTACATCTAGAATCTGAGGTTAACTAAACTTTTTAAATTTCAGAAAGCCCCTTTAACAAAATAAAACCACTCCACCTCAGATTAGCTTAGGTTGCCACTTTTGTACATAGTATTTTAACAGGTATTTGTGCAGATATGAACTAATCTAGTATAACAGCAAGGAAAATAATTAAGGCAGAAATAAACAGTACTGACAAAATAGTCTTTTGTATCAGTAAGTTCTCTCATGGTATGTTTTTAAAGCAAATACACCATATTCCTAATGCATAATATAGTGCAGAGATTTGCAGAAGCCATTTAGGGTTTAATCTGAGGTAAGAAAAGTTCTGAATCAGCATTAACAGTTATAATTCAATTATTGCATCATGGGATATATAAAAAAGCATTTAAATTCTTGTGGTGTAGTCTTGACAATTCTTGAATGTTGACTGAATGTTTATACCAGTAGAATTGTGAGTTTGTTACATTCCAGTGTTTCTGCCTCTTGGCATTCTAAAAGCACGGCTTCATTTGCTCTTTACACACTGAATAAAATGCTGTTAGTCTGCTAAACTACAGAAATAGCTGCTGCTAAGTAATGGTGTAGATTTTCTACTTGAATATTTTTGTTGTAGGAACCTCAGGAGCTCAGCATTTACTGTTTTTATATATGCCTTTTTTCTGTTTTGAGTTTCCCTTTTTGAAGGATTCAGAGAGTGAAGAAAAGCTGCTGATCAACCTAAGTTGGTAACAGAAAGGGTATTTAAAATCCTTATAAAATGCATCTTTTTGGCAGTTCTAAATTGCTGTTAAATTAGAAGTTCAATAGTATTTTTTTTTCATTACACATTCAGGAAACTGCTACTTTCATTTAGCAAAAAATATTAGAATAGTTCATTATTTTAGGCAGTGCAAGCAAAACTAATCAATTTTGTAATTTTTTTTTCCAAAGCTTATTTTCTAAATCAGTGAATATGTATATATTGAAATTGTAATAAGCTAATTCTTATGCTTTAGTTTTTTGCTCGTTAAAGCTGGTACTCATAAGATCAGTTTTGGAAGAATGGATTTAAAATTTATAATAATTATAATTTTTAAAAGTTATGAAGTAGCATAAATTTTGTAAATAACAATATTGATACACTGTGATTTTTTTTTAGGACTTTTATGTTAGCATCAATCTTAATTACTTAAACTGCATATATTTTATAATAGTAAAATGTATATTTTAAAGCTTCAAGTGGCTTTCCTCAAGTGAAACTCATTGCTACTTAGAAATATTCAAATACTAGCTTTATCTCAGGTGAATAGTCTTGTACCCTTTTTGTTTAGAATACATGCTTATAAAAACGTGTCTTAACTATATCAGTTTATGTATTTCATATTAGGCAGCTCTTCTGTCTTAAACTTACTCTAACCCTCTACTGTTGGACAATAATGACTTTTGCTTCACCTATTTTATTCATATTGAATGTATTAACAGATAAAGGTGCAAAAACATTCTTCCCTTGAGGAGAATGCATCCATATTCAAAGTGAAATATTTCCTGAAAAGTGCTTTAAATGTAACATCGTATTGGAAATCTTCTGTTTCAGATTTTGTCAAGGAAAGAACTTGCAACTTAACACTAATTGCTTCAATACTCTCTTTCATGAGGATAAATGCATAAAGCTTCTATATAGGGTCTAAAGAGTAATTTTTTATCTTAGATAAAGGTTAAGCTCTACAGTGAAATGACTGCTATAAATTGCAAAACAAAGTGCAGTTATTTCAGACAGATTCTGATGTAGTTTGCATACATATTTGTGAGCTATTATGCAAGTATTTCCAGTGACCTCATCTTAAGTAAATAAAGCTTGATCAGTAGCTGTGTATTTCACTCACCTATGCATTCACCAGGATGACTTGCATCCATCAGTCTACTGAGTATTTTTCCCCAAAGAAACTTTTTTTTGTCTGCTGCTGATGCTTGCTCTTTGTGCTTAATGGTTGGAGCAAGCCAGTTTTAGATAATTAGTTTAAATGGGAAACTCTGAGGTGAGTACTCTTGTTGCTTGCCTTGTAGAGTATATTCTGGTAAAATAATTATATTTACTTGAATGCATTTATGTGAGGGAAATTTAAATGGCTCTATATAATATGAATCCCTGTGTGGTATTACTGTATACATTTAAAGTAAGCCAAATCCACATCTCAAAGAATTCAGCGCTTATAGTATAGTATCACTTTTCTGTAAGCTGGTTCTATTGTGCTACTTTTGCCTTAGGTATCTAATTCCTCACTTTACATGAGCAACAAAACTGAGAAGGCCTGGGTGATTTTTCTGGGGATGGTGATTAAAAACTGTTGAAATCTCCAGCGTAATACTATCTTTTATGGGAAGAGATAGGTAGCTATGTATGTCTGACTTACTAAACATTTATAAAATTTTTAATTGGATGCAGTATATAAAATAGTTTAAAATGAAAGATGACTGATCTTTCTGCTGACAACTTAGGTTGTATGAGTTTTGCTTGAAAGCTTTAAAACTGATGTTTCTGTATCCGCCACAATGTTGGAATGTTTCCTTCAAACATATCCTCCTGCAACCTCTCAACCTGTACTAAATTGAGTAATATTTCTTGAAGTCTGCCTATTTGCTAACAGAACTTCATTTGAAATAGAATATGGTTTTAATTTTTGATAAGCTGCTGAATTTTAAAGAGTTTTTGGGGCCACCAAATATTTTGGATCATGCAGAGAATTTATATTGTACTGTAGTAATTTTGTATTTACATTTGTATGATGTGACATAATAGATGTGAATGTTAATCACTGCTTGACTATATTAATAAAGTTGTTTAAATAGAGATGTTGCATTCCAATTTTTAATGAAAGATGAAAATGTCATGTTCAGTTTGTGTTTTGCCTGACTCATTGGGACACTCTTCTGGTTCACACGTAAATTCTGGGGTCTCTTGAATAAGGAGGATTTTCATTTTATCTGAATGAAAATGATCTTTGGATAAGTTAAGGTCAAGGTTAAGTTTAGATGTTTCATGCTGCTTGGGAGTAGATAAATGTAAACATAGGAGGTTTACCTGAACTGAAATTAATGTTTGTTGGGTGATATTGGTAACTGCTCTATTACTGAGAAATGTTACATTGACTGTATTTTTTGTTTGAAACAGCCTATGCTTGCTAAGTCTGACCAAATGGGGGGGGATAATTCTCATTACTACAGAATAAAAATAGGAGTAAACTAAAAATTAATGAAAATTATTCAAGACCTTGAAACAAATTTTGCAGTGGTCTTAGTCTAATTTTATCTAGCTTTTGTGAGGTGATAATACAAACTGTTTAAAGGTCTGTTCAACTTATATAACTTCCTGATACAGGATTCTCTAAAATGAAAGTATGAAACTAACAGTAGTAGCTCTCTGGACAAAATCTACCCATGTTGATTTGAATGTTTTATGTTCATTTCCAATATTTAGCAGTTGGCCAATAACATATAGACAATCTAAACAATTACATATGTCTAGCACAGGTAGCTTCTGTATTGTAGTGATTAAATTCAATAAAATTAATTTTCATGATATAACTACTAAGTAAATTCATAATAAAATTTATAGTAGAAATTAATTGCTGCATACTTGGCTGAAAGTTTGCTTAACTAAGGACAGATTTCTGCCTCTGGAAAGAGGACAAGGCCATGGAATAGCTGTTGACAGCAGTGTAGGTGTGTAGAGACCAAGATGATTAGAAAAGAGATCAGTTCCTGTTGGCTATAAGACGTGTACACCAGTGACTGGAGGTGGGGTAGTTTTGTTGTTGTCTTCTTTCAAATCACCCTCCCCACTCCCATTCTGTTGTGGGGTACTTGTGATAGAGCATGCTGCTGTCAGTGGGAGACTTGAACAAAACATCTGACTCTATTAACTCAAGAGCCTTATCTTAAGCTATGGTTTCTAATTTTTGAGTCTGAGGTTCATTACTACTTGTATATACAAATGAGATGAGTGGATTAAGTACTAGTATCTTAAATAAGTGAAATGAATGTTATGACTAAGTTTGTGGTCAGATCGCAACAGTACAAAGGATTGTCTTTTCAATATGTCATGCTTTTACTTTTTCTTAAAAACAAAACAAAAAAACTTTTGCATCTCGTTTAAAGATGTGCTGGAATGAAAAATAAAGCATTTCAATTGGAATATTGTGTGCATAAAATAATTTCTTATGTATGTTAAATGCTTACAGAATACATATTGGTAGCTTTTGTTTTCTGGAATGACTCATAATTAAACATACTGATTATATAAAGTATTAATATGTAAAATGCACTTCTTTCAGAGGCATTTGGCCTTGTTTTGCATAAATGAGCAATATATACCACTGAAAGCTCCAAAAAGACACCCAAATATTAATCTGATTAATAGCAGGCTTAAAATGAAGTGTTTTTCCAATAATCAGTCTACTTCTTAAGGAAAAAGATGCAATTATGCTGCACATTTATTAACACATGTATAAGTGATGGAATATAAAGATTTACTTTTGAATCACACAGTTTTTCAGTGTTCTTCATTACACTAATTCTTTTTTTGTCAGACTTTCATTTGAATCAGAAAAGTAAAACCTGAGGTGTTTATTTTGTAGCTTCAGGTATAAACTATTTTTATAATACCTTAATTTATATTTAAAATATGAAAATAAAACTCTTAAGTGTTATGCTGACAGTCTTACCCTTTTTTCTTATTGCCCTTTGGCAAAATGGATAGTCATAAGTTTCTTCTATTAAACATACAGAGGATGGGTTTACAGCATACAGGTTCATTTGGATGCATAACTACTACAGTATTACTATCACAGATATCAATATTTTTAGTTGTCCATTATTTCTCTCTGTTCCCCCAGTGCTTAATACAAATGCCAAACAGAATTTTGTTTATCTGGTAAAGTACTGTACACAATGACAAGCAACGTAATTTGCCATATTTTTACCTTGAAATGATTGTGAAGGAAGGCCCTATATGTCGGACATATTTATTTTGCAGTTATCTTTCAGATTTACATTCATGTTGCCTTCTTCAGGGGATTCTGTGACTTGCAATTATAGAAACTGAAGAGTTTCCTTAATTTGAAAACTCAAACAGTAAATTAGACCATAAAAAAAATTGAAAAAGAGGGTTTCGATTTAAAAGCAACAACAACAACAAAAAAAGCAAGCTGTTTTACAACTAAATTCCAAAGTAGTCTTTTTCTTCCCAGAACTGCATCTTGACACAAAGCATCTTTCAGTGCCTTCCTTTAACATGATCATATCTCAAAAGGAAATTTTGAGTCATCTTGCATATTAATTTTTTTCTCCTTAGCACAATGATGGTCATGGTTTCACATATACATTTTTCATTCTGAAATGTACTTGCTCAAATAAATATTTTGGAGCCATGTCCAAAATAACCCCAGGCCTGTAAATTTGTGGACTTTTTCATTTGAGTGTTGGAAATACTTTGGAAGAACAGAATAATCGCGTGACAAACTAAGAATTCAAGTATCCATTGATACTTGTTTGATACTTGTGTGATGGTAGATTGTTGCAGCACTGGAGCAGTTGCTTTACATCTTGATGTAGCAGTACATAAGACATAACTATATACCTTTGAAAATGTGGAAGATGGAAAATTTTCTCTGAAATGTAGAAGGGAACCTGATTCTCCTCCCATCATAGCATAGTACCTGTCCCTGTGAAAGGTATTTTTCTGTTTTCTATGGAAAAAACTCCAAAGCTTCAGCTCTGATCATGCAGCTTTTGTTTTGTTATTTGTCCAGGTGTACATCCTTACAGATAGCAATGCGCACTGCAAAAAGTATTAGGCTAAGATAATTATAATGCAGGCTGCTTATTTATGTCAAGTAAACAGATGCATAAAGTAGTTTTTTCTGTAATGTAGTCCTATAGTATGTTGTTATTGTTTAGAATTACAGTACACATGCTTACTCCTATTACAAAAGAGAGAGATCCAGATTTAACAGTCTTGGAACTTTTAAAGATGTTTTGGTTATGAAAGTAGTCCAGAAGTTTTCTCTGTCCTAGCATTGGCAATTTAGCAAACTTTGCATATCCTGAAACTTTGGGAGAATGTTGCTAGAAAGAAAGGAACTCCTAAAGTTACCTTGGAACAGGAAGTGGTGTACTAAAGGTACAGCCAGTTACCAGCAATTGTTATTCCAATTAAGAATGATATTGTTCATCTTCCATGAACATATCATTGGTAAAGCTTGAAATTTCATAATGCATAATGAATCACGCTGACTTATATTGATATAAATAATACTAATTTGGCTGTCTTAAGTTTGCCCTAATATTTTTTTGCCTTCTAAAATTCTATAGTCTTGTAAACATTTGAATTACATTTTTCCTAACCATTTGGCTTTCATCGAAGTCTTTAATCCACATAAATTTGACATAAGTTGGAAGATACATCATGTTCTTAGGGATGACTTAAATGTTCTGTTATATGCCTTACCTAATATCTCACAGCACAAAGAGGAAGGGAACAAGCGCCTGCGCAGGAGCCCCGGCGCCTGGCGGCAGCTGGGCACATGCGCAGGGTTGGGGGTGGCGAAGCTGTGTGGAAGGAGGTGGTTGCATCGTAACGGAAGGGTGGCGCGCTGCGGCGGCGCCCGTTTCCTTTGTTGCGTCTCGGCGGCTGAGGTTGGACTCGCTGAGGGCCGGGGCGGTGGCGTAATGATGGCGTACTTCGTGGAGAGCTTCTGGGTAGGGAAGTGCCGTGGGCCGGTTTCTCCGTGTTGTGGGTGGGGCAGGCAGGGCACGGTACGGTGCGGTGCAGCGCAGCCGGCGTACTTTCCGCAGGAGCAGCCTCGACTCTTACGCCACCCTGGGGACTGGGCTTGGGCCTTGCCGCAGGAGCGCGGCCCCTTCGCGGCACTTTGTGCCTCCTGTGGCGTCTTCCTGTGCCTGCTGGGGCTTGCCTTAACTCGTCTCGGTCGCGCTGGGCCGTGGGGGAAGCGCTCTGCTCCTGTTTCGCGCAGTGCTCGGTGGTCCGTTAGGGAGAAACGATGGGGGAGAGGGTTTGCTGGGCCAAGGGATGTGCAGATATGAGTGGGAGACCCTTTGCTAGAGGGTCTTACTCTTGCAGCCGCTGTGGTGCATAGATGGGGCTTCTGCAGCCCGATCTCTCTTGTTAAGCTTCCCATACAATGCAGTTGTTTGAGGTAATGGCACTAAATGTAACAACTTGGAGTTTATCATTCAAAAGCAAAGGTGCTTCTCAGAATTTTATGCTTTTGTACTGACAACTCATCTGTATGATAGAAGGTACAGCCTGAACAGCAGCCAGCCAGAGAAACAGCAGACTTTCTAGTCTGTTTTAGAAACATAGTTTGTCAGTCATCTCTGTGCAGATATTTATATTTTTAATTGGGTAGCTATACATGGAGAGAAACTTAAAATCTGGATTTGAATTGTTGAGCCTTGTATGAAATTAAACTTGTCTTCATTGTGACTGTAGCTGGTCTGAAACACTGAAGTAAGTGTTCTTCTAAGTTATTTCCATTATATTTACTTAGGTTTTGTCACTTTGTGTATGCTCATTGACTTACTGTTATCTTAGCATTACTTACGTCAAAGCTTATGCAACACTTCCTAAGTTTGATTTGTAAGTTGACTGGTGCAGGTGATGCTCTTGTTAATTGTGATTCTATTAAACCATTCCAGGTCTGCCAAAATAAGCCACTTTTAAGCCAGTTAATTGTTTTAAATTAATTTGTTTCAACTCTTGGAAGTTCTATGTATAGCTGAAACTGGTCTCATTGTAATGCTATGCATGGTAAGTGGAAGTTCTGGGATATAAAAATGTGTGTTTAAATTGGTTTTGACAAATTCTTTTTATTTTATCTTTTTAGTTGCTGATGTTACCTGTAGATTTTTGAGAACGGCAGTGAGAAAGATTCCTTTATTTTCGAGTTCTTTTGTAATATGTAAGGGCTGGCTGTGTCCAGGGTTAATTATCTTAGCTTTGTGAAGAGGCTTGCTCTAATAACTGTAAGACATATTCTCATACACACTTATGTGATATGAGTGATAATGAGACTTGTCATGTTTCCACCTGGAGTTCCATTCACATGTTTATGCTGTGCTACTCTTCTGCTTGGCATACAGTTGGATGTTTAGTTTCAAGAGAGCTGTTGTGCAGTATTTGATCAGTCCTCTCCTCTGTGTGCGCATTTAGCATGAGTTGGCAACTTGTCATCTTTTTGTTCAAAAAATATTGCTAATTATCTAGGTATAGATAAAAATATTTATTCTCCATATGCATAGAACTTCTCTGGAGCTGATTTTTATTTAATTTCTTGAAGCTGGAAGAAAAAAATTGAAATTGCCAGGTTGCTTTTATGTTCAAACTCTTCAAAACTTTCAGAACTGAAGAAGATATGTTGCTAGTATAAACATTAAGTGACTACTTTTTTTATGTTCTCAACTTTATGTAGCTGTTTCAAAGACTTGGTAATTGAAAATTACTGTTAACTAGGTTTCAAAAATATAAAAACATAATATTCACCAGAGGAATATTTTCATGTATAGAGGGTCCATTAAATAATTGCCTAGATGGAAAGTATGAAACATGTTACTTATTTGAAGCTGCAGCAAGCAGCAACAGTTTAAACAAAATTATAGTCATATTTGTCAGAGCATCTAAAAGGAGTTTACATTTATCTGGAGTTAGGTGAATGAAAGGAATTTGATAATACAAATGGACAAACCATAATGACTAGTATATGTCTTTCTAAGTTTGTGAGTAAAGAGAAGATTGCTTTTGGTTAATATTTGGGGGTGTTGATTGATGCGAAGCTCAACACGACCTGGCAGTATGCGCTTGCAGCCCAGAAAGCCAACCGTATCCTGGGCTGCATCAAAAGAAGCACGATCAGCATGTTGAGGGAGGTGATTGTCCCCCTCTGCTCTTGTGAGACCCCACCTGGAGTACTGCATCTAGCTCTGGGACCCCCAACATAAGAGGGACAAGGACCTGTTGAGTGAGTCCAGAGGAGGGCCACAAAGATGATCAGAGGGCTGGAGCACCTCTCATATGAAGGCAGACTGAGGGAGTTGGGGTTGTTCAGCCTGGAGAAGAGAAGGCTCTGGGGAGACCTTATAACAGCCTTCCAGTACTTAAAGGGGACTTACCAGAAAGCTGGAGAGGGACTTTCTACAAGGGCATGTAGTGATAGGACAAGGGTTAATCGCATTAAACTGAAATAGGGTAGATTTAGATTAGATACAAGGGAGAAATTCTTCACCGTGAGGGTGGTGAGGCACTGGGACCTGGTTACCCAGAGAAACTGTGGATGCCCCATCCCTGGGAGTGTTCAAGGCCAGGTCGGATGGGGCTTTGAGCAACATGGTCTAGTGGAAGGTGTCTCTGCCCATGGCAGGAGGATTGAAACTAGATGGTCTTTAAGGTCCCTTTCAACCCAAACCATTCTGTGAACTTTCATTTTTAGAATTACAAGAATGTACACCCAGTTTCTATTGTTCTGTTGCACTAAAATTTGTAAATTATTAAATAGGCTATCTTTTAAGCAGCATAAATCAAATCTTGTAGTTGTTGAAAAGTTGTACCTAGTTTCAGCAAATACTTTATTTCACCTATATGAGGGAGTTGTGCTTCCCCCCCAATTAATGGATTTTCTGCGGTTATTATTTGGCATATTGGTGTAACTCTGGAACAACTCTGGAATTTATTTGATACAAGCAAAATTTTTCTACCAAAAGAACTTGTATGCCATAATGATTTATCTGTGTTACGATTTCTGCATGCATAATCTGTTGGCTAGGGGTATGTTTTTTTCATTCTTCTGTCTGACAGGATAGTATGGGTAATACTTTTAAGTCTAGCTTAACTAGCTACAGGACAGCTTCTCTGGACCTGACCAAAACAAGAGGCAAAGGATGCGAATTTTACAGTTCTCACCCCAGAAATTGAAGCAAGTGATTCTTTCTCACATTTGTTCTTTTATAGTCTTTTCCTATTTAGCATTTACCTAACAAGAGGGTTCTTTTTTTTTTTTTTTTTTTTGGTCATATTTCATTTATATATCATGTTTGCTGTGGGCAGTTGTAAGGTTTAACTAGACTTTGGAAACTTCAGTTGGAGATTATCCAGTTTTCATTTTATGACAATTTAAAGTAAATTAGGGACCTAAACTTTTTATGGTTGAGTACTACTTCCAAATTTTGCAGTTTGAATATTTGTCTGCCTGTTTCCTGGAAAACAAGTTGTGGGCTTGATAGGCTATTTTAAGAAGAGGATTAAGCAGGTTATGACTTAAATAATTTATAATCACAAGTATAGTTTTTCTCAGTCCATTCTATTTCTGTAGTGTAATGTGGTGATATGGTCATATTTAAAGGGTTGAATATGGGTGAAGGATACTTGTGTATGCTTAATCACTGCTAATGCACATTATTAAAGCATAAGTTGAAATGATGGTAGTTCACTTATTGTTAAATGTTTCTTTACTTGCTGAATTTGGGGGAAGAAAAAACAAACAAACAAACTTTGTTTGAACTTCTCTCATCAAACTTCTGAAGTTTGACCCAAATCAAAATGTGTTTGAGAACTGCATGTGCCTTTTATTGTCTCATCTGCTCTGTTTTTCTGTGAAAACAATACTTGCAGCTGTCCTCTTCTTGCTTCTCACACTAGCTCATCAAGTAGTATCTGACCAGTCATGGGGACTTTAGAATTGCCTTAATATTTGAAAAGCACTTGTTTACATTGGGTAAAAAGAGAGCTATAATATAGAGTATTAGCTTTTTACACCAATAGATGTTAATGTTGAAGGGTTTTGGTCCAAAGTACACAGAGCTTCCACTTCAACAATTTGATTAGAAACATAGGAAATAAATGCTGCCACAGATTGCCCAGAAATTTTTGGCTGTTTTACCAAACGTAAGTTTTTAATTCAGGATCGTCTTTTATGTACAACACAAACTTATTCTTAACATTTTTCAAAGCCTATTAAGTAATCTAGTAAAATAGAGTTCCTGTAATCTGTTTCCTGTTACATACAAGTCATGGAAATGCTGCATTCTGACTTGACAATTGCTGACAGGGTTACTTTTATTTCCATGACAAAATCATTGCAGTTAGTTCTCAATGAAGGGATATGGAAGGACCGTCTGCCCTCTTTTTTTCCCTGATTCTTATTTTGTATGCAAACTTGGTCAGTAATGCCTCCCTTATGTAAGTGAAGTGTTTACTTGTCTTTGAAGTCTTGTTTCCTCTTATGAGTTGCTGTCAGGAAACATCTAGACTATGTCCACAGCAGAGCTCTCTTATGGTAGTGTAAAATGGGAAACCTCAACAAAAACACCAGCTTCTAAAGAGAATTTTGTTAGCTCTAGGGAAAAAGGAGAAAACTGCTAATGAACTTGAAAGTAATTAAATGGAGCCTATATGGAGAGGGGACTGCTTACATTTTGCTTTCTCATACAGTTTTACAGTTGTTTTTGCTTGAGTAATGATGTGATTGTCCTCAACAGATGTTGTTTTACCCCTGAAATGGCATTCAGAATGGTCTTTCAAACTGATGTGGAAGTCTGTTGCATTTAACCTGATATTAGAAATGATAAGAGATTCTTCTTTTTCCAAGATCCAACTTCAGGAGGAATCTGCATGTGACTTCACTGTCTATCATAGCAGTGGATGGTAATCACTTCTGAATGGGAATGGAATGTCTCATCTCTACTATCTGGTGTGTTTATTGTTATGAAAATTTCACAACTGACTTGTGCTGACTGAGGTGAGAGGCTAGGGTGCAAAGTATAGAATTAGAAGAATAATTCTTTATTCATGCGCGTTAGGTGTCCCATTCAAATTGGGGCACCCTGAATGTGGTTTTACACAGGGTTCTTATACCTTTCAAAGAGTTCAGGTACAACATGATTTGACCAATTGCTGCTTAACACACACTACTGTTTTGCAAAGCAGCAGTTAGTGTGGCAGTTCTTGTGGGAGGGCAACTCTTCGGAAGAGGAGCATTCCACTGGCTGAGTGGGAGACTTGAAGTACACATAACCCAGGAACCAGGCACCATTCTGTGACTATCTGCACAGGTCAAGGGCACTCATCCTACCTGACTCTGAAGGCAGAATAGTGGGCACTCATCTGAGAGCAAAGACTGCAGCTCCAGCTGGGGGATCTTCACCATCTACCCCAGCAGGAGCTGATGCCTCAACAGAGATGGAGCTGTTGAAGGGAGAGGCTGCAGTGCAGACCTCAGACTGCAGGAAGTGCCTAGACTTTTCTCCTGGGGCATGGACAGGCAGCAGACCTGCCAGCAAAACATGTGCCCAGGCAGAGGATCTCCTGCAGCAGGAGGTGGTGAGAATACTGTGTAATGTTAGGGAGGCTGAGAAGGAGATAGATAGCTGATTCTAAGTGCAGTCTGCAGTGGACCCATAGCCAAACAGGCAAAACCTCCCCCACTGGTACACACGGAAGGGAGGGGGTGCGAGGGCGAAAAATCATGGACTCCATGCAATCCAATATGAATTCAAGTGAAGCCATTTATTACAGAAACAAGCCTCCTTATATATGCAGTTATTTCCTGATCACGCGTCCACACTCGAAGCATGCATTAGCTGACTGGATATTGTCCATGTTCACAAGCTGTCCATGCGCCCGAGTCTCACTGCTAATAGGTCTGTTGATTTATGTCGTGTTTTCAGCTTTCCAAGGTGGCCTTGAAATTCTTTTGGGCCTGGCTACTTTAATAACAAATCTCCATCTAATAGAAACCCATCCACACATTAGCTTCAAGAAAATCCCTCAAATCTCCCACAAATCCCCCTTTTTGTTCTTGAACCAGCCAGGCCTTGTTTACAGCATGCTGAATCATCTTTGAAATACACTGCAGCATATAATCACATGATTAACAACTTAATTACAATTACATATAATGCAGTTAAGCCTTATTTAATAAGATCAAACAACTACCCACCTATTCCCAAGCTTTTAAACCATTTGTCAAACCCTAATTCTACTATGACAATCTCAGTAACGTGCCGGTTTAGTTTGTCTAAAGTACTATGAATAGATTCAGTAGGATCAGACAAGTTAATACAACACATTATCTCAAATTCTTCACAACCACGACCTAGTGTTAAAAGTAAAAGATGTATAACTGTGCGATTTTGTAGAGTAGCATGCCTAATACCATCAACATCTACTATTAATTGAGTTAGTATCTCAGAAGTTAGATTAGCCTGTTTAGAAGACCAGTACCTTAACTTTGATATGTCTCCTAAAGCTTTACCAGCTGCTAGACTAGGGAGAAGGAGTGCAGTAGATACTATGGTAGGAATGTCTCATAATTTTGCCTCATTTTTGCATTGACTATCTAAGTGTAATATCGCCCTTTTGGCCCTCCTGCTGTTTGTTCAAATTGCCATTCTCCACAGAAGGTACACCACCTGCTTGCTAATAGGCTTCTAGACCATCAGGTCTGTGAGCATCTATAACGCTGAATTAGGATAAACGGTTTACATCTGAAAGAGTCCTCACAACTTCTCTCTCTCCTGTCCATCTGCATCTGTTAAATCTTTGTTGTCTTTATTCAGCCATGGCTTGACCGATTTTGCGGGAATCCACTTGGATCCTTAGCCTGTAATGACACAAGCATAACCTTTTCCCCAGGTTATCAATTGATGTGGCCTTTTCCATTGACCATTAACGAGTGATTTGACCATATCTAATGTAGGTTCTTTCTGATTTAGCATGTTTTTGGGTCATACTTGCAAAGTGTTTCATCACAGGGCAATTTTGGGCTGCACCACTTAGATATAAGTGATTCGTCACATACAGTGCTTTCCACAATCAGTTTTGTGGTGTCTTCCCTACTTCTCCCCCTTTTTGTTTTGGTTTTAAAAAAAAAAAAAAAAAAATTTCGGAATCAGATACGTGCGTTGGACCTTGACTACGTACTCAAAATCACAAATCAAATGTAGAGGTTCCTCCTTAAAAAGCTCTAAGTAATGTAAAGCTGCGCCAAGTTCTGCTAATTGGGTTGAACCTTCAATAATTTTTGCAGAATGATGCCAATTGTTATCTTCACGCCAGACCACTACAGCTTTATGAGACTGCCCAGAACTATGAACAAAAACGGTTTGAGTATGTCGGATCAGACCAGATACAAGTATGGTCTGTGACCTGATGTTAAAGACTTGCAGGTTCTGCAGCAGTTTACATTTATGGATGCCAAAAGCTGTGCTGTTAAGAAAACCAGCTAGTGCAATTTACAGGGATGTAGATTGCAAATAAAAAAATGAAAATTTAATATCACAAATGGTACATATATGACAAAAGGATCATGGCCTATTAAGACATAAATTAATTCCCTGCATTTCTTGATCAGAGTAACAGTCAATATATCAGTCTGATGGCAATCTCATCATACTGTCCCAGAATATCCACAAGTTGTTTCCATGTTGTAGCTATAAACAGACAAATCTGCAAGTCCAATCAAATGCAGTCAGCTTGTAAGGTTGTCATAAATTTATTCTTCCAAGTCTCTAACTCCATTTTGGCTGTCATGTTTACTGGATATTGTTTTCCCTTACCGGATCGAAGTCCTGTTTCAGTTCTATCAGTGTAGTGTTTGCTTTATTGAAACATTGGCTGTTAATACTAGTGGAAATACAGCATTTGAAATTTCCTTGGAGATTTCTCACTTGCACAAGCAGATCTGCACCATCCAAGCAGCTTCTTGTAGGACATGCAACTAAACAGAATTCTCAGAAAATGTTATTTGAGCTTACAATTTACTTAACAAATCTTGACCCAAGAGAGGTATAGGGCTTTCTGGCAACTACAAGAATTCGTGTATTAAAACTTGGTTCCAAATTTGGCATTCCATTGGTCTCAAAAACCGGCCTTTCTTTCATTCTCTCCCATGACCTCAAAAACTAGCATGGTGAATTTACTAAGAAGTCTCTTACAACTAGTTACCACAGAATAAGTCTGTTAAAATTTTTTTTTGCTTTAATTTCCCAGCTTTGTTAGAACTATGGATCCGCTGGTGATACCTTTAAATTTCACCGTCAGACTCCTTGATGCAGTGTGACAGTTCTCTAGCAGTAACATTGGTGGTTGGGGGGAATAAAACCTCCCTCTCGCCCCCATCTGGGATGGCGAGATCTCCATCCCAGCATGAAAACAAATCAGTTCAAACTCCACATCAAACCAACCTGGCTCCACTCCACACCCTAATCAGTACCACTCTGACCGAGAAGCAGTGAGCACTCTGACCCCCCAAAGCTGACCAGTGTGAAAAGACCAACTTCAGCAAGGAGGTAAAATGATGAGCTCTCTCCCCAGATGTGCCAAAACCTAGGAAACAAGATGGAAGCAAAAAGAAACAGCACCAACAACCCCTGATTCAAAGCCGAGAAGCAATACGGTGCCACAACAAGGATGGATGACAATGCTTCAGGGAAAAAAAAAAAAAACAGAGCAGGGGGAGTAAAACCCCCCCTTTCTCTGCTTAGCAGTGAGCAACCAGGTTTATCCATTAATTTTTTCTTTCTCTTCTTGCTGCAGTTCAGATGTAGCCAAGGCCACACAGGTGGTGTAATCACTGCTACAAAGTGGGAGGCTCTGGCAACCTCCTCAGTCAAAATAAGCTGAGTTTATCTTGCAGCTTGACACAGGCCTGAAATTTATATTCAAGCACAGGCCTGGGATATTTTGCTTTTTTGTTTTCCCATTTCATTCCAACTATAATACGCTCTATACGCAATTCCATTTAGCTCAACAGTCGTTACAGTCCTCATCCCCATTTACCTTTTACAATTTACAAATGTCAAAAACCAGCATATTAAGCATCAATCCATTATTCCATTTTCCTAGATCCAAATGAGTTCATATTCTAGCAGCTTTTAAATACAACCTCATACAATACCAAGTTCACATCCATCATAGCATTTAGGTGGTTTTTTTGTTTGTTTGGGTTTTTTTTTTTCAATGTGAATCAGAGTTTAACAGTTTAAATTCTTTTCTGGTCTCAAAATTACTAGATAACAATGTAAGCAATTACTCTAATGTGTAAGGATGCATCCTAAGGGGGAGCAAGGTGGTATTTTAGCAGTGGAACCGGTACCTTTTTTGTAATTATCTCCCCAAACAAAATTCTTTTGGTATCAAATATATATATATATATATGCAAACTAAAATACTGAGCTCAGATATGAAAACCAAATACCAAGTTGAAATATGCAGATAGATCACAGTTATACTTATTCAAGACAATATCTCGATTTTAGCTTTGCACCTTTGGGCCGCTTACTGCTCAGCCAGGTAGAGGTGCCGCCGGGTCTCCCTGACAAAACAGGTCAGTGCGCACTGGAGCCCCATCGGCACCTGCACCCCTGTCGCCACAGGAAGCTGGACTGGGCAAAGCTTTTATCAGTGTCTCATCTGGGGTGCTACAACTGCTATTCCAAAACCAGGATTCTTTACTTGGTGTGCATACAACAGAGCCAAATCCAGCACATCGAGATGAGACACAGTCTGTCACAGGGTTGCGCAAGTCTGGATATTGGAATAAAGCTAGCATGCTAGAAAGAAAAGTAACAGCTACTACACACAAAATCTTATCATCACATTCACACAATAAAGAACTAAATTACTCATGATCTTCTGTATTATCACAAAACGCACATTTTAGGTCCATGGATTCTCATTACTTAACAGTCTATGAACTTACTGTACCATATAACAGACAAAGACCTATTAAACTGTAATATGCTTAAACAGATACCTACAAAGAAAACAGGTTAATGAGGAAAGCATCTTGCAGACTTCAGCAAGTTTTCTATGACCTGTGTGTTATCAGTTAATTCTGAGCTTGTTGAAGTCAAACTGTTCCGCCTGTAAAACTGTCTGAAATGATTTAATGATGTTTTGTAGAGATTTATTTTGTCCTGCTCTTCTCGCCTTAAAAACAACATTAATTGCAACAAGGTGTTATACTTCAAGATTCTTTTCTCTGGACACTTTTCCCAATCAGTTAACTTATACAGCAACCACCATTAATTACAGTATTTCACAAGATCTTCCTTCCTCATATTTTCAAGTGCTTTCCTATGTTTTAAAACACCTCCCAATACCGATTTCTTAGGGACACGACTGAAAACAGTCATTCCTGACCCCATCTCATAAGTAAAAACCATGAGAAGAGGGAGAGAGAGGGGGAAGCACAGGGCTGCTTGCAGCGTGAGTGGGAAAAGTGGGGAGAAAGTTTTACGGCGTACTTATACCACAAAGAAACAATTCTAACAACAACCAGCAAAAAATTAACTCACATTCCTGACAAGCTGCTTGATTTTCAGAGGGGCAATACACAGAAGCACGTAATATGTACTGTAAAACCCGCAGATAACACATTGATAGCAAACATTAGCATTCTCTACTGCTAATTTCAACATTAGTGCTTCCTTAGCTTCTAAGTTTTCAACCTGCTTATTGATGGCCTCTTGAAGATGGTCAATAAATTGCATGTAATTCTCATTGGGACCCTGATTAATAGTTGTAAATTATTTGGCTGCTTTGTTGGTTTCAGGCACCTTTATCATAGCTTGATATGCGAGGTCTGTTGACTGTCTCAGAATTTCAGAAACTAATAGCGCCTGTAATTGTCGTGTGCCAGTTAGTGTCTGTTCCAAGAGTTGGGGAATACCTGCCCCTTTCAACGAGTCCCTGTCATTCCGTCCTGAATGATCTATAGCTGTTACATTGCATAGGTCTAATTTTGCTTGAGTCTTTCATGGTTTTTATCTGATCTCGAGGCAACACATACACATACTTGTTTTCGTTTTAACTTTAAAAAAAAAAAATGCTTCAGACCCTCATCAGAGTCATCAGATAACACGGACTTGAATGGTGCTGGAGAATCATTAGTAACAGGGGGGTTCGGAACAGTGCACATTCTCACCAATATTTTCTAGCATCATAATTATTTGTATAACCTGAGTCCCCAGGCGCATCCCCTTTGCTGTCACAATCAGCATGACCACATTGCCGACTGCTGGATTCACTGTTAACTGATGTAATCTTTCATGCAGTTGTTTTGTCCAGTTCTTGTCCAGTGACTCCTTCTGCTCTCTCGTGGAAGTTGGAGGGTTAAAAGGCGGTAAAGGCAGATACAAATTGGTAAAAGGACTGAGAGTACACTTGTTTACGACCTTAGCATTCTCAGCTTTCACAGGTTCTTTCGGCAAATCGTCCCACTCCAATCCTCTGGACTTGTTGTTCTCATCAGTGTTGGGCAATGGTTTAGGAGGCTGCCCGCTTGGCATTTTTCCTCCCCCCGGCCTGGACTGCTTTACCATCTGGGGTGCTGAAGGCACAGCAGGGGATCGAGTAGGGAGGGTATCAAAGACACGAACCGGGTAAATTTCACAGCGACTTGCAGGATTCTTATCAGGCTGCAAAGTTGCAAAAATTCTGGCAGCAGCTGACCATTCAGCCTTGAACTCTTTTAAGGTGGTAATTATAAGCTTCCATGTAGTTGTTAATGATTTAGCTTCTTTATCTCCGTTGCTGACTTTATCCCATAATTTCTGCCCTATATCGTCCCAAAGTGTAAGTTTTGAGTCACTAATGCTCATAACAGTCTTTTCAGGTTTTAGTTGCTGCAGTGTAGTAATTATCGGTTTCCAGGTGGTTACAAGGCTGAGAATATCTTTTTTACCATGACTGATTGCCTTCCACAACACAGTTCCCACTTTTTCCCAAGTCTCTATTTGAAAAGCTCCTAACAGATCAACAGGAAACCCATTGCCTCTGCACCAAATTAATAGTCTTTTGAGCATACTCTGCTCATACTTCACCCCTCTTATAGAGAGGATTTGTGAGAGGAGCCACAGTATTTCTTCTTCTTCTTTAGATATATTCTGCCCCATCTCCTCTTGCCCCCCAGCTGCTCACCTCTTTGGGTGTCCATTGCAACGATGTCGGATCCTCTATCCTTCCTCCATCGCTTCTGCAGCGATCAATCAGGAGTCACGCAGCCCACAGACCACGTTCTGGTCACGGTCCAGCTGCGCCGTCTCCAGCTGGGGCTTGCTCCTTGCAGCAGTCGTCCGCTCGCCCTAAATTGTCCTTGCACAACATGTCGGGATCACCACTTGCAAGGGTGAAAACTCATGGACTCCACACAATCCAATATGAATTCAAGTGAAGCCATTTATTACAGAAACAAGCCTCCTTATATATGCAGTTATTTCCTGATCACGCATCCACGCTCCAAGCATGCATTAGCTGATTGGATATTGTCCATGTTCACGAGCTGTCCACGCGCCCAAGTCTCACTGCTAATAGGTCTGTTGATTTACGTTGTGTTTTTAGCTTTCCAAGGTGGCCTTGAAATTCTTTTGGGCCTGGCTACTTTAATAACAAATCTCCATCTAATAATAACCCCTACACACATTAGCTTTCAAGAAAATCCCTCAAATCTTCCACAAGGGGGGGGGGGCAATAATGTAGAAGAACAGAAGCTCACAATGGCAAGGACCAGCAGGAGGAAGAGACTTTTGTGAAGCTTGAGGTGCCCTTGAAGAACTGCTTCACTGCTCTGCAGACTGAAGAGGAAAGACCTGTCACATCAGGAGAGATACTGGAGCTGAGTAAGGCAGCCCAGTCTGCTCCCTGTATAACAACCAGTGCAACTAAGAAAAAGCAATGGGTGATAGTAGTAGGCAACTCTCTTCTGAGAGGTACAGAGGCACCCATTTGCTGACATGACACACTCTCTAGAGAGGTGTACTGCTTACTGAGGGCTCATATCGGGCATATCACTGAGAGACTACCAAGCCTTGTACAGTCCACTGACTGTTATGTGCTGCTGTGTTATCACATGGGCACCAGTGATACAGCCAGGAGCAGTCTGAGGAGTATCAAGAAGGATTATAGAGCCCTGGGAGTGGCGGTAAGGGACTCTGGAGCATAGGTAGTTTTTTCATCAGTCCTGGTCTAAGGGAAGGGGTTTGAAAGGACCAGTTGAATCAACAAATGGTTACAGGACTGGTACTACAGCCAGGGGTTCAGCTACTTAGACCATGGGACTTGCTGACCATCTGTCAGAGAAGGACAAGAGCATCTCCAGTCACAGACTTGCCAAGCTGGTGAAGAGGGCTTTAAACTAAAGTTACCAGGGGAGAGGAATTTCAGTCCATCCCACTTCTACCAGTTTGATGCCAGTGCCAGCAATAGATGCCCAGAGCATGGAGAAGGATCATAGATCAGCAGGAGAGCACCTGAAGAGCAACACGAAGGAATTCCAGCCAGAAAGTGGACTTCATCAGGGGCCCAACTTGAATGCTTTTCTGCAAACACACATAGCATGGGGAATAAACAAAAGGAAATAGAGACATACACACGCCTGCAGGGCTATGATCTTGTTGGCATGATGGAGACATGGTGGGATGACTCCTTTGACTGGAGTGTTGGAATGGAAGGATATAGGCTCTTTAGGATGGACAGGCAGGGGAGACAAGGAGGACGTGTCACATAGAGTCAGTGACTGTTTAGAGTGCGTGGAGCTCTGCCTGGGGATGGATGAGGAGCTGACCAAGAGCTTATGGGTCAGGGTTAAAGGGAGGACAGGAACAGGTGACATTATAGTGGGGGTGTGCTACAGACCACCCGACCAGAAATACTGAGCAGATGAGGCCCTCTAGAGCCGGGAGCAGCCTCATGTTCACAAGCCCTGGTTCTCATGGGGGACTTCAACCATGCCAGTATCTGTTGGAGGGACAACACAGCAGGGCATAAGCAATCCAGGAGGTTACTGGAATGTATTGATGATAACTTCCTTCTCCAAATAATAGAGGAGCCAATGAGGAGAGGTGCTGTGCTGGACCCTGTTCTTACCAAGAAGGAGGGGCTAGTGGGGAATATGAAGCTCAAGGGCAGCCTTGGCTGCAGTGACCATGAAATGGTGGAGTTCATGATCCTTAGGGCAGTGAGGGGGGTGCACAGCAAGCTCACTACTCTGGATTTCAGGAGAGTAGACTTTGGCCTTTTCAGGGATCTGCTTGGTAGAGTACCATGGGATAAAGCCCTGGAGGGTAGAGGGGCCCAAGAAAGCTGGCTAATATTCAAGGATCAGCTCCTGTAAGCTCAGGAGCGATGCATCCCAACAAAGCGGAAGTCAGGCAAAAACACCAGGAGGCTTGCATAGATGAACAAGGAGCTCCTGGACAAACTCAAACATGAAAAGGAAACCTACAGAGGGTGGAAGCAAGGACAAGTAACCTGGGAGGAATACAGAAGAAACTGTCTGAGCAGCCAGGAATCAGGTGAGAAAAGCTAAAGTCCTGATAGAATTAAATCAAGGACAACAAGAAAAGCTTCTGTAGGTACATCAGTGATAAAAGGAAGGCTAGGGAAAAAGTGAGTCCTCTCCGTAAGGAAACGGGAGACCTGGTTACTCAGGATATGGAGAAGGCTGAGGTACTTTTTTTGCCTCAGTCTTTACTGGCAATGCTCTAGCCCAGGGGTGTCAACTTATTTTCACCGGGGACCACATCAGCCTCGCAGTTGCCTTCAAAGGGCCAAATGTAATTTTAGGACTGTATAAATGTAACTACTCCTACATGAAAATGAGTTTGACACCCCTGCTCTAGCCACACTGCTCTAGCCCTACTGCCCAAGATTCAGAAGACCAAGGTCAGGACTGGGGGAATGAAGAACTGCCCACTGTAGGAGAAGATCAGGTTCAAGACCATCTAAGGAACCTGAAGGTGCACAAATCCATGGGACCTGATGGATGGGTCCTCAGGGAATGGCAGATTAAGTTACTAAGCCACTATTCATCATATTTGAGTAGTTGTGGCAGTCTGGCAAAATTCCCACTGACTGGAAAAGGAGAAATATAACCCCCATTTTTAAAAAGGGGAAAAAAGGAAGACCCTAGGAACTACAGGCCAGTCTTTTGCACCTCTGTGCCCAGTAAGATCATGGAGCAGATCCACCTGGAAACTACTATGGTAAGGCACATAGAAAATAAGGAGGTGATTGGTGACATCCAACATGGCTTCACTGAAGGCAAATCGTGCCTGACAAATTAGGTGGCCTTCTATAATGGGCTTACAGTGTTGGTAGATAAGGGAAGAGCAACTGATGTCATCTTTACACATCTGGAGCTGTGTAAAGCATTTGACAACACTGTCCTGCACGACACCCTTATCTCTAAATTAGAGAGACATGGATTTGATGGTTGGACCATTTGGTGGATATGAAATTGGCTGGATGGTTGCACTCGAAGAGTTGTGATCAATGGCTGGATGTCCAAGTGGAGAGCAGTTGCGAGTGGCATTCCTCAGGGGTCAGTATTGGGACCGGCACTGTTTAACATCTTTGGTGACGTGGACAGTGGAATTGAGTGCACTCTCAGCAAGTTTCCTGACGACACCAAGCTGTGTGGTGTAGTTGACACACTGGAGGGAAGGGATGCCATCCAGAGGGACCTCGACAGGCTTGAGAGGTGGGCCTGTGCAAACCTCATGAAGTTCAACAAGGCCAAGTGCAAGGTTCTGCACATGAGTCGGGGCAATCGCAAGCACAAATACAGGCTGGGTGGAGGACAATGGACTGAGAGCAGCTCTGAGGAGAAGGACTTGGGGGTGTTGTTTGATGAGAAGCTCAACATGACCTGGTAATGTGTAACTGCAGCTCAGAAAGCCAACTGTGTCCTGGGCCACATCAAAATAATCGTAACCAGCAGGTTGAGGGAGGTGACTCTCCCCCCTCTACTATGCTCTTGTGAGACCCCACCTGGAGTCCTGCATCCAGCTCTGGGGCCTCCATCATAGGAGGGACATGGACCTGTTGAGTGAGTCCAGAGGAGGGCCACAAAGAGGATCAGAGGGCTGGAGCACCTCTCCTATGAAGACAGGCTGAGAGAGTTGGGGTTGTTCAGCCTGCAGAAGAGAAGGCTGAGAGGTTGTGACTAGATGATCTTTAAGGTCCCTTCCAACCCAAACCTTTCTATGATTCTATAACTGGGGGGTTTCACAGAGGTGTTGGGAGGGCTGGAATGCTGGCATGATCTGGGTAGTCCAGGGCTACCCTTTATTCTTCAGGGTGGAGGCTGTCCTCCTTGCCATGAGCTTGGTCCTTTAGTCATGCTTACTGAAATATGACTATACAGTATACAACGTAAACTATATATATCTTAAGAGAGTTCATACAATTTCATCTTAGACTAATTGGTACAATAGTTAGGGAATGACATTTTTTCTAACGTTATTTATTTTTAAGTAGGCTGGTACTGGACTTTTTGTGATTCCAGCTGTTACTGTTGCCATCAGGAAGGAGCAGGTAAAAACACGTAATGAAGAAAAATTGTCTAGATGTACAGTTTCCATGTACAGAATTTTATAGATCGTGTATGGGGAGGGCTAGTGTTGAGGAAAAGCAACCAAAGCACAAATAAACTGTTTATGGCTGATATGCGTGTAGATATATAACTATACTTGTTTTTTGTGATTTTTTTTTTTCCTCTTAGCTGCAGCATACATCTCCGTCTCTGTCCTAAACAGAGAACCTTAACTCTGATGCTCAGTGTATGAATAGTTTGAGCTGTTCTTCATGAAAATAACTACTAAATGTTGTGGATAGGCCATATAGCTTTTCCTAAGCAGAAAAATGTATGCTCTCTACACTGAGATACCATACTTCTACATTGGTACATATGTCTCCAAAAATAAGTAGAAGATAATGGAATTTATAGAACTGTCATAAGGTTAATCATCAGCACTCTTGATTGTGTAACTTGTAAATAATTGAACAGTTTTGAAATCTATTAGGTTGCTGCAAATATAATTGCAGTTTTAAACCATGAATTTTAAATCATGATAACTAGGCTCAAACACATCTTTATTAATCAAAATAGGAACCATTACAATCAACACATTTTTGCCAGTGAGAAATAAGTTTATTCCTGTAGCATAAAAATCCGTGCTTCGGGATTTGATGAACTCTTGGAAAGCATTTTCTGCATCCTGCTGGCTGTGGAAGCGTTTTCCTTGCAAAAAGTTGATGAGATGCTTGAAGAAGTGGTAGTTGGTTGGAGAGAGGTCAAGTGAATATGGCAGATGAGTCAAAACTTTGTAACCCAATTCGTTCCACTTTTGAAGTGTTGGTTGTGTGACGTGCGCTTGCGTGTTGTTGTGGAGAAGAATTGGGCCCTTTGTGTTGATCAATGTCAGCTGCAGGCATTGCAGTTTTTGGTGCATCTCATCAGTTTGCTGAGCATACTTCTCAGATGGAATGGTTTCGCTGGGATTCAGAAAACTCTAGTGCAGGGGTGTCAAACTCATTTTCTCATGTGGCCTCCAGTAAAAATGAGTTTGACACCCCTGTACTAGTGGATCAGACTGGCAGCAGACCACCAAACAGTGACCGTGACCTTTTGTTGGTGCAAGTTTGGCTTTGGAAAGTGCTTTGGAGGTTCTTCTTGGTCCAACCACTGAGCTGGTCATCGCTGGTTGTTATATAAAATCCACTTTTTGTCACATGTCACAATCTGTTGTAGAAATGGTTTGTTGTTGCGTAGAATAAGACAACACTTCAAAATGATGATTTTTTGGATTTTTTCGGTCAGCTCCTGAGGCACCCACTTATCAAGCTTTTTCACCTTTCGAATTTGCATCAAATGCCGAACGACCGTAGAATGGTCGACGTTGAGTTCTTTGGCAACTTCTCGTGTAGTTGTAAGAGGATCAGCTTCAATGATTGTTCTCAGTTAGTCATTGTCAACTTCGATGGCTGGACACTACGCTCCTCATCTTCAAGGATCTCGTCTACTTTGAGAAACTTCTTGAACAACCACTGCACTGTATGTTCGTTAGCAGTTCCTGGGCCAAATGTGTTGATGTTGTGAGTTGTCTCTGCTGCTTTACAACCCATTTTGAACTCAAATAAGAAAATCACTGGAATTTGCTTTTTGTCTAACATCATTTCCATAGCCTAAAATAAATATAAACAGTAAGTATACTGTCAGTAGTAAAAAACAAAACAAAAAACCAAAAAACAAACAAACAAACAAAACCACCACACATAAAGGGAAAAAAGTGTATTAAAATGATGTGTAACATAACCACATTTATTTAAGGGTGTATTCAGTATCAAATGACAAATTTCAACAATGCTATTCCATTTGCTCCAACCTAATAGATGTTTGTGAAAACATCGTTTAGCTTTGGCAAACTTGAGACACTTAGGCCTTCAAATCTGGGAGTCTACTTTGGATTTACTGCTTTGTTTAAACCTTAATATATTTTTCACATAGCCTCTTAGGCTTTGATAACTGCTGATAACATATAAAAGGTGTGGCTTTCAGGAGACTTTGTTAATTGAGGAAAGCATCTGTTCCGTTTCTTTCTTAGCTTTCTGCTATTCAGTGTGAAGTCAAGAACAAGAGTAGGACTGATCTGAAAACTTCTTTTAAGTGGAAAATCTAGTTTGTTTGCAGTAATCTTCAGTTACAGTTAGGAAAGATGATGATGGGAATTGCTTTTTCTGGCTCATTCCATTCTGTAAAGGTTTGCAAAGTTAAATTTCTGTTAGATTACCAGCCCTTAGGAAGGCTGCAGCCAGAGGCTGGGTCATGGATATGCTACCCTTCCTGTATTTCTAAACTGTCAGGAAATTTATGGAGCTCCAGTATGGAAAAGATTAAAAGCTACCCCATTATGAAAAGTTGCTTTTAAAAAAGTTCAGCAGCAGGTCTTAATTACAGAGTTGTTCTGGTGGTTTTGTAATGCAGTGGCATTCAGGGTTTATATTGAATAAATGCAGAAAGTTACTAAGATACCTATTAGTGTACCAGTAGTTAAAATTATTTTGAGCTTCAAACTGGTTAGATAGGAATAAAAGGGGAGTGAAATTGTTTTACATTTTGCATTTGCAGATGATTTTTTTTTTAATAAAAGTGGATCTGGCTTCCTCAAACCTAATTTGCTAGTTATTAGTTCTTAATTGTGTTTCCCATATGCTAAGTGTTCGAAGAAGTATTAGTATAGCAGCATATTTGTTATCATTAACTACTCCAAACAGTTTATTGAATTATTGTGATTAGACTGGTACTTAGAATAGTAAGACTACATTAAAAAAAATCGCATTTCTTAATAGTTGGTGTTCTTCCTTTTATTTTTCAAACATAAAAACCTTACTCCGTCGATAGTCCTTTTAAAGTTTTTTTGTGTTTTAGCATATTCAATTTAGTTCTGCTTGTACTTTTTACAGACTTTTCTGTAATTGCACTTAGCTAAACTTATCTGCGTTTTCATGAACTTTTTAAGGCTACAACTTACTGCAGACTTAGGAGTGGTCATTTTATAGACGTTTCTTTCTTTTGGTTTGTTTTTTGTTTTCCCCAGTGCTTGGAAGAAGTAAAGCAAATAATCCTAGTACAGTTAAAGCTTCACATAAGTTGGCCTACTACTGTGGCTACTGTGAGGTTCCTCTACCTGTGGCTGCTTTCACTTAAGCTGGCAGATCCCTGCCTGCTGCCTACTCCTTGCTCCCATCTCTTTTGCTGAGCAATGCAGTTGTTCATGTCCTCATAGTGATCTCAATCACTGATCTTTATTTTTTATTTTCTAGTTTTATTTTTCAGCTGTATAATTTCCCCAATCAGGTGTGCCTTATGGCTGCACAAACAAATTTTTCCAGAACAAAAAGGGCAGAAATTATAGGAGTGATGTCTGACCCAATCCTCAGGCTTCTTTCACTGGAGATGTAGAGCTGCCATTGTGAAACCTCCAGGATTTTGCTTCCCATCCTCTTTCTGTTCCAACATGAACATGCATGTTATTTTTCTGAGGGCATGCTTCTGCATTTTTAGCAGCAGCAGCAGTGTTATGGATCTGAAGCTTTTGGAAGGCAGGAGGGGAATGGATAGTTTGACAGGAAAACTCTTCTAGCAGCAATGTTAAGCCATACCTTGCCTCGCCTTCCTTTCATTTTTATTGTTGCTTTCTCCTGTTTGGTGAAAGTTCACCAGTGGTGCCAGAGGTGATAAGCTGGTTAAGTTTATTAATCAGTTTTTAGGGCAGTGCCTCAATTTTAATGGTGAGATATGCCTTACTGATTGGAAAATGTTTTAAGTTTTAAAACTAAAGAGTAGACAAAGGGAAGTTACCCGTGAGAGGGAAGAAGTTAGTGAATTTTATAAATTTTACAAAAAACATGAAGTATGAAGAATTGGGGAGGTGGGATTTCCAGTGATCCCAAAGTGTGAAATAATGAAAGATATGAAAGAATGAAGAGGGACTGCAGTATTAAGTATGTGTTTAATAAGATGGGAAGTGAAAGAATATAGGGCCTGTAGAAATCTAGAAAATAAATGAAGTCTGGAAATATGTGATAGAAAAGTTGTCATTGAAAGGGTAGTAGTGGCTGCTGAGGTGATTTTCATTTGATTTACATGTAAGGGATTGAAGGGAACTAATAGAAATTGGTAAAAAACTAAAGCATTAGAAATCATTCACTTCATTAAACTTGATCAGTTATTAAAATGCATAGGTTCTAGACTTTTTGTAATTGTCCTAGCATGTTGTAGTTCTACTTTCTTTTTGTTATCAATCTTTAGGGGGAAAGGAACAATGGCTTTGATGTCCTCTATCACAACATGAAACATGGACATTTGTCAACAAAAGACTTAGCAGACTTCATAAGAGAAAGGTAAGTATTCATCCTTGCTAATACTGGCTTTTTAATATACTGTTTGTGCTTTTTATTTAAGTATATCATTATGTGTTACAGTAGCATGAAAAATATATAAAAATCAGTGAGCATTTGAAAATATCTATCATATCCTACAAGAACATTAAGTGTATTCCATTCACTTAGAACTGAATAGTGACTCTTATGGATCAATTAATAACAAGCATCTAATTTTTAGCTTTGAATTAAAAAACAAGAGTAAAAATCTAGAAATGTCACATTAGGCGTCCAGCAGTCTTTCAAAGCTTTTGACCATAGATGTAGAATTAGAGGTATTAACAAGTTCTAGCATGATCTTAAAAAATATACTTTCAGATCAAGATGTTGATAAACTAGGTTGGTTAAAGAAAAGGGAGTGCCATGTATGGACAAGAAAATAATACATAGAAAATAACCCAGGTTCTTCTTTATGGGATGGAAGGGACAGAACTGAAATCTGCAAATGTGTGACAACTTCCTGAACAGAAGGAAGTTATCTTTATAAAAGATGACTGCTGCTGCTACTTTGAACATAAGAATTTCCATTCTGTATGAAATTAATGATATGTCTGCTTCAGAATTTTGTCTTATTCAGTTACTGACACCTGATGATGCATGGAAAAAACTTGTAAGAGGCTAATTGAGGACCTTTTTCACTGAAGCTTTCTTGCAGTAAAAGCTGTCAAAAAAACCCAGCCTTTGTATTTTGGATTTTTTTTTCATCAAAATTTCAGTTTTGGCCTGAAATAGACCTCAACAAAGTATTTTTAAAACAAATTTCCATAAAGTGTAACCATCATGGATCTGGCAAGTAATCGGTGCCGCTGACATTTGCATAGTTTCAAAGTGAGTTGAAGTGGAGAAAATGTCAAAAATCTTTCCATGAAGTGAAACAGGTGAATTCCAGAGTCTGTATGTGATGGCCAGTCTCTTGTTAGAAGGACTGCACAAACCAAAGAATGTTGTGTTTCAAGAATCCCTGATTCTAGAAAACACATTACGAAGCCAGACAGGGTTCTGAATTTAGTGAGTTTTGGATTTAGTGGAGGGATGTCATGCTGTTGATGTTTAGTATTAAATGTTTAGGGCTTCACAAGCTGCTAAAAATGATTGTTTATTTTATTTATTTTTTTTTATTTCAAAACTGCTTTTAATATTGAGTGTTATAAAAGTTTGCCTTGTGTTATCTTTGTGAGTGCCTGACTCTTTTTTTATAGTAGTAAGTCATAGACCTAAGCTGTACATCACCTGGACACATATTTAATTTTATTAGTTTTACATCTGTTGTGTTTTGATTTATCTCCATATGTAGATCAGAATTTTACTCTGCTTCTCATCTCCTTTATGTTGTTTTTTTTTTTTTTGGGGGGGGGGGTTGGGGATGCTCCATTTTATTCATACTGATCCTAAGGTGAAAGGTCTTAAGTAAATGGGTAAAAGTAACTTGATACTATATCTGTCTTGGATTCTTTGCTTTATTATGATGACATAAATAAAACTTGTCAGTTCATTCTACACAAAATTACCAGTAAAAAGAATGGGACATTCTAGTTTATTTTTTACTCTATCAGCTCCTTCAAATGAAATTTTAAATGAGATGTGTCTTTACAATCAATGAATAAAATATTTGGACCTTTCTTCGCATATTGTTTTAGCTGAAGTTTCTGCTAATTAATTCTAGTGGTTTGGCAAGAAGGAGATAATATTTTATTTTCCAAGTAAACAAGTTGAAATAACATTTAAGACTAAAGATTAATGACCATCTAGGAACACATGAGGATCCACATGGGCACTTATCCTCAATGAGAGATTGAGAAATTAAGTTTCTCTTCTTGTGAATAGATCAGGACATGCCAAAGAGATGTGCAGCCATCTTACCTACAGCATTTTTGGTAAAATATATGAAAAATTTCAGTTCTAGTTAACACACTGAGATTCACTAGAATCTTAGCACTACATTTTAATTTATTTGACAAGGCCTCACTATACTTTCCTTAAGAACAACTTGCCCTGAGATTGGAAGATATCTGTCAGTGATGCAGACTAGCAGCAATGGGTTCAGTCCTTTCTGATGATCTTTTCCCTGTCAGATATTAAACCCGGTATCCTGTCTGTTCCATTGTGTTTTCTACAGCTCTGTTTTTTCTTGGTAGACCAGGCTGACCAAAAAAACCACAAACAAAAAAACTTCACAAACAAAAAACCCACAAAACAAACAAACAAAAGCACAAAAAAAAGAAAAATAAAAAAAACAAAGCCCCCAAAAAACAACCACCCCACCCCACCCCCCCAAAAAAAAAACCAAACCACACCACAAAGAAAAAGTTAAATGCCAAATAGATGTTTCTTTTCAAGTCAAGGGTGTATCACTGATCGATCTTAGTCTAAGCTAGTGGTAGTTTGTGGCATATAGATTGTAGTTTCAGAGAAATAGATGGACTTTAAATATTTGGTCCTCACTTCAGTAAAAATGTTTGAGTGTTCATATCTAGGCAGTGAAGCCCTTCCACTACCATTGTGATGTTATTCCAGTATGTCAGTCTATTTCCCAGGAAATAAATATGGTTCAGTAGCACACACTTATTCATGTGGATCAAATTCTTGATCTCAGATGAAATTGTATTGGGCAGTACTTCAGCAGTATTTTACAACAATCTGATTGTCTTGACTGTATTCTGGTTTATATCTTTTTTTATTGCAAAGAAATTAAGAGATGTTGCACACAATTATCTGTTCCCCTCCTGTAGTCTGAATATTATTTTGCAGTACTCTTTTCTGCTAGAAATTGTAAGTGGATGAACAAGATTAATTAGGAGCCTCCTAGATCTAGTGTTTTTATGCCCTACTTACACCTGATTTTTCTGAGCTGTTCCCTATGAAAACTAAGCTTACATATATTTTCAATTTCTTCATGTGTGCCCTTCCATTCCATCTGAACAAATTGGCCAGTTTTTTTCAGATGTGGAGATACAAGAGACTGAAAACTGAAAATTGCTGGCTAGGTAAAAGAGACACATCTGAGTTGGTGATAATACTTACAAGAAGTTAGAGTACTGTCAAATTATGTACAGTTGTCAATTGGTCAGTCGGCATTGTTGGAGTCTCCAGACTAGCCAAAATATTTGCTTTTTTATGAGAGTGGCATAAAAGAGAAAAAGACAGTTGAGTGTATTTGGATGTACAGACTGCTTAGGGCACAAAGGACACATCTGTATGAAGTCAGTATCCATTAGTTGTGCTGTTCAGAATAGTGTTTTGGTTGTGGGCAGCCTAGTCAGGGAAGAGTATTGTTCCTTTTTTTCCAGCCTTAGAAACAGTAATAATTAAAAAAGAAAAAATGTCTAGGATGTGGAAAAATGTGTGTTGAATGTGTTTTTCTTGTGTGTGTGTGTAGTCTACTTAAGCATTTTAATGAAAAACTTTCTTTCAAAACTTCTGTGAGAACTTTCTGAAACTGCAAAGTTGTTTCCTCTGAAAAAACAAAACTGGAAATTCCTAGAAGAAACAGAAGGTTTCCCCTTTGGCTCTGTTCAGTTACTCAATACCAATTCAATTTTCAAGTATTTCTTAATGGTCAAGTACTAAAAGAACTGAGGGACAGCTGGATCTACAGTTCTTTATTGCTATTTGTCCAGATATTCTACTACTATGAATAGGAAAGACTTGCTCAGTCAGTCTTGCTTTCTAGGAGGTTCAGATATATATCTCCTGAAAGAGTGAATTTTGTGGTAGACAATCTGCTAAATGTTGGTAAATCTTGGGTGGGGCAGGATATCTGTCTGCTGAAAGATGGGTGTCTTTGTTCTGTTCTTGATAAAGCATGTAGAAATTATGTTGTTAAGGAAGTTAAAATAAAAGAAGTTAAAATACAGTGTGTTTCAAAAAGATGGACCCAATTTCAAAGTAATTTCAATTTGAAATTGGGTACATCTTTTTGAAACACCCTGTATAAGAAGATTGAACTGCTCCTGCAGTGTGGTGTGTGTGGTTTGTTTGGTTTTTTTTGGTTTTGTGGTGTGTGTATTTTTTTTCCTCTTCTTTTAAATGCTGGTAAGAATTTGTAGGTGAAATGTCTTGTGTTTGTATGCATTTAACACCTAAAATGTTTGTGTAAGAAACCATTGTACTTAGCTAGGAACTAAATAGGTATTGTTGGCTTTTCTCCAGAAGTCTTTCAAACATTTTTCTGTACCAGTTGTCTGTAAGCATCATAAAAAAGAAACCCTTTGATCAGAAGAAACTGTCAATGCACATATTCCCATTTCAGTTTAAACGTTTAAGAGATTCCAATCAAAGACATATTTTCAAATCAATGAAAATTAATTTACTCAGATATTCATAGTGTGTTACCAGTACATCAGAATGCTCTGGGAAGTCAGTTGATAAAACAAATGTAGATATACATGCCCAACTGGTCATCAACAGCATATTTTGTTTGATAGTATTTGTAACTGTTGTATGTTGATAATTGTGTCTTTGCTGCCATGTGTATCTCCAACCCCTACCTCCACTGAGACGGCAGACCAAAGGAACTTGTTAGCACACTGTCCATCAAACATTGGCATGCCACCCCCAGGCTTATCTCTAGTGAGCCTGGTTTTATCCCTTTCCCCCTTCAAATCTACTTTAAAGCTCTTTCAATGAGCCCTGCTAACTCTTCCACAAAGATCCTTTTCTGCCTTTGAGACAGGTGTACCCTGTTTGTTGCCTGGTGTTGACCCATGATCAAGAAAACCCAAAATCCTGATGATGACACCATGCTCGGAGCCAGGTATTGATCTGCTGGATCTTCCTGTTTCTTCCCTCATCATTCCCTGCAACTGGAAGGGTAGAGGAGGACATGCTACTTGTGCTCCTGATCCCTTGGCCATCATCCCAAGGTCCTGAAGTCTCTCTTGATTGCCCTCGACTTCTTGTTGCAACTTCATCGCTACCTACTGGAAAAATAAATAGTGGATAATAATCTGAGGGCCATACCTGGGTTGAAAGCTTTCTCTTCACATCTTTAACCCAGGGCAGCAGCAGTAGTCTTCCCTAAGAAGTTGATCTAATCTGTGTATTGGACCTTCTGTTCCCTTCAGAAGGGAGTCTCCTATAACAATAATCCATCTTTTCTTTATGGAAGCTATTTTGATGCATGGTGTAGGCTGACTTAATTTCGGTGACAGCTCCAACCTAGATGAACCATTGCCCTTGTCATTGTTTGGTTCCATTTGCAGAGCCTTATACCTGTTATGCAAGGGCACTTGGGAAGGTGGGGTAGTCATGGAGGAGATGCACCTGCTGCACTGGGCAGGAACTTGTCGCCATTGCCCCCTATCCCTTAAGTCACCATGTTCAGCTAGGTGGAGAGAGCAGAGGGAATCCTTTATATCACGTGTCCTGTCTGCCTGATAGACCTGTCTCAAAGAAGGTAGGATGTGATTTCAGTAGTCTTTCCCTTGGATTCCTTGATACTCCTCAAACTAGTCACCTCCTCCCAGAGCTCTGTCACTAAGCAGAGGAGTTCCTCTACCTGGGCACACCTCCACAGGTGTGCTTACTGCTGCTGTCTGGTACTGGCATAAGAGTAGGGCACACTCTGCAGCCTGACACCTGGGTGGCAGTGTGTTCCCATTGGAGCTCTATCTGGGAAGCTGTGTCAGTCATGGTGGGTGCAGAGCTTAGAGAGGCTGTGGCTTTCTGCCGGGTGGATACCATTGCTCCCTGGTCGAGCTGACAGAACTACAGTGCCCTTCCTACCTGGCCTTCTGTGTGAACTGCTGGTGTTTCTGGTTGCTACTGTTCCCTAAGGGCTTTTTTTATACATGTGGGAGTGCTTGGCCTCTGGGCTTCTGGCAAGTCTCCCTGCTCCCCCTGTGGTTCCTCTAGTTCAGGAAGCCCCACTGTGCATCACCCTAGAGCACTTGTCTGCAGATCATGGTAATTAAAAAACCATTAGTGTCTCTTCTGGTTATCTGTCCATATGTGCTTGTTGCTATGCAGTGAGCAAGAATTCCAAACCTTGGAAACTTAAACTTTTTCAGATCATCAAGAATGCTTACATATGTAGAAGGAAGAAAAAGTTTTGATATTTATTTTTTTATAGTTAAAAACTTTGTAGTTTTTTTTGTAGGTGAGATTTTAAATGTTTACATGAATTACTGCATTTTCCAACTTAATCCCATTCTCCAAATTGTCTAACTGACTGGATTGTTATTTTGGAAATTCAGTAGGTTTAAATACGTGCTCCTCTGTCAAAGTTTCAGGTGACTGCTACTACTTTGTTTCATATTTTCATAAGAAAATTCTTTTAGATTGTAAAGTGTTATTGTGAAGGGGAAATAACATCCGCCTCAGTAATAAGTGGTTATAGTCGTGGTAACTTGAGAGAATGGTGAATTCATCATCTCTGTTTTATTTTCCTCTTCTGCCCCTGAATAAAGGTATTACAAAGCAGCAAAGAAATTTCTTCAAGCTTTTGGATTTTCAAGAAAGACAATTACAGTATTTGCTCAAATCCAGGGTGCTTCGAAGTTGATGCTACATATTGAGTATCTATATAGAGTAGAAAATTAAAATAGTGTATATCTTAACCCTAATAATAGGGAGGTGAAAAAGATTGAGGGAAGGACTTCCAGGGGACTCACTGCCATGATGACCTCACATGAATGTGAGGTGGACTGTGAACTGGCTGAAGGAAAGAAGCCAGAGAGTCATGGTCAATGGGGTGGAGTCTAGTTGGAGGCCTGTATCTAATGGAGTGCCTCAGGGGTCAGTACTGGGACCAGTACTATTCAATATATTCATCAATGACTTGGATGAGGGAATAGAGTGTACTATCAGCAAGTTTGCTGATGACACTGAGCTGGGAGGAGTGGCTGACACGCCAGAAGGCTGTGCTGCCATCCAGAGACCTGGACAGGATGGAGAGTTGGGCGGGGAAAAATTTAATGAAATATAACAGGGGAAAGGGAAAGTGTAGAGTCTTGCATTTGGGCAAGATCAACCCCAGGTCCCAGTATAAGTTGGGGAATGACCTATTAGAGAGCAGCGTAGGGGAAAGGGACCTGGGGGTCCTGGTGGACAGCAGGATGACCATGAGCCAGCACTGTGCCCTTGTGGCCAGGAAGGCCAATGGCATCCTGGGGTGTCTTAGAAGGGGGGTGGTTAGTAGATCGAGAGAGGTTCTCCTTCCCCTCTGCTCTGCCCTGGTGAGACCACATCTGGAATATTGTGTCCAGTTCTGGGCCCCTCAGTTCCAGAAGGACAGGGAACTGCTGGAGAGGGTCCAGCGCAGGGCAACAAAGATGATCAAGGGAGTGGAGCATCTCCCTTATGAAGAAAGGCTGAGGGAACTGGGTCTCTTTAGCTTGGAGGAGACTGAGGGGTGACCTCATTAATGTTTACAAATATATAAAGGGTGAGTGTCACGAGGATGAAGTCAGGCTCTTCTCAGTGCTAATCAGCGGTAGGACAAGTGTCAATGGGTACAAACTGGAAGACACAAGATGTTCCACTTAAATATGTGATGAAACTTCTTCTCAGTGAGGGTGACAGAACACTGGAACAGGCTACCCAGGAGGGTTGTGGAGTGTCCTTCTCTGGAGACATTCAAAACCCGCCTGGACGCCTTCCTGTGTAGCCTCATCTAGGTGTTCCTGCTCTGGCAGGGGGATTGGGCTAGATGATCTTTTGAGGTCCCTTCCAGTCCCTAACATTCTGTGATACATTGTGACTGCTGTTCCATGGCAATTGACCCAACACGTGCTCTAAGGAGGAAATCTATGTGGACCCTTAGATTTTGAATCTCCAAAAGACAAGTAAAAATGTGGGTTTAAGTGCAGGAAAACATAATGAAACTTTTAGGTAGGGAAGAGTTTATCCAAAAGAAATCAGAATGTATTCAGAGAAAGTTCTTAAAAAAAAAATTAGAAACAGTAGGAATTAGAATAATTAGAAAAAGGGTAGGATAGGAGAACTGGGTGTTGGCATTGTATGTAGTGGAGGGACTGGAATCCATGAAGCTGGCAGTTTGTGACGGCAAAGCTGAGAGCCTCTGGGTAAGGATTAAGGGACAGAATAGCGGTTGTTGTTATGGGTGTCTACTATAGGCCACCCAGCCAGGATGACGACACTGATGACTTATTCTTTAAGGAACTAAGGGATACTTATAAGTCATCTGCCCTTGTCCTTATGGGGGACTTCAACTTGCCAGATGTCAACTGGGAATGCCACACAGCTGGGACCAACAAGTCCAGAAGATTCCTAAAGCATCTGAAAGATAACTTCTTGGTGCGGGTACTAAGGGAACCGACCAGGAAAGGTGCTTTCCTTGATTTGATTCTCACTGACAGAGAGGGCCTTGTGGGAGAAATAACGACTAGTGGCTCCCTTGACCACAGCGACCATGAACCAGTCAGGTTCAAAATCTATGTTAATGGGAGGAAAACTGATACCAAGATCTCAACTCTGGACATGAGGAGAGCAGACTTCACGTAACTCGGAAAAATACTACATATAGCCAGCATGGGTTCATGAGGGGGAAATCCTGCTTAACAAACTTAATTTCTTTCTACGACAAGGTTACCCACCTAGTTGATCAAGGGAAGCCTGTCGATGAGATCTTTTTGGATTTCAGTAAAGCCTTTGATACTGTCTCTCACAGTATCCTCCTGGACAAAATGGCCAGCATACAACTGGATAAACACACAATGCAGTGGGTGAGCAATTGGCTGATGGGCTGGGCTCAAAAGGTTCTAATAAATGGGGTTATGTTGGGCTGGTGACCAGTCGCTAGCAGGATTCTGCAGGGATCCATCTTAGGGCCAGAACTCTTCAGTGTCTTCATATATGACTTGGACACAGGACCCGAGGGAATACTTAGTAAGTTTGCCAATGACACAAAATTGGGAGGAGCTGTTGACACTCGAGGGCAGAGAGGCCCTGCAGAGGGATCTGGACAAATAAGAGAACTGGGCAATCACCAACTGCATGAAGTTCAACAAGGGCAAGTGCCAGATTTTGCACCTGGGACATGGCAACCCTGGCTGTACATACAGACTGGGGGACGAGATGCTGGAAAGCAGCTCCATGGAGAGGGATCTGGGGATTCTGGTTGATGGCAACTTGAACATGAGCCAAGAGTGTGCCCTGGCAGCCAAGAGGGCCAACTGTGTCCTGGGGTGCATCAAGCACAGCATTGCCAGCCAGTCAAGGAAGGTGATTGTCCCGCTCTACTCTGCACTGGTGCGGCATCACCTGGAGCACTGTGTGCAGTTCTGGGCACCACAGTATAAAAAGGATATAAAGCTACTGGGGAGTGTCCAGAAGAGGGCTACAAAGTTGGTGAAGGATTTGGAGGGGTAGCCTATGAGGAGCAGCTAAAGTCACTTGATCTTTTCAGCCTGGAGAAGAAGAGACTGAGGGGAGACCTCATCATGGTCTACAGCTTCCTCGGTAGGCACCGAACTCTTCTCTTTGGTGACCAGTGACAGAACCCGAGGGAATGGCAGGAAGATGTGCTAGGGGAGGTTTAGGTTGGACATTAGGAAAAGGTTTTTTACCCAGAGGGTGGTAGAGCACTGGAACAGGCTCCCTGGGGAGGTGGCCACGGCCCCAAGCCTGGCAGTATTCCAGAAGAGGCTGGACAGGGCCCTCAGACACATGGTGTGAACTGTGGGGTTGTCATATGCAGGGACAGGAGATGAACTCAATGATCCTTGTGGGTCCCTTCCAACTCAGGACATTTTATGATTCTATGAATGTGATACATGTCATTGCAGAACTTTAAAAAAACCCAAAACACTAGACAAGACCCCATTTTATTTAATGTGAACAAATGTGATTGCTCAGTAAGCATTCAGGTTTTTTGTGTGTGTGTTTTTGTTGTTGGTTTTTTTAAAATATTTTCATTATGATTATATTTGATTTTGTTGCTCTGTAAATTTCTGGTATTTAGACAGTGTTATGTGGGTGATTGTTATGTCCTTGTATTCTGATTCTTACTGAAGAACGTTAAAGGCAGAGGGGAACAGCAGAGAGTGAAGGAAGGAATCACCTTTTGCAAGTCTTGAGCCCTTAGGTTTTACTTGTTTCTGTTCCCTGCAACATTCTGTCACAGTGTTCTTTTTTTTTTTAATATATTTCTGTGGTTTTGCATATAGTTTTTGAGGGGCCATTAAAACTGAGTCATTTTTACCTAAAGTAAAAATTCCTATGCTTTGCACGTTTAGAATGTATATTCATCTATCTTCAAATTTTCAGTTATGCTTTTGATTGCGTTCTTTGATAGGGCTACGATAGAGGAGGCATATTCAAGGTCAATGACAAAACTAGCCAAATCAGCAAGCAATTACACACAACTTGGGTAAGTGTATATAAGAGATAATTAACTGCATACATGTTAAGAATCAAGTTTGATTCTGAATACATTTATTGATGATGTTAAAGGCAGCATAACTTTGCCACCTTTAAAAATGATTGTTTGTTCTTCAGTTACTATGCAGCTCTGCAAAATATCATGCAGCTATGACATAAACAAGACAGTACACAGTTAAAAAAGAATAAACAAAACCAAGAAAAAACAACAGGAATTGTCTGTTCCTCTATGTTTAAGGTTGAGTTATTTTCAGAGATTATAAAGAATGTGACTTTCTGTTCTGTGCTCCCAAGCCTATGGTAATTATTTTCAAGAGTTAACGTATGGTCTGCAAATGTGGCAGTTAAATAATTTATTTTTATTATTTCTGGTTTCTCAAGTGTTATCTGTGTCCTCAGACATGTTAAGAAAGAGACTTTTCAATTTATTTATTCCATAGTTTATTTAAAGTTTTATACATGGGATATGTCTTTAAAAAAATTGAATGATTAATGAATTTTTTTTTTCATAAAAAAGATTATTCCAACAGCTCAGAATTCTTAAATGAGGCTAAAGATTATTTTTATTTTTAGTAGTCACAGGTAGAAATGTGAAGAGCTTTCATCAGTTGATAATTTGATATCAGTTGTTGCTGCTCTTCAAAGGTTCTTTATCTGCATGTTACTGATTTTTTTAGCAGCATTGATCTGGAAACTGAGGTAGGAGTGTATCTTTAGAATAGCCAGAAAAGTCCATTTGTTATAGAAGTCTGAATCTGAGGAATGACCTGTCTCCCACATTCCTTTATCATATGGTTAATCTCGTGACTGTAATGATGTAAGACAACTGGAAACTGAACTAACTGAGTAGCTTTTGGTTTGTTTTCACTATTCAAGTATGCACATTAAAATACTTTTACGTGTTTATTTTTTTCGAGCTACTCTTACATCATCTTTAGAAATATCATTTGTCATTATTGTGTGTTGATGATGGAGAAGAAGTTAATTTTGCTATTTTACTCAATATAGTCAATACAGGTGAACCATAAAACACTGAGAACTTAGGTAGGATTCCAAGTACATTTGAAACATTTAATAACATCATTTATAGCAGTTGTTGGGTTTTTTGCTTGCTTCAGTTATAGGAACAGAGCTGAAATTCTGTAAACATGTCAGTAGAGCACTAAAAAAAAAACCTGTAGCAAACTAAAAGGAAAAAATCCAGAGGAGCAAGAATTGGTTTTTTTTTGTTGTTTTTGTGTGGTTTTTTTTTTTTTAATTGTTGTTGTTGTTGTTTTTGGTTTTGTTTTTTTTCCCCTCAATCTAGGACATTTGCACCAGTTTGGGATGTTTTCAAAACCTCAACAGAAAAACTAGCAAGCTGTCACTTGGATCTTGTGCGGAGATTACAAGAGCTAATAAAAGAAGTTCACAAGTATGGAGATGAACAAATCAAAACTTATAAAAAGGTTATTAATTTTTTTCTTGTGTGTGTCCAATGACTTGTTAACATGAAAATTAAAATGGTATTTTTGACAACTATGTGATATTTGGCAGACTAAAGAAGATGTTTCAGGAACATTGGAAGCAGTGCAGAACATTCAAAGTATCACTCAGGCCTTACAGAAATCAAAGGAAAACTATAATGCAAAGTGTGTCGAACAAGAAAGTTTGAAAAAGGAAGGAGCAACACAGAGAGAAGTTGATAAGGTAGTACTGTAACATCTTAAATTCATTGTGTTGTCAATCTGTAACACATTCACCTTCTGTTAGTAAGTCAAATGCTCAAAAAGGGCTAAAAGTAGTTCTGGTTGTTTAATAATGTGAATGATAATTTGAATGCCTCATTATGTTTTGTTTATACTTATCTGTTCTAACTGCACTGCAGTTCTAATTCTTTATTTTGTAATTACCTGCATCATATGATAATTTTGTTCAGCGGCTTTTACAGAAATTGCATATAATTGTTTCAGCTTATGTTTTTGGATGCATTTTCTTAAGTAAATTGGTCAGACAGTTGGACTAGATATGACCATTGTAGGTCCCTTCCAACTGGCATTCTGTTTTCTTGTATTGGGGAGCCCAGAACTGGACACAGGATTCCAGGTTTGGCCTCACCATTGCTGAGAGGAAGGATCACCTCCCTTGACCTGACGGTAACACTAACTTTATCCGGTTTTCAGGAAGCAAAGTAGTAGAGGAAAAAGGTCATGTTTCCCTGTCTCTAATGATGTAATTTTAAAAATATTGATACCTCAGCCTGTTTCTGTTATCTGATGTGTAGGGCTCTGTTCTTGTTAGAATGGTCTTAGTGCCTTTTGTACTGCTGTCTTGGTGGAGCAGATAAGAGTTAGTTGGTTATTGTCTTGTCACTGATGACAAGTAATTCTGTTGACCATGTTCTGATTTTTTTATCCTCACTATTAATGTAGCCTTTTTCCTAGATTTGTCTTGACAGTCAGTGTTGACTTCTAGACATGAATCAGAAATATGTGGGAGGGCAGATGTTTTCCTCTCAGTTTATCCAAAATATAATTTTTCCGAATTCTTGTAAATAGAAATTTTTCAGTAGGAGAAGTTGACTTGAGGAAGGCTTGCTTTTAACATGTAACTTGGCAGTCCCTTGTCCATTTGAAAACAAAAAAATGTTCAGTCTCACTAATGTCTACATGCAGAAGGGAGAAAGAGGAAGCACTAGAAGCTGAAGGCCATTTTTTACTGTTTTATGCATTTTCCCTAGATACTTTTGTTTGTATAATTAGACCATAGTTGAATGCTCAGCTATTAATAGTACTTCAGAAATGTTTCCAGTGGGAGCCAGTAGCTGTGACTATCACATCTCTTCAGTCATGTCTTTATTCAAACTTATATTTGTAATTTTAGAAACATGGTGATAAAGATTGTATTAATTTATTTTTCCTGTAGCAGAGAATAGGTTTCACAGAATCACAGAATGTTAGGGATTGGAAGGAACCTCAAAAGATCATCTAGTCCAATCCCCGTGCTGGAGCAGGAACACCTAGATGAGGTTGCACAGGACGGTGTCCAGGCAGGTTTTGAATGTCTCCAGAGAAGGAGACTCCACAACCCCCCTGGGCAGCCTGTTCCAGTGTTCTGTTACCCTCACTGAGAAGAAGTTTCTTCTCAAATTTAAGTGGAACCTCTTGTGTTCCAGTTTGCACCCATTGCCCCTTGTCCTACTGTTGATTGTCACCGTGAAGAGCCTGTCTTCATCCTCGTGACACTCACCCTTTATATATTTGTAAACATTAATAAGGTCACCCCTCAGTCTCCTCCAAGCTAAAGAGACCCAGCTCCCTCAGCCTTTCTTCATAAGGGAGATGCTCCACTCCCTTAATCATCTTTGTTGCCCTGCGCTAGACCCTCTCCAGCAGTTCCCTGTCCTTCTGGAACTGAGGGGCCCAGAACTGGACACAATACTCCAGGTATGGTCTCACCAGGGCAGAGTAGAGGGGAAGGAGAACCTCTCTCGACCTCCTAACCACCCCCCTTCTAATACACCCCAGGATGCCATTGGCCTTCCTGGCCACAAGGGCACAGTGCTGGCTCATGGTCATCCTGCTGTCCACCAGGACCCCCAGGTCCCTTTCCCCTACACTGCTCTCTAATAGGTCATTCCCCAACCTGTACTGGAACCTGGGGTTTTTCCTACCCAGACGTAAGACTCTACACTTTCCCTTCTTATATGTCATTAAATTTTTCTCTGCCCAACTCTCCAGCCTGTCCAGGTCTCGCTGGATGGCAGCACAGCCTTCTGGCGTGTCAGCCACTCCTCCCAGCTTGGTGTCATCAGCAAACTTGCTGATAGTACACTCTATTCCCTCATCCAAATCACTGAGGAATGTATTGAATAATACCAGCCCCAGTACTGACCCTTGAGGCACTCCATTAGATACAGGCCTCCAACTGGACTCCACCCCATTGACCACAGCTCTCTAGCTTCTTCCCTTGATCCAGTTCGCAGTCTACCTCACTACCCGATCGTCCAGACTGCACTCCCTCAATTTAGCTGTGAGGATGCTGTGGGAGACTGTGTCAAATGCTTTACTGAAGTCAAGGTAGACCACATTCACCGCTCTGCCATCATCCATCCACCTGGTTATGTCCTCATAAAAGGCGATGAGGTTGGTCAAGCATGACTTCCCCTTGGTGAAGCCGTGCTGACTGCCCCTAATGACCCTCTTATCCCTGATATGCCTTGAGGTGGCACCAAGGATAAGTTGTTCCATCACTTTCCCAGGGATGGAGGTGAGGCTGACCGGTGTTTGAAAAAGCTCTTTCTGTTGTCTTTGACCCCTCTCGCCAGGTTTAATTCTAAGGAGGCCTTAGCTTTCCTAGTTGCCTCCCTACACCCTCTGACAACAGACTTATATTCTTCCCAAGTGGCCAGCCCCTCCTTCCATGATCTGTAAACTCTCCTCTTCCACTTGAGCTTACCCAGCAGCTTCCTGTTTAACCACGCAGGTCTCCTGGCTCCCTTCCTTGACTTCCTACATGTCGGGATGCTCTGATCTTGACCTTGGTAGAAGCAGTCCCTGAATGCTAACCAATCATCTTGGGCCCCTTTTCCTTCAAGCAGCCTTGCCCATGGGATTTCCCCTAGCAATTGTTTGAAAAGGCCAAAGTTTGCCCTGCTCAAGTCCAGGGCTGCAATTCTGCTTGCTCTTCTGTTCTCGCCACATGAGATCCTGAACTCCATCATTTCATGGTCACTGCAACCAAGGCAGCCCTCAACCTTTATTGTTTCAACCAGACTCTCCTTGTTAGTCAGGATGAGGTCCAGCAGTGCACCTCTTCTAGTTGGCTCCTTCACCATTTGCATCAGAAAGTTATCGTCAAGGCACTGGAGGAACCTCCTAGACTGTGGCTGGCTGGCTGAGTAGTCCTTCCAGCAAACATCAGGGAAGTTAAAATCCCCCACAACAACCAGGGCCTGTGACTGTGAGGCTGCTCTCAGCTGCCTGTAGAAGGCCTCATCAACTTCCTCACCCTGATGTGGTGGCCTGTAATAGACACCCACAACAGTATCACCCCTTCCAGCCTGCCCCTTAATTCTCACCCATAGACTCTCAACTCGCTCCTCATCTGTGTCTGGGCAATACTCAATACATTGTAGTTGCTCTCTCACGTAAAGAGCAACTCCACCACCTCACCTGGCTGACCTGTCTTCCCTGAGAAGGACATAGCCATCCATGACCACATTCCAGTCATGTGAGCTGTCCCACCATGTCTCTGTAATTGCCACCAGCTCATAATCTCCTGCCTGAACATGGGTTTCTAACTCCTGCTTATTCCCCATGCTGCGCGCTTGGGTGTACAGACATTTCAGAGAGCGAGCTGAGCACACCGATTTCACCCTAAGGGTATGGGAGGCCTCCCAGTCTTCATCAATTCTAGAGTGCTGCCCCTCTGATGGAAGCCCAGCCACAACCCTTCCCCTTCGAGTCTAGTTTAAAGCTCTCCAAATGAGCCCTGCTAATTCCTGTCCCAGCATCCTTTTGCCCCTGTGAGATAAACGTTTCCCACGTATCACTGTTCGGACTGGTGTCTTGTAAAACCAGCCGTTATCAAAAAATCCAACGCCCTGCCTGTAGCACCAGTCTTGTAGCCAATTGTTTATGGTCTGAGTTTTTCTGTTCCATCCCATGTCATCACCCAAAACTGGAAGGACGGAAGAGAAAAATCACTTGAGCCCCAGATTCTTTTACCATCCTTCCCAAGGCCTTGAAATCTTTCTTCATTCCCCTCAGACTGTGGGATGCAGCTTCCTCCCCACCTGTCTGGAAGATCAGCAGTGGGTAGTAGTCTCTTGGGTGCACCAAGTTTGCGGCGATTAGGAACAACGCATACCGAGACGCAGACAGAAATTCACGCAGAGGCAGAGATCTTGTTCAGGAAGGAGCGCAGAGCCTGGCCAAGCAGAGAGCTGACCTAGACCTAGCCTGCTTTCTTATTCACCATTAACAATTTATAGGATTTACAGGTACAGGCCTGGACTAAGATGTTTACAAAAAAGTTATTTTCCACTAATTGTTATTAAGAACACACTGAACTCATATGATGTTTGTCTCACTTGTTTTTCCACTCATTCACAGACCAGGCCCAAGGACATTCACACATCCCATGCACTTGGGGGCGGTTATCCGGCCCGAGATACCATTCTCACGAGTCTGGGCTATAACTTTTTACAGTTACGAGAAACATACTTCAAAGTAATCTGTCCAAGGCCCTTAATATATTATTATGTTAGTATTATGTTTTTGACTATCCAGATGGTCATGTTAGTATTGATCTTCCTTTATCATCCAGGTGGCTGGAACCACACATCTTACTTTCCCACATTTTACTTTCCAACAAAGTTGGAGAGCATCCTGGTGATGTCCCTAATCTGGGCTCCAGGTAGACTACAAACTTCCCTATAATGAGGGTCAACTCTGCATATTGGGCCCTCTGTCCCTCTCAGAAGGGAATTGCCTACTACAATTACCCTTCTTTCTTTCTTATCTGAGGCGGTCTTGAGGTGTGGAGTCAACTGCCTCTTTCTATGTGACCTTGTAGGCGGGCCTCGCACTGCATCCTCACCTACCTCTTCTCAAGATCCAGGGCCTCAAACTTATTATGGAGGGGCACCTGGGCAAGCGAAGCAGGTAGGGAGAGGGGTTGCCCGCGGCGCCAAACTGCAACTTGCTTCCAACCCTTGTCATCTTTTTGGTCCCCTACCTCTACCCGACAGCTACAGGGCAGGAGCTGTCTCAGGTCTTCCCCCTCAGCCCGACAGGGCAGGGGGTCCATCACCTTTTGGAGGTTATCCCCCTGGAGCCTCTCTGAGTGGCACGCCAGGGAGTTACTCCACCAGTCAATCTCCTTTTCACACTCCCTGATGGACCTCAGTGTCTCGACCTTCTCGACACAGCCTTCTGGCATGTCAGCCACTCCTCCCAGTTTGGTGTCATCAGCAAACTCGTGCACTCTGTTCCCTCATCCAAATTGTTGATGAATATATTGAATAGTACTGGTCCCAGTACCGACCCGTGAGGGACTCCACTAGGTACAGGCCTCCAACTAGACTATGCCCCATTGACCACAACTCTCTGGCTTCTTTCCTTCAGCCAGTTCACAATCCACTGCACTACCTGATCGTCCAGACCACACTTCCTCAGTTTAGCAGCGAGGATGCTGTGGGAGACTGTGTCAAATGATTTACTGAAATTAAGAGAGACCACATCTGTTGGAGCGAATAAAGGACCCTGCACTCTGACTCAATGTGAATCATGCTAGAGCCATTTATTACAGAAACAAGTCTCCTTATATATGCAACTATTCTTTGATCACGCGTCCACGCTCCAATCATGCATTCACTAATTGGATATCATCTATGTTCACAAGCTGTCCACACGCTGGAGTCTCACTGCTGATAGGTCCGTTTATTTACATCATGTTGAGGCCTTGTTATTGTAGAAATGCTTCTCTCCCACAGCAGGTCCTGTTTTCAGCTTTCTGAGGTGGCCTTGAAATTCCTTTGGGCCTGGCTAGTTCAATAACAAATCTCCATCTAATAGAAACCCATCCACACACATCCACTGCTTTGCCATCATCTAACCACCTGGTTATGTCCTCATAAAAGGCTATGAGGTTTGTCAAGCCTGACTACCCTTTGGTGAGACCATGTTGACTGCCTTCCTTTTCAATGATTAAGTTTGGAATCATCTTATTGCAAAGCAATCTTAATTCTTTTTAAAACCAGGTGTTCAGAGAGCACCTTTTACTTTTGGTACAGTAAATGGTGCTTGGGAAACAAGACAGGACTGTTTTCTTCTTGGGAATTCCTCTATGTGAGTGTGCAAGAGTGAGAATCATGAAGTAAAATTCAGAGCAAGTAACTGGATTTGATACATCCTGTCATCCTGAAGGATCCATATTCTTCATACAGTGAAGTATTTTCAGACTCTGTTATGCTGGGTTTAGAGGACTACATGAGCAAGATCTGCTTAAGCTGTCTCTGCAACTGGAAAAATGGAACTGTAGCTTTGATTTCTCTTCCTTTGAAATCCAGGTTGATGTTTCCTCAGGTGAACAAGTACTAACACTATAGTGTTACTCATGATTTTCAGTTATTTTTCTCTTGGAACTCACAGAATATGTCTTTCCAGAAGGCATCTTTATATTAACTTGTTTGAAAGTTATAGACAGTGGTCAGCTTTATGAGTCATTGCAAGTGAGAAATAGTTTCCGTTTTTACTGTGGGACAGATGAAATTCATTTTAAAGAGGGGAGGAAAGGTATTCGTAACTAGAACAAATATAGTAAATATACAACTGTCTTCAATGATGTAATTAACAATTCAAATACTTCTGAGTTACAACTGATGGGAAACTTCAGTGAGATAAAGTAGGCATGTTGAACACAGAAGCTAGAAAAAAAGCTGATGTTCAAGGAAAATAATTTTTATTTTAATTGGATTTTAACTTGGAAATAGCAATAATATCAAAGTTTTGAAAACCTTCATCTCATTTGTCATGCTGTGTAAACTTTGAAAATAACTTTTTTTCTACCAAAAACAATCTCTTCATTCATTTCTGTTGTCCATGTAATGTTAGGATTCTCCTGTATTTCTTTTTGTCTTTTAAGAATATTAAGCGCACAAAATTAACATTTTGGTTTATTAGCAACAAATAATGAAACAAATCAATAAATTATAAAGGCAAAAAGGACTATTATTAGCAAGTCTGAGCTGCATAAATCTGGTCATCAGTATGTTCTACATTAACTTCACTTTAAAATATTTCTTAGTCTTAAAATTTCCTTTGTAACACCTGTACTTTTGAATGTCTTTTCCCTTATATTTCTTCCTTCACTTCTAAGAGAACTGTGCCACCTTGTATCTTTTACCATTAACTCTTTCAGAATTGCACTAATAACTCTTTGCTATGTATTCCAGCCTTGCTTTTTTCCTGCTTTTCTTTTGCAGATCTAAATATTTGACATGACCTAATTAGTTAACTTCAGCAATACAAATTTTAAAATATTTATATCAAAACAACTGTAAGTTAGTCATTGCTGATAAGGGGGAGGGATTTAAATGAGGTAATTGCTTTGTTACCTTTTTATGTAGTATATGTATAGCTTTAAATAGAATTTTCTAATGGCTAGAATCAGAGTTACTTGGTGGTGAAATTTTGTTATGATGCTTCACTGTTTTGATATCCCCTGATTATTTTTATAGGTCATCCTAGGCTTTCTGTTAATAGTGGCCTTAAAAGCCTTGGATCAGATTAGATGTGTGACATTTGACACTTTTTTTGTACTAAACTATAGGCAGCAGTTAAATTGAAAAAAGCTACAGATACCTATAAACTATGTGTGGAGAAATATGCTGCAGTTAAATCTGGTTTTGAACAGAAAATGACAGAAACTGCACAGGTGAGTGTTATATTGAATCAGTTACCTTTAAAATAAATTAATATGTTCTATTTTATCTCTCTGAAGATATCTGAAATCAAAGCCTTTGAAAAATTGGTTCAAGATAGAATGATCTCTATTAGAAATTTATATGAACAATAATGTCAGAACTAATATGTTTGAAGGGCAAATATTGACCATGTATGTTGTGATGGCAGTGTCCTTGAATGAAACAGTTGAACACGAGCACTCTAGATAGACTTTTGGAAGAAATTTTTAGGAAGGAAACAAAATTAACTTTTGGAAGTATTGTAGATGCATTGTAATCATGCGGGAAATCCTGTGAATTGCTGGAGAGCCAGAACTCATTCACAGGAGTTATAAAAATGGAACCCATCATGGGCTTTTTATTATCATTCTGGTGAAACACTTCAGTAACAGCTTGTTAGTGTCTTTCCAAGGTTTATCTGAGGTGATCAAAACTTTCTACATCTATTAAAATTTATGGGTTTGTGGGTTTTTTTATTTGTTTGGGGTTTTGTTTTGTTTTGTTAAAATTTTGTTTGGGTTTTTTTAAGCTGTTTTAATATTTATTTCAGAGGATATCGAGTTCTCTTTATGGTTGCACATGCTGCTGCTTGTTATATTTTGAAGTTTCTTTTTCAAATCTGTTGATTTTCTACTGCCTCAGATTTCAAAAAGCAAACCTCACTGTTTCTGCTTTTAGTAGTAATATTTAGTTGAGGACTAGCTTTTTTTATTAAAGCTTTTACAAGATAGGAATTTTCTTTTCTTTGCTCTCTTCCTTAGTTTCAAAGATTAATTTTTAGACACAGATGGAATTATCAGGGAGATTCAGTCATACCTGTGTTATTAACATAGAAGTGGAAAAGTGTTAGGGTTTTCCTTAACTCCTTGGAAATTAAGATTTTACTGTATGGGGATTATGTAGGCTGACATGTAAAAAGCTGCCCTGTCCTAAACTGCTTTCGTGCTTTGAAAACTTCATCAGAACTTGATCTAGTTCATCTCTGAATAGATAATCAATACAGCTATTACAGAAAGGGTACCAGATACATCACATATCAGAGCTCTTCTCTCCTACCCACCTCTCCAGTCCAGGCATTTGTGACAAAGAAGTGCTCAGGCATGCTACTGCAAAATTCTGCCTTGAATGTGACAGATAGATTATGAGTATTGACATCATTTTGTTGAAGAGTTCACAGTAGGCATCTTTTTTGTGCAATATCCTAACTAGGTTCTGGTTGGAGAAACTGTACTCCCTATGCTTTTCAGTTTGAATTACATTTGGTCAAGTACATTATTTTTCTCTCATTTTAAAAATATATGTGACTCTTAAATGTTTATTTCTTTATTGTATAGTGTAAGACAGTGATGACTGCAGTTATTCCAGACAAACTGCATAGTTTTTATACAGTGAATTTAAAGATCAAACAACTGAATCACATTTAAAGAAGCAAAGGATATAGATTTAACTAGAGAAAGCATGTGTATATTGGCAGGAAGAGAGGGTGATAAGGAGGAGGTGCAAAACAGATCTAAAACTCTTCAGTTATGGAAAACAGATATATTCTTCTAAATACCCTCCAACAATATTTTCTTTTGGTAAATATAGGTTAGATTTTTAAAAAAATCAAGATAGATGAAGGTTTAAAGAGTAAATAAAAAAAAAGTTGGATAATGATTCTAAAAGGATATTAAGTATGTTATTTCATAACTGAATTCTACACCTTCCTTAAACACTGTAATTACTATGATCAAGATTAAAAAAAGTGTGTTTTTGTTTAGTATATTTAATTATTAAAATTTAAGGTTTAGTATTTCAAGAATTATTTTCATTATGAATAACTGTGTTTGTATTGCTTTACAGAAATTTCAAGACATCGAAGAAACACACCTTTTTCATATGAAAGAGATTATAGTATCATTGTCAAATACCATAAAAGAAATTCATTTACAAATAGGAGAGGTAATGTTTATATTATTGTTTGTTTGGATCACATTACATATTTTTCTTAACTATTAAATGAAACATTTCTTACTGTGTTTGTGGTAATTACAAGCTCACATCTTTCAAATGATGATAACTTTTCAAACCAGTATGAGTAGAAGGAGATAAACAGGAATGATCCACAGAATTCAAAAGACTTTCAAGTAGATGTGGTTTTTTTTACCATAGATATCAAACATTATGCAAGTACTGAACTTGTTTATGAGATGTTTGAAGGTGATTTGAACATCTACTAAGTTGCCATTTTGGTCTTTTGTGGTGTTTCTATATGTGTGTTCTCTTTTGTTATTCCAGCATCTCTGAAATCTTTTATTAAATGGATCATCCTCTAATTTTGTTAATTGTATTGGAAATCTTGTTAATATCTAAATTCAACATAAGATGATTTTTTTTTACTACTTCCTGTGGTATTTATAAGTTCAGTATCCCAAATTTTACAGAATAAGGCTGAATAATCGTTACATTTTGTGTTAACATAAAACAAAATATTTTGACAATTTAGAGAATCGTTAGTGTATTTCAAAGTTCTGTTTCCTGGATATTAATTAACACTCATTTCAGGATACTTGTGTTTTTCTTTAACTAAAACTTGAAATTATATCAGTCTGAAAGGCTTCTAAATTTTTGATATACCTTGTTTTTTATGAGCAAAAGACCTTCAATAACAGTGTTAAAAGAAGCTTTTACAGTATCTTTTCTTTAAATACAAGTTGGTTTAATTAATAATCCTTATAAGTATTCCTTAATTTTTTATGTTCTGAAATGTAGTTTTATTTGTATACACCATTTTCCTCAGTTTTGAGGGTTTCTGCTAACGAATGGTGGTCACAAGGGTCATGCTATTTATTTTTAAAGCATATACATACTGCCTTGTTGGAAAAACTTATTAACAACTTGTGGTTCTTTCTTTGTCAGACCAAAAAACATTACAACATAATACTTTTACTCAAGCTGGTGGGAACTGTGATAATACAGTGGTAACAGTTCACACCCTTAACTGGTGCTGGCTTAAAAGACTGCTTATCTTCCTAACATTATAGTGGGACATGTTGCTGACAAATTAAGAAAATTATGAATTTCAGAAGTGGTTTAGATGGAAGAAATGAAGTAAATCCTAAACACATCATCAAGCTTTATTCTTTCATTCCTCGTTTGTATCTGTATTATACACACACTTGCTAATACTAAAGCAAATAAGGGATGTCCTTGGTAAAATGCCTGTTGATTTTTGGAAGCCCTGTAATATATTTTAGAAGCAAGTATTTCAAACCTTAACTCTAGAAAAAAACACTTCTTAAAGTTAATTTCATTCTTTCAATTACTGGTTATAAAATTCCTTTTTGTGTGGTGTGTTTTTTTTTTTTTTAAAGGTGCATGAAGAGTTTATTAATAACATGACAAATACTACAGTTGAGAGTTTAATACAGAAATTTGCTGAGTCAAAAGGAACTGGCAAGGAAAGACCTGGTAAGAGATTAAAAATAAGAGTGGAAATGCTGATTTTAAAACTAGATTTCCACTCCTAATAAAAGGTCAAACCTTATTTGTTAATGTCTTGTAGTAGTAATGTACTTACAATTTCAAATTCTCAGAATTCATTAGCTTTGATATTAAATGATTAATAGAAATTTAACAACACAATTTATTATGTAAGTGTAGTATTTATTTTCATAAAGCATAGCATTTTATAGCTATGGATGCCTCTATGTAGACCTCTGAGGAAGCTCTTAAATTGTATTGCTCCTTGGTACATCAGTGAGATTTGTTAAGAAACTGAAGTTCCTTGCAAAAACTTACCTCTGCTATGTGCTGCTGCATAAATTATATTTCCAAACTTTATTTAATATAAATTTATAGATATATTCAGAACAAATCTCTATAAAGCTGCTTATAGAACTGTTTGAACAGTTGCATCAGCTTATTTGGTTAGCTTACAAAATTATGCATTTTAATAGATTATATGTAGATTGTTTCCTTTAATAAACAGCAAATTGAATAGTGCTTTCTGAAAGTACTGTTTGTTGCATGCGGTATATAAGAGTTTCCTGGACTAGCATAAAAAGACAGTTTCACAGTACTGTGCATCTAACATTATAGGAAAAATAGAGAGTTCACTTTAATATTTGAGTATGAATACATGGTCACTAGGTGTGTGAGTACAGGAATTCAGTAGTACCATTTTTCTTTTAGCATTGGGAGTCCTGGCTAGCATCACTGAATTCTAGAACAGAAGCACAAAGATTTTTCAGAGCAAGGATATACATAGCTGAGTAGATCTTGAGAATTTATAATAACCTGTTACATATAGTTACTAGGTGTCTTACAATGCCTCTGCAAGGTGTTTTTAACATAACATTTTTTCATATTCTGTCTGTGATCTGTTAATGCCAGTACCTGAGTGGGCTGAGGTAAGACTGTATATGGAATGATTTTTGAATGTTTCCTGTATATTTTACAATTTTTCAATAAAGAGTAAAAAAGAAAAAGTATGAGCTTCAGGGATTCAAGTTCAGTTGATCTGAAGTCAGGATAAAGACGTGAAAATTCAGTGTTCAGACTTCTTTGCCGAGATGTCATGGCTAGGGATCTCCATCTTGCATTTAGCATCCTGAGTCCCTGGTTTACAAAGGCCCTTGCTAATGTATCCTAGAGTACTGTGCACTTCACGTCATCCACATTATTAGTGTGGGTTTTTGCTAGACAACGTAGTAATCATAAGAAAAATAACACTTTTTAATTTAGTGGGAGAAGTTATACACAGTGTATACTGTGCTGATTTAGAGTTCTTCAAATCCTATTTGTATTCTCTGGGATCAACTAAAAGCTTTTGCTTTCATTCCTACAACTATTATAACAGCAAAATGTTTTAAAATTACTTTTTAGTGTGGAAATGCATGCACCTTGAATTTTCTTTTACAGAGTGAAATTATTGTATTGATATCAACTTTGTAAAGCAGTCATGGTGCAGAGGAAAGCTTAGATGTATTCTTTTGCTGCTGAATTTTAATTCACAAGAAGTTGTAAAGTGTCAAAGATAGACTAGAAACACAGACTGCTAGTGATGTTATGTTAATTATGGTTACTGCTTTTATTATATTCATTTTATTAACTTAATCATACAGCTTTGACAACTAGAAAGATTTGGAAGGCAAAGTGAGGTATCAGTCTTCTAAGAATTAAATGGAAAAAAACATTGTGGGAGGAAAAAAACACTGTTCTGCAATTGAGAACTGTTCTTAAAAGAAATGTATTTTAACTCATGGAGCAAATCTTAGAAGTCTTTCTGTGGTGTGAATTTACTAATTAGGGTGGAGAAGGAAATGACTTCTCGGATAAATCTAAGTATTCTGCGTATAAAAATGATACTGACTTGGTGTACAAGACAAATGTAGAAAGAATGTCTTAAGGCTGTCACTGTTGCTTCAGATTCCAGTCCTAAATCTATTTGAAGGAAATAGTTAAAAAATCCCCAGGACTATGTAGGCCTTCTCCCTCACGTATTATTTGTGAGCTAGATATACTGAATTAGTTGGTGGGCTGCATTGTGAAATACTGAATTTTGAGAACAAAATAAACTAAAAGGATAATACATAACAAAGATTTTAGATTATTTCAGTATATTCTAGATGCAGTTATTGTACTTCATAGCAGAATTTACTTTTATTTATATATGGAAAAATAATAATTAATCTGAAAGGAAGTACTGAGAAACACTGGATTATTGCAAAGATTGTAAACAATTTACAATAAAAGTTTCTGGGCATAGGCAATTACTTAAGTTCTCATCTACATATCTACAGTTTCTCTTTGCATGGTGATGTCCTTTATACCAGATTATATGACTTAAATGTAAAACACTGAAAAACAGAAAGGTGGCAGGAACTGCAATTACCAGTCAGGCTTCAGGTCAGAATTTTATTTGTTCTCAGAACTGTTTCCTAAAGCTTATATGTTCCTGCTGTTATGTCTAATAGCAGATTTGATACCATCGTTTGGAAGATACTTCTGTCACTTGTGGTCCTGCAGTGTTGATCAAAACTGGTCACTTCTGATTAATCAGTTTTCTGTTTCTGATAGGCTTCTGCTCCATGTTCCTTGGAAATTTTATTTATGGCATGGCAGAAAATGTCTGTATTTCACCCAAAGTATATGTTAAATCAGTATTGGAGATGATGTGTATTCCAGTTTAATGACTTATCGATGATTTCTAGCTTTATTTACTTAATCTAATAGTAATTTATAAAAAAATTGGTTTGTTCCCATATGAAAAGTTGATGCTGCATGAAATAGAAACTCCTAGGAAGTATGAACTCATGTTCTTCTAAGATCTTATGTCTGAAATTGGCAGGATAATATATAATATGTTTAAAGATATTTGTGAATATCTATATAGCTGTAGTTGATCATGAATGTTTTTCCATTTTTTAAATACTGAGTTACTGTGCCCTCTTCTCATGTGTGGGAAACTGTGTGTGTTTGTCCCTGTATTAGGTTTTGCCCACTACACAGTTTACCCAGAAGGTACCTTTGAAGGCCAAATGAGAAGTCTCAGCTGTGCCGCATTTTCTAAAAAATAGAAACAAAAGCCAAATTTAGATTATTTGTTTTCATTAAATTGTTCTGATGTCATTGTTAGTGGTTGTTGGTAATTTATTAAGTCATTGCTCTTATTTTTGCATTTTTCTTAAAAATTTAATAAAGAGGAAAACAGAGTTTTTATTGTAGTACAAACAACGGAAAGGCAAAATGGTGTATTTAGATATGGCATTTCTGCTGAAAGCAATGTGGAGATTTCACAGGCTGCAAAACTGTTGATAAACTATTATGTTTGCTATTTGGATGGCACCTCAAAACAGTTTAACCTGAATTCCTTACAAGTTTATTAATGCTACCAGCATTGCCTGTTACCAGAATCATAAAGCATCAGTGCTTCAATTTAGTAAACATTTTAAAACCAAATTTTACCTAGGCTTTAATTCAGCTGACTTCTGATTTAGTGAACTCAACGGAATTGTTCATTTGATTAGAATAAGGTTTTATGTGGCTGGCTGTTGGTGGAGGTGGGGGGTTAGTGCAAAGTTCAGTGTGAATTTGACCTACTATCGGGTATTTTCTAATTGCTTACATGGGCATTTTAGTCCTAAATGCCTATGGAGCACTGCTTATGTGTTATGTGGGGTGTTGTGTTTGTTTTGTTTTGTTTTTTGTTTTTTTTTTTTTTTTTTTGGTTGGTTGTTTTTTTTTTTTCCAAAGTGAATGCAAGAGCATTGAAGTGAGCTGCACCATGACTAGGAAGCTAATGCAAAGTGGTTAGCATACTATAAACACACAGTTGTGCTCACTTCATGTTAATATTCCTATTTAAATTAGTGTGTTGTGTTAAACTGTAATACATTTTCTGTCTAATGAAGAAATGTACAAGATGGACAAGACAGAGTAGATGAAAAAGGGGTTTAAGAACAACAAGTGCATTCATCTAAGAAATTTTAGAAAAAAGTTAGTCCTTTCCCAGAGACTGAGGCAAAGCAAGAGCCATGGAATATTGAAGCTTGCTTTGATTAAAGCTACTAGCTTATTATGTACTTGAATAATAAATTTTGCTTTGAGAGAAAGACTTGAAACAGTGCTGCATGTGACATTTGTTTTTTCCATGGGTTTGTTTGATAACATAATAGTTCATGGAGTTTATTAAAATGCTTTTTTAGGAAGCTAAACAGCAACAAAGTAGGTGACAATAAACACTAGTTAATACAAATGTTTTAATAGCTCTGCATGAAATCTCTGAGCTCCTTTTCAACAAGGAAGTATAACAAAACAAGGATTTCTTTTATATTGACTGAGGAATGAGTTTACGTTATTAACACTGACAGTACCAAAGGGATTCAGAAAAGTATTGTTGGTAAAGGAAGGCAGTCAATTGCTATGTTTCAGAAGCTAATGGGAGAAATTAAGTGTGGATATCTTTGAGGATTTTAATAAGAAGCTGGGCTTGAGGCAAATATATTTTTCTAAAGTATTTAAGAGTGCTGTGCTGTAGAGCTCTGTTTTCAAAGACGAGGTGCAAGCTCAAGAGCCATACCAACAAATGTGTCTTAATTCCCATCCTAGATATCTATTTGATTTTACCTACAAAAGTTGGATCCCTTCATAGACAACAAACCTGCCAAAGCTGGTGTAGACTTTAGAAAGTCTCATCTGCCAGCATAGATTTTTAATAATCACATATACCTAAGCTGCAAACTTGTTTTAATTTGCAGTTTTATTTATTTTTAATTTTCTGGACTGTTATAACTGTACATATTTTGCTCCAAAAGTCTCTTAATGCAAGTGGAAGACTGGTAGCATTGCACTGGCAATATTAGCTGAATATACCAATTAATTGGGAATTTAACATTTTTTGGCAAGCAGGACTACAAATGTGATACTCTGAGGAAGCCAATTAAGCTTTTCCTTTTAGTGTGATTGTGTTTTAAGCAGTAACAAGAAAAAAATCATATTAAAACCAAAAATTATTCTTGCTTTGCAGCATCCTTGTTGAATATTTAGTGTTAGAAAGAAGGTTCTTGACACACGTATATATACACACACAAGTCACAGAATTACAGAATGGCTAAGGTTGGAAGGGACCTCTGGATATCGTCTAGTCCAAGTCACCTGCTAAAGCAGGTACACCTAGAGTAGATTGCACAGGCGGATGTTAAATGTCTCCAGAGAAGGAGACTCTACAACCTCTCTGGGCAGCCTGTTCCAGTGCTTTGACACCCTAAAGGTAAAGAAGTTTTTCCTCATATTCAGATGGAACCTCCTGTGCTTCAGTCTGTGCCCGTTGCCTCTCATCCTATCATTGGAAACCACTGCAAGGAGTCTGGTCCCATCCTCTAGACATCTACCCTTGAGATATTTATAAACATTGATGAGATCCCCTCTCAGCCTTCTCCAGGCTGAACAGACCCAGCTCTCTCAGTCTCTCCTCATAAGAAAGATCCTCCAGCCCACTTAGTAGCTCTCTGCTGGACTCTCTCCAGTAATTCCTTATCCTTCTTAAACTGGGGAGCCCATAACTGGACACAATACTCCAGGTGTGACCTCACCAGGACAGAGTAGAGGGGGAGGATAACTTCCCTCAGTCTGCTGGTCACACTTTTCTAAATGCACCCCAGGATACCATTGGCCTTCTTGGCCACAAGGACACATTGTTTACTCACGGTCCACCTGTCATTGACCAGAACTCCCAAGTCCTTCTCTGCAATGCTGCTTTCTTGCAGGTCAACCCCTAACCTGTACTGGTGCCTGGGGTTATTCCTCCCCAGGTGCAGGACCCTATGCTTGCCCTTGTTGAACTTCATTAGGTTCTTCCCTGCCCAGTCCTCCAGCCTGTCCAGGTCTCGTTGAATGGCAGCACAGCCTTCTGGTGTGTCAGCTGTTCCTCCCAGTTTGGTATCATCAGGAAACTTGCTGAGGGTGCACTCAGTCTCTTCATCCAGGTCATTGATGAACAGGTTGAATGGGACAGGACCTAATACTGACCCCTGGGGAACCCCACTAACTACAGGCCTCCAACCAGACTTTGCACTATTGATCAGAACCCTCTGAGCTCTGCCATCCAGCCAGTTCATGATCCATCTGGCCATGCATTCATCTAGCCCACGCTTCCTGAGCTTTCCTATGAGGAGGTTGTGAGAGATGGTGTCAAAAGCCTTGCTGAAGTCAAGGTAGACAACATTCACTGCTTTTCCCTCATCTACCCAGCCAGTCATACCATCGTAGAAGGCTATAAGTTTAGATTAAGCTCTTCATTTCTGAGAAAATCATCTTTTTGTCAGCTCTTACAGCTGGTCTGATTCAGGAACAAGAAGGTTGAGCGACTTTCTGGAGATGACATGGTGATGGAGTACCTCATTTCAATTTAAACCTAGAACTATTTTGGTTGTCATATCTATCTACCTGCGTAGACATTTATAAAACATCCATCATTGTGTTATCTCAGCCCTTACACAGTCATTTAAGCAGACAACCCTCTGAAAATCTGTTCTCCACCACAGCCTCATACTTGCTGACTGGAGAGAGAGCTTTTCTTTTTCATCCTCCTCATTTGTCTCCAAGAAAGTGAAAGGAAGAGTGAAAGGAAGCCTTTTTTTTTTTTTCTTCATTGTTAGAGAATCATGCTATCCAGGCTTGTTAAGTGCTTCATCCCTAGCTGTGCAAGACAAACATTGCTAATAAAAATATGTCTTATAATTTAAAAATAAATTGGTTTACTAAATAGAAATACTAAATAACTGTAGAGCACTTCTGTGTTTTTCTAATATATTTGATATCTCTCATTTCTTATTTGCTATTTGTCCCTGACTGGAGTCAGTGAAATAAATTAATACATAGTTATTCTGTCCAAATATGTTCTTTATTTGCAGCCACCTCAAATAACATTTTATGTGTCTTCTACTCCCAGCTGTTATGTCTCAAACCCGTATCATCAGCTTTGGCAAGGAAAGGATATCCTGTCTAGTCTTTGGCAATATCTAGCTTTATAACCTGGCGTAACCTTTGCTCATGCTTATTCTGTGGGAGGGCAATGCATATCTCAAAAACATGATAGAAATCAAGATGCAAAAAGGGTTATGGAAAACACATAATAAATAAACTAAAGAAGGCTTCATATGAAACTCAAATAGCTCAGTGCTGAACAAACCTGAGAAGAAAATTGTATGGTGGAGGTGGGATTCAAGAGGGGTTTTTTTTCTGAAATATGATAATCCACCTACAATCATTCACCCCCTTATTATTAAAAAATATAATAGAGATAATGCACAGAAGACAAATTCCATAGTTATTTTATTGCAGTCATATCTAGAACTAAAAATAGATTACCGTCCTTTAGGTCTGTTGTATGTTTTAGTAAACTACATACTCTGAATGTGACTAAGTGGAATGTCTTCTAATTCATTCAAGCTTTTCCTGTATTTTTTACATTTCTTTTGCTTGAAAATCTTGACTTTGTCCTTGATATACCTAAGGGATCTAATTTATGTAAACTACCCAATTATCCTTCAACTGCAATTTATAAATGAATCTGAATCCAGCACAGTGTGTGTAATTATATGAATACTGAGAAAATGAGAAAACTCACAAATTTCTTTGATTGTTATCATGCTTCAAGCAAAGCATTACAAAACTACACAGCTATCCTTGCTAGTCCCACCCCAGTCACCCACTGACTTCAAAGGTACCCACCGTGGATTGAAGGGCACCAGTAGCCTTTTCAGGCTTATGCCCAATAATGTTCATAAAAAGGGTCTTTTTTGGCAACAAGTGAGACGACATGCCATACAACTTTAAAATGGAGAGAAGTGAAAAGGCGGGCATTATCAGGGGAATGACAGGATATCTATATTGCTAATATCAGAAGAAGGGACATTGAAGAACAGGGAAATTTGTAGATCCTGAAAGGCTTAAAACGTTAGGAAACCTCTTTACTTTGAGGGTGACAGAGCACTGGAACAGGCTGCCCAGAGAGGCTGTAGAGTCATCTTCTCTGGAGACATTCAAACCCCACCTGGACACATTCCTGTGCTATCTACTATAGGTGAACCTGTTTTAACAGGTGGGTTGGACTAAATGATCTCCAGAGGTCCCTTCCAACCCTGTGATTCTGTGATAACCTTCTTTTCCTCCACATGCTTGGAGATGATGTCCAGAATGAGCTGTTCCATCACCTTTCCAAGGATGGAGGTGAGGCTGACTGGTCTGTAGTTTCCTGGGTCATCCTTCTTGCCCTTTTTGAAGACGAGTGACGTTGGCTTTCTTCCAGTTGTCAGGCACCTCTCCTGTTCTCCAAGACCTTTCAGAGATGATGGAGAGTGGCTTAGCAATAACATCTGCCACCTTTCAGCACTCAGGTGCATCCCATTGGGGCCCATGGATTTGTGGATGTCCAGTTTGCTTAAATGATCTCTAACCTGATCTTCCTCAACCAAGGGAAAGTCTTCCTTTTGCCAGACTTTCTCTTCTTTCTCTAGGGTCTGGGATATCCAAGGGCCAGTTTTAGCACTAAAGATGGAGGCGAAGAAGGCATTCAGTAACTCTACCTTTGCTGTATCATCTGTCACCAGGGCACCCTCCTCATTCAGCAGCAGACCTACATTTTCCCTAACCTTCCTTTTGCTGCTGATGTACTTGAAGAAGCCCTTCTTGTTGTCTTTGACATCCCTGCCCAGATTTGCTTCCAAGTGGAGCTTAGTCTTCCTCACTGCATCCCTGCATACTCTAACAGCCGCCTTGTATTCCTTCCAGGTGGTCTGTCCCTTTTTCCACATTACATAAACATCCTTCCTCCACCTGAGTTTTGACTGGAGCTCCTTACTCATCCATGCTGGCCTCTTACTCCCTTTATTTGATTTCTTCCTCATTAGGGATGCACCAGTCTTGAGCTTGGAGGAAGTGATGCTTGAATATTAGCCAGCTCTCTTGGACCCCCCCTACCTTCTAGAGCCCTAATGCATGGGATTCTTCCAAGTAGGACCTTGAAGAGGCCGAAGTTCGCCCTGCTCAAGTTCATGGTTTTAGTTCTACTTATTTTCCTGCTTCCTCCACACAGGATCCCAAACTCCACCATCTCATGGTCGCTGCAGCTGAGGCTGCCCCCAACCGTAACATCTCCAACCACTTCTTCTTGGTTTGTTAAAGACAAGGTCCAGCAGCATGCCTCTCCTCCTTAGCTCCTCAACCATCTGTGTCAAAAAGTTGTCACCAGTGATCTGTAGGAGCCTCCTGGACTGTGTGTGCTTAGCTGTGTTACCCACAGAGCAGATGATTGAAGTCTCCCATGAGAACCAGGGCATTTGATCGTGAGGCTACTTCCAGCTGCCTGTAGAAAGCCCCATCACTTCCTCCTCCTGATCAGGTGGCCTGTAGTAAACATCCACAATGATGTCCCCCTTGTTAGCTTGTCCCTTAATTTTGACCCATAAGGACTCAACTCATTCTTCATCCTCCCCCAGGCAGAGTTCAAGACATTCGAGTTGCTCTCTCACATAAAGTGCAACTCCTCCATCTCGCCTTGCTGGCCTGTCTTTCCTAAAACGTACATAGCCTTCCATGACAACATTCCAGTCATGTGAGCTGTCCCACCATGTCTCCATAATAACAATGAGATCATGGCCTTGTGAACACGCATAGATCTCTAATTCTTTGTATTTATTCCCCATGCTGCATGCATTGGTGTACACACTTCAGGGAAGTACTGAAGCATGGGGGTTTCTCATGAGGGGTACAGAAAGATCTACTGCATCTGTGTGTACCCTTGAGGTGGCTGGACCTCTGGTTCTCATCTTGGGAGGCAGCTAAGGAATATTTCTCTCTGCTATGATTGGTCTGGCTTATTCCCCAGTTGGACATGACGGCATGAGCATCACCACTTTGGACCCCACCCCTGCAGCTCATCAGTTCAGAGCCTGCTTCACCTCACTCCTCTATGTATGCTTGTTGTCTTGTCCCACAGCATGTCACATGCGAGCCCAATTACATCCCTCTTCCCCATCATATCTAGTTTAAAGCCCTGTCAATGAGCCCTGCTAGCTTGTGTTCAAAGACCCTCTTCCCCTTATGTGTAAGGTGAACTCCATCCAATGCCAACAAACCCGGTGCCATGTAGGCCATCCGGTTATCAAAAGAGCCAAAATTGTGGTGGTGACACCAAGTATGGAGCCATGTGTACCCGTTTGGTTTTTCTAATGTCACTTCCCATGACTGGAAGAAGAGAGGAGAAAATAACATGTGCACTTGATTCCCTCACCAACCATCCCAGGGCCCTGAAGTCTCTTTTAATTGCCCTCGGATTACGGGTTGCAATGTCATCACCACCTACATGAAAAAACAGTAATGGGTAGTAGTCCGAGGGCTGTACCAGGCTCCACATCTGAACTTGAAAGCTTGGTAATCTTTTCCTAGTGTGTGAAAAATTGTTTGGACTCCTTCTATTGGAGAAGGAAGAGCCCATCCAATTCACAGAATGAAAGAGCTTGAAACTAGATTTAAAGGGGGAAAGGGATAAAACCAGGCTCGTTAGAGATAAGCCTGCGGCAAAGAGGAACGATTCATACAGATGCACATAATGACGCACAGGAATGGAGTTCTTGTTAGCAGCAAGAGCAGAGCCAGGCAGAGCTGAGTTTTATTAACAGTTCTCAATTTATAGGTTTACAGATATGGGCCTGGACCAAGAGATTAGACAGGATGTTTTTTCAAAAAATGTTATCTCAAACACACCACACTCATCTTGTGACTGTTTTCAGTCATATTCCCATGCATATCTTGTGGGCAGCGTTCTGACCCACTCACTCACGCCCAGGCCCAACATTCACACATCATACATATGGGGTTGGTTTTCCAACCTGAGATATCATTCTCACTGGCCTGGGCTATCACTCCTTACACTCATAAAAAACATACTTCTGTATAACCTGTCCTGAGACCCTTTAGCTGGAACCACACATCCTGCCATTCCCACATCTCCCCCTTTTTTATTTTTGAACACATGATTCACAGTGACCACAGCAAGGACCCTGGCTTTATTCTTCTTTACATTCTGTATCATTCTCCAGATGATTCAGAAGACTATAAGGAAAAAACATTACACAAGCACATCCAATTCCCACAGAAACCCATATATGCAGATTGAGGCCTGAAAAACATGTTTTTGGGTCTAACCGCTTTATGCTATTAGATAATGTTAGCCATTATGTCTTGCAGTATTAATTCTTGCAAATTATGCAATTGTTTTTGCAGGGTACTGGCTAAATCCCAAACTAGGCCCTGCACATAAGTTGAAGATGTTCTCTGGAGATGTTTCACTTGAGTCCACTCATGAATACTATCATTCCATTTTAATGGTGTTACACATAAATTCTTTTGAGCATATTCCCAATCGCAGTGCAGTTTTATTCTGGTAGCCAAAGTGTTCTGTCCATCTCCTATCCATAACAGAGCTGCTTCACATATACTTATTGCAGAGATGTGAATAGTTGTCAAGTTTTATTCTTCCCCTTAGATGACTGCTCTCCAGTCTCAGCAGAAACTGTCTTTACAGAAAGAAATTTGACTTCTTCTTTATCTGTGTCACAGAAGCACTCAAAAGTCAGTTTTAGGTGGACAAAAAGTTAATTCTAGCTGGAAAAGTGTAGCCAATAAACTGACTAGAAACAGGGTTTATACAATTATTTAGCACTCCAATAACATAAAATACAGGCTTGGATATCAGTTGAGATTATTGGGATACAACAACATAAGAATAATGAGGATCCACAACATGCATGCAGTCACTCGCAAGAAACAAAACTAGAGGCCTCTCACTTTGGGGTACTCACAAGAAATAATCATTCACCTGGGTTAGGCGAAGGCTCATTCAAGGATACATCCAGTAAATAAATGCTCACCTAAACAAAGAGGTGAAGCATTCTTAATCCCAGGAAGTCTCCTTAGATGGCATCCCAGTCTAAGGAAAAGGCTCCAGTTCACAGACCTGCAGCTCCAAGAAGATCACTCAAAGGGTGTCTTCGGCAAGAACCCCGTTTTATAGTCTGGTCAGATCTGGCTGTGGGCATTACAACATAGTCCAGAAGCTTCACAGCTACTCTGGGCACCTTCTTTGTTAAGGACCCTGTCAGCTGACTGGGGGTCCCACCCCTCCTGCCCGACCAGTTGGTAGAGGTGAAGTCACTCTGCCCCAGGGCAGGGGAGGATGTGACTGACAGCACCTTGGTACCACCCTAGGTGTGTATGTGGGGACAGGTTCAGTGGGGCAGAAAAGGTGCTGAAGAGCCATCAACTTCCCCATTGAAGGCTCCAGATCTCAGGGGAATGTGCAACTGCCACACAATCCACCCCATGACCACAGTCATCTGACAGGCTACTTTGGCGTGGTGGTGCAGTCACCTCTTGCTTCCAAAGTCAAAAGGGGGCATTCTGTTGGTGAGTTTGAATGCCCACTATGGATCATCATACCTTACGTGTCATTTTCCTGTTATACAGCATTACAAATAAACCTACAATAGAATAGAATAATACAAATTACAACAACTACAGTTATTAACCAATATTGGAGGAGACTGGTTAGTCATCCTGATAAGGAAAACAAATACAATGAAAGTTTTTTCACCAGTTAGTCTCCAGTCCAAATAATGTAAATCTGTACCATTCTGATATGCCAGTGCCTCTAATTTACAGGGGTCCCAGTATAAATTCAAAACATCTTCTGTGGTAACTTTAGATACCTTACACATTAAGACCCAGAATGGAAATAAAAGTTAAATTACCTTGAACTACCCCTCTATCCTCTCATTGTTGATAAAACAGGTGAAACTTTAATGACATCATTAAACAGTTGTTAATTGGCTTGTTAGAAGCACATACAGGAATGGTCTCAACAAAACACTGTTGCGTTTCATTAAATTTAATGCAATCCTTGTTTCCAGCAACTTACCTTTTGGTGGTGTCCATGCACCACCTATCCAGTGTGTTTCATTGTTAGAGAGAGGAACTTCAGGTTCCCACCATGTTAAAGGTCTAAAACGAAGTGGATCCATGATGTAAGCCAAATATATATGCTTTCCCTCTACAGTTGGAATCATGCCGAAAGTGATCATCACAAAACAAAACCTTACTGCTTTGTTGCAGGAGATGATAGCCAAATAGGCTAAGGAGGTGTTAATTGGAGTGAGGGGGTGCCTGCGGCTGCCATCATAGTACTTGCATTTTACTGTAACTTCTTCAGCTGCCCCCAGGTAACATCACTGGCCTCTTCCTTTGGTCTCTTCTGTTTCTTTGTTGCCCTCTGCTGCAGGGACAGACACTATCTCTGGCATTAGGTTCTGTGCCGTGTTTTTCCAACTCATAGTAAGGTTTAACGTATTTCACAGGAAGCCACTTCAGTCCTGTTGAAAGAAGAACACGTGCATATCCCCTTCCCCAGGTGATTAACTCTACAGGCCCTTGCCTTTGACTATTTTGCAAAACCTTTGGTCTCTGGGACAGTAAATCTAGAGCACAGAAGTGTTTTTCCACTGTTTTGATAGAGGAGGGAGGCATAGTACGATTCAAATATATGTTTCATTGTATAATTGTTCCTGAGGCATCATATTCCCCCTTTTTTGTTTTAATAACATCTTTTTTAAAGCAGCAGCATTTTGATGGAAGAAAGCATGTGGAGCCCTAGCAGACTGGAAGTGGACTGTAGCTACAGTGTAAGAGTCTGCAACTGCATTTCTTTCTGTTATGGGACCTGGTAAAGTTGTGTGAGAGTGTATATGAGTAACAAACAGTGGGTGTCTGCAATGCTGTAATGCAGTTTGCAATGATACAAACATTTCAAAGAGCTGCTGTTGTGAGAGAGGGGATGTGATGTAGGACCTTGACTATGTACTCAGAATCATAAATCAAATTTAGAGGTTCCTCCTGAAAAAACTAAGTAATGTAAAGCTGCACGAAGTTCTACTAATTGGGTTGAGCTATCAATACTTTTAACAGAATTATGCCAATCATTATCTTCATGCCAGACCACTAAAGCTTTATGAGATTTCCTCGATCCATCAAAAAAACTGTGAGCATGTGGGATCAGACCAAATACAAGTATGGTCTGTGGCCTGATGTCAAAGATATGCAGATTCTGCAGCAATTTACATTTAGGCATGCCAAAAGCTATGCTGTTAAGAAAATCGGCTAGTGCAATTTGCAAGGACATAGCTTGTGAATTAAAAAAAATCAAAATCAGATTTCACAAATGGTACATATATGACAGATGAGTCATGGCCTGTTAAGACCTGAATCCACTCTCTGTGTTTTTTGATCAGAGTAACAATCAGTTCTAGAAGCTGAATAATAGTTTTATGGAAAGAATTGAGAAAAAAAAAAAAATCCATTCCAAGTATATCAGTCTGTTAGCATTCTCATCATACTGTCTCACAATATCCACAGGCTGTTTTTGTGTTGTAACTATAAATAGACAAATCTTCAAGTCCAGTTGAATGCAGTCAGCCTGCAAGGTTGTCATAAATTTGTTCATCAAAGTTTCTAACCCCATTTTGGCTTTCATGTTTATTGGATATTTTTGTTCCTTACTGGACTGAAGCCCTGTTTCAGTTCTATCAGTGTAGTGTTGGCTTTACCAGATACTTTGGCTGCCCATACTAGTGGAAACACAGCATCCAAAATTTCCTTGGAGATTTCTCGCTTGCAGCAAACAGATCTGCACCTTCCAAGTATCTTCTTGTGGGACATGCAACTAAACAGAATTCTCAGAAAACATTATTTCAGATTACAATTTACTTAACAAATCTTGACCCAAGAGAGGTTTAGGGCTTTCTGGCATATACAAGTATTCATGTGTTAAAACTTTGTTCCAGATTTGACCTTCCATTGGTTTCAAAAAATGGCTTTTCTTTCTTTTCTTTCTTTCTTCCTTTCTTCCTTTCCTTTCTTCTTTCTTTCTTTCTTTCTTTCTTTCTTTCTTTCTTTCTTTCTTTCTTTTCTTTTCTTTTCTTTTCTTTCTTTCCCATGACCTCAAGAACTAGCACAGTTAATTTACTAAGAAGTCTCTTACAACTAGTTACCACAGAATAGGTCTGTTAAAAGATTTTTGGTTTAATTTCACAGCATCATTAGTACTACGTATCCACTGGGGATGCCTTTAAATTTCACCCTCACATTCCTTCATTCAGTATTACAGTTCTCTAGCGGCAACATCACTGCGGCGGGGGAGGAAATAAAGACCCCTTTCGAGGCTTTAGCAGCAGGCAGCTAGGTTTTTCTATTTTTTCTTTCTTTTTTTTTTTTTTCTTTCTTTCTCTTCTTGCTGCAGTTTAGATACAGGCAAGGCCACGCAGGTGGTGTAATTGTTGGTACCAAGTGGGAGCTGCCAGCCCTTGGCAGACTCCTCAGTTACAATGAGCTCAGTTTATCTTGCAGCTTGACACAGGCCTGAAATTTATGTACAACACAGCTGTACAGCACAGGCCTGGGATATTTTGCTTTTTTATTTACCTATTTCATTCCTGCTATAATACACTTTATATGAAATTCCAATTAGCTAAGCAATAGTTACATTCCTCAGCCCCATTTACCTGTTGCATATCAATATCAATAAACAGCATATTAAACATTAACCTATTATTTTCATTTTTCTAGATCCAAATCAGTTCATATTCTAGCAACTTTTAAATACAACCTCTTCCAAGTTCACATCCATCATAGCATTTAGTTTCCTTTCCCATATCTCCAACTATCACATAAATTCAATGCGAATCAGAGTTTAACAACTTAAATTCTTTTCTGCTCTCAAAATTATTAGATAACAATAAGAGCAAATTAACTTACAGTACTGTACTTCATCCCATTTTTTCCAAAGTTCTGCAGAACAACATTAATTGCAATACAGCACTATAACCCAGAATCCCACATTCAAGCCACAATTGACTACAATGTCATTTCAAATTTTCTTTTATCAGAGGATTCCCCCACAAAGTTACTCTAATATGTAAGGATGCATCCTAAGGAGGAGCAAGGTGGTACTTTAGTAGCGGAAGCAGTTCCCATTTTGTAATTATCTCCCCAAACAAAATTCTTTTGGTACCAAATATATATATATAAACTAAAATACTGAGCTCAGATATGCAAACCAAACACCAAGTTCAAATATGCAAATAGATCACAATTACGCTTATTCAAGACAATTTCTTGATTTTAGCATTGCACCTTTGAGCTGCTTACTGCTCAGCCAGGTAGAGGTACCGCTGGTTCTCCCTGACAAAACAGGTCAGTGCACACTGGAGCCCAGTCGGCACCTGCCCCCTGCCGTTCTTTGCAAGCTGGACTGGGCAAGGCTTTTATTAGTGTCTCATCTGGTGTGCTAAACTGTTATCCCAAAACCAGGATTCTTTATCTGGTGTGCATTCAAAAGAGCTAAATTTAGTACACTGAGATGAGACACAGCCTGTCACAGAGTTGCACAAGTCTGAATGCTGGAATAAAGCTAGCATGCTAGAAAGAATAGTAACAACTACCACACACAGAATCTTATCATCACATTCACGCAGTAAATAACTAAATTACTCATAGTCTTCATATCATCAGAAAATGTACAGTTTGAGTCAATAGATTCTTGTGATTTAACAGTCTGTGAATTTACTGTACCATATAATAGGCAAAGACTTATGAAATTGTAATGCATTTAAACAGATACCTACAAAGAAACAGATTAGTAAATTAAAGTATCTCGCAGAATGGTCTGCAAGTTTTCTGTGACTTGTTTGTTATTAATTAATTCTCTCTCAACTTGTTGTAATTCAAACTATTCTGCCTGTAAAACTGTCTGCAATGATTTAATGATCTCCTGTAGAGATTTATTTTTGTCCTGCTCTTCTCGCTCTAGAAATGGCATTAATTGCAACAAAGTATTATACTTCGAGGTTCTATTCTCCAGCCACTTTTCCCAATCACAGTATCACAGTATGTTTGGAATTGGAAGGGACCTCGAAAGATCATCTAGTCCAATCCCCCTGCTGGAGCAGGAATGCCTAGGTGAGGTCACACGGGAATATGTCCAGGCGGGCTTTGAATGTCTCCAGGGAAGGAGACTCCACAACCTCCCTGGGCAGCCTGTTCCAGTGCTCTGTCACCCTCACTGAGAAGAAGATTTTTCTCAAATTTATGTGGAACCTCTTGTGTTCCAGCTTGATCCCATTGCCCCTTGTCCTATCATTGGTTGCCACTGAGAAGAACCTGGCTCCATTCTCATGGCACTCACCCTTTATATATTTATAAACATTAATAAGGTCACCCCTCAGTCTCCTCTTCTCCAAACTTAAGAGCCCCAGCTCCCTCAGCCTTTCTTCATAAGGGAGGTGCTCCACTCCCTTAATCATCTTTGTTGCCCTACGCTGGACCCTCTCCAGCAGTTCCCTGTCCTTCTGGAACTGAGGGGCCCAGAACTGGACACAATACTCCAGGTATGGTCTCACCAGGGCAGAGTAGAGGGGAAGGAGAACCTCTCTCGACCTACTAACCACCCCCCTTGTAATACACCCCAGGATGCCATTGGCCTTCCTGGCCACAAGGACACAGTGCCGGCTCATGGTCATCCTGCTGTCCACCAGGACCCCCAGGTCCCTTTCCCCTACACTGCTCTCTAATAGGTCATTCCCCAACCTATACTGGAACCTGGGGTTGTTCCTGCCCAGATGCAGGACTCTACACTTTCCCTTGTTAAATTTCATCAGGTTATTCCCCACCCAACTCTCCAGCCTGTCCAGGTCCCGCTGGATGGCAGCACAGCCTTCTGGCATGTCAGCCACTCCTCCCAGCTTAGTGTCATCAGCAAACTTGCTGATAGTACACTCAATTCCCTCGTCTAAATCGTTAATGAATATATTGAATAATATTGGCCCCAGTACTGACCTCTGAGGCACTCCACTAGATACTGGCCTCCAACTAGACTCCACACCATTGACCACCACTCTCTGGCTTCTCTCCTTAAGCCAGTTTGCAACCCACCTCACTACTCTATTGTCTAGACCACACCTCCTCAATTTAGGTGTGAGGATTCTGTGAGAGTGTGTCAAAGGCTTTACTGAAGTCAAGGTAGACCACATCCACTGCCCTGCCATCATCCATCCACCTTGTTACATTCTCATAAAAGGCTATGAGGGTGGTCAAGCATGACTTACCCTTGGTAAAGCTATGCTGACTGCCCCTAATGACCCTCTTATCCCTGATATGCCTTGAGATGACACCAAGGATAAGCTGTTCCATTACTTTCCCAGGGACAGCAGCCACCATTGACTACAATATTTCACAAGATCCTCTTTTCTCATGTTTCCAAGTGCTTTCCTATGTTTTAAAACAGCTCCCAATACCGATTTCTTAGGAACATGACTGAAAACAGTCATTTCCAACCCCATCTCATAAGTAAAAACCATGAGAAGAGGGAGGTATGAGGGGGAAGCATGGAGCAGTTTGCAACGCAAGTGAGAGAAGTGGAGGGAGAAGGTTTACAGTGCACTTACACAAACAATACCACAAAGAAACAACTGTAACAACCAGTAAAACAATTAACTGACGTTCCTGTATAACTTCTGTATAACCTGTCCCAAGGCTCTTTAGCTGGAACCGCACATCCTGCCGTTCCCACATAAACCTGGGGATGGCATGCCAGTGGTTGAGGGACAAGACCTAACACTTGTCCTTGTTGAACTTCATGAGGCTCTTGTTAGTCCACTCTTCTAGCCGATCCAGGTCTTCCTGCAGGGTGGTTCTCCCTTCCAAAGTGGCAAACTTCATCAGGGTACACTTGATCCCATCATCCAGAGCACTTATGAAGATGTTTAACAATGTTGGGCCCAATATCTGTCCCTGGGGGACCCCACTTGCAACAGGTTGCCAGTTTGAAAAGGAGCCATTTGACTTTGTATGTTCGTGATGGTTCTCAGGAAGTGCAGTATCTTGTCTGCTTTGTCTTCAGTATCTTTTTGTTGTCATCTTAGTTGTCGCAGATCACCTGCATGGCCCTCTACATTGGTAATTCTGTTTTAAATGATAGATATCAAGGTGCCTGCATTTTGGCAATGGAAGGTATAGTGGCGTACCCCTTGACCTGTTGCCTGAATAGTATGGGGGTAGGAAAAGAGGAAGCAGTAGCTAATTGAGATAGTACACAGACATTTTCCATCTTGTTTAGCTATCAGTCTGACTTCATATGTGTGAAATTGTTAAATATTACCAAAAAGCTTAAAATGGAAATTTCTTGATGCTTTCTTACAGGTATATGTGTTTAACGCATACAGTTTTTTGTCTGGTGCTTGACTTAAATGATTCTTAGACTTGCATTCTGTATACCTAAGCCCAGTTTTAACCATAACAATAACATTTCAAATTCCTATCTTTTATTAATGGTATTTGTTATTAAAATTCTTTGTGTAATGTTGAAATGGATTTGTTTTGAAGAATTTTCTCTATTGGTTGCTCTTTTTGGAGGAAGGGAAATTTGTATAAAAATGGTATAAGAAATGCTGTTACTAGCGTTAAACTTCTTTCTATGCCTTGGGAATTTAGTTTCACAGGGTGACTCTCTTTTTTACTGTTATAGTAGATACAGTCTAGAGGACAGTGTAGTTCTATATCATTTTTGATAGCTCTGTTCAGAAAGATCAGGCAGGAGTGGAAAGTCAGAGTCTTGTCACATATGTTTGTCCTTTTTGCAACCACTGACTAGAATACTGGCACATTTACCTGATGGTGTTTAGATGTTTTTAGTGTCAGATGCTAGGATTAAAAAAATAATATTATGCATATTTTATGTCTTTAAATGATGAAACATTTTTCAAGGTATATTGGGCTTCTATGGCAAGGTTTTGGTAGTGGGGGGGGTTACAGGGGTGTTACTTCGGTGCTAGCCGGAGCAGGATCGAGACGTGATCCGTCTCAGCAATGCCCGCGAGGTCCCATCTGGGTCGCCAAAATGTTAGCAATCAGGACACATAACCACGGACGTAGTTATATGCGGTGCTTTATTTCAGCGCTGGGAAACCAGGGGTTCGCACCCAAAGCTGGCTTCGAACAGCTGATTCAGACCATACCTTATTATACAAGTTAGTCACATACATATTCATTTCACTCTTGACAACCATTAGCATATTCCACACCTATTCTAACACAAACTTTCTATCTAAAAGATGCTACAATTATCAGTTATTTTCTACGGTACCAATTTTAAAAGAATATATCGTAAATCTATGTCCACCTTAAGAATAAGGCTCGGTTACAGTTACCTGCCTTGTAAGAATATACCATAAATCTATGTCAGCTTTAAGAACAGAGTTTGGTTACTGATTACAAGAGTTCTATGGCTACAGGGCTGGTTGCTATCCTAAGGTTAAACTAACTGTAACAAATTCAGCGGCCAGTAAAGGCCTTGTCCTGTTCTTCAGTTAAGGCCTGTTCTGTTCCAAAAGGCCAGTGAAGGCCTGTGCCTGTTCTGTTCCATGAAAGAAGACATCTTGTAAGGTGATTACTATCATTTGCTATCATCTTCCCCCCTTTGAAAATCCTTTTCTTTGGACAATGGATTTTCACTTTAATCATCTTCTTCGATTATTGATTTGATTGATGATTTGGCAAATGTGACAGTTCATAAGCTGGAGGGCTAGCTGGATGGCTGTCAAATACAGGATTAGCATAATTCCTACTCAGGACAGTGAAAATGCGATTATTCTTAGCATCTGTTTGACTAATCATGCGTTTAATACTTACATATAATAAACAAAGAAATATAATCACAATTGTAAGTACAACTAAGCTTTCTAGTAATGAATGTACCCATCCTCCTAAATTTAAACTAAATGAATCTAGCAGAGCTCCTATCCAGCTCTGTTCTGCATCCTGCTTTTCCTCTTGCAGCTCCATCTCTGTTTGGGTCAGTTGAGAAATGTCCTTCTCGACTTCCAAAGTTACATTCGGAATATGGATGCAGCAATGATCAATTCTGTCTTTCAAATATCCACAGACACCATTTTCTTTTAATAACATTATGTCGAGTGCCATTCTATTCTGCAAGGTCATTTTAGTCGTAGCCTGTAATTGCATATTAAGTTCCCGAAAACCTTTTTTAATTATTCTGGCCAATCGATCCATTTGCCCGATCAATTTATCAATCATTTCTCTGTTTCTGTATGCCGCAATTGGTGCAAAGAAAGATTCTAGTGCTCAGCCGAATTTAACACTGCTTGATGGTTCGTGCCACACATTATCTTCATCTATTTCTCATTTGTGCCTAACATGTAGAAGTTCTTGCCCATTTTTCAAGGGAGACTTTTTCCAAATAGGACATAGGGTTGGCAGTCCCAAAGTAATTTCCCTTACTGGTCCTGCTATTGGTAAATGCGTTGTCCAGGTCCCATCACTTAAGGCCCAAACCAGATGTCCCACACTACTTATAACGCCTCTACAATCAATTCTATCTCCATCGATACCTACCTTGGTTCCTTCCTTTGGATCCAATTGTTTCTGACAAATGCAACCTGCAATTACTGCAACCTTAATGATGGATTTAGGTATCTCCCTCATATCTGTCTGACAAGTTATTACTCGTGAACAATTCCACCATGGTACTGTTGTTCCTCCTGTTACATTGGACCACCGTACACACCATGGAAATGCTTCACTATATTGGTATTGTTGTACAATACTCAATGTCTACATGTTACTCCATGATTCAGTTATATTTTTATTATCCTGATCTTTGCATTCCCAGTAGGTCCGTTCAACCGTTCGGTTTACTACTTTGGTGGTCCACGTGTCATAATAACACCAACCTATGTGTTTGAATGGTCTGGTCGTTCCTATTTTAACCCATTTCACCCCTGGTAATTTTAAACAATCCTCCCTTGGCCCTGGTGTTTTCCATTTTCCTTGTTCTTTTACCTTTTGTTCTGTTGGGACGACTTCTTTTCTAGTGCGGGATTCGCATGCTATTTTGCCAGTTCTATTTATTTCTGGTAGGGTGGTAGATATTATTCCCCACTGTATTGGGTCTTCGGCTGATTTTGGAATTGGAAGGCAAGCAGTGATGCTACTGGTATTCTGAGTCAGTGCGAAATCTCGAATTAATCCTATCATCAGATTCTCTGCCTGATTCTGTACGCTTTGTACCACCTGTGGTATCTGGGTACTTTCGTTATTGCCTACTGCTCTTCGTGGCCTAATTTGCAATTTCGTTTGAATAGTCTCATTTTCCCACTGTCCATCAGAGGCCTTGTGGAATAGAGTGGCACTTCCCTCTCCAGTTTTCAAAAGTACAAACACTCCAACCAAGATCAGAATTCGGTAATGCAAACCAGACATTATTGCGATGTAATCTTGAGCGAGGTAGGACCCACTATCTGCGATTTCCACAGTCTCGGGACTCTTTTCACTCGAGTATAGTGTATCCAGGAGTCTACTCCAGCAACTAGGAGTACTTGATAGGGTCCGTCCCAACGCTCTTTTAAGGGTTCTTCATTCCAAGTTCTTAGATACACCGTGTCTCCAGGCTCTATATCATGTACCGGATTCTCGAGCGCTAGTGGGCAATTCCACACTAGTGCGGATCTGAGTCGATTCAATGTCCTGCCAAGAGACAACACATAATTGTACAAGTCCTGATTTCCTTTCACATGTACCTCTGGGTTTGGGTTTGGTGCTTCATATGGTTTGCCATACAAAATCTCGTATGGACTTACTGACATTCTATTTCTAGGTTTAATCCTAATACGCAACAATGCTATTGGCAATGCCTGAGGCCATTGAATTTTTGCTTCCTGACAGATCTTGCTAAGTTGCCTTTTTAGGGTTTGGTTCATTTTCTCCACTTGTCCACTAGACTGGGGTCTCCATGGGGTATGTAACTCCCACTTAATTCTCAAACATCTGCTGATTTCTTTTACCAATTGTGCAACAAAGTGTGGTCCCCTATCGGAGGATATCCCCAGTGGTACCCCAAATCTAGGGATTATTTCCTTTAGTAACCATTTTATAGTTTCTTTTGCCTGGTTGGTGCGACAAGGGAAAGCTTCCGGCCATCCTGAAAAGGTATCTACCCCAACTAGTATATACCTGAATCCTCGGGTTCTGGGAAGTTCCGCATAGTCTATTTGCCAATAATCCCCAGGTTGTATGCCTGTCTTTATTTTCCCCATTTCTATTTTTCTTTTTACTAAAGGATTATTTTTCAAGCAAATTTCACACTTAGCTGTGATAGACTTTGCCATTGTTAACATCTGGACCGAGATAATTTGTTTCCTTAAATAAGTTACCAATGCTTCTGCACCCCAGTGACACTTCTGGTGTTCCGTCTAAAGTATTCCTCTCATAATAGTGGTTGGTACCACAACTTGTCCATTGGTGGTTACATACCACCCAGAATTATTCTTACTGGCTCTTACTAGACTTGCCAATTTTTCATCTTCTGTAGAATATTTAGGTGGTTCTGAAGGTAATAAATCAATTGCTCTTACCTTCTGGGAGACAAGACCCACCATTGTTCTTACTTGCCATGCTACTGACCGAGCTGTTTGATCAGCAAGCCGATTTCCCTCGATGATTTTTGATGTTCCATTTTGATGAGCTTTACAGTGCATTACAGCAACTTGTGATGGTTTTTGAATGGCCTTAATCAGGTTCAGTATCTCCTCCTGGTACTTAATGTTTGTTCCTTGTGAAGAGAGCAGTCCCTGCTCTTTCCAAAGGGCTCCATGCACATGAACAACTCTGAAAGCATATTTTGAATCAGTCCATATATTAACTTTCTTGTTTTCGCTGAGTTCTAATGCCCTGGTTAAGGCGATTAACTTCGCTCTTTGTGCTGAGGTGTTTGGTGGTAAGGGCTTAGCCTCAATTACTGTCTTGGCAGTAGTAATCGCATATCCTGCGTACCGCATTCCGTTCTCCACAAAGCTACTGCCATCAGTAAAGAGTTCCCAGTCAGTTTCTGCCAGCGGAGTGTCTTTCAAATCAGGGCAACTTGCGTGGGTATATTCGATGACTTCCACGCAATCATGTTCCAGGTCTCCTTCTTCAGTACCTGCACCCAAAAACTCAGCAGGATTCATTAGGTTAGTAGTTTTTAGAACACATCATCTTGTTCTGTCAGAATTACCTGGTATTTCATCATTCTGCTTGGGGACAGCCAATGGTCCCCCTTTTGTTCCAGTACTGTTGTCACCATATGGGATACAAACACTTGTATCCTTTTTCCCATAGTTAATTTTCGGACCTCCTGGATCAGTATTACTGTAGCAGCTACCGCCCATAAGCACGCCGGCCACCCAGCACTTACCGGATCTAGCTGTTTAGAAAAATAGCTAACAGGTCTTTTCCAGGATCCCAGTCGTTGGGTTAATACCCCCAAGGCAAGTCTTTGTCGCTCGTGTACAAACAACTGGAAATCTTTGCTCAAGTCCGGCAGGCCCAAGGCAGGTGCCTGCATCAAAGCCTGTTTTAGCTTTTGGAAGGCTTCACGTTGTGGTTTTCCTCACATGAACGTCTTATTCTCTTTTGCTTCGTATAAAGGTTTAGCAATCAACCCATAGTCCATAATCCAAAGTCTGCACCATCCTGTCATTCCTAAAAAGGATCTTAATTCATGTAAGTTTCGTGGTTCTGAAATAGCACAGATAGCATGCACACGGTTTGTACCTAATTTCCACTGTCCTTGAGAAAGCTCGCATCCTAAATAAATCACAGTCTCGGATGCAATTTGAGCTTTACTTTTCGATACTTTGTACCCATTCATTCCCAATTGGTTCAGTATTTCAATCGTTACCTGGATGCAGAGTTCTCGTGTCTCAGTCGCGATCAAGATGTCATCTACGTATTGTAGCAACAGGTACCGTTGTCGAGGGATTACGATGTGGCCTTTCGTAGTCCATTCCTCGAGTTCCTTGGCCAACTGATTTCCAAAAATAGTTGGGCTATTCTTGAATCCTTGCGGAAGACGTGTCCAGGTTAACTGAGTTTTCCTTCCATTGTGTGGATTTTCCCATTCAAAGGCAAATAGCTTTTTGCTTTCCTGGTCGAGGGGTATGCAGAATAAGGCATCTTTTAAATCAAGTACAGTAAACCATTTATATTTCTCCTTCACATATGTTAACAAGGTATATGGGTTTGCAACTACCGGATAAATGTCCTTAGTGATCTGGTTTACAGCCCACAAATCTTGGACTAATCGGTAACTACCATCGAGCTTCTTTACTGGAAAAATTGGAGTATTATATTCTGATTCACATTCTTCTAGAATTCCATATCTCAAAAATTTTTCAATTAGAGGAACTATTCCTAACCTAGCTTCTAATTTCAGTGGGTACTGTCTCAACTGTACTGGCCTGGCATCTTCCTTTAATTCCACTTTTACGGGCTGGGCTGTTTTCGATTTCCCAGGTATGTCAGTCGCCCGTACCGTGGGGATCACCGCCTCCTCCACAGCTTGTGGTATTTCCACTACCGGGTTTTCTTTTAGTAACAGAATTTGTCCTACCTTGGATTCTGGAATTTTCATTACCAGGTTTCCATTCTCAAATGTTATCACAGCATCTAATTTGGTCAATAAATCCCGTCCTAGAAGGGAAACTGGACAATCTGGAACATATAAGAACTCATGGGTTAATTCCTTTTCTCCAAAACACAGATCTAAGGGTTGCAGGAATGGCCGTACTTCTTCCCTCCCTGTGGCACCAACAATCGTTGTCGTTTTATGACCTATTGTTCCCTGTAAGGAATTTAGCACAGAATAAGTAGCCCCTGTATCCACTAAAAATCTCACATCCTGGTCCCCCACTTGTATTGTCACCAGGGGTTCCTTATTCTGGGTATCTGTTCTTGTGCTGCCATATAGTCAGCTGTTATTATTATACTCCCCCAACACCATAGTTTGTATTGAATTCCCTGCTGCACTTGGTACCTGACTCGTGGAGCCCGGACGGTTCGGGCATTCATTTTTCCAGTGTCCTTCCTCCTTACAATAAGCACATTGATTTATACCAAGCTTTACAACAGGTCTTAAAGGAGTTCCCTGAACATTCCGAAAACCGCGCCCTCGGCCACCTCTAGTTCCTCTGCCACTGACTTCCATTCCTATTCCCCTACCTTGCCCTTGGACCAGGGCCAACAAGTCTTGCTGAGAACGCCTCGACTGTTCCTTTTCTCTATTATTATAAACTTTCCAGGCTGTTTCTAACATAACATCTAGATCTCGTAGTTGTGCCCCCTCCAGTTTCTGTAATTTCTTCCGAATATCATCCTGAGACTGTCCCAAAAAGATTAAAGCCAACTGAACCCTTGCTTGTTCTGTTTCAATATCTAAATCCATATATCTCTTTGCAGTTTCTTTTAATCTTTCTAAAAAGGCTGAAGGGGATTCATTCTTTTCCTGCCTAACATTATACAATTTTGACCAATTCATTTGTTTTGGCATAGCAGTCTGAACACCGATCAATAGCCAGTCCTGATACCTCCGGAGGCGAAGCTGACCACCTCCAGTATTATAATCCCACCGAGGATCCTCCTTTGGAAAATTTTCATCAACATTGCCACCCACTATTCCATTCCAAATATCCTCCCTTACTTTATCTCTTGCTACCCGTATAACTATATCCTTTTCTGTAGAATCCATTAAAGTGTCAAGAATCACTTGCAAATCATCCCAATCAGGATTCTGCGTTTTAATTATCATTTTAATTATCCTTGCAACTTTGTCCGGGTTTTCCCAGTAAGGACCGGCTGATTGTTTCCAGATCATTAAATCTCCTGGCGAAAACGGGACTTTTACATAAACCAGCTCTCCCCCCACTCCTACCGCTTGTCGCAGGGGTGCTATTACATTTGGCAGTTCATCCCCCTTTTGGGCTTCCTTTCCTCTGTTCCTAGTCCTGTGGGATATTGGTGTGGTTGTTACTCCTTTTACACCGGTTGCTGCCCCCTCATCCCCACTGGAATCAATATCACTTTCAGTAAGACACACAGGTGCCAAGGGTTTAAGGGATTTAGGTGCAGAGGGTTCAGTTTCTGAAGGCGCAATGTCTAAACACGGCAAATCTAAGGCATTACCGCGGCTGCTTTCTATTGCCAAACACGTCATGCATTTCTTTTCTGCCGTACAGCCCATGCATTTATCATTAGTACCGCTCCTCCGGACTAACATTAACCCACATTCCTTCCTCCAGTCCTGTTTTTGTACAAGATAGAAAAAGAGATCCACGTACTGTACCTCATCCCATTTACCTTCCCTTTGACAAAACCTCATTAATTCACTAATAGTTCCAGGTTCTAAAGTACCCTCCGGCGGCCACCGTACTTCATTAGGCAAGTCATATTCAGGCCAGCAGTGAGTACAATATTCAATTAATTTCTTTTTGCTCATTGATTGTCCAAATCCACTCTCCTTCCAATGTTTCAACAAACAGTCTAATGGTGACATCTTTGTATTGCTCATATCAACACAAAAGGGTAACACACAGACGATTAACACAGAAAGGTAACACACAGATAACTTTACCGGAACAACAGTAAAGACGGATCAAATCACCAGTTTCAACAGCAAATACAGATCAAATTGCTAAAACTGTAGACCAGGTCCTGAACAACATAGATAACCAGATCAGGTGAGCGCAAATAACCAGACCAAACCAGGTGCCGAGCCTGCGGCATAAATAACTAGAACCAGAACCAGAACCAGATGCCGAACCTCCAGAGGTTTCCCTCTGTCTAACGGACGGCTGCCTAGGCAATACCTCGGGAGCTCCCTGCCCAACCGAGCGTGGCTTTCGCCGCGTCTGACCGGCAGGCTACCGGATACCTGACCAGCAGGCTACAGGACCAGAACAGAACCAGACCAGATGGGTACCCAATAATCCAGGTAAAACAACAGATAAAGCACCTTCTTACCAATCAGAGGTCCGTCGTGAGCAGCGGAGAGCCGGTCGCGTCCGATGCACTCCCCAAGAATACTTCAGTGCTAGCTGGAGCAGGATCGAGACGCGATCCGTCTCAGCAATGCCCGCGAGGTCCCATCTGGGTCACCATAATGTTAGCAATCAGGACACATAACCACGGACGTAGTTATATGCGGTGCTTTATTTCAGCGCTGGGAAACCAGGGGTTCGCACCCAAAGCTGGCTTCGAACAGCTGATTCAGACCATACCTTATTATACAAGTTAGTCACATACATATTCATTTCACTCTTGACAACCATTAGCATATTCCACACCTATTCTAACACAAACTTTCTATCTAAAAGATGCTACAATTATCAGTTATTTTCTACGGTACCAATTTTAAAAGAATATATCGTAAATCTATGTCCACCTTAAGAATAAGGCTCGGTTACAGTTACCTGCCTTGTAAGAATATACCATAAATCTATGTCAGCTTTAAGAACAGAGTTTGGTTACTGATTACAAGAGTTCTATGGCTACAGGGCTGGTTGCTATCCTAAGGTTAAACTAACTGTAACAAATTCAGCGGCCAGTAAAGGCCTTGTCCTGTTCTTCAGTTAAGGCCTGTTCTGTTCCAAAAGGCCAGTGAAGGCCTGTGCCTGTTCTGTTCCATGAAAGAAGACATCTTGTAAGGTTGATTACTATCATTTGCTATCAGGGGTAGCTTCTGTGAGAAGCTGCTAGAAGCTTCCCCTATGTCAAATAGAGCCAATGCCAACCCAGCTCCAAGATGGCCAAAGCGGAGCCAATCGGCAACAGCGATAGCACCTCTGGGATAACATATTTAAGAAGGGGGAAAAGTTACTGCGCAACAGCAATTGGAGCTAGGAGTGAAGAGTGAGAATATGTGAGGAAAAAACTCTGCAGACACCAGGGTCAGTGAAGAAGGAGGTGGAGGAGATGTTCCAGGTGCCAGAGCAGAGATTCCCCTGCAGCCCACGGTGAAGACCATGGTAAGGCAGGTTGTCCCCCTGCAGCCCATGGAGGTCCGTGGTGGAGCAGATATCCACCTGCAGCCTGTGGAGGACCCCACACCGGAACAGGTGAATGTACCCTGAAGGAAGCTGTGACCTCGTGGGAAGCCCATACTGGAGCAGGCTCTTGGCAGGACCTGTGGCCTGTGGAGAGGAGCCCATGCTGGAGCAGGTTTGCTGGCAGGACCTGTGACCTCATGAGGGACACACACTGGAGCAGTCTGTTCCTGAAGGACTGCACCCCATGGAAAGGACCCATGCTGGAGCAGTTCATGAAGGACTGTCTCCCATGGGAGGGACCCCACACTGGACCAGGGGAAGAGCATGAGGAGGAAGGAGTGGCAAAAACGAAGTGTTAGGACCTGACTGCAACCCCATTCTCTGTCCCCCTGCAGTGCCTGGGGGGAGGAGGTGGAGAAGTCAGGAGTGAAGTTCAGCCTGGGAAGAAGGGAGGGGTGGGAAGAAGGTGTTTTAAGGTTTGGTTTTATTTCTCATTATCCTTTTCTCATTTGGTTGGTAATAAATTAAATTAATTTTCCCTGAGTCGAGTCTGTTTTGCCCCTGACGATAATTAGTGAATGATCTCTCCTTGTCCTTATCTTGAGCCTCTCTCCTGTCCAGCTGAGTAGGGGAGTGATAGAGCAGCTTTGGTGGGCACCCGGCATCCAGCAAGGGATCAATCCACCACACAAGGGCAAACCTATACTGCCTTGGACTGCAAGTAGCTCTTTGGGCATAAATAGGGGGAAGGGAGTTTTTGTGGTAATCCTTAATAACATTTCTTTCATTGTTATTTCTGAGGATTCAACACCTTCCCCCCCCCCAGGTTAAACATGAAACAGGATCAGATGATAAAAAGAAAACGATTTTGTATGTTTGTGTACTTACGAAATTGACCTTTGTGATACAACTTAACATCTAAACACTAAAAACAGTCATTTGTTTTGACAGCAGAATTAATTGAGGCTAAAACAATCAAAATTCCACTTGTATCAAGCTGTTCATTAGGAATTGCTGTCTGACCTTTGTGCTGTCAGAAAAATGACCTGTTCCGCTATGATATGATGCTATTTTCAGCCTGGAGAAGAGGAGATGTCAGGGAATCCACGGACCCCCCATAGTCCCCCACAATGAGACTGAGGGGAGACCTCATCATGGTCTACAGCTTCCTCACAAGGGGAGGAGGAGGGGCAGGCACTGATCTCTTCTCTCTGGCAACCAATGATAGGACTCGAGGGAATGGCAGGAGGATGTGCCAGGGGAGATTTAGGTTGGACATTAGGAAAAGATTCTTCACCCAGAGGTTGGTGGAGCACTGGAACAGGCTCCCAAGGGAGGGAGTCACAGCCCCAAGTCTGGCAGTATTCAGGAAGCATTTGGATAATGTTCTCAGACACATTGTGTGAATTTTGGGGTTGTCATATGCAGGGACAGGAGATGGACTTGATGATCCTTGTGGGTCCCTTCCAACTCAGGACATTCTATGATTAAATAGCAGAATGGTGGTTGGTCCACTGAATTTGAGAGAAAGGCTGAATAAACTTTCTACTGTGGAAACAATTCAGAAGTGACATGCTGCAAGGGGGAGAATCAGAATGGGCATTGATATCCAGCTGAGCTGTCAACTGGCACTGAGCCAGGCATGCAAACCTTTTCCATTTGAAGGAGCATGTGAAGCATATGCAGTTTTTTAAAAAATTGTCCTCCTTTCATGCATGATTAACACTCAGAGAGGCAAAATTTGTTTTTATCAAAAACAAGAATATGTGGTTTTTTTGTTTTATTTGTAACTACAAGTACAGATCTATGGAATTTTTTTAAAAGCTTTTCCTTGAAACAGATATGTTTATAGGCATGCATGCGTGTAAATTGATTCCTTGGAATGGGGAGGAAGGGCAGAAATTTTTTTGAGTGCCTGACTGTTTCCAGTTATTCAAAATTAAGTGTAGTTAATAAAAATCATAGAATCATAGAATAGTTTGGTTTGGAAGGGACCTTCAAAGGTCATCTAGTCCAACCCCCCTGCATTGAGCAGGGACATCTTCAAGTAGATCAGGTTGCTTGGAGCCCTGTCCAGCCTGGTCTGGAATGTTTCCAGGAATGGCAAATCTACCACCTCTCTGGGCAACCTGGGCCAGTGTTTCCCACTCTCATAAAAAATTTCTTCCTCATGTCTAGCCTGAATCTCCCCTCCTTTAGTTTAAAACCATTACCCCTTGTTTTATCATAGCAGGCCCTGGCAAACCAAAGCTTTCCTCATTTTCAGAAGCCTAACAACTGTTCCACTTCCGATTTATTTGCTTCAGTGTCTTGTCAAATAGCAGCTGTCTGCTTCAATGTGTCTATAAAACCATCATCAATTTGCCTTTCCTTCATGTCCATATCTATCCTGAGTGATGGAATGCTGTGAGATGCAGCAACTTGCCTTGGAAAATGTTTTAAGGATGACGCTTTGTGGGAATGTTTATATACAATTAGAGGAACTCACTAATTTTTGAGGCCCACTTCCTTTGTAGAATACTAAACTTTCATTAGCATCCTGATAGCTAGGTATGTAACCTTAAGTGACTGAAATCCCACTAGATATCCATATCTCTTTCTGTTATAAAGGCTAATCTTAATTTACACACTATATTATTTTTTTTTATCCTGTGTGTGTACAATATCAAATACTTCTTTCAAGTCTATGAACAGATATTTGGGATATTTAAGCCATAGAGTCACCATTCCAGAGCTCAGTATAACAGTCAGACTGGACTGTAAAAAAGTTATCTTGAACCTGAAACTATCCATGCTTAACACAAGAGAACATTAATTCAGAGACTTTTGTAAGGGTTGGACTAGATCTCAGCTATTACTTTTTACATTTTAAGACACTTATCTGGGTAAGTATTTTAGATTTTCGTAGTCCTGATTTAGTTCTAATATTTACTTTTATTTTGTGTTCATATGAAAGCTTGAGAAAAGCTTCCTTCTCAGTTCACATTGTTTTCTTGTCTTTTATGGGAAAAAGAACAAAGGAAAATCTCAATGCTTTGGCTGTAGTATTACAGATTATTACTATTATTGTTGTTGTTATTACAGTGTGGCAAAAAATGTAGGGCCGAATGTAATTTTAGGACTGTATACATGTAGGAGTAGTTACATGTATACAGTCCTAAAATTACATTTGGCCCTACATTTATATAGTCCTAAAATTACATTTGGCCCTTTGAAGGCAATCGCAAGGCTGATGTAGCTCCTGATGAAAATGAGTTTGACACCCCTGATCTAGATGGTCTTTTTTTGGTTATGATATGGCAGGGACTCTAGAGACTACTTCAGGGAATAAATTCAGTCCCCATCATCAGCAGTACCTCTTAAATGTGAAACAACTGCTTTTCTTTCTTTACACATTGCAATGGACAGTGAATCTGTGTACTTGCTTCAGAAATTTTGGTGGTTAGACTATGCAGCATGAGGTTCTATAAATAAAACTATCAGTGCATTTAAGTTAATCTTCCAGGTCTTGAGCTGAAATACTTGTTGGAGTTAACCCTTTGCCTATACTTCAATCATTGAGCATGTCTGTTAAGAAAACTTTTCTGCCTCATAGTGAAGAGGTAGTGCATCTACATTAAAATCTCCGTGTAGCTGTTATAAAAGTTATTCTGATACAGCACATGAGTTTGCATGCTTTGACTTGCATCTATATATTACATCTGTTTGGCAGTCTCCATTAATGCCAAACCACTGGGAGTTTTTGACTGTATCATCTAATGATTAAGGAAGCAGAAAGATAGATTATATTGCTGGTTCAGAGAATAAAGCTTTTTGAGTTTTTTTTTGTGTGTATGTGGTTTTTGTTTGTGTGGGGTTTTTTTGTTTGGTTTGTGTTTGGTTTTTTTTCAATGATAGTGCAGATGTTTTTACTCACAGATGCACAAGTACAGTGAACAGTACAGGGAAATTTCTTAAGAAAGCATTCCAAATTCCTTAATGATGGTGTTGTCCCAGAAACAGGGTTCTGTCACCCAGTGTGCAAAAAAAACCCAAATTGTAGCACACAGAGACACGATATTGCCTATTACAGAGTTGTGAAAGCCTGGATGCTGGAATAAAGCCAGCACGCCAGAAAGAAAAGTAACAGCCATTATATACAAAATCTTATCACTACATTCACATGCTAAAGAGCCAATTGGTTACACATTTGCCTATTTGTTACATAATCATTTTAGCATATAATGAGCAACATTCAGCTAAAGGACACTTTATCCAATAGTCTTGAGATATATATTAAAGCAAGACTCAGCTAATTGGGCGGGTTTAAAATGTCTAAAACTGCAAGGTCAATCTCTCTGATTAGGTGTTTTACAAGTCACTCTTATCTTTGTCAAACTGACCTAAAACTGAAAGGATTTACATATCTTTAGGTTAGCCATTGCAGACAGGATTCATTCTTTTAAGTGGTAATGACAATTCCCCCCATGAGATTTATTTGTATGCATCTCTATATCAAATGTCTCACCTTTTCTAAACTCTTTTAGTGACTGCAACACAACACTTGATCACACATTGCAACATAACATACAAACATACAAATATAACAATTGCTAATACAAAAATTGCAATCAATTTCTTAATCCATGTCCATAAATCAGGAATCCAGGACATCAATCATGTCCAAACTTCTTGAAATCTATAAGAGGTATTGTTGTTCTGTACCTCATGCAAGATGGTAGTATGTTTCTAAATCTCCTCTCAGTCGTGATTCTTTTAGATTGATCAACATTCAAATGAAGTGTTTTCCTAAGAGTGGTCCCAAGATATATTAATAGGAAGGAGTATTTCTCATATAAGAACCCTTTTATTTGAATTTTCCAGGAAATGTGTGAATACCCAGCAATTGGTCTTGTTAGCTATCTGCATGATCATCTGGATCGTCATAAAATGTACATTTTGAGTCCATGGATTCTCCTGATTTAACAGTCTGTGAACTTACCATATAACGGGCAAAGAAAAGACTTATGTAACTGTAATACGTGTTTAAACAGATACCTACAAAGAAAACAGGCTAATATTAATGCTACAATGAATACCAATAAACCTCCTTGAATACAATCAGATTCTGTATAAGATTCTATTTCAGTCCAAGTGCAGTTCATTAAGTTTTCTTAAGTTTTAGTGTTAAAGGAGTGATCTCTTCTGATTTCTACCCAGTCTCTGTACTTTATTCTAGTGTAGTGAAGCCAGGAAATGACTCCCTTAAGTTTCACAGCTATGTTATTAAGTTGGTGCAAAAGGAATTGTGGTTTTTGCATTGTTGAAATTTGCCATTTGATATTGGAATACATTCTTAAATAAATGTGGTTATGTTATACATAATTTTAATGCACTTTTCTGCCTTTATGTTTGGTGGGGTTTTTTGCTACTGACTTATTACTTGCTGTTTATTTTATATTTATTTTAGACTATGGAAATGATGTTAGACAAAAAACAAATTTGAGCAATTTTCTTATTCGAGTTCAAAATGGGTCATAAAGTAGCAGAGGCAACTTGCAAAATCAACAATGCATTTGGCCCAGGAACTGCTAATGAACATACAGTGCAGTGGTGATTCCAGAAGTTTCGCTAAGGAGACGAGAGTCTTGAAGATGAGGAGCATAGTGGCCGGTCATTGGAAGTTGACAATGACCAATTGAGAGCAATCATAGAAGCTGATCCTCTTACGACTACATGAGAAGTTGCCAAAGAACTCAATGTCGACCATTCTATGGTCATTCAGCATTTGAAGTAAATCGGAAAGGCGAAAAAGCTCGACAAGTGGGTGCCTCACAAGCTGACCAAAAATAAAAAAAATTTGTCATTTTGAATTGTTGTGTTCTCTTATTCTATGCAACAACAATGAACCATTTCTTGATCGAATTGTGATGTGCAGCAAAAAGTGGATTTTATATGACAACCAGCGATGAACCAGGTCAATGGTTGGACTTGGAAGAACCTCCAAAGCACTTCCCAAAGCCAAACTTGCATCAAAAAGAGGTCACGGTCACTGTTTGGTGGTCTGCTGCCAGTCTGATGCACTAGAGCTTTCTGAATCCCAGCTTGGCAAATCGATGAGATGCACTGAAAACTGCAACACCTGCAGCCGGCATTGGTCAACAGAAAGGGACAAATTCTTCTCCATGACAATGCTCGACCACGCATTGCACAACTAACACTTCAAAAGTGGAATAAATTGGGCTATGAAGTTTTGACTCATCTGCCATATTCACCTGACCTCTCTCCAACCAACTACCACTTCTTCAAGCATCTTGACAACTTTTTACAGGGAAAATGCTTCCACAACCAGCAGGATGCAGAAAATGCTTTCCAAGAGTTCGTTGAATCCTGAAGCATGGATTTTTATGCTACAGGAAAAAACAAACTTATTTATCATTTGCAAAACTGTGTTGATTATAATGGTTCCTATTTTGATTAATAAAGATGTGTTTGAGCCTAGTTATAATGATTTAAAATTCACAGTCCAAAACCTTAATTACTTTTGCACCAACCTAATAACAATACAGAGATAGAAAAAGTGTGAATCTAAAATTAGGGCTATAGCTATGCTTTTTTTCCTTTTTCTTTACATAACTCTTGTATATTCAAAGATGATAAATTGAAAGCCTTACGCTATGGATGCAATTTTAAATGAGAAGAGGAAACAAATTAGAAATGTTTCATGTGGTTGTTACATTATTACGTAGGCAAGTAAACTGTATTTAGACAGTGTGCACCATTATTTTATTTTTTCTGTATGAAAGAGTGAAAATATTTAATGATTTGCTGTACATGTATGATTTTGCAATCTGTTTGACCATTGGCAGAGTAGTTATGGTTTTCAGTTGCCACCTACAGTTTTAATTAGATTATTTAGTATTTTCAAGAAATATTAACAGCTGTTAAAATATCTTAGGGGTTGACCATTTGAGATTAAATTTAACCTAATGTTTATCTTAACTGTCATTTCTTTAAGGCCCTATTGAATTTGAAGAATGTAACACATCCAGTGCAGTTGAAGGTGAGTTGTTGTAGCATAGTTGTTTATCTAACAATCCTGTGGATAGGACCTGAAACTGAAGAGAGAAGGAAATTCATATGTGAATTTGTATAGTTTTAATGTATTCCAATAGACCAAAAAGTTGGTTTTATTTTGAGAAACGAACTTCTGTGAAAATGAAACCAACAATACTTTATAAGCCTAATGCATAATGGGCAGAGAATTTTAATGTTTCTTATAAATATACTTTGACTAAGACCCTGTCTTTGCAGTGGTTTGGATTTGTTTCAGTTATTACTGTGTAACTTAATTTACAGTGTCAAAACATGGTCCGGGCTCTTTCCACTGTTGCCATGTTAGTTATACCAAAGCTAATATAGTGTTATGGTCACAAGGCCTTCCTTTGTTGGTGTAGCTTATTTTGCTTAGGGGATTGTTTTAAGTGGTTAAGAACTGTTTTATTTAGTTTTGGGACAGAGAAGTTGACAGTATAGCTATAGCAGCCAACAACTAAGTTGCCAAGATTGCAGCTGAGACTTAAAATCCATTTTCAGAAAAACTACCCTCATATTCCATTTGTCATTGTTTTGGGCTACATAAAGGGCAGAAAGGAAATAAATCCCAGATTAACATTTAAAAAATAGTTTTGGAGCAATCTCTGTCTCTATTAAACTATAAGATATGCCTGAGTTTATAGCTACCTGATCTATAGGAAGTTTTGAGTTATTTCTCCCTGAAAATTTCTAGAAGTGAAGGGATTCCTTATGTGCTCTGTAATGTATTTCTGTAAAGGGGAATATAGTGGGTTTTTTAATGATGTGATCAAATTGTCAGTTGTTAAATTTTGGAAACCAAATTATTTCCACCATTTTACTCAAAGGCTTGCTGTAGGTAGTATCTTACATCAAAAGAAAACTGTAAACTGCTTGGATCAGATGCTTGCACTCAGTCGTTTTGTTTAAACTTTGACAGTCTACTTTGATTCAGCAAAAATTTAGGACATGACAGTAAGTCTGATGGAATATTTAAATTTATTTTAATTTTAGTATATTAAATGGGTAGGAAAGCAAACCTTTTTTCTGTATTAAAGCAATATATATCCAGTGCTAAAAACAGGGAAGAAAAGACAAAGGAGAAACATGGTTGCAGACTCAGTGGGAGACAGCATTAGAGCTGGCTACAGCACTGGGTAATCATGGACTCAGCATGAGCTTGGAAGCCAATAGATGTTCTTGTTTTTTCAAGACCAAGATCCTAATTTTTAGGAGAGACAGGGGCTTGCAGCTACCGGGAATAAGCAGGGAAATAAGAACAGGCTGTTGAACTGCAGTAGCTGAGAGAAGTACGGTTCAGTTTCTGATCCAAGTGCACTGGCTATTCAGGAGCAATAGCTCCTGTTGAGTTTCTGTGAGCAGAGTCCCTTTCCTCAAAACTTGCAGCGTACCCATCTTCTATAGAATAAGTGACAGTCTAGTGTACCCAGCTTGGAGATTTGGATGTATAATGCTGATCGGTTTTATAAAGACTTATGTTATTAATCTGTTGCTAGAACCCTTTTTTTTTTTCTTTGTACAAAGCTGATGTGTTTTAACCTTGGTAGGCAGCTAAGCCCCATACAGCCGCTCACTCACTCCCCTCACAATGGGATAGGGGAAGGGAATCAGCAGAGTAAAAGTGAAAAAACTCGTGGGTTGAGATAAAGACAGTTTAATAGGGAAAGCAAAAACTGCATGCTCAAGCAAAGCAAAACATGGAATTCATTCACTGCTTCCTATCAGCAGGCAGGTTTCAGCCATCACCAGGAAAGCAGGGCTCCACGTGTAATGGTGACTTGGGAAGACAAATGCTATCACTCTGAATGTCCACCCTTCCTCCTCCTTCCCCCAGTTTTTTATTGCTGAGCATGATGTCATATGGTCTGGAATATCCCTTTGGTTAGTTTGGGTCAGCTGTCCCGCCTGTGTCCCCTCACGATTTCTTGTGCACCCCCAGCCTGCTTGCTGGCAGGGTGATGTGAGGAGCAGAAAAGACCTTGACTCTGTGTAAGCGCTACTCAGCAGTAACTAAAACATCCTTGTGTTATCAACACTGTTTCCAGCACAAATCATCCAAAACACCCCATATTAGCTACTGTGAAATTTAACTCTATCCCAGCCAAAACCAGCACATTATGTTACTGAACAACATATTGTAGTAATGTTCCCTTAGTTTGTTTTTGTGTTCCCTTACTTCGGCTCCATATCTACCTCCACTTTTAGATTTTTGTATCAGTCATCACAGCAGCATTTAAAAGGTATTGCATTGTTATGCACCAGTGTTTGACATTGCTAAATATATACTCCTCTCTCTTTGATCTTTAAATGAAAAGTGTTTGTTTCATAGGGATAAAACCACGGAAGAGGAAGCCTTTTGGTTTATCAGGAATAATGAAAAAAGAAAAAGATACCGAGTCTATGTAAGTATATTTCCAGCTTGAAGCCTTGTCATGTATGAAAACTAGTAAATATATGAGGATAAACATTAATTTATGTTTAGAAAAAAATGGTTTCACAACAGAAGTTTACAGGAATGCTATGAATATGAAAATATCACAGCTATTTAAGATTTATGTAACTAAGGATTTTAAGGAAATAATTATAGAATCAGAATCATAGATTGTTTTGGTTGGAAAAGACCTTTAAGATCATCGAGTCGAACACTTAACCTATCACTGTCAAGTCCACCTCAAAATGATGTCCCTAGGAACCTCATCTGCACATCTTTTAAACACATCCAGGGATGGTGACTCAACCACTTCCCAGGCAACCTGTTCCATTGCCTGACAACCCTTTCGGTGAAGAAGGTTTTCCTAATATCCAATCTAAACCTTCCGTGGCACAACGTGAGACCATTTCCTCTCGTCCTATCACTTGCTACTTGGAAGAAGAGACCAACACCCTTCTTGCTACAACCTCATTTCACACAGTTGTAAACAGCAATAAGGTCTCCCCTCAGCCTCCTTTTCTCCAGGATAAACAACCCCAGTTCACAGTATCCCACAGTATCCCACAGTATCACGGTATGTTTGGGATTCGAAGGGACCTCAAAAGATTATCTAGTCCAATCCCCCTGCTGGAGCAGCAACGCCTAGCTGAGGTCGCACAGGAATGTGTCCAGGCGGGTTCTGAATGTCTCCAGGGAAGGAGACTCCACAACCTCCCTGGGCAACCTGTTCCAGTGTTCTGTCACCCTCACCGAGAAGAAGTTTTTTCTCAAATTTAAGTGGAACCTCTTGTGTTCCAGCTTGATCCCATTACCCCTTGTCCTATCATTGTTTGCCACCGAGAAGAGCCTGGTTCCATCCTCGTGGCACTCACCCTTTACATATTTATAAACATTAATGAGGTCACCCCTCAGTCTCCTCCAAACTAAAGAGACCCAGCTCCCTCAGCCTTTCTTCATAAGGGAGGTGCTCCACTCTCTTAATCATCTTTGTTGCCCTGCGCTGGACTCTCTCCAGCAATTCCCTGTCCTTCTTGAACTGAGGGGCCCAGAACTGGACACAATATTCCAGATGGGGTCTCACCAGGGCGGAGTAGAGGAGAAGGAGGACCTCTTTCCCTTGTTAAATTTCATCAGGTTATTCCCCGCCCAACTCTCCAGCCTGTTCAGGTCTCGCTGGATGGCAGCACAGCCTTCTGGCGTCTCAGCCACTCCTCCCAGCTTAGTGTCATCAGCAAACTTGCTGATAGTACACTCAATTCCCTCATCTAAATTGTTAATGAATATATTGAATAATATTGGCCCCAGTACTGGCCCCTGAGGCACTCCACTAGATACTGGCCTCCAACTAGACTCCGCACCATTGACCACCACTCTCTGGCTTCTCTCCTTAAGCCAGTTTGCAACCCACCTCACTACTCTATTGCCTAGACCACACCTCCTCAACTTAGCTGTGAGGATGCTGTGGGAGACTGCGTCAAAGGCTTTACTGAAGTCAAGGTAGACCGCATCCACCGCTCTGCCATCATCCATCCACCTTGTTACATTCTCATAAAAGGCTATGAGGGTGGTCAAGCATGACTTACCCTTGGTAAAGCCATGCTGACTGCCCCTAATAACCCTCTCATCCTTGATATGCCTTGAGATGGCACCAAGGATAAGCTGTTCCATTACTTTCCCAGGGACAGAGGTGAGGCTGATCCGTCTATAATTACCCGGGTCCTCCTTCTTGCCCTTTTTGAAGAACGGAGTGACATTTGCTTTCCTCCAATCCTCGGGCACCTCTCCCATTTCCCAAGACTTGGCAAAGATGATGGAGAGTGGTCTAGCAATGACTTCAGCCAGCTCCCTCAGCATCCATGGATGCTTCCCATCTGGACCCATGGATTTATGGATGTCCAGACTATTTAATTGCTCCCTAACCCAGTCCTCATCGACTAAAGCAAACTCCTCCATTGACCTGGCTTTATACGGGGTCTCAGGGGTACAGGGCTCCCCAGGACAGCCTCCAGCAGAGTAGACAGAGACAAAGAAGGCATTCAGTAATTCTGCCTTCTCTGTATCTTCTGCCACCGGGGCACCCACCACATTCATCAGTGGGCCTATATTGCCTCTGGTATTAGTTTTACCTGCTATGTATTTGAAAAAGTTCTTCTTGCTGTCTTTGACCCCTCTCGCCAGCTGTAATTCTAAGGAGGCCTTGGCGATCTTAGCTGCCTTCCTACATCCTCCAACAGTAGCCTTACATTCCTCCCAAGTGGCCAGCCCCTGCTTCCATGACCTGTAAACTCTCCTCTTCTGCTTGAGCATACCCAACAGATCCCTATTCAACCACGCAGGCCTCCTGGCTCCCTTCCTTGACTTCCTACGTGTGGGGATGCTCTGATCCTGAGCGTGGAAGAAGCAATCTCTGAATGCAATCCAGCTCTCTTGGGCCCCTTTTCTTTCAAGCAGTCTTGCCCATGGGATTTCCCCTAGCAATTGCTTGAAAAGGCCGAAATTAGCCCTGCTAAAGTCCAGGGTTGCAATTCTCCTTGCTATTCTGTTCCTGCCACACAAGATGCTGAACTCCACCATCTCGTGGTCACTGCAACCCAGGCAGCCCTCAACCTTTACTGCTTCGACCAGACCCTCCTTGCTAGTGAGGATGAGATCCAGCAGTGTACCTCTCCTAGTCGGCTCCTCCACCATCTGCATAAGGAAGTTATCATCAATGCACTGGAGGAACCTCCTGGACTGTGGCTGGCTCAATGGTCCTTCCAGCAAACATCAGGGAAGTTAAAATCCCCCACCACAACCAGGGCCTGTGACTGTGAGGCCACTCTCAGCTGCCCATAGAAGGCCTCATCAACTTCCTCAGCCTGATCTGGTGGCCCGTAATAGACGCCCACAACAGTGTCACCCTCGCCAGCCTGCCTCTTAATTCTGACCCATACACTCTCAACTCACTCCTCATCCGCTCCTGGGCAGAATTTAGTACATTGTAGTTGCTCTCTCACATAGAGAGCAACTCCACCACCACGCCTGGCTGGCCTGTCTTTCCTGAAAAGGGCGTAGCCATCCATGACCACATTCCAGTCATGTGAACTGTCCCACCATGTTTCTGTAATTGCCACCAGATCATAATCTCCCGACCGAACATAGGATTCTAACTCCTCCTGCTTATTCCCCATGCTGCGCGCATTGGTGTACAGGCATTTCAGGGAACGAGCAGAGCACACCAATTTCTCCCTAGGGGCATAGGAGGCCACCCAGTCCTCATCCGTTTTAGAATGCTGCCCCACTGGGACAAGCCCAGCTACAACCCCATCCCCCTTCAAGCCTAGTTTAAAGCTCTCCAAATGAGCCCTGCCAATTCCTGCCCCAGCATCCTTTTGCCCCTGCACGATAAACCTTTCCCATGTAACGCTGTCCGGACTGGACTCTTATAAAAGCAGCCATTATCAAAAAATCCAAAGCCCTGCCTGTAGCACCAGTCTTGGAGCCAACCATTTAGAGACTGAATTTTCCTATTCCACCCCACATGGTCACTTGAAGATGGAAGGAGCGAAGAGAAGATCACTTGAGCCCCTGAGTCTTTCACCATCCTTCCCAAGACCTTGAAATCGTTCTTCCTTCCCCTCAGACTACGGGAAGCAGCTTCCTCCCCATCTGTCTGGAAGACCAGCAGCGGGTAGTAGTCTGTCGGGTGCACCAGTCTGGGGAGCTCTCTACCAATATCCTTGATCCAGTCTCTCCCCTCTCAAGGGCTTTTTCAAGGCAAGGGGAGGGGGTGTGGTCGCCGTTACCGTGGGAACGCCCCCTGCCACGTCAGCCGCTCTCTCGCAATGGCTGCTGGGGCTTCAGGGGATCGGGACACTGTGGGAATCACGCTGTCCCTGTACGTTTCCCCCTGAGCTTCCTAATCTCGGCTGAACCTCGTGGTCGGCTGAACCTCGCTGACTCTGGCTCTCGCTGGGCTGGCCTCGATCAGCTGACTTAAGCTGCCCCTGGGTACATTGCTGGCTCATATTCAGTTGGCTGTCAACCAACATCCCCAGGCAGCTTTTCAGCCAATCTTCCCTGAGCCTGTAGCATTGCAATAGTGTTGTGACCCAAGTGCAAGACCGGGCACTTAACCTTATTGAATCTCATACAACTGACCTCAGCCCATCAATACAGCCAGTCCAGATCCCTCTGTAGAGCCTTCCTATCCTCAAGCAGATCAACATTCTTACCCAACTTGGCGTCATCTGCAAACTTAATGAGGGTGCACTCAATCGCCTCATGCAGATCATTGATAAAGATATTAAACAGAACTGACCCCAATACTGAGCCCTGGGGAATACAACCTGTGACCAGTTGTCATCTGGTCATCCAATTTCCCTCAAGTAATTTTCTAGGGCACCTACATTACTCATAGCATTTGCCACTGCTGGTGTAATCAACAGTTTTAGTGAGGCAGGTGCCCCTCTCAATAACTGCATTTTGATATTTCTCATTACTGCTACACTGCCCAGATTGGATCCCAAAAGCAACACATGAGCCATTCCCATCTGCCACACCAAATTAATACCTTTTTCCATTGTACACCAGTTTCCAAGTAAAGATGTTTCTCCTCACATTCTGATGGAACCTCCTATGTTTCAGCCTGTACCTATTGCCCCTCATCCTGTCATTGGGCACCACTGAAGAGTCTGGTCCCATCCTCTTGACACCCACCCTTGAGATATTTATAAGCACAAATAAGCCTTCTCTTCTCCAGGTTGAAGAGACCCAGCTCTCTCAGTCTCCCCTCAAAAGAAAGATGCTCTAGTCCCCTAATCATCTTTGTAGCCCACCACTGGACTTCGTCCAGTAATTCCTTATCCTCCTTCAACTGGGGAGCATCAGTACTCTAGATGTGGCCTCACCAGGGCAGAGTAGAGGGGGAGGATAACCTCCTTTGACCTGCTGGTCATACTTATCTTAATGCACTCCAGGATACCATCGGCCTTCTTGGCCTCAAGGGCACATTGTTTACTCATGGTCGGCCTGTTGTCAACCAGAACTCCCAAGTCCTTCTCTGTAATGCTGCTTTCCAGCAGGTCCACCCCTAACCTGTACTGGTGCCTGGGGTTATTCCTCCCCAGGTGCAGGACCCTACACTTGCCTTTGTTGAACTTCATCAGGTTCTTCTCTGCACAGTCCTCCAGCCTGTCCAGGTCTTGCTGAATGGCAGCACAGCCTTCTGGTGTGTCAGACATTCCTCCCAGTTTGGTATCATCAGCAAACTTCCTGAGGGTGCACTAGGTCTCTTCATCCAGGTCACTGATGAAAAGGTTGAACAGGACTGGACCTAATACTGACCCCTGGGGAAACCCACTAACTACGGGCCTCTAACCAGACTCTGCACCATTGATCAGAACCCTCTGAGCTCTGCCATCCAGCCAGTTCATGATCCATCTCACCACTTGCCCATGATGATGTTGTGAGAGAGAGTGTCAAAAGCCTTGCTCAAGTCAAGGTAGACAGCATCCACTTCTCTTCCCTCATCTACCCAGCCAGTCATACCATTATAGAACTCCGGGGTGAGAGTTGTTTTACAGTGATTTATGTGGGGACAGGAGGTGCAAATTGCAGAGGGAGGCCCTCCCGTTGAGTCACGAGGTTCAGAATGTACCCCATTGCTTTCTGTACTCCTTCTCAGAGAGGAGTCTAGGTGCAGCTGGATTCAAACTTAGTCCCAGACTTAGTCAATGGTTCATGTCTAGGAGACACAGAGGGTAAGGGAAAACAGGTAAGGGTTTAAATGTGTTTATGGCCAAAGGATTATATGTGCACACCCAATTCTTTATATCGCTTGGCTAGGATTTCAATATTTCATCATACTGCATCTCAACCTGCTTACCTCCCTGTCAAGGTTTAAGGCAAGGCGGCAATAAACTGTGGCAGATGCTCCCTGTTATCCCCTTTATCTCCTTTCTTTAGATTGGAAAGATGATAAGAAAGATAAGGGGAAAGGAAGTGAGACTTAGACTTCAAGTTGGAGAGTTTTAAAGGGTTTTACTAATGCTACTAATAAATAGAGAATATATACAAAATATACAAAACCAATCTCAAGTGCTTGATGTGGAGTTGGTGTCACTCCAGCAGCGGTGGAGCTGGGTGTGTGGAGCTGACGTGGCTCCAGCAGGTACAGCTCAGGCCCCCAGAAGTCATGGGGGGGACTTCACAGCAAACCAGAACCTGGTTGCAGGGATGCAGGGCCTGAGGCCTGTAGATCACAGGCAGACAGACAGGGTCCTCTCTAGATGCCGGCCATGGTCGAAGAGAGAGTGACCCTCGTGATCACCCTCTTATATAGGGGGTATGACGATTATGGGATGGCATACTTCCGTTGGTCAGTTCTAGTCACCTGTTCCATCCACCCCTCCTCAAACACATCCCTCTCTCAACAGAACATGGGAAAACTGATAAGTCTTTCTTGGCTACCATAGTAATAAATCTAAACACGAGCTTCTTCAGCATTCCGTTGGTCGTCTTATCAGCACTGAGTACAACATCCTAGGAAAAAATATGCAGGCTAAAACTCAGAAGAGTACAGCCACCTAGAAGAACTTAGCTGAAAGAAAAATCACTAAAAGAGAATCGGTCTTGTTTTTAACAAAACCAGGACACTCCCCTTTAGGAGTCTAGTGTCAGGTTGCTCCGAGCCTGGATCCTAGGTCTCTCTAAGTAGGCTCTCAGGCCTCAAAGTTCACAGAAATAAATAATTTAATGGAGTAGTACAGCAGCAGGTTTGGCTTGAGCTGGGTGCTTTTGCAGAGGTGTCAAGCTGAGCATAGAAAAGTCCCTGGGTAATTATACCCTTACAGATTATTTACCTGCCCCTCATGTGATGATTCAGTCCAATAGCAATGTTTGAGTCTGGGGTCTTCTTGCCTCTCATTGAATTCACTGTCTTCAGACAGACCCTTACTTTGTTTAGCTGCAGACATTTTTTGAAGTTCGTAGCCGCTTTGTGCTGGCCTTGAAAGTGTTACTTCGTTCAAATAAATTCTGTTTTTCTCAATAAAGTGCAAAACAGGCCTTATCTTGCAGGTGGTGCTGATGCTTTATAGCTGCAAGATTTCAGCAAATTTAGCTTACTGTGTAACTTGAAGTAGATAGTATGTTAAAAATCACATGACCTTATTGTTCTAAGTGAATCATTCTATTTGAAATGCACTTAAGCTAAATGATTAGTATAAAACTTAAATTGGGCTCATCCAGTGATCTACGATTAGTAAAAGATTGTTACCCTACAGCCACACCTGTATAGCAGACAGCTCAAAGTAGGCTCACCTGGGCTGTCATATTTATGGAATAAAGTGGTTGACTTGTACTCAAATCGCATACAGTGGGAAAGGTATGCACGAGACTCCTTGCACCCACAACTTATTCAGTGTGCCCTTCTGCTTCCTTGTGAGTTTCCTAAAAGGTGTTCTTGGCATGGCTGCAACTCAGACCTTTACCTCCTTTAGAGTCTGTACCAAATTGTTGCTGGTTTTCTTGCGGGGGGGGTCGAGTACATCCGTCACACCACACCTAGAAAAACTCTCATGTTTTGTGGGCTTTTCATTTTATTAGTACAGTTTTTTAAGTTATGACATCTAAACTGGGTATTGTGTCTAGTAATGGTTATACACAGGGAAATACCATATACAATGCATTGTATTGCATATTGCTATACAGGCTCTGTCAATGATTTCCCTTCTTTTTCTAATCACTGCTTTGCATGATTTGGTTTTGAGTTTTTAGCTACATTCCTTAAATTCCCTTACAGAGTCCCCGTTTCCTGAAATTTTACCTTATAGTAGAAGTATGACCTAGTTCTTTAATGTTAAAAGAAAGCTCATGCATCTAGCAATGTAAAACACATCCATCTGAAACCTGATGTCCTCGTTTTCCACTTCACCAGCATTTGCAGACTATCAAGTTTTGCTTTGTATCTTGAGAATGGATCCTGTGAGGTACTGTCAATCCTCTGAATGATACTAGATCTGCTATTACTTTTTGATGTGTATTAGCTCGTTAATTTTGAAAATCTTCATTATGAGCTGAATTGCTGTAATTGTAGTTTACCTCACATCTTTCACATTTCTTAACTTTTATGGACTTCAAGCTGTCTTGTTGGAGTACAGATGCTTTTAAAATCACATGTCATAACAGCTGTTTGTTATACCTTTTGAGAGAAATCTAATACATTGTCTCTTTGTTCTGTAAAATAGTTTTTAAAATAGCTGTTTCTAGTGCTGTGAATTCAGCTTAGCCAGCTGAGGGAGATAAAACTTAAGTCAATTAGAAACTTGGTCACACGGATTTTCTTTTGTGTGGGACCTTTCAAAGACAGGATCCTTCATATCACTGTCAATTTCTTAACAGCCTGTACTGAATTCCATATTTATGCTTCCACATTAGCAAGTTTTCATATCTGTTTTTAAAGGCACTGGGTTTTTTTTACATTTAACCCACTTAGCCTTTCAGAAAAGATTATTTAGTTTGCTACAAATTTGATTTTTAATTTTTTTTTTAATAAGTACACATTTAAGATGTTCAGCTTGACTATATAAAAACACTGTTGTTCAGTTACACTGGCACTTATGGCTTGTTGTGGTTTAACCCGAGCTAGCAATACAACCACAATAGCCACTCACTCACCCCCTCCCACACCCCCCACCCCCCCCCCCAATAGGGGAAAGAATCAAAAGGGAAGGGAGAAACTTGGATTGAGATAAACAGAGTTTAATAAAGTAACAAAATACGAATATGCTACTATTAAATATATATATTTAAAATAGAAATACAAAATACTCAAAGCAATTCCTCACAAACACACTGAGCAGCCAGTCCCAGGAAAGCAGCACCTGGTTCTAAAGCTGATCTCAGAGAGAGAAAAGAGAGGAAAAAGGCAGGAAAACCCAGAGGCCTCTGCAAAATGGCAAAAGGCCGGATTAAACGTCCTGACCAAAACTCCCATGGTTGCGCCCCAGAGCAAGCAAGAGCCAGAGAGAGAGAAAAAGTGGAAGAGACCAACTCCTTAAATATGGAGTATGACGCCAATGGGATGGAATACTCTTATTGATCAGTCTGGATGTCAGTCAAGCTCTGCCCCATCTATGCCCCCCTTCCTTGATGCCTCACACCTGTGGGCAGAGTGTTCAGAGTGTCCTTGGCGCTCAGACCAGAACAATTAAAAACATTAACTCTGTCCCGAAGTGTTATCTTCTTGTTCTTAAACTAAGTCCAAATAATAGCGTGCTAGCTATGAAAAGGAAGGTTTCTAACTGCATGAAGAAAATTAACCCATTTTCAGTCAAACCAGCACAGGTTTCATTTGTCAGGGTACAGATTAGAGAGGACCTATATGCTACTCAAGTATTTCCACATACTGTAAATGTAATTGCTTCTGCTTTTTGCATACATCAGTGAGAGGCATTCAGCATCGTTAATTTTTTAAAATATTACTACTTAAATTCAAGTTACAGCAGAAAAATATAACACTTGTGAATAATGTGCTTGCAATCACTGCCTTTCTGTTGACAATTTTTTCTTTTTTTTAAATTTTCTTAAGTGTTTCTGTTAATTTTTCCAGCATCTTCTGGTGCTTGACTGCAACTGTGCTTGACAAACTCAAACTAAGAATGAAATTCCAAAAGAGAGAAGCTCTGAATTCCTTTAAGAATAGTCTTAACTGCTTTAAGAACTGGTTATTGTTCAAAATGTTTTGCAAGTGTGTGTGGACTATTTCATCAGGATCATTGACTGATTTATTATGCACATCATCCATAGACACCTGACTCAAAGTATATTCATCCAAAATACAGCCTGATACTTGTGACTTCTCTCAATTTTTAATTTTTTTTTTCACTATGATGTGATTTTTTTCTTCTGCAGTGTTTTTAGCATCAACTTTCAATTTCTTTTATTTAAATCTCATTCATTTGAATGTGGATTATTTATAATAAAAATTTTAACAATATTTTTTTATTATTTATAATAAAAAATTTTAACAAAAGGCAGATGGCTCAAATGCAATGTTTCAAATTAATTGAAAATATTAAAGTACTAGAACTGTATTAATAAAATCATTTTTGTATTTTATAATTGTATATTTTCTTTTTCCTTTTTTTTTTGTAGGGAGTGTCCAGACACAGACTCAGTTGTAAGTAGACTTATTTCCAATACAAATACATATACTAACATTGTCATTTTGTGTATTTTGATAACATAGCTGAAGTGTTAATTTTGCTCAGAATATAATCTTTAGCAGTATATGCAAATATGGATCAGGAATACATTTATATTTCCTAACAATCTTAGTTTTTAAACAAGGTGTTTTTACTGCAATTATTTGCTACTTTGTTTTGCAAGTTAATAGTTTAAATTACTTGACTAATAGATTCTAAGTAAGAAAAAGTTTCAGAGGACCCAACTTTGCATTATCATGTTCCTCTGCTTACTACTATCTCTTTAGAGAACCCTTCTAATAATAATGGGGTTCTGTGTGATCACTGGTGATAGTGTGTAGGAATATAGTTTTTTAAATATGGCTTTAAATGCAGTATCTCGATGCACTTTATTCATTATCTGTTTTTCATTGCCCTCAGTTTGATCCGTGATATGTCTTACAATTTTATTTATTAAATTCAGTGACAGTTGCTAATGAAATTGGTTTGTTAATGCTTTTTCAGTTCCTTAATAAAGCATTTTATTTTTATTTAAACATGTATGTTTTCTTGAATTATATATAATGGAGTTTGCTGCTCCCTATAGCTATAGTAGGGAATAATTTACAGAAGGATTTAAGTGACTTTCTGTAGACTTTGTTTTTCAGTTCATTTATTTAGATGGTAATTATATTAAACAATTTCAGTTTCCAAGATCACCTGTTTTGTGGATTTTTTTCTTTGCATTTAATATCTGGAAGTTTTAGCACCTAATATTAAAACTTATTTTGAGAAAGTTGGTTTAAAAAAATCTAGTAGAACCATTCTTCTAAGTAAGGAAAACTAAGTTTTGCCGCATAACGGAACTATATGTGCACGAACAGACTTATAAGCATCATTTGAGACAGTTATTTTATCGTGTACAAAGTCGTCTTGATTCAGAGCACATTTCTTCAGTACGTTTAAAGTAAACTAACTTCAGAATCATCCCTATAATTATCAGGTTTTTCATGGAAATAATGTCTTGACAGTTCAGGTTGAGTCATTGGAGTGAAACACAACTGGGTTTGATGTAAAGTGTTTATTTTCTTCCTTGCTTATTTTGGTCTCTACATTAAAAACAATCAAAACCCTCCAAAACAAAACATTCAACAAATTCAACTGTAAATGTGTCTGACATTCTTTCCGACTGCATGAGGCATACCATATTATCATTTAATTATTCTGTCTAGATGTAATTTATAAATGGTTTTAAAAAACAAAACAAACAACAATGACAACTCATTTTCATAGCATCTAACAACAAAATTAATACTTTTGTTGCATTCTCTTTTTTTATGCCAAACATTTTATTAATTTCTTCCTGCTTTTCACAAACAACAGTATTATTCCAAATGGCAGAATGCTTTAATAGCAGAAGCTATTACTGTCCTTCTCATGAAAAATTATACAGCATACCATAGATTAGATTAATTTCATCCCTTAGAAACAAGCACCCCAAAGTGCTTTTACATTTTAAGGCTGGCATCCTCTTCTAGAAGGTCCCATTTCAAATGTTTTTTATTTTTCTTGTATTTCACTTTATTTCCTTTCTGTTTCTTTTTTCAAGTTTGATCTAAATAGTTATAGCTATCTATACTGTTATCTCTATGAGGATTTGTTTTGTATGCATCTTTGTAATAAATTATGCATTTCAATAAATTGAACTCTGAGAAGTATTATTGCAAAAAAAAATTAAAGCAACTCTCATTTTTGTTTGCTAGAAAATACTAAGGACCAGCCCTCAGAAAATTCAGCTTATTTAAGGTGTCTCAATTACGATTTTGGTCACTCATAGAAAATATCTATGTATGGCTTTTCTATTATTAACATGTTTTTTTTAAAATGTGCCTTTCATTTATTTGTCAAGAATTTTAATTGTTCTCTTGTGTGAAAGGAATGTAAGAGAAAACCACTCTGCATTTATTTATAGCTATAAGCACTGAGGTAAATATATTTAAATTTTAGAACTTAAGGATCTGGTAAGAACTAAATTCAATACTTTATCTACCAGTTCTGTGTGATATTGTGGATCTTCCAATGTACAGTATGTAGCCAATACCATTAGGGCCTTCTCACTAGTCCAAAACACGGTGTGTTTTAACTTGTATTCTCTCTTTTCAGAAATCAAAGCAGTGAGATGGTCCTAAGAAATGTCTTTTGTACCAAAATGGAAGTTCTCGAATTTATCTTTGTCAAGCTATATGCTAATGCTTATCCTTTTTTTGTAGCCACGAGATTATATATATCAGAAAATATCATTTTAATGCATATGAATAAATTGCGATTTGCTGTCAAGAATTTTTAGTAACTGCTATAAGGGGTTTTTATGTGATCATGAGTAGCTCTGAACTGAGAACTGAAAATTGTTAAAAAGGTTGACTGCTTCAATAAGCAATCTCTTTTGTTTAATATAGATTACAGTGTGACTTGAGATTCAAACTTCCTGTGCTGTTATATGTCGATCTACACATTTAACTTCCATTAAGCTAAGCCTTGATAATTAAGAAAAATAGAAAGTTAACTTGGCTCTGTGTGCATTTACTACCTAGGAAGTTGCTCTATGGGCAGAACCAATTGTCTTGTTTCCTATGAGTTTGCCATGACTCTAGGGATGGTCTATAGGAAGATATGAGCTCTAGTAGAAACATTTCTACTGGGGAAGCATTTACAAGGTTCCACTTGTGACCAGTCTAAGTTTGCATTTGTCGAGGTTTGATTGCAGGGTGACAATAAACCATGGCAGTTTTTAACTTTGTTAACCCCCTCTCCCCCCCAGCCCCTTTTAGAATGCACAAACCTATTAATAAAATATGCCCAGCATAAATAACGCACAGCAGAACACACTGTAGCTAATAGCTGACACAACTTATGCCACAGCATTTTTAAACCAATGCAATTCAATCTGCTTTAATACAACTAGATAATGTCCGATGCACACACACACGCAAGTATCACAACCCTATGAGTTGGCACTGTGCCAAGAAAATTGAAAGGTATGTCAGAGCAGTAGGAAAACCAAAAATCTCCAAATTTATCCCTTTTTAGTGCCAAATTTTAGCCCTTTCTCCACCCCACGTTGGGTGCCAATAAATCTGTCAAGGTTTGATTGCAGGGTGACAATAAACTGTGGCAGATGCTTTGCTAACCCCCTCTCCCCCCCAGCCCCCCTTCAGCCCCCCCTCCCCACTAAATACAGGCGACTGGAAGGCAAAGAAAGACAGAGAGAGAGAGTTGGAAAAATTTAAAACGTTTTACTAATGCTACTAATAAAATAGAGAAAATAATACAAAATATACAAAACCAATCTTGAAAGTCTCAGCAAAGATCAGCACTGCTCCACCAGCAGCAGAGCCTGCACCCAGAAGTCCTGGACTGGACTCTGCAGCAAACCGGTACTGGATTCAGTCTGTCACTAGGCCTCAGTTCACACGGATGACTTGCAAGGTCCTCTCCTAATGTTGGCCATAGTCCAAGAGGGAAAAAGGGATGAGATCCTCATGATCTCCCACTTTTATATGAAGTATCACGTGAATGGGATGGAATACTTCGCTGGTCAGTTTCAGTCACCTGTTTTCAGTTCGCTCCTCCTTGCCCCTCTCACTTAAAGGATGTGCATCCTTATCAGAGACCTTGCATTCCATTGCTATGTCTACCAAAACATCTATCCTACTTCAGAAAAGTGCAGTTACTAAGAAGACTTCAGCTGAAAGGAAAATTCACTAAAACAGAAACTTGTCTTGTTTTTAAGAAAACCAGGACAGTATTGCAGCCCTTCCCTTGGTTGGGATGCTTGCAGATCTGTCTTCTATTTGACTTCCTATTTTCATGAAGACTAGTAATGTTATTATCTTTGAGTCCTCTGCTCTGTCTGTCAAATCTATTTGAAATAGTCCAGTAAGTTCAAAAGCAATTAAGAAGGAAGCCACGGATGCACAGAAAATAATGCTGAACCTTTTTTTCATAGGAAACTGGAATGCAAACAAATATATCGAGGCATCCAAAACTTTCCATTAACCTCTTTACATATGAGTGTAGCTAGGAGACCTGCATGGTTAAACAGAGAACTGCTGGGTAAGCTCAAGTGGAAGAGGAGAGTTTACAGATCATGGAAGGAGGGGCTGACCACTTGGGAAGAATATAAGGCTGTTGTCAGAGGGTGTAGGGAGGCAACTAGGAAAGCTAAGGCCTCCTTAGAATTAAACCTGGTGAGAGGGGACAACAGAAAGAGCTTTTTCAAATACGTGGCAGATAAAACTAACACCAGAGGCAATGTAGGCCCACTGATGAATGAGGTGGGTGCCATGGTGACAGAAGATACAGAGAAAGCAGAGCTACTGAATGCCTTCTTTGTTCTCCTTCCCCTCTACTCTGCCCTGGTGAGACCACACCTGGAATATTGTGTCCAGTTCTGGGCCCCTCAGTTCAAGAAGGACAGGGAACTGCTGGAGAGAGTCCAGCGCAGGGCAACAAAGATGATTAAGGGAGTGGAGCATCTCCCTTATGAGGAAAGGCTGAGGGAGCTGGGTCTCTTTAGCTTGGAGGAGACTGAGGGATGACCTTATTAATGTTTATAAATATATAAAGGGTGAGTGTCACGAGGATGGAGCCAGGCTCTTCTCGGTGACAACCAACAGTAGGACAAGGGCTAATGGGTTCAAACTGGAACACAAGAGGTTCCACTTAAATTTGAGAAGAAACTTCTCAGTGAGGGTAACAGAACACTGGAATAGGCTGCCCAGGAGAAGTTCAAAACCCGCCTGGGCACCTTCCTGTGTAACCTCATCTAGGTGTTCCTGCTCCAGCAGGGGGATTGGACTAGATGATCTTTCGAGGTCCCTTCCAATCCCTAACATTCTGTGATTCTGTAATTAAGGTCATATAGAATTATACACCATTTTTATTGCTAGGTACTGACTGAACTTGGAGATTTCAGAATCTAATTTGTGAAACACAAGTGTAAAATTTAGTGAAATTAAATATTTTTTTATTTGCATTTTGTAATGCTTAGTTCCAACATATTTTGAATAGCTGCCTTTGATAAAGGGTATGAGGCTTTGTAGTCACAGTACAAGACAGGAGCACTTTGAATACCTGATTTTCTTCCTGCATCTCTGGCAATAGAAGAAAGTGACTGGCTGTTCTTTGTTTTTGTGTCTTTTGGGTTAATAGGCACCCTAAGGAGAGGAAGCTGAGAATATGTTATACCTCTGTCTTAACCTAAGGATATACTTGAGTCAAATTTACATCTCAAATATGTCAAAAGCGGAGAGGGTCTTTTTTCTCCTGCTCAGGTTATGAGCTTCAAGTGCTTACTTTGAGTTTACTTTGGTCCTTGTCTGGATGTACACGAAGTCGGTCCAGTAAAATGGTAGAAAGTTCATCTGGCAAAAAAAAGAGTGAGCTGTTCAGCTCAGCAGTATCTTGAAGCATACTCCAAGGAAAACTTGATAAGGAGCTCTCATAACCACTGTAGATATCCAGGAGAAAATGGGCACAAATCAAACTGAATTGCAGTTAAGGTTCTTTGTTTCTTGACCCATTGACCAATTCTTGAGCAGTGCTAATGTTGCTGAGGAAGGGCCAAATGAAGTCGCTAGACTGCAGTATGCTCCACGTGTTCCTCTCTTGTCCTTTGTGCATACCTCAGAGGAATCAATGACATGGTTATGGTGTGGCTTTTTCCATTGCTTTTTGGATGCCAGATGGGACAGAGCAAGGAAACTGAGTCAAAGTATTGACTGAAACTCTAAAAATAAGTTTTGGAAATAGAATGCTCAGTCCTCATGCTTTTGTATAGGCAGTTTTACTTTGTTATTTATTATGTCCTTATATTTTATTTTTTTAAAAATGTATTCACCCCAGAAAGTTTGTAGAACATACTAATGCAAAGACAGAACTATAAATCCTACATTTTTATGTATATTTAAAACTATATAATACCTTAATCAATAATATGTTGTATTGCATCTGCAAACACAGGGAAAACTATCCGTTTTTTATTGTTATATGTTTAATTGCTCGACAGAACTTCTGAGAATGTGAAACCTTCTTCCAAAGAAGTCTGCCTTTCCAGTGACTTCGGGAGAGTTCAAGTCACATCCATATTGAGCTTATTTTTACTGCAAATACTACAAATAACATGTTTGGGTAGGGAGCTAGACCTTCATCCCCAATCTTATTAATAACTACTACTTATGGAAACCCAAAATTTGCAAATAACTTCTTCCTATGTGTTGAAGTTCAAAAATGACACGTGTACAGGAAGGCTGTGGTTTTTTTCCTTTCAGTGTGGTAGGCAAGTCAGGTTTTGTCTGCACTGTGTGCCTGGTACTTAAAAGATGCGCTGCGATCCACCAGATAACATATAGTTCTGTCTTTGTAGGAGTGTGGAGAAGGGAATAGGAGTTAATCAAGTAAATGCCTTCATTAACATGAAATTTGTGATTATGTATCTCACCTGAAGGGCTGTGTCTTCTACCGCTGTTACAAAATGTAGATTAGTAAATAGAATTCTGATGTTTCAGAAAGCAGAACTGTCCAACTGTTCAAAATATTGAAAATAATATTTTGAAATTACTACTGAACTTGTAATTAAGATTTTAAGATACCATTTTGCTTATATGTGACACTATTTGTCTTTGTCAATACAAAGGTACATTAAGTATCTCTTCTATCCTTTGTCATTTTTATAAGAAATTTATAACTGGTGAAATTTTGAAGACGTTTCGGTTGTGCTTTTTTGTAATAAACTTACTGTAGCATCTCAGCAATTCACATAGTCTAACTATGCATGCAAAGTCATGAGTGGGCTTTTTTTTTTCTGGTTTGAATGGGGAAAGTATCTGTATCCAAGTCTATCAGTTTATATAAAATATACATGAGTGTGTTTTTTTGCACATTTTTAAAATTTAGGTGATCACATTAGAGACTTGTTTCTCTCTGTTCCAAAACACTTTTATGAAACTAAATGCTTACCTAAGAATTCTAAATTATTTTAAATGTAATTCTCTTCAATTAATATTTAATTGCCTGCAAGAACTGAAAAACTGAACGAGTTTGAAGTTCCCAGATGCTTATTACTCTAAAAGGTGCATAAATGAAGAGTTTGGAACCCAATTTTGAGCGCTTGTATTTTAAGTTTCATCCATGCATTTTAATTAATGTGGATATTCTTTGCTAAAGTAACAGTACAGGCTTGCTGTCTTTTCAAGTGGGAGAGAGGAAGTTGCAACCTGTATAACCTGCTTTTATAATATATTTATAATATGCTTTTACTCACATATTAAAGTACTGACTATTATTCAGGAAAGGTTATGCTCCTGCACTATCAGAGCCTCCAATGGCTTAGCTGAAAGAATTAGAAGTAGAAATTGGGAAAATATTTGGGGCTGAGAGGACTATAAGCTTATTTAACACTCCGTAGTAAAGTTAAAATGCTTCTGTCGGGTTCTGACCTTTTTGACAGAATATCAGTAAAAGCTGATGCATTAAAACTTGCCAGTTTTCACAGGAAATTTGGAGGTTGTCTTGTTGCATTGTGTTCCTGAGGTATCTTATGTGTCACACTACTTCTGAACTATAGAGCATAAATTGAGATAATTGTAATAATTAATAATTAATAACAATTACTTTCATGAGGTGTTGCGATCAAATTTTAATTTGTCAATGATAGAAAATTCAGTCTGATTGAAGACCAACATATTTTATTTAGTTATTTGTCAATACCATCTTTTTTTTTTTTTTTTTTAGAACATTCCTGATGTAGATGATGAAGGATACAGCATTAAGCCAGAAGCATCACAGAATATCCTTTTTACTATTATCACGCCAAGTTATTTCCTGCTATTACAATTATTTGGAGAGGGGAAGTACTCATTAAGGTGTTAAGTCAAAGAAGATGAATGACATTCATGCTTATGTTGCAACCTTATAGTCTTATGTTCATAGCTTCTGCAAAATGCACAAAATCTTGTCTAGCTCAGATTTTGTGTGTAAATGCTAAGGGTAGATCAGGAGGTGTTAGGAACTTTAAGAGGATGGTTTTTGTTTGATATGCAGAATAGGATTTTGTTATGAGTCATTTTTTATGGATTTCTTTATTTTCTCTGTTCTTCATTTGAAGAAAAAGATTCTTGTTCTCTTTTTTTCTCCCATCACAAAGAGGGAATCTCTACTTAAGAGCTGGAAATAATTGCTGTAGATCTAAGCAAGCCTAATATGTTAGCAAGATAGCTAATTTTTGGAAATGTATTCACCAATTTTTCTGGGAACTACAGATAAAATAAAAGGTAAACTTACACTTTGAAATTACTTTAAATTGTGAAAACTTTTAACCAATTGAGAGCACCTTAAAGTGGGCCAGTCTGTCATCATAGCTTCTCTGTTCTCATCAACTTTGCCGAATATGCCTCTGTTGTCCCCAGTGAAGGTTCCTGTACTGATAAAAATAGTTCATGTTATCTCTTATTTACATAATTGGTATAAAAGCAAAAGACTATTATCCAGATATGGGGGGATGTATTACTTCATGTTTTGCATATTTTTATGAAATGGAGGCACGAGTGAATAACATTCATGCTTTGTAAATTATTCACCTGCATATCCTTTTCTCCATTATGCTTTTTGTCATGAAGCAATGGAAAAGGCCATATATCCAGTGAAAAATCTCAATGGTTTGCAATTCCTGTCAGCCAGGTAGTACTTCAGCTTCTGAAAATCTTGAACAGATTCACAAAGTCATCAGTTCCCTTGCTCTTTTCCTCCCTTAGCCTCCAAGAGTCGATATTTATTCTGTTGATGGGAACTCTTGAGATGATGTGTTGGAGGACATTATTTTACGATAATGGCAGTCTGTCTTAATAAGGCCAGTCTTAAGTGTTGGAAAAACACTCATCCTAAAAATTACTGACTGACCTCAGTCAGTGATGAGCAACAAGCACAGCAGCAGCTACAGAGCAATCATGGGAGATTTAAACATGGTGAACCGACATGCACAGCAGTGGCTACAGTAAGAGCTGAGGCTGAGCACGGACTGAGGAGACAAGGAGGAGATCCCAGAGCCGCAGTCCTGCCGAGGGAATCGCCGTGAAGCGGCTGATCTTGCGAGAGGGGTTGACACGAGGAGGCATTGCCAGGAGCAACCAGAGGAGATTTAAACACTCTCCTAGGGAGCACAGATGACCAGGAACACAGCGAAGAGGGTCAGCAAACAGGGATGAAGCAGTTAGCACAGCAGTTAGCTCAAGCAGGCAGGGCAAGGAAGCTCGGCAAGTTCAAGTGATTTACCTCACTTGGTGGTTGTCACCCTCGCAGAAGGAGCTGGCTATGGTATCCACTTGGGGCAAAGTTAAGTACTCTGCACTCAACAGGAAGAAGGTGGCAACTGAGACAGAGCTGCCACGGGAACGTGCAGCCACCCAGACCTCAGACTGCAGAGAATGCCAGAGCCTTTCACTAGTATTGGAGTGGTAATAGAGAAAACAGTTGTGAGGTGTGAGCAGGTGGATGACCTGCTGAGCCTGGTAGTAGAACTGAGAGAGGAGGTGGAAAGGTTGAGAAGTATCAGGGAGCTGGAAAAGGAAATCAACTGGTGGGATCAAACTCTGGCCTCTCAGGGGCAGGTAAGACCACCAGCAAGAAACGAAGATCAAGGGATTCCTGTATCCTCTCCTTGCCTGACTGAAGAAGGCAGGTCAAGGGAAAGGGATGAACAGAAGAAAGTCCACACTTGGGGTGGCAGGAGAAACACGCCCCTACCCAACCCACCTTCCCAGGTGCCTCTGTCCAACAGGCATGAAGCTCTGGATGTGGAATGCAGCGACTTGATGAATGGGGGAAATGGCAGCATGTTTTTGCCTGGTGTAGAAGGAGGAGGATCCTTGCTGTGACCACCCCACCCTTCCAGGTTCCCTTGCAAAACAGTTATGAGGCCTTGCAAGTGGAACCAAAAACAACATTGAGGGAGGTGGTTCCACTAAGTTGGAGGTGCTGCAGAGGATAAGTCACCCTGCACCCTCCATCAAAACAACTACCACAAAGAAAAAAAAAGCAGATTGTGGTTGTAGGAGACTCCCTTCTAAAGGGAACAGAAGGCCCTATATGCAGGGCTGACCCAATTCTTAGGGAAGTCTGCTGCCTCCCTGGGGCCAGAGTTAAAGATGTAAAAAGAAAATTTCCTGCCCTGGTAAGGCCTTCAGACTACCATCCCCTAATAATTTTTCAGGTAGGCAGTGATGAAACTGAAAAGGGAAAACTAAAGACAATCAAGAGAGACTTCAGGGTCTTGGGACGCATGGTTAAGGGATCTGGAACACAAGTAGTGTTCTCCTCTGTCCCCACAGTTGCAGGGTATGACAAGGAAAGATGCAGGAAGACCCACCAGATCAATACCTGGCTGAGGGACTGGTGTCACTGGCAGAATTTTGAGTTTTTTGATCATGGGTTGGCTTATGTGGCACCTGGCCTGCTAGCAACAAATATAACACACCTGTCTCAAAAGGGGAAAAGGATCCTGGGGCAGGAGATAGCAGGACTCATTGAGAAGGCTATAAACTAGATTTGAAGGGGGAAGGGAGGGAAACCAGGTGTGGCAGAGGCATACCCAAGGGCAACATCCCAGCATCTGAGGGTAGTGCTGTGTGCACAAGCACAGGCACGTCGCGAGAAGAGCCAGAGGCCACAAATGTAATTGCAAAGAGCAAGTTTTATTTTAGTTACCTCTCTACTGGGGGATCTCCGTAGCCACACCTGAGCTCCCAGGCAGAGGCGGCGTAAGCGGGGACGCAGGCGCTGGTAAGTTTAGCCCTGCTGGAAGATCATTAGGCCGGCTACGCTCGCCTATATTTAAAAGCTTAGAGCAGATGCAGCTTCTTGCTGCGCTCTGCTCTTTCTCAAAACAAAGCAGGAATCTCAGATATGATAAGGTACTGTAGGGTTTCTCTCAGGCCTATGTTATCTCACACAGAGGTTCTACTTGTCAAGCACACAAGGTCAGTAAAACGATTAGTGTGATGTATGTGCTTTCTTTATACCCCAACTGCGGGTCACTTGAGCATGTTTACCTTTCTCCTTCTCGCCCGGTCTTCCGCAATTCCCATACATTCCACCCCGTCGCCCAAGGGATCGGCTTTGCTGGGACCAGAATAGCCATAGGTGTTCACGTGAGCGTGTAAACTTCAGAACAGAGCAATTTACAGAGATACTCAACAAACACATATACATCTATAAAGAGAGATAAAGAACAAATATATGTGTGCAATAATAGGTTGCATCTGGCGTCCCGTCTATCTTCTCAAGAGATGAGATGAGTCTTTCAGCCAGGCACTGTCAGTGGATTGCTTCATTTGATGTGTCAGTCCCACAAGATGTTATCTTCTGTCCTGGCTAGTTCATTAGCTGTCTTGAAGCCACACTTGCGTTAAAAAAGTCAGAGCAGCATCTTCAGCCACTACCTACCCAAGGGAAAAAGAATCATGAGAAATATGAAAGTTAAAAAAGAGAAAAACCCTTGGCATAATACATATCTGTAACAGGACTATTGCGGTAATAAATGACAGCAAGAGATCTGCAGCTATTAGTCTTGTGGAGGTGTGTCCTGCGTATTATACTTGTAACGTAGGGTTACAAGGCACGACGAGCCAATCTGTGATAAGGGAGGAAAACAGGGGCGTCTTCTCCTTCCAATAATACATACACTGTTGCTCCAGCTCCTTCAACTAGTATTACTCCAGGTTTGACAACCTGGTGTGGGGTAATTACCCACACAGACTGGAAAGCCATGGCCTGTGCTTTCTCAGGTTGAACTTCAACACGATGTTGGGTCCGCGACACCAATAACACCGTTCCAATGCTGTCTCCTCTAGACCAAGTACAAGTAGTCATTGAAGATATCTGAAATGCAAGAACTCAAGAGTCTGATATTAGCAAAGGATGTAACATAAGAGAAGTCGGAGTACACAACCACACAGCATTCTCAGGAGTTATGATGTGGACTTTCACATCCACATTAATAGGTTGCGGTCCCACTTCGCAATCCATTGGGGTGAATAATTGCATTTCCCCTGTAGTTAATATTTTGGGAGAAATACCATCTGGAAGGATTTCAATCCGCACCATGTTTTGTACTGGGGGTGTTGTGATGTGATCATAGGGTGTTTGATTATGGATAATCCGACTGTTAAGCAAAAAAACTGCTTTAGTCAGATGTGGGCTCCAATGTTGCAAAGTTTTAGTACTGGTTAATTTTTTCAATTGTTCCTTCAACATTCCATTCATCCTTTCAATTAAGCCATTGGCCTGGGGATGATATGCAATGTGAAACAACCAGTCTATACCTAACCCTTGAGCCCAATCTTGTACATTATGTCCACTAAAGTGTGTCCCCTGGTCACTCTGTATTTGATGGGGAGGTCCATAGTGATGGATGAGTTGTTCTAGCGCCTCAATTGTATTATGCTGATTAGCATGTTTAGTGGGCTTGGCAAATAATAGCCCTGACACCGTATCCACAGCAGTGAATACATATTGCCACCCCCTAGATGGGGGTAAGGGGCCCACATAATCAACTTGCCAGGTATTCAAAGCCCACTGACCACGCTTTATCTGTCCCCATGGCCTACATAGTGCTTTTAGGTGTAACCGTGTACAAGTAGCGCAATTACGTGCACATGACATATAAGCATGTAGTGGCAAAGGGGTTTGATTATGAGCAATGTCCCATGCATGCGCAGTAGAAGCTGAGCGATGACCACAAGCAATATGTGCATGTAAAGCCTGAGCATGTATGTCGGCAGAGGTCATCTCATCTACCTCTCTGTTGTTCTGTGACTCAAGTGAGTCATCTTTTTGATGAGCTGAAACATGTCTCACCTTCAAAGGAGATGTCTGTACGTGCTGCCAAATTTGTTGCCATATATCTGCCCCCCATATTGGATATCTTTGTACATGCCAATCATCCTGGGCCCAGCGGGGCAACCACATTGTGAGACTTTTATATACTACCCAACTATCAGTATATAAATAATGTGCTTTCCCTTCCAGGATAGCAAGGGATGCTGCAAGCAGTTCAGGCCACTGACTAGAGGCCTGCACACCCGTTTGCCATAATATTATGCCTGGTAAAGGAGCATATGCAACCGCCCTCCATTGCCTTTGTCCAGTTGCAGTATATGTTGCACTGCCATCAGTAAACCAGGCATCCTTCTTGTGCTCTTCTGTTAACTCGTCGTAAGGAGGAGCCTCCTCCACAGGAGAGGTCGGGATGTCTCCTAGAGGAAGAGCTTCCCCAAGTGCAGGCACATGATTGAATGATATTGTACCAAGAAGGGTGGCATGTGGGGTAGTCACATGTGAGTTTCCTGGTAAAAATCATTGCTGCAGATAGTGTTTCCACTTCCAGTGCATAGCTGCCTGAGCTACTCCTGCATGGGCCCTAACAGAGTCATCTGCAACCCAGCCATGAATAGGTATGGGGGTGTGTACGGTTACACTATCTTGACTCATGATATGTTCAGTTTCCTGCAGTGCCCAAACAACAGCCAGAATCTGTTTTTCCATTGGGGTATAATGAGTAGCAGACCCTTGCAGTGCTTTAGACCAAAACCCTGTGGGTTCCTTCTGATTTTTTGGTCCAGTCATCTGCCACAATCCCCAAGAGACTACATCATCCAAAATTGTTACTTCTAGTTCAAAAGGATATCCTTGCCTGGGAGTATATAATCATGCACGTTCCATCAAGGCACTTTTACAGGCATCAAAAGCTTCTTGTTGTTGTTTGGTCCACTGCCAGATAGCTTTATTTCTAGTTAGTTTCTCTAGAGGCCTCATTAAAATTGCCAAATGCAGGATAAAAGTCCTCCAATACCCCAGAAGCCCCAAAAAGGTCTGTAACTGCTTTACTGTGGTTGGTACAGGAAATTACTGAACTGTCTGCTGCACTTTATTTGGTATTTCCTTAATCTGCCCATGCCAGACGACCCCCAAGAACTGTACAGTGGTACTAGGGCCTTGTATTTTCTTTGGATTGATTGTCCAGCCCCAGTTCTGCAAATGTGACTGCAATCACTCAGCAGCTGCTTCAATTTCTTGTTGTGACTCTGCCATAAGCAAGAGATCATCAGTATAATGGTATACAGTAAGAGTACCTGACCACGATGCTACATCAGCTGCTACCATTTGATGGCATATAGAGGGGCTGTGCTTGTATCCTTGGAGCAGTACCTGAAAGGTATATTGCTTTTGCTGCCAGGTAAAAGCAAACTGGTCTTGACTCTCTGGGGCAATGGCAATTGAAAGGAAAGCATTAGCAAGATCTAGTACCATTTTCCATGGCAATAAGTTCTTGCCAATTTTTTCTATGAGTGTAACCATATCTGGCACCGTAACTGCAAGGGGAGGGGTGACTTTATTCAATTCTCTATAGTCTACAGTCATTCTCCAAGTGCCATCTGTTTTTCGAACAGGCCAGACAGGATTATTGAAAGCCATCATGGTTTCTTTAATGATCCCCACTTGCTGGAGTGCCCGAATAGTCTCGGTAATTTCTTCCTCCCCCCCTGGGATGCGATATTGTTTTATAGTCACCACCTTGGCAGGTGCAGGCAGCACAACAGGATCCAATTTTGGGAATCCACGCAAGACAGTTACAGACCGGATAGCAAATCCAGTGCGTGGAGAGCCGAAAGAAAAACGACCATTTAAGGTTTCGACTGTCCACCCTGCTAGAACATCAATACCCAGAACATATTCTTTAATTGGGACAATCAACACTGTTGCAGTAAATGACTTGGCATTTGCGATTGTGAGGGTAACAGTAGCTTGGAGAGCAGGGGTTGGATGTCCCCCCGAACCACAAATCTGTGATGTAGCATCTTTGTTCTTAATATCACTATGCAACACTGTGACCTCAGCCCCCGTATCCACCAGAGCTAACACATTCAAAATCCCCCCAGACCGCCACTCTATGGTTAAAGGAACATAAGGGCATCAGTCCCCCTCACGATAGGAAGCTACTGTGGCGGCAACCTCGGGGGACCCGCCAAACCTTCAGTCCCGCTATTTAGGCAACTGCCAAGCAGCGCCTTGCTTTGAAGCGGCAGGCGGGGTGGAGGGAGGGTGCAGGGGGGCCGATGCGGCTGGAGATGGCTGGCTTTTTGCCGTAGATATTAACTGTCGCCAGCGGCGAAACAGTTCTGCTGTTGACAGCCCACTTAGTTCCGATCGTGGGACGCCAGCCTGTAAAAGATCATGCCACATCTGTTTCCTCGTCACCTGTGCTGTAGACCCTTTTGATTTTGCTGACTGTCCCTTGTTCACTATTCAGACAGAGGGTCCTGAGAGCATAGTATCAAGATCTTTCATGGCAGTCACCAGAACTCCTACATTACCCGCGGCAGCTTGTATTGTTGATATAAGGCAGGGTTTCACCGAGACAGGTGCTCCCTTCAACAACTCCATCCTGATACTTCTTGTGATCGGTATATCATCTGGACTAGTCCCTGTCAACAATGCATGATCCATTCCCATTTGCCGTAGCAAAGTGATACCCTCTGATATTGTAGACCAGCTTCCAAGGGAAGACATTAACTCCCTAGGGTCTGTATGTGTTGCTAAAACTGCTGCACACAACCACTGATATACTGTGGGTGCGGTAATGTCTACCCCATTTGCATTTCTAATATTCCGCAGCTGGACAAATTCTCTTTGTATCGAATCATTCTTAGATATAGGACATAACAGATCCTTTTCAGCCGCTAACAAGTGGATTGATGCAGCTCCATTATCCCATGCTCGCAAAAGCCACTCCAATATACCTTCCCCATTCTTTTGCTGGTAAAGCTCCAAAAATTCTCTTAACTCTTTCGGAGTGTAAGTACACGTAAGCTGTACCCCCCCACCAGGATGTTCCTGCTCTCCCGTCATCTGTATGAGGGGTCGTGCCTGCATCACATCCCTTTCTTTTGAATCTGAATCCAACTCAAATTCAACTTCGGAATCCGAGGATGCACTGCAAATATTTCCATCCCATTCATTGGGATCCCAGGAATGTTTCATGGTGAGAACACGAACCTCGGAAATCAAAACTCTATGTGACCCATGTTTATCTCGCCGTTTATTAGCAATATGCGCTACCAAACAGTCCACTTTGTCCTGCAACCCAGAGCAGCGCTCTGATTGAGATGCAATTACTTCATGCGCCATCACCTTTGCCTCTTGCAAAGTCCCAATTTCCTTCTCTAAATCCGCAACTTTACTCCGTAATGCAACAAATTCACGGTTAAGAGATCTAAGACCAGTAATAAATAGCCATCCCAATCTTCCCGCTAACTTGCGAGAAGATTTACAAGCCGTTCTCCATGGAAACTTTAGTATGACCGCTTCAATTCCCTGGGGAGTAACCACCCCCCCTTCCTCAGTCTCTGGCCATATCTCCGGCGGAGCCAATTCATATAGGAGAGCAGCCACAGGGGTCCAGGGCTCCATACTGGGCCATCCCGGAATATGGGGAGTCACCCATGAGGCCTCCCCTGTCCCCGGTGGTTTTTTTTTAAAAAGCCACGGCATGGCTGTTTCTAGCGACCGCCGACTACGCCAAATGTGTGCACAAGCACAGGTACGTCGCGAGAAGAACCAGAGGCCACAAATGTAATTGCAAAGAGCAAGTTTTATTTTAGTTACCTCTCTACTGGGGGATCTCCGTAACCACACCTGAGCTCCCAGGTAGAGGCAGCGTAAGCGGGGACGCAGGCGCTGGTAAGTTTAGCCCTGCTGGAAGATCGTTAGGCCGGCTACGCTCGCCTATATTTAAAAGCTTAGAGCAGATGCAGCTTCTTGCTGTGCTCTGCTCTTTCTCAAAACAAAGCGGGAATTTCAGACATGATAAGGTACTGTAGGGTTTCTCTCAGGCCTATGTTATCTCACACAGAGGTTCTACTTGTCAAGCACACAAGGTCAGTAAAACAATTAGTGTGATGTATGTGCTTTCTTTATACCCCAGCTGTGGGTCACTTGAGCGTGTTTACCTTTCTCCTCCTCGCCCAATCTTCTGCAATTCCCATACAAGTGCTAACGATGCCCTTCAGTCTGCCATCCCAGTGGAGGTAGGGCATGGAGAGCCATGCAGTAAGAGAAACGCAAGGGTTATTGATGTGGTAGAAACTGTGGAAGTACTTGAGGATGGCCACAAAGGGCTTCTCACCAGAGAAAGGTGGTGGAATCAATGGCCTGGCCGAAGTACATCTGTATGAATGCACACAGCATGGGCGACAAACAGGAGGAGCTGGAAGCCATTGTGAGGCAGAAAAGCTATGATATAATTGCCATCACAGAAACATGGTGGGATGACTCTCATAACTGGAGTGCTGCATTAGATGGCTATAAACTCTTGAGAAGGGATAGGTGAGGAAGGAAAGGAAGTGGGATAGCCATGTATGTTAGGAAGGGTTTTGATTGTTTGGAACTTGATGAGGATGATGATAGGGGTTGAGTGTCTATGGGTGAGAATCAAGGGGAAGGGCAACAAGGCGGACATCCTGGTGGGAGTCTGTTACAGTGATAGGGAGCAGAATGAAGCCCCAGTAATCCAAGGGGAAATGGACAGTGACCTGCTACACTACTTGGACACCCACAAGTCTATGGGACCAGATGGGAAACACCCAAGGGTGCTGAGGGAGCTAGCAGAGGTGATCACTAAGCCACTTTCCATTATCTATCAGCAATCTTGGCTAACTGGGGAGGTCCCAGTTGACTGGAAGTTGGCTAATGTGACGCCCATCTACAAGAAAGGCCGGAAGAATGATCAGGAGAACTGCAGACCTGTCAGTCTAAGCTCAGTGCCAGGGAAGGTCATGGAGCAGATCATACTGAGTGACATCACATGGCACATACAAGAAAAACTTGAGATCAGGCCCAGTCAACATGGGTTTATGAAAGGCAGGTCCTGTTTGACCAACCTGATCTCCTTCTGTGACAAGGTGACCCACCTAGTAAATGAGGGAAAGGCTGTGGATGTTATGTACTCTAGACTTCAGTAAGGCCTTTGACACCGGATCCCACAGCATTCTCCTGGAGAAGCTGGCAGCTCATGGCCTGGATGGGTGTACTATTTGATGGATAAAGAATGCCTGGAGGGCCAGGCCCAAAGAGTTGTGGAGCCAAACGGTTGGTGGCTGGTCACAAGTGGTGTTCCCCAGGGCTCAGTATTGGGACCAGTTCTGTTTAATCTCTTTATCAATGATCTGCATGAGGCGATTGAGTGTCCCCTTAGTAAATTTGCAGATGACACCAAATTGGGTGGGTGTCTTGATCTGCTGGAGGGTAGGAAGGCCATACAGAGGGATCTGGACTGGCTGGATTATTGGGCTGAGGTCAATTGTATGAGGTTTAACAAGGCCCAGTGCCAGGTCCTGAATTTGGGTCACAACAACCCCAGGCAGTGGTACAGGTTGGGGGAAGAGTGGCTGGAAAGCTGCCTGGCAGAAAAGGATCTGGGTGTGTTGGTGAACAGCTGGTTGAATATGAGCCAGCAGTGTGCCCAGGTGGCCATTTTTGTTGTTTTGGCCAACAGCATTCTGGCTTGTATCAGGAATAGTGTGACCAGCAGGACTAGGGAAGTGATTGTGCCACTGTACTCTGCACTGGTGCGGCCCCTACTTTGAATACTGTGTTCAGTTTTGGGCCCCTCATCATAAGAAAGACATTGAGGTACTAGAGAGTGCATAGAGGAGGTTGACGAAGCTGGTGAGGGGCCTGGAGCACAAGTCTTATGAGGAGCGGTTGAGGGAACTGGGGCTGTTTAGCCTGGAGAAAAGGAGGCTGAGGGGAGACCTTATTGTTCTCTATCTGAAAGTAGGATGTAGCATGGAGGGTGTTGGTATCTTCTCTTGTGTAGCAATTGATAGGACAAGAAGAAATGGCCTCAAGTTGCGCCAGGAGAGGTTTAGATTGGGTATTAGGAAGAAATTCTTCACAGAAAGGGATGTCAGGCATTGGAACAGGCTGCCTGGCAAGTGGTGGAGTCACCATCCCTGGAGGTGTTTAATAGGCATTTAGATGAGGTTCTTAGGGACATGGTTTAGTGCTAGAGTTAGGTTATGGTTGGACTTGATGATCCTGAGTGTCTCTTCCAACCCAAATTATTTTATGATTCTATGACCTTTTAGTTCATGGCATTCAGGTCTAAACTGATCATTGTCAGTAACTGTTTAATAGACCTAATACCTCAGTGGTAGGCACATGCCACTTTAGAAGAGCCACCTGATTCATAGGAAATTAATCTTGAAACTCAGTGATAACTTTCAAGGCAAGAAATCTTTAGGTGAAATGAAAAGTGACTTGTATTTTAAAATTTTATTTTCCAGATGTGATCCATTTTGGCAGACAAATGGCCTGTAAGATGAAGATGTTTGACTTTTTTCTTGCCACATCTCAGAGTTTCTTTCACCTGAATTGGATTTGGAATGTCTTTAGGGTTCGGTGTTTTAATCTTTGTCAGGGAATAGTGTGAAGAGATTTCATTCAAATGAAAATAACAGAAGTGAGGTATAGAATATGTATGGTCTCCCTAGGTGGCAAGACACTTCCTTGTTTCAACAGAGGAAAATTTTCAACTTGGTTCTTATCAAAACAGCTGCATCTTTTAAGACTTAGCATAGGCCTTTCAGAGCTTTTCTTGAATGCAGTTCCTGTGCATATAAAGAATCAAGGCTAAATTAATCAGTATATTTTGCTGATTTTGAGGACTGAGTTGTCATTGTGATTCATTTTTAGCCAAGGATGACAGTGCTTTAAGTGACTGATGGGATTTAGTTTATTGTGCAGCCTTCTGTGTAACTGTCATTCTTTGTTGCAAAATTTTTTGTGCCTCTGCAAAAAGGGCAAGTAAGGGTGGCTGCTGCTTCTTCTACTGTTATGCTCAGTACAGATACCATGAGCATTTCATTGCTAATTAAAAAGCTAGGACTTTCCCTTGCTTGGTTTAAAAGGATTTCTGCAATGCATGCATTTTTCATACATGTGTTAGAATCCTTCGTTGAGTCTTACAAATTGTAAATTAAACATACAGAAGTGTTGCTACTATAGAATCTTTCATTTATCCTCATGTTTTAAAATATGCAGTTGTTCAGTTATATGATATCATACCTTTGATAACAATACCATTATGAAGATTAATGGAATATAAAAACTAAATTTTAACTCTGAGTTGTGAAATTTGGACAGTGGATATAATTAAAGTGTCTGTATAAGTGCACAAAGAGCTTAGGCCGCATTATTTATCTGTGGTGTTTACTTAATATGAGCATTTTGTAGAGAGTAATTATGAAACAGATTAAACAGATGAATTTGAAGTATTTTCACCTTAACTGAGAAAAACATACCAAAGACAACCATTTCTATTCATCCAGTGATTCTGACTTTGAAGATGATGAACCCAGGAGGTTCCATGTAGAAATAAAACCTGTCCAGTCAAATAATAGCTCTCAATATACCATGCCTTCCTTGGATGAATTAAAAGTATCTATAGGGAACATTGCTCTTTCTCCAGCAATATCTGTAAGTAATTTTGTTCCTTGTATTTTTAATGAGTAAAGAAGAAAAATGGTAAGGAATCTTTAGTGTTAACACATATTTTACTGTTCAGAATTTATTTTAGGTTCAAGTTCAAATATTCTTTTTTTTTTCTTGTGCACTAGGTCATCTTTGATACACTTCATTGCAATGTAATGTTAAGTAATTCTCCCTTCTCAGATTTTAACTTTACTTGGAGTCTTGGGAGTGCTCAGTCCTTGTCTTTCTGCTGTTGTCACCACAAGGCATTTTAATACATATGGAGTTAGCTGAGCATGGCTTTTAACATAGTTTACTAATTTGTATTCAATAATATACAAACCTTTAAAACAGATCATATAATGTGGATGCATATAACTTTTATAGTGCAGCTTTATTGAATGTATTCTGCCAAACCACAGAATGATACTTTATACCATGGCTTTATACCATATTACAAATAAATATTATTAAAGTATACTAGTACAGTATTCAGATCAGAATATGTCTCTGATTTTAAGAAAAATATTATGCATATTAAAATATTAATGATTATTTTTCTCTTTTTCCCTTCCACGTTTTGAAAGCAGAAACACAGTTCTGTAAGTACAGAATGGCTTTTTACTAACATTTTTAGATTAAAACCAAGTGAGTGTAGCACTTGATAAAGTTATTGGGAAAACCTTATGAATGTTTCTATTCTTACCTGTCAGGCACACCATGTGATATAAAAACTGTTTAATTTTACTGGCCCAGCCTGTCAAGGGATTTAGTTGTACTGTTGCCTTTGTCAGCTCTGCAGTCTTCATTTCTGCCTTTTCTTACCAGTGTGGCAGGCATGCACTAGTTGCTCTGTCCTGCCTCATGTTCTGGCCTTCTGCAAGCTCCAGAATGTTCTGCCTGACATTGAAAGGAAAATATTGCATGAGAACTTGAGTGGAAATAAGAATCCTGGGACTGTTAAGTGTTTTATTTGACAGTTGGCAATTTATTCTTATGGGTTTGGGTTTTTTCTGTTTCAGGCACAAGCAAATCGAAATTCATCCCGTAAGTGTGAATATTTTGTGAATACTTAACTTTTAGCCTATTTATGTTAGTTTTTTACCGTAACATGAAAATATTTTTATTGTTGAAGAAATAAACTTTTAAAGTATTTATATTTTAAGTAGAAAAAAAATATTTCTCTTGTCAGTTCTAAGTACCTTTATGGTATTTGCCTTTGAACTACTCACAGTAAATTAAAAGGACAAAATTAAGTTATTTGGTCAAAATTTCAAAGCAGCTAGTAGAAGCCACCCAAAGACCTCTTCTTTTTCTGTATATTCAGCTATTCCCTGTTCTGGGAAACAGATGAGGCTGTCTGTGACAGTAACGAGGAACATGTCCAAAAGCCAAAGGCAGGGAAGGGGGGGAAATCCCATGGAAATGACTTTTGTGTAAGTTCTTAAAACCCTTCCACCCACTCAAGTTGAATATCATCCAAAAAACAGCAAAGCGATCTCTCTATTTTATAGTTAAAAACGCAAAACATGGCCATGGAGATCAAGGACAGAGCATTAGTGTCTGTTCTTTAGGGTTTTTCTCAGTGGGAAAACAAGCCAGATTTCCTGAACAATAATATTTATGTGAACAGTATAATTTAAGGAAGAAATTTCAAGTGTCCAACACTTCCTCGTGAAATGCATTGCTCTGTTTAGTCCTCTCCTTTTAGGAGGTGTTTCGGGAGCATCTGAATTTATATTATCAGAAATAATGAATTTTCTCTTTTCCATTTTAATAATTCACAATTAGTTTTGAACTGCAACTATTAACATTTACTATCTTTTTATAATGAAGCTGAAAGATTTTTATTTCAGAGTGGTGATAATACTGTGTCTTTTGCTTAGGTGAAGAATTAACAAAATCCAAGCTTTCTACTCGGGCAAATGAGTAAGTTCAGCTTGTAAAATTATATCAAGTGTAGTTTTGGGGGAATTTGGTCTTATTTTGATCTAAGACTCTGAGACTCACTGGAAATATCAGTTGACAGCTATTTTAAGTCAGGCATCTATTGCATAGTAAGAGTTTAGGAGTAATTATGTAACAATGGAGATTTCTATTAACTTGTTTTCCCCTTCTAATGCATTTGCTTCATTGTGATCTGTCTCAATTGATATTTATAATTATGTGATTGCAAAACATTGTTTTTTATTAAAATATCATGTTTTAAATAAGATGGATTTAGTTTCCATCATACAGTATTCTATTTTAAAGTGTTTAAGATTACAAGCCCCAAATTTGGACAGGTCTATATACATTGCTGATATATGTATATATTGAAAGAAATTGATGTGTAGATGTATGTCTTGCCCAAAATGAAAACAATTTGCTGACATTATGAAACACAAACTTGCACTAAGGTATCAGTTCAGATAGTCTCCTTATGTGTAAATCAGTTCCTTGACCTGCAATTTATAAGTATTTTTAAGATTTAAAGACTAACTAATGCAGAAGATGAATTACCAAAGTTGTAATTTTATTTTTATAAGTATATGCATCTTTCATTAATTTTCTAATTGTAACTCTTACCATAGAAAGGGGAACAGTGACCTTCTGGCATGGGATCCACTCTTTAGCGGTTCTCTTGAATCTTCCTCTTCAGCCTCATTGGCATCCTCATCCTCCTCAGGTAAAATATTTGATAGTAGAAAATATTTTCTGCATATTCTTCATGATGTTCTATTGTTGCTTTTTTAGTCATTGCAAGGGGGTGTACTTTGACTATTGAAATGAAAGAATTTTGTAAAGCAGTATCCTATGTTATGAGTAATATACAACTCAAGGTGTAGTATGTTAGGCTTTCAAGCTAGGGAGCAAGGGGGAAGAGGGAACACTAGAAACCTTGGAAAAATTCTATCTTGCTTTTGTCTTTTTTTTCTCTCCTCCTCTCCCTTTACAAAAAAATGATCACCATCTATACTGGAGGAAAAATATAATCCTGTTTTTTCAGTTGGTAAAGTTGGGAAATTAAATGGAGGTTTTCACAGTACCTGAGAGATGCTGAGCTTGCGCTGTGAATAGGAATGGGTTTCTTCTTTCCAGGAAAGCCTGTTGAGCTATGTAGTACAAAGCAATTGTGGAACTTTTCTGTGAGGAACTTGTTTCTTGTAGGAAACCATGCATCTGTTAGGAGATATGTGGGCATAATCCAAGGGGAGTGGGAGAAAAATGGCAGGACTGAGACTGGAATTAAGGGGGAGTTCCTTGGCACCACCTGAGAGTAGGTGCATTGGGAGGAAGAGGATGGGCCAAGGAATACGGGATGTGTTTGGGGGGGCAGATAGTGCATGGGAATTTTGGGTGTAAGATTTTGGAAGATAATAGTGTGGGCAGATCACTGGTAGGCTTTCCTGAAACTTGGTATTTGGAAGGGGGGGAAGTTTACAGTAGCAGGCAATATTGATTTTTTACACTCAAAAGGCAGTGAGGGAGAGGGAGGCAAAATGGCATGTGAGTGGGTATGTGTGTTGAAGAGGATAAGAGCAGGAGATGTTGAGAAACTAGTTCAGAAATAGGAAGGAGAGACCGAAACAAAAAAAGATATGGCTATGTTAGGACCTGCTTACTAAAAGTATTTACTTATTTACGTTGGCTATCTTAGGGGATTTAAGGTGGAATCTACTATTTACTATCAGTAGAGATAAGCTGTTTCATAGTTCTCTTCAGCCTACCTACTGCATGTCTATTTTACAACTCTTACTGTCTTAATGTAGAGACTCTTCTCCCATGTGCCTGAGAAAGGAAGTGTTCACTGTTTCATTTAGCTAGGTATTCCTATTCCAAAAATTATAATAGTCCTTACTTCTTTGTTTGTGATTATGGCTTTCTAACTGTTTTCATCTGTACTTGATCATACAGATTGAAGAACAGTAAGAAAGAGCAAGTACATCAATAGGAGAATTCTGTGCTAATTCTTCTTGGCCTTAGTAATGTCCTTTTAACAGCAACCAGCATTGCTATGTAATCCTTAGGGTTTTAAGTGGAACTTATTCCTCCATGACAAATTCATGTTCCTTAAAAGTTATGTTTTATAACAAATCTAGCTTCTAGCTTACAGAAATCATTAGATTGTCTCTTTCTCACTTAGGTATACAGTCAAGATTATTGGCTAGTGGGTCCACATTTGTAACATATTTAAGGATAAATTCTCTCTCTCTATATATATATATGTTTATATATATATATATATATATTTAATAGTAAGACCAATTGTTCTCGGGGTACCCAGCCCCCTAAGCTGGAAGGCAGAGACGACAAGCAGAATGAAGCTCCCATAATCCAAGGGGAAATGGTTAGCAGCCTGCTACACTACTTAGATACACACAAGTCTATGAGGCTGGATGGGATCCACCCAAGGGTACTGAGGGAGCTGGCAGAAGTGCTCACCAAGCCATTTTCCATTAGCAGTCCTGGCTAACCGGAGAGGTCCTAGTTGACTGGAGATTAGCCCATGTACAAGAAGGGCCAAAAGGAGGATCCGTGGAACTGTTGGCCTGTCAGTCTGACCTCAGTTCCAGGGAAGGTTATGGAGCAGATCACCATGATTGTCATCATGCAACATGTACAGGACAACCAGGTGATCAGGCCCAGTCAGCATGGGCTTATGAAAGGCAGGTCCTGCTTGACCAACCTGATCTCCTTTTATGACAAGATGACCCACCTAGTGGATGAGGGAAAGGCTGTGGATGTTGTCTACCTGGACTTTAGTAAAGCCTTTGACACTGTTTCCCACAGCATTCTCCTGGAGAAGCTAGCTGCCCATGTCTTGGACAGCTGTACTATTCACTGGGTAAAAAACTGGCTGGATGGCCAGGTGCAAAGAGTTGTGGCGAATGGAGTTAAATCCAGTTGGCAGCCACTAGTGGTGTTCCCCAAGGCTCAGTATTGGGGCTGGTTCTCTTTAATATCTTTATCAATGATCTGGACAAGGGGACCAAGTGCACCCCCGTTAAGTTTGCAGACAACACCAAGTTGGGTGGGAATGTTGATCTGCTTGAGGATAGGAAGGTTCTACAGAGGGATCTGGACAGGATGGATCATTGGGTTGAGGCCAGTTGTATGTGGTTCAACAAGGCCAAGTGCTGAGTCCTGCACTTGGGTCACAACAACCCCATGCAACGGTACAGGCTTGGGGAAAAGTGGCTGTAAAACTGCCTGACAGAAAAGGATCTGGGGGTGTTGGTGAACAGCTGGCTGAATATGAGCCAGCAGTGTGCTCAGTTGGCCAAGAAGGCCAAGAGCATCCTGGCTCAGAAATAGTGTGGCCAGCAGGACTAGGTGTTGTAGTTTAACACCAGCCAGCAACTAGGACCATGCAGCTGCTCGCACACCTCCCCCTCCCATTGGGAGAGAATCAAAAGGGGAAAACAACTCATGAGTTGAGATAGGAACAGTTTAATAGGACAGCAAAGGAAGAGAAAATAATAATAATAGAATGTACAAAACAAGTGATACATGACGCAATTACTCACCACCCATGACACCAATAGCCTGTTCATTCCTGAGCAGCGGTATTTGCCCCCTGGAAAACTCCAGTTTATACACTGAGCATGATGTCATATGGTAAGGAATAACCCTTTGGCCAGCTTGGGTCAGCTGTCCTGGCTTTGCTCCCTCCCAGCTCCTTGTATACCTGGCAGAGCATGGGAAGCTGAAAAGTCCTTGACTACTCAGCATCAGTGTATTATCAACATTCTTCTCATACTAAATCCAAAACACAGCTACTAGGAAGAAAATTAACTCTGTCCCAGCCAAAACCAGGATAGTATCCACTCCTTATTCTGTACCATTGAAGTCATGCTCAGGTCTCATACTATCCAATGTATTCTTATTAATCACCACCACTTTTCTGTCTTTTAAGATATACACACAGATATCATTCCCTTAGTCTATGGGCCATCCTTCTAAAATGTCTGTTGAGTTCATTTAGTCAATGACTTTGGGCTCCATCTGTCATAACAGTCTCTCAGAGCAGGAGAGATTGTGTGTGGTGTTGGATTGTTGTATGCTGCATCAGAAGCTTATAACTGGTGTATCTGGTGTGGTCCATGCCTACGATCTGTGGGTTGAAGATGTCAATCTCGAGGAAGTTGCTGGGTGCCAGTTGCTGAAGCCAGTTCTGGTTCCATCATCACTGCACTTTGCTTGGTTTCATCAAAGTTCATTCTTCAGTAATCTGGATGATTCTTATTATAATACCATTGATATAGCATACGGAAACCACAGTAGTGATGGCATATAGTATTAGTAATTAACATCATGCAATTCAAATCACTGGCTATTCTCATCCAGAAACAAATCCCCCTGAGGTACACATTGGACTTCTCCATCCTTCAGCATTACCCACAAAGTGCACCCAGGTCCTTGAGCAAAAACAATCCCAAGAATGGGTTTGCCTTTGCCTGAGGCAGGAGTAACCCAGACTGTCTTCCCTGACATATTCTTTATCTGCACTACAGGGACTTTATCCCCTTCTACAATATGTGAAAGTTTTGATTAAGCAGGGCCAGCTTGATTGGCAGATCCCCTAGTGTTGACTAACCAGGTAGCTTTTGTTAAATGTGTATCCCAATGTTTGAAGTTCCCACCACCTGTTGCTCTCAGTCTTAACAGTCCATTGTACTGTTTGGTTTTCCTGAAGGCTGGTGCATGATAGGGGATATGATATACCCACTCAGTGCCATGCTCTTTGGCTCAGGTATCTATGAGGTTGTTTCAGAAATGAGTCCTGTTGTTTGATTCAGTTCTTTCTAGGGTGCCATGTTGACAAAGGACTTGCTTTTCAAGGCCCAGGATAGTATTCTGGGTGGTGGCATAGGGCACGGGGTGTGTTTCCAGCCATCCAGTGGTTGCTTCCACCATTGTAAGCATATAGCACTTGTCTTGGCAGGTTTGTGGGAGTGTGATATAATCAATCTGCCAGGTCTCCTCATACTGATATTTCAGCCATTGTCCTCCATACCATACAGGCTTGTTTGATCGCTGTGAATGTTTCACATTCATGGATAACCTGTGCAATAGTATCCATGGTCAAGTCCACCACTCAATCACAAGCCCATCTATATGTTGCATCCCTTCCTTGGTGATCTGTCATATCATGGGCCCACTGAGCTAGAAATAATAACCCTTATGTTGCCAGTCCAGATCTAATACCAACTATCTAACTATTCCTACATTTATACAGTCCTAAAATTACATTCGGCCCTTTGAAGGCAACTGCAAGGCTGATGTGGCCCCCGGTAAAAATGAGTTTGACACCTCTGCTCTAGGATGAGAGAGGAAATAAACTGGGGCAGATGATGCCTCATACATACAGTTACTCACTAGATACGGATTGATACAGACAGAAGAACATCATACAGGATCTTATGACTGCATTGTCTTTATTAATTTACCAGACAGCAATTTATATTTGGCCTTCCCATTACAGATGTTAAGGGTAAGAGGATAAAAATGTTTGGAAGGAACAGAGAAGGGTAGGTTTGATTAAATAACTTGGAAATAAATGAAAAGCAGAAAGCTGTAAAGAGGAAACAAACATGGAGTAGGACAAAGGAGGAAAAGACAAAGATGAGAGAAAGTGAAACCATGACAGGGAAGAAGTTAGAAGAATAAGGAAAGTAACGAGAAGTAGGGCCTTAAGGAGAATCACAATAAATTGCTTAACAAATTACATGGTTGACAGTATGAATGAACTACATGTGATATGTGTGTGGAGTTTTTTTATTTGTAACTGGTGTGATTTTTAGCCTAGAAGAGCAGTTATTTTTCATGCTGGCTAGTAAACCTCATGCAGTGGATACTGAATATGTTTCTGAAGTCTGGATTTATATTGAAATTTTTATCATTTCAGTGTTGCTCCTAGTTTCATTTCTTCCCTTTTCCTTCAGCTACACTGAAAGAGCATAATAGGAGCTCTTCCTCATCTACCACTGATTTGCCCAGCTGTAGAGTATCTCAGTCTTTGCTTGGACACTAGACGTATTCTGGGACTAGAAGCCCATCTTCACCAGACTTTACAATTAGCACTTGGTGCAAATCTGGTGTTATGACAGCACCATCAGGGAGTACCAATACTTTATCCTCTGTTTCATGGTCTCAGAGTCAGTGGATTTCCTTTGCTGATGAACTTCTTACAAATAGACACTCAAGTGGAGATGAGGAGCCCCCAAGACTGCATTCTAAAACTGAAAATGCCTGCCTTGCCTCTTCTGCTTTGCTTGGGAATTCTTCCAGCAGCTGTGTTTCTGAGGATCAAAGTGTCCTTTTCAATAATACTCTATGCCATGAACAATTATTCATTGAAGAAACTGGCACTGCTGCTGAAATTTCTTCCATATCATCTTCAGCGCTGCTGGACTACAGTTTAGTGTCTTCTGTATGGCAAGCATGCATTGTGTACTGCTCTTTGCTAATAACTGACTCTAAAAAGCAAGATTTAGACTGATTTTTCTTTTTGTTATTATTGCTCACCTGATGTTAAAATTAGTTAATGTACTAAACTGCTTCTTAGCACCAACTTAATTCAAAGTTAGAACAATGAAATAAATATTCAGCTTGAAATAAGAAGAAAAATTCAAATTATTTAATTAAAGGCATTGCTTTTCCTTAACTGTGCAGAGCTTTGCTTTTCTAGAAATAGGAATGCATAGATGTTTTCAGATTAAGTTAAATAAATTGGATTTTAAACTGTTCTTTTTTAACACCCAGTATTTTGAAGTGTGGATGATATCGTGGTAATGCTACATACTAAGAGGTCAAAGGAAAAGTGCATTTGGGCAAGTGGGCCATGACTCACTGAATACCTGTGATACTGCAGCAGACTACTCAAGGTTTAGCATGTACTGTCTTCCTGGGGCATAACAAGAATTTTAAAGGAATGACTGATATTTCAGAAGTGAATTTACTTGAGGACATTTGAGTTTGTAACTTTTAAGGTAGATGTAGTCAGTATTAGCCTAATATCTTTCTTCACAAGTCAGTGATGAAACTCCCATACTTCAATGAATGAACTTATGCTGAATGCCTGAGAAAATTCCATACTTAAAAGTTACATTTTTAAATAACATTAACTGATTTAAGTAAAAAAGAACCATCCAGAATAATTTGAGGGAGAAGATAGGATGTGCTACGACGACAGTCATATATTAGAGTTTCAGTCTATTTTGAAGTTAATTTTAGATCTGGCATTGGATGGCATCTAAAATTATTTTGAAGTACAGTTCTATTTGGAAAAGTGACTATGTAAAAGTGGCATCTTTGTACTGCTGCCACCATCTGTTAGTTGTGTCTGATAGGTTTAGAAGGACATGAGGGTAGTATGTTTTTTAACTGCTTTTTACTTCTGATAGCTTGGCTAAGAGTTAATATGGAGTTATTGTGTTCTTGCAATCAATAGAGCAATTTATCTTTTATACTGGTATATACTTATTGAAGTCAGTGGGATTTCAGAGGGCATAATTTGATGTAAATAGTTATGCCATTGTCAGCCAGGACCAAATATGAATTTCAACTGAATTTTCCATTTGTGGTGAGACGTGAAAGACTGTCCTATATTCTGAATCCATATAGACTATACACAAAAGGGAACTCAAGCAAAACCATCTTTTTACATACAAACCTCTGAGAATAGTTAGTATAAAATCATTTGAGAGCAATGAGAAAGCCCATGATGCCATTTTTAGAGTCACTTTTCAGGGTATCACATGGCCCTATTTTAAAAACATTTATGATTAGTGGTAAATCTTACAAAATGGAGCTTGTAAAATAAAAACTTTTAATAGAAACATAACTTCCATTTATTCTAAGTGACTACATATTTATGTTCAGTGTGACCTTTCTAATATTGTTTTCCTTAAATTTCCTTTCTTTCAGCAAGGCCCACAACTCCTCTTTCTGTAGGCACCATTGTACCCCCTCCAAGGCCTGTTTCAAGACCAAAGTTGTCTACAGGGAAGCTTAGTGGAATTAATGAAATAGTATGTATTGATTGTTGTTTGTTTGTTTGTTTAATTCTCCATTGTAACTTGATTTCATATGTCATTTACACTGTTACAGTGGAGTTACCTTCCAGCCAATGTTCAAGGAATCATATACTCAGATTTTCACCATTTCCAGATAGGCATGGAAGTTGTTCATGATAGACATGTTACTATAACAAAATAATTCTTAACTGAACTAAAAAGGTCCAAAACATAAATTTTGCATCAGCTGAATGTTTTTAATTGAACAAAACAATAACTTGAAAATTAAAGGATAGCATACATGTGGGATTCAATTTTTTAAAATGTGAAATATTAGTGAAGTAATAAACTCCATTGATTTAGGGATATCACCAAAACTTTGGGGAATGAGTGATATTAAGTAGATCTTTATCAGTTGTGTTGACACAAGTAGCCCTGCCCTTGGTGCTGGTTGGTGGAGAAGGGAAGTGGCAGATTGCAGCAGCTGCTCATTGGGATAGTGAGAGGTTGCACACTGCCTGCATCTCTGCTCACTGCTTGCAGTGCAGGTCCACCTGCTAATAAAGGATGTGGCAAAGAACGCAAATATCCAGACAGCCTATCAGACCAAGCCATGCTTAATCTGTTATATGAGTATTATGATTCTTTGCATATCATTTGACTTACAGACTTGGAAAAATTTTACCATGGTAAGATCCTCTTGATGTTTTTCAAAGTAGCAAGATACTTTCACCATATTCTTGTTATGGAAAAAATTCTGGTCTTATGCTTTGATAAAACTGAAACACTGTTTAACTCTTTTGCTTTTCTGTAATGTTATAAGGTCAGAATAAGGTTCATTTTGAGATTCTGTTCTCATTCCAATATAAAATTGTAGTAATTGCTCTTAGACCCAGAAATCTGTTATTCATATCATCAGAATTAAAGAGGAGAATGTAACTGGTACTGTTCTGCTATAAAGTATGATTCTGCACAAAGTTACATGTTTTAGAAATTGGCTATTATCCAGATACAAGTGGAAGATTGAGTTGTCTTCATTATATGTCACCTCCTGTTACAATTCCTACAGTCTGTATAAAAGTCATATACTCTGTGACAAGTGTGATAGAACTGAGATAAAAAAATAATTACCCAACCAAAACAGATGCTTCAGGAGTTTCAGTACCTTTTAGATAAGTTAATCTCAAAATGATCATTAGTTATTTTAAACTAATATCTTAACAGTTAAATGGATCATAAAGTTTTATTCAAAGATTTAGGGTGGAAGGGACTTTTGAAGATCTCCTCTAAGCCAACCTCCTGCTCAAAGAAGGGCCAACTTCAAAATTGCATCAGGTTGCTCAGGGGCATACTGAGTTTTGAAAATCTCCAGGAAGGGAGATCTCACAACCTCTTTGGGCAACCTGTCCCAGGGCTTAACCACAATGTTACAAGAAGAAATTTTTTCCCTATGTTCAGCTGATATTTCCTTTGTTATGGCTCTTGCACCTCTGAATAGAGCCTGACTCCATCTTTTTTTGTAGCTAGTGAAAGACTGCTAGTAGATCCCTCATTAGGCTTCTCTTCTCTAGGCTGAACAAACCCAGGTCCTTCAGCCTCTCCCTCTCTCTCGTGTCCTCCTGTCCTCAACTATTTTAGTTGCCCTCTTTTAGATTCACTTCCAGTCTGTTAGTAGCTCTCCTTTAGCTCTGAAAATCCACATTTGCTGCACACATACACAGGGTTATAGGCTTAGGTTCTGCTACTGTGTTATAGCGCAATTATTGACAGGCTGTTGTATAATCAAATACATTAGACTTAACTACCCAGGCAAAAAAAAAATAATGATAAGCTATGAAATAATTGAATTGATTCCCACAGAAAATGTGGGTTCTCTGTTTTACACTAAAAATTGGGATAAAGCATTAAAAGAAATATGTTGAGAAACACTATGAAATTGATTGGGGAATGAAATGAAGCACTCTATTTACAGTCTTTTTTCATCTTTTTAAAACCACTTTCTGTCTCTGTAATACTCTTGTGATCTCTTGTGTTTAGCCTAGGCCATTCAGCCCTCCATTAACCTCCAACCCAAGTCCACCACCTGCAGCTCCCTTGGCACATGCAGAGAGCATTTCCTCAATATCCTCTTCTGCTTCCCTCAGTGCAGCAAACACACCTACAGTTGGTAAGTTAAATTAACTGTTTTAACTCATTTTAGAAATGGTATCATTCTAACACTGAGTTCCATCTGTTATGAAAACCGTTCCTTGGAGTTAGTTGTTCCATATGTGAGTCCAGTCTACGTACTTCAAACATCCTTTACAATACCTGCTTTTAAATGACACTGACAGGACAGTGGATTTGACTAGATTAGACCATAGATCCAGTTATGGCATGTTCTTTAGTGAAATATTTTTCAAAATTAAAATATTCCACTAATTTGTATTTGGTGTGCTTCTATATCCGTTCATCAAGCGCAACATTATCATGTATTTGTTCAGAAGATGTTACTTCATATGTACAGAAATATTTTGGGATACTGATAAATTTGAATTAATCTAAATGTTCACAAAATTGAGTTATTTCTATGTTATTTTTATTTTGTTTGTTATCCTGTAATTGCAGTTTCCAAAAAAAATGAAACTAGTGCATCTTTTTCTTCAAGCTAGTGATGTATATAAGCTAAACAGAGGTGTTTAGTAAAAGTAAACCAACCAACCAACCAACTAAAGATGAAGATGAAAAGCAAATCAGTCTTCCTGTGCTGCCACTAATTTCAGAAGGTTTTCTCATGTTTTTAAAGTCAAGTCCTTCAGTTATGATGTTTGATTATAAGGAGACTGGGGGGGGGGTGTATTTGTGGGCTTTTTTAAAAGACATTTTAACTTGTTTCTGTAGCAGAATTGTAGTATTTTATTCCTGAACACTATTACCACTTTAGTCCCAAGTTAAATCAGACTCTTGAGTTAACACTAAGTTATCTATGAATGTTACTGATGCCAAGGATTCTCACCCAGGCTCAGTACCTCAGAAGAGCATATGCACAACTTCTAGCAGCAATGCAGCTGTTTCTACCCTGTGCAGGACCAAAGCTAGTAAGGTCTGCCTAACTTTAGCTGCTGCAGTGCTGGCACAGTTCAGTGTCCACCAGTTTCCCAAATGCTGAGAAGCATCATAGAAAGATAACTGATATTTTGATTGTCAGAGTCCATCCAGGCTCACTTCCTCAGGCCTCAGCACTGGTGCCAAGGAACCAGCAGTTGGTGGTAGAAGCATCAATAGCCCCAGCTGTGTGTTATTAGAAACAGTGACAGAGTAGAATCATGAGGTGACAGAGGAGGTAAGGACACCAAGGTTTAACATGGTTATTAACCTGGCCTAGCAAAAATAAACAAGGCCAGTTCCATCTGCAATTATTGTATGAATTAAATAGTCCTGAGAGCTGGGAAGGGAAGTGCAGACAGCTGAATGGTTTTGGGGCACTACTATCTGTATTCTTTTGGCTTTTGCACATTCCAGTGTTTCCTTTACCCCATTTGTTCTGAATAAAGGAGAGCTGACTATAATTATCTTGTTCCAAGTGTACTTGTAGGCATGCATAACTGAATTTCTTTTATGCTTTAGCCTTGTTCTCATTTGCAAAGTATTTTTATATATTAAATTGTTTAACATCTATAACATCTATTTTTGCTTGAAATATTTTGTTTTCTTGCAATGTTTTGTTTCATTTAAATGTAATAGAGGATGATCTTTTTATTGGAACACTTCCTACTATTGAAAAGCTTTGTGAGACACCACCAGGTATTGTACTAGAAGCAAATTTACATGGTAACTAATCATCCTAATACACTACAAATAATAATATTGTATTTCTTTCGAAACAAATTTCTCCAGTGTTTGACAGATACAAGTAGCTTGAAAGCTCAACTACTTGACTAGGTACATGTTGTTGAAGTCAACAAAGCTTGATATAACCACTTTTATACAACATAATCTTCCATCTATTCTCCCTCAAAACAAGCTGAAAATTGGTCTCGTTTCTTCAGTCTGTCATTACTACTTTCTTGAAGAAAAGGGAATATATTTTTACTGTGACAATCCTTATTCTCATAAGACAAGTAGATAAAACCATTTCTCTGTTTCTAAATAACACAAAGCTTTGAAGATACAGATAATAAAGACAATGTTTTAAAATATATTTTATTTTTATGACAGCAGTTTAGCCAATATTAAAATTACCTGAATCACTGTTCCTAAACTGAACTAAAACCATTTGATCAGACTTATTTATTTACCTGTTTTATGGCAAATGATGCAGTCTTTTATTCTGCAGTTTGGCAACCTTCTCGAGTGTGTCAATGCAACTGTTCACATGGTTGTGTCATAAGCTCTTGAATCAGCACAGCTGAAGGGCTGTTAACAGTGGTTGGGGCTGAGGCAGGTGGCAGGGCATTAAAGCCAGATTTGCTGATGCTGCCAAAGATCCTATGAGCTGGACTGCAGTGTGAGATACAGCAAGTCTGCCTTGGCACAGCACTGTGACATCCCATCCTTCTGAGAGCTTGCAGGAGGCATGTGATACAGGCTGTTTCAGCAGTGGTACAAAAAATTAGTAAGATGCTCTCCACTACACTACAGCACTAATAAGAAGATAGAACTACCAGTATTGTATTTTATATACAGTACACATATAAAACACTACTGAAAAGTAAAATCCCACGACAGCTGGTTTTGTCAATTATACATACACATTTCAAAAAACCTTAGCTGTGGTCTGAGTTTATTTTTATAGCTATGTGTTGGAACTTTGTTTTGTAGGCACAGGCATCTGTGAAGGCTGACACAGGCCTGGTAATTATTTTTCTTGTAAACTGCTATGTATTTCCCGGTACCTCCAAGGTACTCCCAGAATTTTAATACTATGCAAATATTAGAAAACTTTGCAAAATACTTCTCCAACAATTTCTGCTTGGGAATTGTAATCTTTGTTGGCTAAAATAGTTAAAGGAATGTTCAGAGTTCACCTATGTGGGGTAATATTAATGTATGTGCATTTATGTTCATATATACCATACTGAATTCTTTGCATTTCTGTGACTATTTTATCATACTTTTTCCATACTATAAGCATACAATAGGGGCTTTTTTTAGTATTGTAGTTAACATCTAGTTTCCTTTAGATCTGTTGACTTCAGTTTCATCAGTAGCCATTTTAATGCAGTGTTCCTCTTGTCTCATATGTATTTCTTTGTGTCTGTCCATTTACAAAACATGCTGGGTTTTTTTAGGCTGGTAAGCAGTGTTTTGATGGTGTGATCATACTGTATTTTGTTTATATTTTTCTACATGCTTTTCAAGTAATACTTCAGACTCTACTGTGACCTTGATGTTAGTAACCTCTTGTAAAAATGACAGGTGTAGTCAACCATTCTGAAATCTTTTGCTAAGCTTTTTGAAAATTAAACCTATACACTGTATGTATTCTAGGTGTTTCACGTGGTCCCAGCCCTGTCAGACTTGGAAACCAGGACACCTTGCCTGTTGCAGTAGCCCTTACTGAATCTGTTAACGCCTACTTTAAAGGAGCAGATCCCACAAAGTTAGTTAAATAGTGAATTGTTTTGAATGCAGTAAGTTACAATAAGAAAACACACTGGTTTTACTTTTAATATTTTGGGGGAAAAAATATATACATTAGAAGGGGAATTCACAGGGTTTTTTCCCCTGATATAAGTGACAACAGTGGTTTATCACTCTCTATTGGCCTGCATCCCACTAGGAGTTCATATATCCCTGCTTTACAAAAATGTGTTCAATGAGAACACTGAAAAAGAGAAGGGGTTTTATTATAGTCAGGTAGGTGCTACATGTAAATTTGGGCAGCTTAAAAGCACCTCATTCCCTCTGTGACATCACTTGCTATGCTACTTAGGCCTTGCCTAAGCATAGTTGTGCCATGTTTTCAAAGCCTGAAAAATGTCCACCCATACTACTGTATGCTTAACCTGCTAAACTTTTTTTCTTATTTCATCTGACTTCCAAGTTGAAAGTGATAGAACATTGTCATAGTGCCACATTACCTTCATTTGAAATTGATTTTCTGTTTTGAATTCAGCTCATCAGATTGTAAAAGTACGATTGCTTTAAAAATAGTATTAAAACTGAGTAGTTAATGAGTTGCAATAAAACTGATGTTTTCATTGTCTTCTAGATGTATTGTGAAGATCACTGGTGATATGACAGTATCATTCCCAAGTGGGATTATTAAAGTCTTCACCAGCAACCCATCTCCAGCTGTGCTCTGCTTCAGGGTAAAAAACACAAGCAAACTAGAGCGGATTCTTCCAAATGCACAACTTGTATACAGGTTTTGTATTTTTTTTTTTTAATATAATAGTAAACTACCCGATTTGTAAAATGTGAATTATTGTACATGTAAATCAGAATTCTCTACAGTCTTGTTGATTTGCTTATACATAATTTCATTTCCTGAACTAATCTGGTTTAGCCCAGTTTCTCTCCACTGCCACCATTAAAAATTTCAGTGATTACTGAACTTGAAATTTATGCTGAATATAACAGGAGCCATAAAAATAGTTTGCAAATAAATAGAATGGTTTAATTAAAATATTTAAAAAACATTTTTTCTAATCAAACTACATGAACAATATAACTAATTACAAATACAGAGAGAATCAGATGTCAAAAATAGGACACTTATATTGTCATATGGATTTCTTTATATAGTAGTAACAGTGGTAAAATTAAATTATGAAACAGCCTTAAGTAGAAAACAAGTAGTAGGAGCTACACCTAATCTCATTTGTTCAGTTATTAGTGTATTTTTAAGCTGTATAATTTCTACAGTAGATCAGATCCATTACATAATTGTATTTCTCAAGTGTATAGGAGCATGCTTAGGAGAATTTTTAAGAAAAAAAGCTGCCAGTTGAGTAGGATAATTGTTGAAATCACAGCATTTGAACATATTTAAAAAAAAAGTAAAAGCAGATATCTGTTTCAGCTGAGCAGTTTCTATTTCATTTATTGGAGAAATTATTTGAAAACCAGTTAAACAGTTCTAGATGCTACATTTTTTAAATTACTGAAATAACTTGAAACAAACCACATGCGTCCATTCTTTTGTATTTAATTTCATTTTGATTGTTCATACTTGATGTAATGAATGATTCATACAAAATTAAATTTATCATTCTTTGACATGACAGTTTATAACTGAAATGTTAGAAGAACTGTATCTGACAGTGAATTATAACGAAAAATGATATTATGGAAAAAAGTGAAAATGTCTAGCATTCTTGTCTGAGTGCTGTAACACTTCACCTCTAATTATCAAGGATGCATATACAAGATATTTATGAAGTTAAATCCATATGTTAATAATTTGATTTTTCATCATATGCTGCAATGACTATCATTTGCTTAGTATGTATAGAGATGGAACTTTTTAATGTGCGTGATATTTGTGGAGACATCAGAATTTCTGTTTTGAATTACACTTGAGTGTGGAGGAGCAGAAGGATTTTGCTACTTGTTTCATTTGCTTAAATTTTGGAAGGCCTCTGTGATAAGTGTTTATCTATATATTTTAATGAAAATGAAAATTGCATTAATGACAATACTCTATTGAGAACCAAATTCTGAGTCAATTGGACAGGCTACTGGTATTCAAGTCACTGTTCTAGGACATACAACCCATCGCAGTCATATTTACTCTATTCCAGGTGCTTGTTTTCAGCTTTCACTCAGCACACACACTTTGCATGTCTCCTTAGGGATGGATGCAGTTCCTCTATGTATCCACAGATGGAGCTCTTTGATTCTTAAGTGATTTGAATTTTGTTTCTGAATCGGTTTTCTTAAAAGCTTCATCCTTATTAAAAAACAAACCTGATGCAATCAGAGCTGAAAATATTCTTGGTCTACAAAACACCTTTTTGTGCTCCAGTAGCTCCCAACCAGGATTTTGCTTCTGCTGTCACATGCACTCTTACCTTCATATAGAAATTTGTGTTACTAAGATTGAATGTGACTATAAATATCTGAGGAACAATTGTTTATAATAATTTGAAAATCACTTTTAACTGAAAAAATTTTGAAGGCTTACACTATAAATATGTGAAAGTACGGTAACACATAGAGCACAAATCTTAATTCAGTGCATTAGTGAAGCTATGTCATAAAAGAAACTAATTATGATTTTAGGATTTATTCCAAATTTAATAACATTCCTTTTCATAGACCACTTTCATCTCCACCTTCCACGTATTCTCACGGAACATGATTGTATTAAAATTGTGTTCTGTTAAATGTAAAATCCAAATTTGGCATTAACTCTATGTTGTGATACAGATCATCAGTGGAGGAAACTCACTGCTCCACAACCTGGAAGGAGAATTTTTACCAGATGCAACAAGCACTTAATTTCTCTTAATATTTAGGAAGGTACAATTATGTGTTATAAAGCATTAAAACAAATTCTTGCTTGAAATAGTGAAGAAGGGGAAAGCTCTAGTCTTAATTTTTAGACATCTGAAATAATAAAACTCAGTGTTGCCTTCTGATTCCTACCTTTTTCTTTGTAGTGATCAGTTACAAAGTGACTCCAGTACTAAGGATTTTTGGATGAACATGCAAGCTATAACTGTCTACCTCAAGAAATTGTCAGAGCAGAATCCATCTGCATCCTATTATAATGTGGATGTTTTAAAGTATCAGGTAAATACTTTTTTTTCCCTTTGGAATTTTTTAGGGAACTCTGGCAGATTTCATATCTATACAGAAATTATAAGAATTGTTCTTTGCCTGCTTGCATGGATGAGCTGTCATCCCTCATCTAGGCCAATTTCTGGTTATTTCTGTTTCCAGTGCATAGGCTCTACCCAGGCTGAGTGCATTCATGTTATGCCTTCATGTCATTCCCTGTGATTCATGACCTGTTTCAGCTTGCTCACTTTTCAGTCCCATTCATATGTGCAAGCTTCAAACACTGCTTCTTTATTTGTTAATAAAGTTAAGTTTACCTTGAATTTAGGGGTTTTGGTAGGGGTTTGTTTGAGTTTCTAATTATATTTAATTTTGATTTTATAATTGCATAATTTTTGGTTACTGTAGCTAATCCACCGTAATATATGAGAATGCATGATGTTCTTACCTCTCACAATATAATGGAACAGCTCATTCCGTCCTGGAAACCATTTACAGGCACATGAAGGACAAGGAGGTCATTGGGAGTAGTCAGCATGGATTTACCAAGGGGAAGTCATGCTTGACTAACTTGATAAACTTCTATGATGAAATGACTGGGGAGAGCAGTGGATATTGTCTACCATCTAGGAAGGCTTTTGACACTGTCTCCCTTAGCATCCTCACAGAGAAGCTGATGAAGTATGGGCTGGATGAGCAGACAATGAGGTGAACTGAAAACTGGCTGTACACCCAGGCCCAGAGGGAGATGGTCAGTGGCATAAGATCTAGTTGGAGGCCAGTAACTAGCCAGTGTACCCTGGGGTGTGTCTGATCCAGGAGGATCCAGTAAATTATAGGCACATCAGTCTTACTTCAGTCCTTAGGAAAATTATGGAACAAATCCTTCTGGGGACTATCACAAGTCAGTTGAAGCATGTGATTAGGAATAGCCAGCACAGATTCACCAGGGGCAAGTCATGTTTGACAAACTTGATGTCCTTCTATGATGAAGTAACATGCTCAGTTGATGTGGGGCAAGTGGTGGACACTGTCTACCTGGATTTCTCCAGGGCTTTCAAAATGGTTTCCCACAGCCTCCTACTAGAAAATCTGATGCATTTTTATCTAGCCAAGTGGTCTTTGCAGTGGGTGGGCAACTGGCTGACAGGCCGTACCCAGAGGGTGGTGGTAAATGTCTCCTTTTCAAACTAGCAACCTGTTGTGAGTGGGGTCCCCCAGGGATGGATATTGGGCCCAACACTGTTTAATGTCTTCATAAGTGCTCTGGATGATGGGATCAAGTGTACCCTGATGAAGTTTGCCAATGACACCCAACTGAGTGGGGAAGTGGACACTTTGGAAGGGAGAACCACCCTGCAGGATGACCTGGATAGGCTGAAAGAGTGGGCTAACAAGAACATTATGAAGTTCAACAAGGACAGGTGTTAGGTCTTGCACCTGGGAAAACATAATTCAGGAGTGCAGCACAGGCTGGGATCTACCCCGCTGGGGAGCAGCTCTGTGGAAAGGGACCTGGGGGTCCTGGTGGACAACAAGCTCAATAGAAGTGAACAGTGTGCTGCTGCAGCAAAGAAAGCCAACAGGATGCTGGACTGCGTTAGCAAGGGCATCATCAGCAGAGACAAAGAAGTCATTAGCCCACTCTACTTCACACTTGTCAGACCACACCAGGAATACTGTGTTTAGTTTTGGTCCCTGCTATGCAAAAAAAGATGTGGACACATTGGAGAGGGTCCAGAGAAGAGCCACAAAGATGATCAAAGGACTGGGAAGTCTGCCATACAAGGAAAGGCTGAGAGAATTGGGATTGTTCAGCCTTGAGAAAAGAAGGCTTAGGGAAGACCTCATCACCATGTTCCAGTATTTAAAGAATGGCTACAAAGAAGATAGAGACTCCCTTTTTAAAAGGAGTCACATGGAGAAGACAGAGGCTAATGGGTACAAGTTACTCCTGGGGAGATTCTGATTGGACACAAGAGGGAAATTTTTCACAATGAGAGCAATCAGCCATTGGAATAATCTCCCCAGGGAAGGGAAGTGATGGATTCCCCAACATTGGACACTTTTAAGATTCAGCTGGACAGGGTGCTGGGCCATCTTGTCTAGACCATGCTTTTGCCAAGAAAAGTTGAACCAGATGATCCTTGTGGTCCCTTCCAACCTGGTATTCTATGATTCTGTTTAACATCTTCATTAACGATCTGTATGAGGGGCCAGAGTGTACCCTCATCACGTTTGCTGACGATACCAAACTGGGAGGAGTGGCTGATAGGCCAGAGGGTCATGCTGCCATCCAGGAGGATCTCAACAGATTGGAGAAATAGGCTGACAGGAACCTCATGAAGTTCAACAAGGGGAAATGCTAAGTCCTGCACCTGAGGAGAAATAACCCCATTGTCGCGGAGGAGTAATTTAGGGTTCTGCTTGCTGCAGAACAATGTTTAGATTTCTTTAAGAGAAGCACAACTTAAAAGAGTTCAGTGGTGGATCTACTCTATTATTTACTGCATGGGGGAGATATGCCAACCCAAATGCTGCTTACCTTCTCTCCAGGAGCCTGTACCCATTCATGAAGCAAACTTTCAGGTGTCTTCCTTCCCTGATAACTGTTTTCTCTGGGGGCTGTGTCTTGGAGCTCCAGAGGCAAACATTCAGGTGAGGCCTGTATCTGTTGCGATACAAACTTTCAGGATTCTTCTCTCCCTGATAACCGTTTGCTCCAGAGTCTGTATTTTAGAGCTCCAAAGGCAAACTTTCAGGGGAGGCCTGTACCCATTCGCAAAAGCAAACTTTCAGGCATTCCCTCCCTGATAAGCCGTTTGCTCTGGAATCTATGTTTAAAGCTCCAGAGGCAAACTTTCAGGCGAGGCCTGGTAACTGTATGCAGAGCAGACTTTCAGGAGACAAAATTCTCAGAAAAAAAAGAAATTTTAATGAAGTAGAATAGCAGGAGAGCTGGCTCAATTTGGGTACCTGCACAGAGGTCCACTCGAGCATAGAAAACTACAACCTTTTGTATCTTTACAGACCATTCATACCATGATTCAGTCCAATAGCAATATTTCACTTTGGGATCTTCTTGCTTCTCAATGGATCTTTTTCGCTGATTCCACATGGGCCTTTATTTGTTTAGCTGTAGACATTGTTTGTGGTCCATTACCTTGCAGGTACTGTTTTGTCTGAATAAATCCTTTCTTGTCAGCGAAGTGCAAAATAGACCCCTTTTTGCAGATGTCTGTAATGTTTCCGTATTAGCCTTGGATTGTTGTTTCTCCCAGTCAGTTCCATTTTTCCCAGCAAAGTGCAAACTAGACCTTATCTTGCAAGTGATCATTGTAGTTTGTAGTTGCTTTTTGTAAATGTGAGCAGAACTTTACAGCTTAAAATTTTAGTAAATCCAGTTTACCAAGTAACATGAAGCAAAGAGTATATTAAAAATCATACACCCTTATATCTCTAAATAATCTATTACACTTAGTGTGCATCTACTTAAGCTAAACGATTAATATCAAACTGGAATTTGGCTCATCTACTAACCTGTGAGAAATAAAACCATTGCCATACAGCTCACTTATTTAGCAGGGAGAGCTCAAAGTGGGCTCATCCAGGCTGTCATATTTATAGAATGAAGTAGTTGACTCGTAGTCAAATTGCATACAGTAGGAAAAATATACACGAGACTCCCTTTGCCCACAAGTTACTTGTGTTCAGTGTGCCGTTCCGCTTCCTTGTGTGTCTCCTCGAAGGAGATCTTGGCTTGACTGCGGCTCAGGCCTTTACATCCTCTGGATCCTAGACCAAACTGCTGCTGGTTTGGCTGGGGAGGGGGGGGGGGGAGTCAAGTGCATCTGCCACACCCATGTACCAGTATATGCTGGGGGCCACCCAGCTAGAAAGCAGCTTTGCAGAAAAGGCCCTGGGGCTCCTAGTGGACACCAAATTGAACATGAGCCAGCAATGTGCCCTTGAAGCAAAGGCAGCTAACAGTATCTTGGGCTGCATTAGGCAAAGCAGTTTGAGGGAGGTGATTCTTCCCCTCTACTCAGCAGTGGTGAGGCCACACCTGGAGTACTGTGTCCAGTTCTGGGATTCTCAGTACAAGAGAGACATAGAGCTATTGGAGAGAGTCCAGCGAAGGGCCACAAAGATGATGAAGGGACTGGATCATCTCTCCTATGAGGAAAGGCTTAGAGAGCTGGGACTGTTTAGCCTGGAGAAGACTCAGTGGGGATCTCATCCATGTGTATAAATGCCTGAAGGGAGGGTGCAAAGAAGACTGAGCCAGACTCTTTTCTGTGGTCCCCAGTGACAGGTCCACAAGAAATGAGCACAAACTGAACATCAGGAAACACTTTTTTTACTGTGAGGTTGACCAAGCACTGGAAGAGGTTTCCCAGAGAGGTGGTAGAGTCCCCATCCTTGGAGAAATTCAAAAGCAGCCAGCTCTAGGTGATCCTGCTTGAGCCAGGGGGGTTGGACCAGATGACCTCCAGAGGTCCTTTCCAACCTCAAGCATTCTGTGAATCTGTGAGAAGATGTTCTGGCTGTCAACAAAAAATCTTCATGAAAATTCAAGACAGGAAGACTCTCCTCAAAAGGGTGAATGGGGATTTGCTAGGCCTACACTGAGATGGTTGAACATCTGAGTCAACTCTCTCTACACTGAAAAACAAAAGACCCTATCAGCACAGCTATTAATATAATTTTAGCTTTCCGCATCCTCCCAATATAGTTTAAAATCTTGTCATACTGAATCTATAAAAAGCATGTTAGGTACACAGAGAATTCCTGAGAAAGATGAAAGGAACAGAACATGTGTTTGGATTGCAGAAATGAGTACTGTGGAAGAATGAGATCTATTTAAGATCTTTACCGTTGGGGAAAAATTAAGCAGTGGCATGCAGAAGCCTTGGCAGATAGAAAGGGGTCTGGGCTGCCAAAGAGAGGCAGGAGGAGACACTGGGGCATAGAAGGTTCCTCAGGGAGACTAGGAAAGTAGTAGAGGTGCAGCAGGGCAGTAGCACAAGCTCAGCTACAAAAGCAGCAGCATCCAACCCTCCTGCAGCAGGAAAATAATGCAGTTAATAGGTAAGAATTGTTTTGCTGGCTGCCTGTCCAATGACAGGTATTGCCCTCTGCTGCTGACTGGGCAGCTGAATTGATATGGCACACAACTGCTAAGGATGAAGTCATTTTGCTGCAAGCATGTTTCTTGCGTAAGGCAGAACACAAGACTAAAACAAAACTGGTTTGACTTATGAAAGCCAGAACAGGAAGGAGCCTCATGGGCCAGAGGGAGTTTAAACCTTTTTTTTTTTTTTTTTTTTTTTTTTAATTTAAAAGAACAGGAATTACTTTAGACTAAAACAGTTTTCAGAATTCTGAGATTAAGGGCTCAAAGGTCAGTTGTTCTTTTGGTTTTTTGTCAGGATTCAGAGTTATGCTTGTTACCATTATTCCCTAATTCTGCCCAAAAGGGGAATATTTTAATTAGCTGGTTTCAATGGTTTATTCTTTTACAGGTATCTTCAAAGGGCATCCAGTCCACTCCCTTGAATCTTGCAACTTACTGGAAATGTAATGCTTACACTACTGATGTGAGAGTAGATTATAAATACAATCCAGAGTCTATGAATATACCTAGTATGCTGTCTAATGTCCAGGTTATGGTACCAGTAGATGGAGGAGTAACAAACATGCAATCACTTCCACCTGCAAAATGGTAATATTAATACTTTTTTATATTAATACTTTTTATTATTTCAAATTTACTTCAGTGTATTCATTAGTGTCAGCCTGAAAAATTTCACTGGAAGAAACAGCTATATTTTTCCTATTGATAAAATGTGTGGTATCAGATGTTTAACACATTTTCTGGTCCAAAAGAGATCATGTACAGCAAATTCACATAAATTAAAATGAGACTATTTGCACCCATTCCAACTGTGTAATAATACAAATCTTTCTGAATAAAAGCCTTTCTGAAATTTCCCGTTTGTTGTCTTTTAGCCAATAGACAGGATATTTTAAATAATGTGATCTGAAACCAAAATATCTTAATGGTTAAGAAACCATTATATGTGTGTGTGTAAATATATCCATATATATAAATTATATAGAGTAGAAGAAATGCAGTTTTTAAAAATATTTCTTGATTGTTCTAGCTTTAAAATTACCATTTACAGCAGCACTTGAAAGTGAGACACGTGTCTCAGATAACTATGCTTCTACAAGTTTGTGAAAACAAGCAGAGGGTAGCAGGGCTAGGCAGAGCAGGGCATCCCTGGAGCAAAAGGTGAGCAGAATTCAGTCACTGTGCATGTGGTTTGGCAGCACATAGTTACGTGCCCAGCTGTAACATAATTCCTGAACTGTTTATTTCCGAGAGGGATAAGAGGGTCTTTTTAACATGAAGGTTAAGAGGGCAAAGAATACCAAGTTGAGGGAAGTCAGGCGTTGTTAACCTTATTACTTATAGATTAGTTTACCTTATAAAGCAAGGTTCAGAAATAAAATAAACCTGGTGTATTTATCAGAAAGGTTCTGATGTTTCTGGAAGCAATGCATTTAAATGTGTTAATTGGACAAAATGGTATTAGAGTATCATTTTAAGTGGAAAAAATCCTGGCAAGACTGAATCTTTCTGACTTGGTATTTCAAGGGAGCAATACTTTTAACCAAATCACCTTAAGCTTATTCTGAGCAAGGGCAGGTTCTGTATCTTGCCTGCACAACTTCACTAAAACCTTTGGTGAAGCCAGTCTGTCCCCTCCCTGCTCAGGCTTCTTCCACAAACCTCTCAGTAATGAAACCTGAGTGAGAGCAGGAATGCCCACCCAAAACACCTAGTGTTAGCTAGGAAGATTCAAACCTTAGTGACAGTTTCCTTGAAGATTCATCAGAGTAAGGGACTCGAGCCCCAGATATTCTCTCTTTCACCTAGGCAACAATCCAAGGCCAGAATTTTGAGCCTTGCAAGCTCACAAGAAAAATACAGTCATGTCCCAGGCAGCTCTAGTATGTCTCATGCTACGTTTGGTCTAGTTGGTTGGGTGGTGGGTTTGGGATTTTTATTTTTAAGAATAAATGTTTTATAATCTGACCCCCTGCAAGTAACCACTACCATCTATGCTACTTGCATGAGCATTTCACTCCTGCTACACCAATGCCAAAGACAGTTTCAAACCTATCAGCACTTCATGCCACTCACAGCTTTAAGTTAACTTTCCTTTGATGGAACAGCTGCAAAGTGCTCAAAGAGTTTAAATGCCCTGTCAGCACAAAGACTATGGTGCTTGGTGCTCTTTGCTTTTCTGCTCCTTTACAGCATCAAAAGTTAACTTAAACCCTGAGTCACTTCTGCTAACTGGTTTTACTAGAATGAAAATGGAATAAAATTCACACATCTGGGAATTTCACATAGGGGAGACCAAACAGTATTGCTCCCCCTCATACCATTGTCATGAAGCATAAAGACTCAGATTTCAAACTACTTCCAGCATGTTTGCCCTTTCCTTACCCTTTGAGACCACAGAGGGTTTTGAGTTGTGAAGTGGAGCCATAATCTGGGCATAGGACAGTGTTAACTGTATAAAAAGGTGGCACATGCATCTGAGCTCTGCTGCAAGCTTAGGGGCAATGCGGATACACCCTTCTGTTTTCCTGTTTGCTTTGCATAGTTTTCCACAAACTCACCTTAAAATGATCAAATATTTTTATAAACCTCCACTGAGAGATGTAGATTATACGCGCATGTTCTGTAAGATACCAGTGTAAATCTAGGGAAATAATATTCTAAAAATTGGTGCTTCTAACTAACCTACCATTCTCTTACAGGAATGCAGACCAGATGAAAGCTTATTGGAAAATATCTAGCATTTCAGAGAAGTCTGAGAATGGAGGCAAGTTGAACTCTTTTGTTTTGTTTTCTTGTACAGAAAAATTATAACAGTAAAAAGGTTAACGGTAAAAATTTTAGCCTCTATGTCTTCATGCTTGTTTACACTTGCTGTATCCTATCAGTTCACCTTCTTCTCAATGAAATTCCTCCTGAGAGATTCCATTAACAGTGAGATGTAAAAATATTAATTATAAAAATAAATAATAGTGAAGCCCCTTGAAAGCAGCTAGTACCACTAAAATACAGACTGTTTCAAAAAGATGGACCTAATTTGAAATCACTATATCTCTGCAACCACAAACTGCTCATGAATGAAACTCTTCCCGCTTGAAAGGGTGGGGCATAGAGTTTCAAATGATTACTGCTAGATGCCTCTCCCAGCACACAAAGAGCCCCTCACTTCAGTCATTTGAAAGATGGCAACCCTGCAACTGCTTTGAAATTGGGTCCATCTTTTTGAAACACCCTGTAGAGTTTAGTCTGGGCAAGGAAATCATTACATCAGTGCTATTGGGAAATGAGCAATTATTCAAAGGAAAATACATTTAATATGTGTTCTGTTTTTCCACACACTGACAATTGAGATAAAGTAGAAAGAGGTAAGTGGAGGAACTGGCCCTTGCAGCCTTTGCAGATGCAATGTTTTTCTGAAGCAGAAAAACAGGAGTCAAAGGGAGTCATCTCATCCACAAAACCTATGTGGAGAAATGGACTTGCAGTGTAATGGCCTGTTAAGAATTTAGTGAAGGGAATTTTGAAAGCACAGATTTGCTTGTAAATATGACTTGTTTCATATAGGAACCACAAGCCTGGGAAGGGAAAAAATCTCTTCTATTGCTGCAAAGGCTGCAAAACTGCAGTAGTCATTCAAACAAAATCAGAGAGAATTTGATCTGACAGGGTATTGCTGCAGTCTGGTGTACTTTATCATTCACTAACCTCACAGTTCTTTGCTGTCTCCCTTACATTATGATTATGTAGGGATATACTTCTCTTTCGCTAACTGTGAAAAAGAAGAGTTTCTAACTGCATGGAGAAAATTAACTCAGTTTCAGTTAAACCATCACATCCCACCATCTTTCTTCCCCTTTTTTTGAGTATAAACACTTAGTATTCACAATTAAGTGTTTAAGAGGAAGTCATACTATGCCTGTCTTACATTTACGGAAACAAAGGGAAGAGTTGCAGAAGCACTCTTAATATTACCACAAATGTCTTGAAATCCTCCTTATTCTGGTGTACAGGGTGGTAAAATGTTTTGGTTTTTGTGTTCCATCACATTATGTGAGCTGACAGAGATAAAACACAGAACAAATTTTCAAAGCACTTGAATATACGAGTTTCCATACTTACAGTGGAAAGAAGTTCTGATTTACTCAAACTGTGACAGACCTCCTGATGTACTTTCAAATCTGCTAATGAAAAGTACTACGTAAAAGATAGACCAGCAAGCATAAATTATAGGGAATAATGAGGTATTTAATATAATAAGAGATTACCAGGCTGTCTGATATACACATTCCTCTATGAGTGTAATCTTGTAGAAATGTGTATTGCTTCTCTCTAAATCGTTTGCTAATCACTGTCTTAAAGTCTTGGAAAAAAAGAGAGTTGTACTCTCTTAAAGATCACCATGTTAGTTCTATTCCTTACTACTAGAAATTTAGGGAGATAATTTTGTTCTTGCAAAACAACCAGCCTTTCAATTTTGTTATTTTTATAGGTTCTGGATCCCTCAGGGCAAAATTTGAACTTTCAGAAGGACCCAGTAAACCAGCAACACTTGCAGTGCAATTCATTGGTGAAGGAAGCACCCTTTCAGGAGTAGATGTAGAGCTAGTAGGCACTGGTTATCGACTTTCTCTCCTTAAGAAGAGATTTGCTACTGGTAAGACAACAACATGCTATATATTCAAATATTATATATTCTATAGTGCTAAATTATAAAATATGAAACTGTTATTTAAGTGATGCATAAATCATTACTTTTCCTCAAAAACATGGATGAAAACTGTTTCACTTTTTTTGTTCTTCCATAGTTAATCAAACTCCAGGAAAATATTGACAAAAATCTGTTTTATCTATTGACTGCAAAAAAAAGACCTTTATTTTTCAGGATGGTATATGGCAGACTGCTGATGAACCTGTGGAAGTCATTGGATCAAAGGAGTGCAAGAAGCTCACTCTGACCACTCTACTTTTCAAAAACTATTTTAACATGCATTTATTTTTAAAAAATGTTGACCTACATTAAGGCTGAACTACAGAGCAGAAAATGCACTTTTAAAAGTCATTTTGCAAACTTTTTATTACTTTATAATAGCACTGAAGTTAACTTCAACACTGTCTGTAAATGGAAAAATTCGTTGAAATTTTAGTAAATTTATATAGATTAAATCAAAATAATCAATAGTTGTAATGAAACTATGAAATTGTATGTTATACTGTAAACATTAAACCTAAAAATGTAGGAAAGCAAGTAAGAAATAGTTGAGCTTTCCATAAATAATATTATTTTTTCAGATTCTTTGATTGCCACTTTTTAAAGAAAACAGATGCAAAGTCTCATGTTGTTTTTTCATCCACTCGTGCCATAAAACCAACTGAATTAGAGATGTATAAAAAAAAAATGTAACTTGGTGCCTGTCTATCATATATTATTAACGTATATGTTGTTTTATATAGTTTTTTTTTTTTTCTGAAGTGCAATGTGTTACAAATTTGCAAAAGACAAAAGAGATTTACTTCTGTGGTTAGTAAATTTTATGGGTGTTGTGATTGTTTGAATCAATGCTGTAGATTTAATTTATTTTTTTATGAATTGCATAACATCTGTGCCTTAAAAAAAACCCACAAAACAAACAAAAACAAACAAAAAACCAAACCAACCAAGCAAACAAAAACAAAAGCCACAAACAAACAAAACAACTGTGCCTATCCACTTTGTTATTCACATGCCTCAATTACTTTTTGAAAGTTTGGCTCTTCATCAAGAAAGCACAATGTTTGTATAATACATACAACTTTAGAAAAATTATTTTGACTGGGATTTGCAAAACTGCAGATTGTTTTAAAAAAGGTTTAAAATACTATTTTACTTTCTCATGGGGCAATTGCAATAAATGCAGCTGTAGTAAAGGGAGATGCATAATGCAGGACTTCGAAACTCTGAGATAGTAACTTTAATGTCACCAAAGATGAAAATCCTGAAAAAATCACAGAAGATGGTAGAAAGCAAACAGCATTTCCTTTCACTTTGACTGCAAGTCTTTGGAACTTAAGTGCTTTGAGGGTTGTGTGATTTGAATGTAAACATAATATTTTGGGAGGAATAGCATTTTAGAAGGGTATTTTATAGCAACAGGAAGACAAGTACTGCCATTTCTATTAGTTTAAATTTTATCTAAACCCACCAATTTTAATATTTGTATTGTCATCTAATCTGTTTGCTGCAACCTTAGCACAGGGAAGTGACGCGTTAGTAACATTTTTAAAGCAAGTCACTGATTTAGAAAATCTTTTATGTATTTGTATTATCAAGTGTTTTTTCAATGCTGAAATCAAAAGTATTGGGGCAAAATAATTCAATAACCTACAAGTGGGAATTTTATATGACCATTTTGAATACCAGTATCTATTTCAAATTGTCTATCAAAACAATAAAACTTACTTGAATAACTTCATGCAAAACCAGTAATGAATTGGACTGCTGGAGAGCTTTGTGGAGTCTAAGTAAATTCTAATGTATACTACACACTTTTTCAGATGAGTTCCATTATTAGCACTAGGCACATATTGTACTGTAGATTTGATTGGAAGATTATATTTGGCTCTTAACTTGCTAATCTTATTGAATGGTAAATTTCTAACTCATATAAAATGGTACAGGCTTTTTAGTAAAATCTTAATCATAATCTGCTTTACAGTCAAACTGTGTTTAATATGACAATATTTTACTAATGAAACCCAAAACTGTATTGCTGTTTTTAATCAAGTATTACTTTCATTTCTTAGTTAAATTAAGTAGTTCTGTTTTAGCACTTTTAAACTAAGGTGCAGGTTACAATTTTGAAGCCATACAAGTTTATATAGACTTTTTTTTTTTGTAAATAAATTAAAAAACAATGTCTGCCTGAAAAGAAAACCATATGTAGCAAGCTGGTTCTTGCTTGTGTATACAGCACTGTCCTTTGTAGCTGCCTCCTAAGAAAATTAATTTGTAAACAAAACTCTAAAGGACCTGAATTTGTATGGATTGTTACTACATCAGACTGTAAATTCGAGCATGCAAGTTTATCTTACAAAAATTGTAAATACTTCTGATTTTTCCTAAAATATAAATTTTAAGAAAATTTTGCATCCATAATAAACATGTAATATATAATTTAAATACTTATTTATATTGCTTATACTTTCACAGTTAGTCCTACAAAGCTTCTAAGCAATAATAGAACAAAACTATGCCTGTATTGAACATTTTTAAAGTGTTAATTGATTTTTAAGTGATAAGTAGTAGAGATAATCAGTACAGGAAAGACATGGACCTGTTGGAGCGGGTCCAGAGGAGGGCCACAAAAATTACCAGAGGACTGGAACACCTCTCCTATGAGGACAGGCTGAGAGAGTTGGGGTTGTTCAACCTGGAGAAGAGGGGGCTCAAGGGAGATCTTATTGCAGCCTTTCAATAATTAAAGGGGGCTTATAAGAAAGATAGAGAGAGACTTTTTACCAGGGCCTGTAGTGATAGGACAAGGGACAATGGTTTTAAACTGAAAGAGGGTAGATTTAGACTGGGCATAAGGAAAAAAAATTTATGATGAGGATGGTGAGACACTCTAACCAGTTGCCTAGAGAAGTTGTGGATGCCCCGTCATTGGAAGTGTTCAAGGTCAGGTTGGATGGGGCTTTGAGCAGCCTGGTCTAGTGAAAGATGTCCCTGCCCATTGCAAGGGTGACAAACTTTTTAGTAGGGCTTGTTGCGATAGGACAAGGGGTAATGGTTTTAAATTAAAAGAGGGTAGATTCAGACTAGATATAAGGAAGAAATTTTGTTACTATGAGGATGGTGAAACACTGGAACAGGTTTCCCAGAAAGGTGGTAGATGCCCCATCCTTGGAAACATTCAGGGTCAGGTTGGATGGGGTTCTGAGCAACCTGATCTGGTTGAAGATGTCCCTGCTTGTTGCAGTGGAGGTTGGACCAGATGACCTTTGAAGGTCCCTTCCAACCCAAACTATTCTATGATTTTATGCTAATATATCAACTCTTTTAAATATTTAAAAAAAACACCACAGAGACTGTAGATGGAAAGATGACTTCTGCAGATAGTTGCATCTTTACTAAACTGAAATACCTAAGATGTGTACAACTTGTGCCATTGCTAAATTGGTATGCTTAACTAATAGCTTCGATTAGACCTAACTGTGGATATACTTATCAGAAAAAAACTTTGTAGACATGAGCTGTTTTCTCTAAATAGTGCTATCAAATGCTATATATTCCCTAACTTCCTTAATAACCATATATTTTGTTGAGTGCACAGGAAAAAAATCAGTGGCAAGATTAAAGCAATCCTTTCTGATTTCTTATGTTCTACCAGTCCAAAACAGTAGGTGATTTAAGTACTACTTTGGCAGTCTGAGAGTACTCTTTCCAAGCTGTGAGCACAGAAATAAGAGAGAAACTTTTTACTGTGTAGGGTATTTGAAGGAGCTAAGATATTTGATTATTAACTGGAACAGCATGGGAGTTACAAGTGGGATGGATTTTGTCATCTAACTAGAAAGGAAGGTCTTGCAGCATGCTAAAAAGCATTACATTTCAAGTCTTGCATGTTTGAGAAGCTTAATATAGGCATCTAAATATCTGCATGCCTTTTGTTTTCTTGGAATTGCTAGATGATTGGTTTCCATTTCAATTGTCATGAAAGGGCAATTTTACTTTAGAGCATGCAGGAAAAGGTCAGGAATTCCTCCAAGAACAGAGTAAGCTAAAAACAGTTCAAGGTACTTTATAATCTCTCTTGATCGGAGAGACGTTCATTCCGAGTAGATGAGACCCTAGACCATACAGGTGGGGAGCAGAACTTGTCTTTGAAATGCTGGGACACTTGAGATAATTTTTCAGCTAGTGTGTCTGGCAGTTTCTCCACAGCTGAGATGCAGACCTGCAGGGAGGAAGATAGACTTCCCTCGTATTGCTGGAGCTAGCCAGCCAATTCATCCACTGTGTGTTCCTTGCCTTCTTTCCAGGACACTACTGCCAATGAGCTGGTGTAGGATGATGGTGCACTCCACAGGAACTTCTGCCACATGGGTTGTGTGCATTGGATTTCATTGGTACCTGTGGGTAAATCATTATTATTGGTGTCACTATAAATCACCTCCAGAACAGCTAATTCTCTCAAGTACTGGATACCTTTCTCCATGGTAGTCTACTTGCCTGGGTGACAGGTAACATCTTCCTTGAAGGAGTGCCTTTCCTTCACACCCGACAGAAGTTGCCTCCAGAGGCTGTCTTTTTTCCAATCGCCTTGTCAATGCCCTCTTCCCTAGACAGGGATCCCAGCTGCTTGGTTTCCCTACCCTCTAATTCCAAGCTACCAGCCTTGTTATCCCAGCATCAGAGTAGCCAAGCAACTACGTGCTTGCCATCCTGGTGGCTGAAATCCTTTCACATATCTCGCAGCTCACCTGGGGATAGAGATTGGGTATTTATCTCTGGTTCTGCCTCCTCCTCCTGTTCTTGTGATGGGGCTGGGTCATCATCTGCCTCACTAAGCAAACTGATTTCTTTGTGTATTTCTTTTTCTGGAGAGGGGCAACTGATATTGACACAGGTTGGTTCTCTGATTCAGTTGCACCCCCTGCTGCCTGGGTCTGGGTAGCCACAGCGCCTGTCACTGGGGTCTGAGCAGTTGCAGTATTTGGCACAAGGGCAGGAGTAGCTGCAGTGCCTGTCAGTTTGTTATTCCTCTCTTCACCCTGAGTGTGCTGCATGGTGTTGAGCAGTGTTTGATAGATACTGGTCAGGGCCCAGCATAGTGCAGTAAGTTGTCCTTCTTTGGAATAGCCAGAGCATTTTCCTTTTAAATATTCTATCACCTCATCAGGGCCCTGCAGTTGTTCAGGAGTGAAACTCCAAACCATCAGAGGCAAGAAATTCTCTAGATACCTGCCCATGTTTTCCCACATGCCATTCCACCCATGACCATCCAACCTCTGGGCAAATCTATGGGTGATATTCTTAACACATCCTTTTGTAACACTGTATATGACCTGACACACATTCAGAAGACACAGCAAAAAGCATGCTAGCTTGAATATCCCCAGGGTGTTCAAAATCCTCAAAAACTGTTGCACCTAAGCCAGAGGAGAAAAGGAAGATGAAGAAATGGGGGAAAATTCCTCCCCCCTCCATCTTCTCCTTAGACTGGTTATGATTACTAATCAGTTCTGAGAGATGATGCCCGAGGTATGGAAATATCAACAATATCTTATGATAGAAATACAAAATAAAGACGCGTAAGAAATGAAATCATGAGCTCATAGAGGGAACTAACATTTAAAGGGTTAACCACATAGTAAGTGCCTAGTTTAGAGCTTTGTGTAACCTATCATACTAAGAAAAACAGAGCCTCATTGAATGCAAAGATAAGATGTTTTGCAGTATCCAGCTGTATCCTTGAGGAGACGAGATAATGAAGATTTTCAGCAAAGGGAGGATACCAATCTAGTTTTAACCAACTCAGCAGTTTGGGTCCCAGCCAACTAAGCATACTAAGCCAAAGGTAAAAAGTTCACCATCACCAGGTAGCATCGCACAGGCACAATAGGGAGGGGCCATGGTCCTGGAACTCATTTTAATAAGAACCATCTTCTCGGGGAAAAGTTATGAATATGTATAGACGTTCCTGGGGTCGCCATGAATATGTAACACCTTGCTGTATTTAATCACACCTCCTATTGTTAGAAGGCGTACATGTGTGGCGGAACAATGCACTTTGCGCCCAGCACCGAATAAACATACCTTCTTTATAACCTCACAGGTTGTAAAGTTGTCTTCACGCGTCAATAGGCTGATATCATACAGGACAGCAATATGATATACCTAATCCTTTTCCCAGATGTAATAAACAGCACCGCAGGAACCACATAGGGCATACAGGAATTCAGATGACACAGACATGTGGACAAAGAAACATTGTGTAAGGAATGTTTAACGAAGGACTGTTGTTTTTACATAACCGAGGACCTGGCGCCTGACCCCAGCAGGAGGGAAGGACTGAGAGACATCAGACTATGAATCCTTAATGTAAAACACAGTCTCTTCAACTAATCCCGGAATACATACTGATACCTATATTTACAAGTTAATTTAGGGGGAAGGGTAGCCAAAGAACCAGGAACCCATATTTTAAATAGATTGATAAGGGGAAGAGTATTGTTAGAATTAGAAGAATAAAATATGTAAACTGAGGCAGGCGTCGGGTAGTCTGTAAACCCTTAAGTACCCAGCCAATGGGGAACAGGGGAGGGAAATTGCAGCCAGGATTTTGAGGGGATATAAGCAGGGGCTTTTTGCCCTATTATGTGTACCTACCTTTAGGTAGAACAGCCGATCTTGCAGAATCATTATTAAAACATGCTTTGCTGAAAGATCCTGCCTGGGCCTATTATATTTGCAAGGTAGTTGTTTCCCACAATTGTGACCACTTAACTAATATAATAAATTTTAACACACTCTGGTCAGCTCTGTTGTAATCCCAACCCTTTTTCTCCTGGCTGGCTCGCCAAAAAGGACTGTCGTAGTTTAGCCCCAGCCCCCCCAGCCAGCAGCTAAAACCATGTGCCAATCTCTCACCCATCCCCCGCCCCCGGTGGGTTGGAGAGGAGAATCAGAAAACAAAGGCAAAACTCATGGGTTGGGATAAGAACAGTTTAACGGAACAGTGAAAAAAACAAACAAAAAAACCCAAACAAACAAACAAACAAACAAAAAACCAACCAAACAAAACCAAACAAACAAAAAAAACCCATAAAAAACAAACAGCACAACCCTATCTGTGCAGCTGCCCCCCCCTCCCAGTGCCAAGCAGACTCCTGCCGCAGCTAGCACTGAAACTCTCCCATCGCGCACTGAAACTCTCCCGTCGCCCCAACCACTGTTTGCGCTGAAACCCCTCTCCCCCTGCCCCGAGCCTCCTAATTGAAAACTCGATTATTATCTTCAACTCTGCATATTATTGCACTACTGAGCATTCCTTCTCAACTCGGTTTGACTTTCATGTTTACTGACATGTTGATTTTTTGTAAGGAGCCATTGAAGGAGGAATGTTGTTTTTACAACTGACTCCAGCGGGGGGGGGGAGGACTGAGAGACATCTGACTATGAATCTTTAATGGAAAACAAAGTCTCTTCAAACTAATCCTGGGATGAATACTGATTCCTGGATTTATAAAGTTAAACTAGGGGGAAGGGTAGCCAAAGAACCAGGAATCCATATTTTAAATAAATCAATAAGGGGAGGGGGCTGTTAGAATTAAATGAATGAGATATGTAAACTGAGGCAGGCATTGGGTAGTCTGTAAACCCTGCAGTACCTAACCAATGGGGAACAGGGGAGAGAATTTGCAGCCGGGATTAGAGTGATATAAGCAGGGGCTTTTTGCCCTATTCTGTGTCCCTACGATTAGGTAGAACACCTGGTCTTGCAAAATCATTAATAAAATATGCTTTGCTGAGAGATCCTGCCTAAGCCTATTATATTAAGATGATAGTTTCCTACAAATTTGGGGGCTCACCCGGGATTCAGTGTCATCATCTCGGGGGTCCCTATCACCGAAGGACAGGAAGGCACACCCTGTTGATTTCAATCATCCCATGGATCATCGGTGGGGACTCCAGGAGGGACTGACAGAAACCCCAAGGCTGTATTGAAGAAGGCAGATCCCTGCGAACTATAGGGGAAAGGACAAAGGAAAAAGTGGTAGGTACGATACAAGTGACCAGGCAACTCTGTGCACAGACCAAGGTAAGAAAATAGACTGTTAAGTACTACCTTGGTGGTCGGGGACATTCTGAGATGAAGGACAAGGCGAAAGGAGAAGCCTTGGGACTCAGAATGGGAAATATAAAGGAAAAACGCTAGGCCTAGGAAGGATAAAGGAAAAACCACTGATAACATTCCTCCATACAGTCCATTAGGGAGGATGTTAAGGTATTGGGGAGACATGTGATGTACAAAAAGGAAGGATAAAAAGAAAATGATAAAGTATTGTGGTTTTGTCTGGACAAAGGAACCCATAATATGGCGGAAGGTATTCTGGCCAAAATACAGATCTGATGACGATTGGCAATGCCAAAATCTAAATTGGTACATAAAAAAACTGTAAGGGTTTAAAATCCTCCTTGGTACCAGGATGGGTTCAAGTCCCACCTTTGCTGCAGCATTTTTATGAGTGCAAAGTGTGTGGCCTGATCAGTGTAGAGCACACATAAAAGAGGGTTCGAGTCCCTCTTGGGAATGGGAAAATATCCTTTAGACATAAACCGTTGACCAAGTCTGAGACTAGGATTGGATCCAGCCACACCTAAACTCCTCTCAGAAGGAGTTCAGAAAGCAAGGAGGTCCTTTCTAAACCTCGTGACTCAATGGGAGGGTCTCCCTGACTTTTTTAGTGATGGGAAATAAACTTGGCATAGAAAAGGGGGCACCCTTGGCCAAGGTATTGCAAAATTGGGAAAAAATTAATGGTACAGCAACTTGTGAGCTGCAAACTCTAATGGCAGAGTTTGTGCTAGAAGTCCTTGCTGCCTGAGACAAGATAGAAAAGAAGACAACCGGAGTGTACAGTTTTTGAGAAACATATTCTTAGTTTCGAACTGTGGGGGTCCATCCATTATTTCTGCCTAGGTATGGTAGCCCAAAGAACATTTTATAAGGTGAAACTCCTATATCCTTGCGAGAAGCAGTTCTGATTCTCAACAAGGCTATAGACAGACTGTCGTGGTTGAGACGGACAAACGACATGGACCAAGTTCTTCCAGGATGAAAGTAGTAGATGCCATTTATTGCCATTTATTGCCACAAGTGCATTTTTTCTGTTCCCATGCCCTCCGTCAGGGAATCCACGAACGCACCATAGTCCCCCACAACAGACATCTAGTCCAGGGTAATCTAGTTTCTAATGCTAATTTTGACAACTACTTCTTTAACATCTGGTCGAAATATTTCTAGAATAGCTTGGACCCATTCTGGGTCTACTATTTTTTCCTTTTAATATGAATCCTAAGCATTTCTTTCTGATACAGCCGAAGCTTAGAAAAAGATTCACAGTGACCTTTTTTCTGCTAGACCAATATATAGACAAATAGTATCCTTCAAGCAATCTTCATTGGGATCAGCTGATCCAGCTGTGTCCCTTCTGCCAGCTCCATGCCCCCCCACCCCCCTAGCCCACTTGCTGGTGGAGCAGTGTGAGAGGCAAAACAGGCCTCCACTCTGTGCAAGCATTGCTTGAAAATAACAAAAACATCTCTGTATTATCAACACTGGTTTTAGCGTAAATCCAAAACATTGTTTCATACTAGCTACCATAAAGAGAATTGACTCCACCCCATCCAAAACCAACACAAACTTCCAGGTAATATAATATCTTTCAAAATTTCTCCTTGTCCCCCTCCCTCCCCCGGCAATAACTGTGTTTCCACATATAGAGCCTGTAAAAGATTTCTCTTTAATAAATAAGCTGGGGAATCTTCCACTAATACAAACCTTCCGCATACACTTTCAATTCTTATTGTCATAAATAGGAGTTTGTTCAGAATTCTCTCTCCATCCCCCGCTACCCCGTTTATTACAACTCTATCATTGGTTGAAGAGAAGCTGCTAAATTCATGTATACTGTGATTAAGTTACATAAGACACCATAAGATTAAGTTACATAAGATTAAGTTACATAAGATTCGTGCTGAGATGTTTAATGTTTACAGATATAACCAAATGAGGCACAGACTCTGAACCTGGAAAAAGGAAAGGTGGTTAAGTTTTATGTAAAAAGTTGTGAAACTTGTTTATGAAGTTATATTGATAGAGGGAACTAACATTTTAAGGGTTAACCAACCACATAATGAGCGCCGACAAACGAACTAACACTTTAGGCCACATAATGAATGCCTAGTTTAGAGCCCTATGTAACCAATTGTGTTAAGAAAAAACAGAACCTCATCGAATGCCAAGATAAGTTTTACAGCACCAGCTGTAACCTTGAGGAGACAAGATAGCCAAGATTTACAGCAAAAGGGGGAGCCAGTCTGGTTTCGGTCGACTTGGCAGCTTGGGTTCCAGCCAATTCATCACAATGAGCCAAAAAGGTAAATGTTCACTGTGACAAAGCTGAAGGAGCCTTCATCCAAAGACCCTCAAAGACCCCTCCTCAAAACCATCAAGTGACACTGCGTAGGCGCAACAGGGAAGGGTCAAGGAGGAAACTATGAAAATGGTTATCTGAGACTCATTTTAATAAGAAGAGGGAAAAGGTTATGAATATTTATAGGCATTCCTGGGCTTATTATGAGTATGTAATACCTTACTGTATTTAAGCACACTTCTTATTGTTAAAAGGTGTCCATGTTGGGCAGAGCGAATCCCTCGCGCACCCAGCGCCGTTTTGCTTATGCTTTAAAGAACACGATTTAATGAACTGCATTAAACGTTGCTGTTTATTAATGGAAAAAGCGTAAGTTATTTATTTCACTGTGATAGTTTTTGAGCTCGTGGGAAAGAAAGAAAGAAAGAAAGAAAGAAAGAAAGAAAGAAAGAAAGAAAGAAAGAGAGAGAAAGAAAGAACGGACTGTTTTTTGAGACCAATGGAATGCCAAATTTGGAACAAAGTTTTACCATATGAATTCTCGTATTTGCCAGAAAGCTCTATACCTCTCTCGGGTCCAGATTTGTTAAGTAAATTGTAAGCTCAAACAACGTTTTCTGAAAATTCTGTTGAGTTGCATGTCCTACAAGAAGCTGCTTGGATGGTGCAGATCAGCTTGCTTCAAGTGAGAAATCTCTAAGGAAATTTCGAATGCTGTACTTCCACTAGTATTAACAGCCAATGTTTCGATAAAGAAAACACTGCACTGATAGATCTGAAACAGGACTTCGATCCAGTAAGGGAAAACAATATCCAATAAATATGACAGCCAAAATGGAGTTAGAGACTTTGATGAATAAATTTATGAGAACCTTACAGGCTGATTGCATTCAATTGGACTTGCAGATTTTGTCTATTTATAGCTACAACATAGAAACAACCTGTGCCTATTGTGGGACAGTATGATGAGATTGCTAACAGACTGATATACCAACTGTTACTCTGATCAAGAAATGCAGGGAATTAATTTAAGTCTTAATAGGCTATGATCCTTTTGTCATATATGTACCATTTGTGAAATTTAATTTTTTTTTTTTTTGTAAACTATGTCCTTGTAAATTGCACTAGCTGATTTTCTTAACAGCACAGCTTTTGGCATCCATAAATGTAAACTGCTGCAGAACCTGCAAGTCTTTAACATCATGTCACAGACCATATTTGTATTTGGTCTGATCCTACATCCTTGCACAGTTTTTGTTGATGGTTCTGGGAAGTCTCATAAAGCTGTAGTGGTCTGGCGTGAAGATAACAATTGGCATCATTCTGTAAAAATTATTGAAGGTTCAACCCAATTAGCAGAACTTGGCGCAGCTTTACATTACTTAGAGCTTTTTAAGGAGGAACCTCTACATTTAATATGTGATTTTGAGTACGTAGTCAAGGTCCAACGCACGTATCTGATTCCAAACTGTTTTTTGTGTTTTTTAAAAAAAAAAAAAAAAAAGGGGGGAAGTGACTGCACTACTTCATATGACAGACTGAGTGAGCAAAGCATTGTATGTTTTGAACTTTTTACACCTCCCCCAAGGGTTCAATATTCCATCTATGATTCGCCATGGAACAAGTTTTAAAGGCCATCTGACAGACCTCAGGGAAAATCAGTGTCAGGTCAAAGTGTGCAATGGTGTTACAGGTGAATGGGAAGGTCCTTTCCAATTAATAACTTGGGGAAAAGGTTATGCTTGTGTCATTACAGGCTAAGGATCCAAGTGGATTCCCGCAAAATCGGTCAAGCCATGGCTGAATAAAGACAACAAAGATTCAACGGATGCAGATGGACAGGAGAAAGATAAGTTGTGAGGACTGTTTCAGATGTAAACCGTGGATCCTAATTCAGTGTTATAGATGCTCACAGACCTGGTGGTCTAGAAGCCTATTAGCAAGCAGGTGGTGTACCTTCTGTGGAGAATGGCAATTTGAGCAAACAGCAGGAGAGCCAAAACGGCGATATTACACTTAGATAATCAATGCAAAAATGAGGTAAAATTATGAGACATTTCTACCATAGTATCTACTGCACTCTTTCTCCCTGATCTAGCAGATGGTAAAGCTTTAGGAGACATATCAAAGTTAAGCTGTGGGTCTCTTAAATAGGTTAATCTAACTTCTGAGATACTAACTCAATTAATAGTAGATGTTGATGGTATTAGGCATGCTACTCTACAAAATCGCACAGTTATAGATCTTTTACTTTTAACACTAGGTCATGGTTGTGAAGAATTTGAGAGAATGTGTTGTATTAACTTGTCTGATCCTTCGGAATCTATTCATAGTATTTTAGACAAACTAAACCAGCACGTTAATAGGATTGTCATAGTAGAATTAGGGTTTGACAAATGGTTTAAAAGCTTGTGAATAGGTGGGTCATTGTTTGATCTTATTAAGTAAGGCTTAACTGCATTATATGCAATTGTAATTATGTTGTTAATCACGTATTGTATGTTGCAATGTATTTCAAAGATGATTCAGCACGCTGTAAATAAGGCCTGGCTGGTTCAAGAACAAAAAGGGGGAATTGTGGATGGGTTTCTATTAGATGGAGATTTCTTATTGAACTAGCCAGGCCCAAAGGAATTTCAAGGCCACCTCGGAAAGCTGAAAACAGGACCTGCTGTGGAAGTAAAACAGTTCAGCAACCACAAGGCAGTAACATGACGTAAATCAACAGACCTATCAGCAGTGAGACTCAGGCGCGTGGACAGCTTATGATCATAGATGATGTTCAATCAATTAATGCATGCTTGGAGCGTGGACGCGCGATCAGAGAATAGTTGCATATATAAGGAGGCTTGTTTCTGTAATAAATGGCTTTGTGTGATTCACGTTGAATCGGAATGCTGAGTCCTTTATTTGCTCCAACAGGTTCCCTAACAATTCAAGTGGATGCTTGCCAGATCCTTAGTTGTGGAGATGTACAGAGCCAAAGAGAATTGAGTTGTGAAAACAAATAGATGTGTCCAGGGGAGATGAGCTGGTCTAAGGATGATTTAAATAAGTGCACAGTTTTTGTTGTTGTCTCTTGTTGACCCTCCTGGTACAGTGTTTTCTGGACCACAGAGTTTAGGAGATGGACAGTGAGTGATGAATGGTGTTAGAGTTGAAAAGAAAAATTACCCTATCTAAAGGACAATCTCTCCCAGTATGTGAGTTCCTGCAGTGCAACCCTTTACTAATTACAATATAGGGAGGAGATGATTCAATAAGTGGAGCTTATGGATTAGGAGCAGACATTAGTGGAAAAGATGCCCTAGGAAGGTTCAAAATATAAGTGTTAAAGAACAATAGTAATGAAGAAGCAACAAGATCACCTACTCAAAAACTTCTGACAGAGCCTTGGGTCCCGCCAAATGACCCTAAGGTGGTCACTGTTGTAGAAATATCAGATTTAAGAGAAACCTTTGAAATCAAAACAGGATATGGAGAGACAAATGCCTAGGTAGAATGGATCAAATATATGGTGCAAAGCCTAAACGAGCAATTGCTATTCGTGTACATCAGGAAGGCCTGTGGCACAGGTGGGTACCCTTCCCTCTGAGATGAAGATGGGCAGGGGATGGAGTGAATCTTTGCACTATACCAAGACTCTACCGTGTGGGAAAATAAGTTGTGTCACACTCTTTCCGTACTCTTTCCAGCCTTATGGGAGAAAGATATCAGAATTCCCCTGGAATTTTCAGGAATAATTGGAAATCATGCTGCCTGTCTCTCACAATAGGGCAGGAATGATAGCAGGTTCCTAGGAAACATGTGTAGGTGTGTAGAGACACGAGAAGTTAATCCCCATGAAAGTAATTATACTTCTTTAAAAGTTCCCCGAGCAGATCTTTGGTGGTACTATGGGAAGGTGACACTTCATTCCATTTAACCCCTCACTGGGAAGGTATCTGTGACATTGTTCACTTGGCAATTCCTTTTCCCCCTGGCATTTGAACACCGTAATTCATCAGGGCAACAGAAAAGGAGTTCAGGGTTTTCCTTTGATGGCAGAGTTTATCTCAATTTGATTGGTGATGCCATAAAATCGATAAATTAATAAACTCTTAAAACCACTTTTTTTGGTTTTAAAAGTAGCATTCCTTTTATTATTATTTGGCATCGGGACAGCACCGGGGATGCTCCTCCATAAGTGCATCATCAGCTGATCATTCTTACTTGACTTGTATTGACAGAAAAATTACATATGTATTACAATTCTTAGAAGCCATTAACCTATCACATGCCTATTCTAAGAATTAATTACATAAACATGAGGTTACTTATTCTACGGTCTCTGCTGCTATCTAACGTCCTTTTTGTGAGCATTACAGTCTCTTACAGTCTTCCGTGGTCGTTTCTTCCTCTTCAGGGGTGGTTTCACATCTTCATCACATACCTGCTAACTCAACTCTCCAAGCTGACAGCACACAAGCTTATCCCTTAAGCAACACTAAGCAACATTGTAGTCTTTGGATAATTATTACTTCAGCATCCTGCTTCAGGTTCTGTTTCTAAAGACCAGGTTTTGTTTCAGAAGAATATGCCATAAATCTATGACAATCCTAACAATAAGGTGTAATTACTAAGCACAAAACTACCTCTGGTACAAGGTTTAATTATATAAAGGACATTGTGGTTGGTTGGTCTTAAAAAAAATTGCTACATTCCTATATTTTCCTAAGATATATGAATCCTATGATTTCTTAATGATCAGAAGTATAAGTATCAACCCCTCCTCTTCTTTTGAAGGTTTGTAGCTATTGAGCTTAAACCTTCATTAAAACTTTTGTCATCTATGTTACATGGTCTATTCATTTAATCATATTCCAAATTCTAATATATAATATTATTATTAAAATTAGGCATGATAAAGTCAATACTAGTAAAACAACAACAGGATTCAGCATTTTATTAAAGAGTCCAGTGGCTGTTGGCGACCATCCAAAAAGGCTATCCCACCAACTATGTTCACTGTCTTTCTTTACCTGTTCCAATACATGGTGTATTTCTTCTTTGTCATGATGCTCAGTAACCAAAGTGTTTTGTCCACTTTCTCTAACTTGTTTTAATAGCTGTCATAGATCGTTACGCTGCAAAAGCTTCTTCACCAGGTAAGGTTCATTCCAATAGGAGTAGGTAATACGTCATCGAATAATGTATAATTTGATTTTAAGAGCTGTAGAGTCATAACAGGAGCTGAATAATTAAAATCACATGCTACTATTCTGGTAAAATTACAAACACAGATGTTAGAATGATTATTAGTAGTTATTATCTGATCATCTACAAGCATTGAATCACATATTGTTTGCATACATGCATACCCTTTTCCTATATACATGAGCACAGTTTCAGGGTTCTTCTATAAGACTGCACTTCAAAGTGACACACCTTTTGTTCTGTATCCAAAGAAATATCTTGGGCCTTAATAGCATTACTTTCACATACAAATCCTTGTTGTTCTCGCACAGTACATGTATCAATGTCAGTAGTCTGCCACCTTTTCCCTTTTTGTCGTGCCCATATTCTGTGCTCTGTTGGGTATAGTTCCCTCATGATTTAATCCCAGTGCTACAATTTGGTATATTGTATACACTGAAGCATTATAGATAGTAAAAACAAATGCTGTTGCAGTATGTTTAAAGGGGTCATATGTAAAGTTGACTAGATACCACCAAGACTGTTTTCTTTTCTCAAATTTAGTAGCATTTGTCCAAATTACTTTCTGTATTTCTGTGGGCAAGAGGCCTTCTTCACCTTCTCTTTATGATTGCAGCTGCAGTTGTTTGCGCCCATAACTGAGCTTGGATACAACTGAGTGCTAGGGAAACATTTGTCTGGGCTATTCCCAAGGCATCTATTAGGTGACGATCTTGTTCATTCAGTCTTTCTCACTGAGGCAAAGTGTCTGACAAGAGCCACTGGTTATCTCCTCACGCTAATAATGAGGACTGTAATGGGTGATTTAATCTATTTATGTCTCTAGTTACTGCAGCCAATTTGTATGCAAGTATCTCAGCATCTATACCATTTAAAACTCCTAAACCAGTTCCCAAGACACCTGTTACATCTCTTTTTATTTGCCTGGGAGAAGGTGTATGAATACAACCATGCTGTCCATCCAGCAAAAGAGGTATTTAAGAATGGCAAACAAGAAGGCTTGATGACGGAGTTCTACTCATTTAAGGGACCATGATGGATTGTGTAATATTTGTTGTTGACCTGTATACTTTATTACATATGGTCTGGTTTCAAACACATGTGGCACTAGGGCTTCCTCTTCTGGCAAAGCTGTGGCTTCTGCTGGTGAAGCAGTAGCAGTTGGAATAATCATAACACCTACTTTAAATCTAAAGGACAATCCTATCTACTTTTGTTTCCAGAGGCAAGTTATAATAGTTGGCCATTCTAGGGTAAATTTAACCAACAATCTAATCCCTTACAAATCTCTATCTTTCTGAATCTCTAATATGTATCGTTGGATAATGTAATTTGGCTGACTTTTCTATACTCAGTCCCTACATCCCACTTGGATTCTTTCTCCAAATGTTCCCTTTAAGAGAGATATTTGATATTCTTTATCTCTACTCCATTCATGATTCAAGTCTACTTGAGTGTCATACAGAACTAAAGTGGCTAATTTTAATTCATGTCTGGTGGTATATAGTCCCATGCTTCCTGTATAATCATGGCAGGCATATAACCACAATCCTTTTGAATCTCTTGAACTCCCTTGGCTAATACTTAAAGAAATTTAGATGGTGAGATAGTAAAATAAAACTATAACTTGTTCTCCCTTCATTGTTTCATACTACAGAGTCAAACTCGCTCTTACATTTCAAAGGAGATTGCTGTTCTACTTCCCAAGACGGGGTAGGGGCTTTCATGACCGTAGAATACTGAATCCACCATTTTTCTTTTGTCTCGATTGTGGCGTATGTAGTCGATAGTACTTGAAATGGCCCTTTACGCTTTTCTTGTAGTGTCTCTGATGTCCAGGATTTGACATACACCCAATCTCCAGGCTGGAATGTATGTACTGGAAAATCAAGACTCAGTGATCGATTTTTCACAAGATGTTCCGAAAGCTGCAGTATCACTTTTCCCAAGGCTAATAAATACTTAACATGATTACTTTCTCCCTGAACCTCTAAATTGCTCGGGCTAATTTTCTGTCTTCCTCTTGGCTGTAACCTAATTTGCAACAGAACGAGGGGCAAAGCCTGGGTCCAGTCTAATGAAGTCTCTTGGCAGATTGTGCTTAATTGAGTCTTAATTGTATAGTTCATTCAGCGACAACTGAGCAAGGAGCACAGCGGCAGTTACGATAAGTTCTGCTGCAGAGCACAGATCAAGGAGAAAAGAGGGGCAGACCTGGAGCCAGGTGACGGGCAGAGGGACCGCCCGGAAACCAGCTGATCTCGCAAGAGAGGCTGACATGGCGGGGGTGTTGCCAGGTGTTGTGGGGGTGTAATTTAGGGTTCTGCTTACTGCAGAACAATATTTAGATTTCTTAAAGAGAAGTGTGACTCAAAGAGTTCGGTGGTGGGTTCACTCTATTATTTACTGCATGGGGGGAAAAATGCCAAGTCTTATGCTGCTTACCTTCTCTCCAGATGCCCGTACCTGATCACGAAGCAAACTTTCAGGCGTCTTCCCTCCCTGATAACCATTTATTCTGGGGGCTGTGTCTTGGAGCTCCAGAGACAAACTTTCAGGTGAGGCCTGTATCTGTCGCAGTGTAAACTTTCAGGATTCTTTTCTCCCTGATAACTGTTCACTCTGGAGTCTGAATTTTAGAGCTCCGAAGGCTAACTTTCAGGTGAAACCTGATAATCATATGCAGAGCAGACTTCCAGGAGACAAAATTCTTAGGAAAAAAAAAATTCATTGGAGTAGAATAGCAGGAGGGCTGGCTCAAGCTGCAGAGGTCCAACCCAAGCATATGAAACCATAGACTTTTATATCTTTACAAACTATTTATACCATGATTCAGTCCAATAGCAATATTTCTCTTTGAGGTCTTCTTGCTTCTCATTGGATCTTTTTCTCTGATTCCACGTGGGCCTTTGTTTTGTTCAGCTGTAGACATTGTTTATGGTCCATAGCCTTGCAGGTACTGTTTTGTCTGAATAAATCCTTTCTTCTCAGCGAAGTGCAAAATAGACCTTATAATTGTTCAGTATAGTTTGTGGTTGCTTTTGGTAAATATGAGCAGAACTTTACAGCTTAAAATTTTAGCAAATCCATCTTATCAAATAACATGAAGCAAGGAGTATATTGAAAAATCATGCAACCTTGTATCTCTAAATAATTTATTATATTTAGTGTGCATCTACTTAACTAAATGATTAATATTGAACTTGAATTGGGCTCATCCACTGACCTGTGAGTAATAAACCCATTGCCATACAGCTCACTTATTTAGCAGGGAGAGCTCAAAGTGGGCTCATCCAGGCTGTCATATTTATAGAATGAAGTGTTTGACTCATAGTCAAATTGCATACAGTAGGAAAAGTATGCACGAGACTCCCTGTGCCCACAAGTTACTGGCGTTCAGTGTGCCGTTTTGCTTTCTTGTGGTTCTCCTGGAAGGAGTTCTTGGCCTGGCTACAACTCAGGCCTTTACCTCCTCTGGAGTCTGGACCATACTGTTGCTGGTTTGGCTGGGTGGGGTCAAGTGCATCTGCCACACCAGGATATTTAAAAAGCTCCTAGGGAGCACAGGTGACCAGGCATGGTAAATATGGCCAGCAAACAGGGGTGAGGCAGTTTGAGTGGAAGGGCGAGAGGCAAGGGTGAGTGGGGAGGACCCTGACACTTCAAACAGAGGCTACAACCTTCTAGCAAGGATCTAAGTACAGCAGGAGACATGGTATCTACCCAGAAAAGAGTAGTATCTTCAGTGTCCCTCACAGTCCCTCTGGCTGCAACAACTGATGCAGCCACCCAAACTGTGCTTGGGAGGGAAGATGCAGCTGTCCAGGTCCCGGGCTGCAGAGTGTGCCCAAGCTTCTGCTCGGGGACTGATGGCAGCAGCAAGCTCACCTGTGGCTGATGTGCCCAAGTGAAGGAGCTGCTCAGCCTGGTGACAGAGCTTCGAGAGGAGGTGTCCATGCTGAGGAGCATCAGAGAGTCAGAAAAGGAGATTGACTGGTGGACTCACACTCTACCATCCCTGGTGCAGGAGCAGAAACCAACCATGGCACCAGATACAAAGGACCCCCTACCCTCTTGCCACCAGGCTGTAAGGGGCAACCCAGAAGATGGGGGAGAATGGAAACAAGTTTCCACTCGGAGCGGCAGGCGAACACACCTTCAGCCTGCCCCACCTTCCCAGGTGCCTGTATACAAGAAGTGTGAGACCCTGAAACTAGATGGGCAAGCAGCTGATGCTGCTGATGAAGACCCTTCTGGGAAGAAGGGGTCCCCTAAGCAACCCATGCCCCACATGAAACCCAGCAAACCCATTAAAATCTCACATGTAAAGAGAAAAAGAATGGTAATGGTCATAGGTGACTCCCTTCTTAAGGAAACAGAGGGCCCAATATCCCAACCTGAACCAATCCACAGGGAAGTCTACTGCCTCCCTGGGACCAGAGTAAGAGATGTGGCTCAACAACTCCCCAGGCTGGTAAGGTTCTCTGATTATTACCTGCTATTGGTTTTTAATGTTGGCAGGGAAGAGATAGACAAAAGTAGTATTAAGCAAATCAAAAAGGATTTCAGAGCTTTGGGGCAGCTGCTCAATGGCTCAGGTGCTCGAGTAATTTTTTCTTCCACCCTTTCAGTTGCAGGCAGGAATACAGAATGGAACAGGCAGGCCCAACAAATCAACATGTCTATGTGACTGGGTTTTTCAACCATGGGAAAGTCAGTCCTTTGCCAGATCTCTTAATACCTGACAGAATGCATCTCTCACAAAAGGGGAAAAGGGTGTTTGCTCAGGGGCTAGAAAGGCTGATTGATAGGGCTTTCAACTAGATTGGAAGGGGGAAGTGGGTGGTAGCAGGCAGGTCAGTGATGAGCAGTGGGATGGCACACCAAAGCTGGAGGACATGCTTGGCAGTGAGATTCCTCAGACTGCGCCACAAGCTGAAGAGCACAGTCAACCACACTTGAAGTGCTTCTACACTAATGCACGCAGCATGAGGAACAAGCAAGATGCACTAGAAACCTTGGCCCAGTCCCAGGGATATGATATAATTGGCATTAACAAAAACTGGTGGGATGAATCCTGTGACTGGTGCACTATGATGGATGGCGACAGGCCATTCAGAAGGGATAGGCAGGGTAGGAGAGGCAGGGGGGTGGCACTGTATGTAGCAGAGGGGCTGGAGTACATGGAACTGGCAGTTGGTGATGGCAGTTGAGAGCCTCTGGGTAAGGATTAAGGGTCAGACAAATAAAATGGATGTCGTCATGGGTGTCTACTACAGGCCACCCAGCCAGGATGACGACACTGATGAGTTATTCTTTAAGGAACTAAGAGAAACCTTCAAATCATCTGCCCTTGTCCTTATGGGGGACTTGAACTTGCCAGATGTCAACTGGGAATATCACACAGCTGGCACCAACAGGTCCAGAAGATTCCTGAAGCATCTGGACGATAACTTCTTGGTGCAGGTACTAAGGGAACCAACCAGGAAAGGTGCCTTTCTAAATTTGATTCTCACTAACAGAGAGGGTCTCGTGGGAGATGTGGCTCCCTTGGCCACAGCGACCACAAAGAAGTCAGGTTTAAAATCTTTGCTAATGGGAGGAAAACTTCCAGCAAGAACTTAACACTAGATATGAGGAGAGCAGACCTGAGGCTGCTCAGAGAACTACTTAGAAAGATTCCCTGGGAAGAAGCTTTTGAAGGTGTTGGAGTCCATCAGCGTTGGTCCCAGGCCATTCCAAAATGCCGAAAATCTAGCAGGCGAGGTAAAAAGCCAGCTTGGCTGAGCAGGGATCTTCTTGAAATTAGGTGAAAAAAGATATTCCATGTTCAGTGGAAGCAAGGTCAGGCACTATGGGAGGACTACAGGGATGCTGCTTGCCATTGTATGGAGGAAATTCATGCTGTCAAAGCTCAATTAGAATTGAAGCTGGCCAGTACTGTGAAGGACAACAAAAAGGCATTTTAAAATATATGGCAAAGGCAAACTAGAAATAACATTGACCCATTACTTGATGAGCATAGTCACCTTATTAACAGGGACTTAGACAAAGCTGAGACGTTTAATGTTTTCTTTGCCTCAGTCTTCAACACCGATGATGGACTTGGGGGCACCCATAACCCTGGGCTGGAAAACCATGTCTGCGAGAATGATAAACTCCCAATCAACCCGGAACTTGTACGGGACCTGCTACTCCAGCTAGAGTCCTACAAGTCGATGGGGTCTGATGAGTTTCATCCAAGGATGCTTAAAGAGCTAGCTGATGTCATAGTGAGATGTGATTTTTCAATGCTCTTGGGAATCTGGAGAGGTCCCAGATGACTGGAAGCTGGCAAACATTGTTCCAATCTACAAGAAAGGCAACAGAGATGACCCTGGCAACTACAGACCTGTCAACCTCACTTCTGTGCCTGGCAAAATCATGGAGAAGATTGTTCTGAGAGTTATTGAAAAACATCTGAACAACAAGGCAGTCATCGATCCCAGCCAGCATGGGTTCATGAGGGGAAAATCTTGCCCGACCAACTTCTACGACAAGGTTACCTGTTGGAACGATAAAGGACTCAGCACTCCGATTCAATGTGAATCACGCCAAAGCCATTTATTACAGACACATGTCTCCTTATATATACAACTATTCTCTAATCACGAATCCACGCTCCAAGCATGGATTCGCTAAATGAGTATCATGGGCAGTCCACACGCTGGAGCCCCACCGATGATAGGTCCGACGACTCACACCATGCTGAGGCCCTGTTAATGAAGAAACGCCCCTCTTTCTCACAGCAGATTCTGTTATCAGCTTCTTGAAGTGGCCTTGAGATTCCTTTGGGCCTGACTAATTCAACAACATATCTCCTTCTAACGAAACCCCTTCACAGTTACCCACCTAGTTGACCAAGGGAGGCCTGTTGACATGATCTTTTTGGATTTCAGTAAAGCTTTTGATACTGTCTCTCACAGTATTCTCCTGGACAAGATGGCCAGCATACAGCTGGGTGAACACACAATTCAATGGGTGAGCAATTGGCTGACGGGCCGAGCTCAGAGGGTTCTAGTAAATGGGGTTATGTCAGGCTGGCGACCAGTCACTAGTGGGGTTCCGCAGGGATCCATCTTAGGGCCAGCACTCTACAATGTCTTTATAAATGACTTAGGACTTGAGGGATTGCTTAATAAGTTTGCTCATGACACAAAACTGGGGGGAGCTATTGCCACTCTCGAGGGCAGAGAGGCCCTGCAGAGGGATCTAGACAAATTAGAGAACTGGGCAATCACCAACTGCATGAAGTTCAACAAGGGCAAGCGCCAGATTTTGCACCTGGGACATGGCAACCCTGGCTGTACATACAGACTGGGGGACGAGATGCTGGAAAGGAGCTCCGCGGAAAGGGATCTGGGGGTTCTGGTCGACAGCAAGTTGAACATGAGCCAACAGTGTTCTCTGGAAGCCAAGAGGGCCAACCATGTCCTGGGGTGCATCATGCACAGCATTGCCAGATAGGCGAGGGAGTTGATTGTCCCACTCTATTCTGCACTGGTGCAGCCTCACCTGGAATACTATGTGCACTTCTGGGCGTCACAGTATAAAAGAGATATTAAGCTACTAGAGAGTGTCCAGAAGAGGGCTATGAAGTTGATAAAGGGTTTGGAGAGGAAGCAGTATGAGGAGCGGCTTAAGTCACTTGGTTTGTTCAGCCTGGAGGAGACTAAGAGGAGACCTCATTGCGGTCTACAGCTTCCTCACAAGGAGAGGAGGAAGGATAGATGCTGAACTCTTCTCTTTGGTGACCAATGACAGAACCCGAGGGAATGGCAGGAAGATGTGCCAGGGGAGGTTTAGGTTGAACATTAGGAAAAAGTTCTTCACTCAAAGGGTGGTGGAGCACTGGAACAGGCTCCCCAGGGAGGAAGTCACGGTTCCAAGCCTGACAGTATTCAAGAAGAGACTGGACAATGCCCTCAGACACATGGTGTGAACTGTGGGGTTGTCATATACAGGGACAGGAGTTGGACTCGATGATCCTTGTGGGTTCCTTCCAACTCAGGACATTCCATGATTCTTTGATTCTACCTTTCCACTAGACTGTGTTCTGTAAGGAGTATGCAGCTGCCAAGTAATTTGGAGGAGCCTACTTACTTCCAAGATAACTTTTGCAACAAAATGTGGCCCTCGATCTGAGGACATTCTAATTGGAATACCAAGTCTGGATATTATCTCCTTCAGCAGAACTTTTACTACTTCTCTGGCTTTGTTGGTACAAGACGGGAAAGATTCAGGCCACTCTGAATAAGTATCAACTAATACCAATAAATATTTCAACTCTCTTTTCCTGTGTAATTCAGTAAAATCTATTTGCCAAAGTTCTCCTGGAGCTTGACCTTCTAATGTTTTAGAAAACAGAATTTTGTTCTGTGTTTTAGGATTGGTTTTGCAACAGTGACTTTCAGTGACTGATTGTACTACCTCAACTTAATTTCTTCCTATTATCGATTTCTGCAAGTGTTTCAAAAGATTTTTTGATCCCCAATGCGTAGCCTTATGTTCCTGTTTCACTAGACTACATAATAAGCTATATGGTACTACCACTACTTTGTCAGGTGCTATTGCCCATCCTTCTAGATTGTATGTAGCTTTTAAGGTTTCTATTAGCCTTATATCTTGTTGATCATATTTTGGTTTTTATACTAAACCCTTTAATAGAGTTCTTTCTGGACCTAAGGCTAAAACCAAATTATCTTGTCCTTTTTCTGCAGCCTCATTTGCAGATAAATCTGATAATCGATTTCCTTTACTATGAGCAATTTTCTCTGGCTGATGAGCTTTGCAGTGCATCACAGCAACCTCTGACGGGTCCCTAATGGCTTCTAGAAGTTTTAATATTTCTTCTTTTTGCTTTATTTCACTTCCTTGAGCAGACAACAGTCCTCTTTCTTTCCAAATTGCGCCATGGGCATGTAGCGCTCCAAAAGCATACTTAGAGTCAGTCTGTATGTTTATACGTTTATCTTTACTAAGTTGCAATATTCAGGTCAAAGTGACTAATTCCACCTTCTGGGCAGATGTACAGTTTGGCAAAGCTTTAGACTCTATGATTTGTGTGACTGTCGTTACTGTGTATCCAGACATTCGCTTGCCATTCTGTACAAAGCTGCTACCATCTGTATACAGTTCACAGTCAGGTTTCAGAAGCAGCATATCTCTTAGATGTGGGTAGCTGGAGAAAACCTCATCAATGGTTTGCAGGCAATCGTGAGTCAAATTTTCTTCTTCCACTTTGGCAGACAGGAATACGGCTGGATTCACCAGGTTGGTTGTTTTAAGAGCTACATCATCTTGTTCCAGTAGTACGGCTTGGTACTTCAACATTCGACTGGGAGACAGCCAGTGCCCTCCCTTCTGTTCCAGTACTGTAGTTAACACGTGAGGGGCAAATGCCGTGATTTTCTGTCTGAGGGTAAACAGGGCAACTGCTTGTCTCTTGTGGGTGAACAACTCGAATGGCTTCTCCATATTTGGCAATCCTAAAGTAGGGACCTTCATCAATGCTCTTTTCAGTTGCAGATAAGTGTTCAAGGTGTCTGGTGTCCATTGCAAGGAGCTTAGAGAGGCTTTCAATAGTTCATACAAGGGCTTCACTAGAAGTCCATAATTATCAATCCACAGGCAACACCATCCAGTCATTCCTAGAAAAGTTCTAAGTTCATGGGTAGTTTTGGGCTCAGGTAGCTGACAGATAGCTTCTTTTCTTTCTTTACTTAATTGACCATGTCCTTTCAGTATTTCAAACCCCAAATAGATAATCTGTTGTTGAGCAATTTGTGCCTTCTCTTTCAAGACCCTGTACCCACTCATTCCGAGGAAATTGAGCAGGCTTATGGTCACTTCAAGGCACTTGACATGAATCTCAGCAGTCAGGAGTATATCATTGATATATTGTAACATAGTCCCTTCCTTGTTTCCCAGTCTCCAAATCTGTAGCTCTTTTGCCAGATGATTTCCAAAAATTGTGGGACTATTTTTGAATCCTTGCGGGAGCACTGTCCAGGTTAGCTGTGTTTTGCAACCAGTTTCAGGATTCTCCCATTAAAAAGCAAAAAGCTCTTGACTCTCCTCATCAAGAGGAATGCAGAAAAAAGCATCCTTTAAATCTAAGACTGTGAACCACTCTCTTTCATCAGTCAGTGAGGTTAATAGTGTGTATGGGTTCGCCACTATGGGGTGCAAATCTGGGACAATCTGATTTATTGTTCTCAAATCTTATACGAGCCTATAAGATTTTCCATCTGCCTTTTTCACAAGCAAGATAGGATTGTTGTACTTAGACTCACATTCTCTCAAAAGCTTAAATTCTAAAAAGTTTTGTATGATTGGCAAAAGTCCTACCTTAGCTTCCTCCTTAATGGGATATTGTTTCAGCCTCACCAGGGACGATACGGGCTTGACTTCAATTTTTACTGATTTCGCTTGTTTTGACCTTCCTGGAGCTTTCCCTGCCCACACTATGGGAATCACTGCATTCTTGACCTCTGACAGTGTACCATCGGAAGATTGGGGGCTTGTTAAATCCTGTAACAAGAAGACTGAAGCCTGGATATATTTAGATTCAGGAATCAAAACCTCAGTCTTCCCACCTTTGAACTTTATTTCTGCATTTAATTTTTCTAATAAATCCCTGCCAATCAGGGGTCGAGGTGAATTTGGCAAATGTAAAAACTGATGTGTTACCCATTGTTTTCCAGTCTTAAACTTTAAAGGTTTAAAGAAAGGCCTGACCTCCGTTTTCCCTGTCGCACCAACAACTCTTATTGTATCGTGTCCCAGAGGATAATCCTCAGTGTTTAAAACAGAATATGTAGCTCCAGTATCCACCAAACATTCAACTTCCAATCTTTTCCCCAGCATAATTTGGACCAGGGGTTCTGCTGGGGGAGACTTCCCTGGTCCCCTTCATTCATCAAGTTCAGTAACAAACACAGGGTTTTGATTTTGATTGCCTGTCCTCTTAGCAAGAGAGTACTCTCTCTTCCAGTGCCTCTCTTGTTTCTCCTAGCCAAGGCACTATGCCTCATCCCCGACCTCTTCCTCTCATTCCTCCTTGAAACATCCCTTGCCCCCAACCTATCCCTTGGTTCCTATTGGAAATTCCCTCCAAAGTCGCAATTGACCGAGCCTCCTGTTTCTCTTTCTGCTGACCCCTATTCCGATACACAACCCAAGCAACATCAAACATTTTTGGTAGACTTCTCACATGTTGCTATGTCCACCAGTACCAGTAGCCAGCTATGTTCTCTTCATAGAAGCTGTGAAGTATGCACAGCATATTGTGCCATATACAACACAGTTTGAAAGAAAGACAGATTTCTACATTGACCCTGTAAAAGTTAACGGGTAACAATTTGGAATCTCCTGCTGTGATAATTTTTACTGCCTTTTTTTTTTTTTTTTTTCTGGAATTAAGAAAACATTAGAATATTTTTAAGAACTTGGTTAGTGTTCATAGTAGACAACAATATCTGCCATCACCCATCCATCCAGTCCAAAGACAGATTATCCAACTGCATTAAAATTCTTGTTAAGTCCATTTGGACATTTTCCTTTAGTTAAAGGACCTTCTGTTCTCTTGGACTTGTTAAAGTATTCTGTACTTGCCTCTGTATCTGCTCTCTGAATTGTTTAGCAAAGCCACCTTCACCTCTATTCCAGCAAGGTAGGGGTTTTTCATTGTTATTGCTGCCATTAGCTATGAAGCATGTGTTTACAATAGATACACAAGCAGATCTAAGCAGAGGTTTGCAAATAATTATTCAAATTAATGTTAGACCACATCAGGTACATCTTTCAGTGTTCTTCCCAAGCTTCACTGGCTCTACAGAGAATACTCTCAGCATCTTGTACATACTCCACTGTTATCTCTGTAACCCAACTATGGTAATTGTAGCAATTGGGTCAAGGCAAGGAACATGTTAAAAGTAACGTGGGAGTATTCCTGTAACAAATAAAATGGCATTATCTTTCTAGAATAAAGCACACTGCACTAAGATCTGAGAGGCCTCCTTACTGTACTCAAGATGTACTTTTAAATCAGAAACACACAGGGCTGCTGGTAAGGACCATATTGCACTACTTACAGTCTGCTCACACCTTTACTTAGAGAGACATTATTAACATTTGAGTGATCTGCTCTCAGCCATACCTAATCTTGGAGATCCCCTTTAGCCTGTCACTTTCCTGAGTTAAGAAATACTATGCTCTGATAAATTTGTATAGCATCTGCTTTCCTCTAGGAGAGGCCTGAACTCTGCGGAAGCCCCCCCACCTTTGTCTGTGACCTTTTGTCTGTGAGCAAATTAAGGGCAATTCATTTATTGTGCTCCAAATTGGGCTCTGAACTTCACCTTATTTTCTCTCCCTGTCCTGCTGAGAAGGGGAGTGATAGAGTGGTCTAGAAGCCAGCCAAGGTCAACTCACTGCAGTCTTTTTTGGTGCCCAATGTGAGGCTCAAGACAATGATAGTTTTGAATTGAGCATGCTATAGCTATAGTAGGTATTAAGTGCCAAGCTTCTGTGCGGATCACGGAGTTTACTGGCTGCACTGCTTATCTATTTTGCTGAACTTAGGAACGTGCTAGTACAAACAATGGCTATGTGCTTTGCCCTGGCATTGATGCCCTTACTGTGCTGGGGAAGCTGTTTTGCATCCATTTGTTGGGAGCATTTATGGTGGAGAATCCCCAGTGTGACCCCAGTGCTGCTAATAAAGAATGCCTGCTTAACAGTGTAATTGACCTGCTGTTAAGTCAATTTCTTTGATTCAATGCACCTCCCTTTTCCCATCCGGAACTGATGTAGGTGGTCTTGCTGCACAGGTTCCTGAGGTCCTTGTTCACCCTTAGTGAGCTGTTTAATACTACTAATTAACACTGTTGGCTTATTGTCAGGTTTGTGGAATCTGGTGTTGTCCTGGCATAAGAGGACACAACTTTTGAGAGAGGTGATAATGAAACTTGCCCTCAGGTGGCCGGTCCCTGGGAGACACAGTGTGCGGACAGATTTGGGCAGATGCCTAGGGTGGTTATCACCTCTCATAGCCTGGGATTTCACACCTGAACAGGCAAGTAACCCTGGTAAAATGCCACGCCACTTGATAGAAGCATGCCTTGCCTACCCCAATGAAAACCAGCAGTTTCTAGCACTGTACTGGGGCTTGGCCTCTGCCTATCAAGCCACAATTCAGTACTATCAGAGGACTGTGGTTAAGTGTTGTGGGTTGACTCTCCCTCCTCAAATGGACAGGGGGAGAAATGGGGCAGGGCAGGGAGATCACTCACCAATTACCATCACTGCAAAACAGACTCGGCTCGGGGAAAAATTTAATTTATTGCTAATTAACACCAAAGTAGCATAATGAGAAATAAGAACAAATCTTAAAAGGCCTTCCTCCCACCCCTTCCTTCTTCCCAGGCTCAACTTCACTCCCCCAGCTTCTCTACCTCCCCTCTCCAAACAGGGCAGGGAGGACAGAAATAGGGGGGTTACAGTCAGTTCTTAACACTTTATCTCTGCCGCTCCTTCCTCCTCACACTCTTCCCCTTCTCCAGCGTGGGGCCTCACCTACGGTAGACAGTCCTCCATGAACTTCTCCAAAGGGGGTCCTTCCCACAGGCTGCAGTTTTTCATTAACTTCTCCAATGTGGGTCCTTTCCACAAGGTACAGTCCTATAGCAACAGACTGTTCCAGCGTGGGTCCTCCACAATGTCACAGGTCCTGTCAGGAGCCTGCTCCAGCACAGGGTATGCACAGGGTCACAGCTTCCTTCAGGGCACATCCAACTACTCTGACATGGGGTCCTCCATGGGCTGCAGGGTGGATATCCACTTCACCATGAACCTCCGTGGGCTGCAAGGGGACAACATGCCTTACCATGGTCTTCACCACATGTTGAGGAATGGTTTAAAAATAAGGGACATGGGTCTGCAGAGCAGTTGTACGAGCAGAGCCTGTTCTGAAGACTTTAGCATAAGTAGTAAGGTTAGGCCGCGGTGGGAACCGCTGACTGTTTCAGTAAAATCAGCAAGGTCACTGCGACCTTGGCAGAGTCTCACAAACAGTTTTTAAGAGCACAAGAATGTAGAATAAGCATAGCTAGTAACTGTAAGTAGGAGGACCATGCAAATGTGACTATTAGAGCTTAAGCCAATTAGTGGGTGACAGGTATGCATAATTATCGTGAACTGTATAAATATATGCTGTTCAGACTAATAAATCGAACTATGCTTTATCACTCACGTTGAGTCGACCTGCGTGTTCCTCCACCGCTCAAAACCGCAGGCTGCATATATTATCACAGAAGTGTTACCACCATAGCTGATGGGCTCAACTTTGGACAGCAGTGGCAGGTCCATCTTGGATAATAAGGATAACAAGGTTAAAGAGGATAACGAGGATAACAAGGATAATAAGGACAATAAGGTTAATGAGGATAACAAGGATAACAAGGATAACGGGAAAGGTTGAAGCGCCAGTCGGCGACATGGATTTTGAGGTAGCCCTAAATTTATTACAGTGCTTTTTAGAAAAGCAGGGTGTAGATTTTATCAAACAATTAGCAGGGTTGGTTTCATTAGGAAAAGTGAAAGGGTGTTTTGAAAATCCTGATTCCCTTTTTGAGGTCAGTGAGTGGCAAAAATTAGGTGATGTTTTATGGGATATGGTAATAGACGATGATAAAACCGCGAAAAAACTTATGAAACCATGGTGTGAAGTAGTTAATACTATTAAAAGATATCAGTTAGAGAAGAATTTGGCAGCAGTAGCCACTGAACGCTTAGGGGGTGATGTGCCCACAGCGGGCCGTTTGTCTATTGGAGACGATCATATTCCTGTGCCTGCTACTGGGTGTCCCATCCCAGTGAGTCATGGCCTAAGGGGGTCGAATACAGAACCTCCCCCATCAGTGCCCCCATGATCTAGTGACTGCCCTGCAGAACCCTCTGCCCCCCCATCTCCTGAAGCAGAGGAGAAGGGAATTGAGCATTCCTCAAATAAAGTGAAAGAAAACATTAATAAAGATGTAGCTTCAGTTCACACAAGTCATCCTATAATGACTCCTGTGAACTGGAAAAGTATTATGAGGCAAGCAGCGGAAGAAAGACAATTTGACGTTGCTAGTAGCATTTCTGAAAGTCTTGCATTCCCGGTAAGGTATGAGGTAGGGAATGACAGAGAGATGTATGGCATACATAACATATTAGACTGGAAGCTGTTATCACAATTAAGGAGTACTGTGAATGAGTCCGGATTACATGGTGAGCCTACAAAGCAATTGCTGAATTATATATTGGGAGGAACTCTTTTGTGTCAGGAAGATATTAAAGGAATTGTTAGAATGATTATGACTCAGTCGCAGCTTTTATTGTGGCAGGCAAGTTGACAGCGCTATTGTGAAGTATCTTGTCACCAGCCTCGACAGCGAGGTGATCCCCTTTTGGGGGTTACAGTTGAGCAATTAATGGGGATGGGCAGATATGCTACCATAGATGCACAAATTCAGTTGGGACCAGATATTTGTTTGGAGGCGATGCGAACAGCGCGGCTAGCAATCGCAGCAGTCAAAACAAGCTCTCCCTCACCATCATATATGGCAATAAAGCAAGGTAGAGATGAGACTTTTGCGCAGTTCATAGACAGAGTAACTGCAGCCATAGATCAGTCTGATGTACAAGACTGGATGAAGCCAGCCTTGTTGAGCCAGTGTGTTTTAGAAAAGACTAATCCTTCCACAAAATCCATTATATTAATGTTGCCAGGAGATGCTACCATAGAACAGATGTTAGAACGCATGAGCAGAGTGCCAGTAGGACCACAGGCCATGTTAGTAGAAGCAGTGCAAGAGTTAGGAAAAGATCTTATACAAGTACAACAGCAAGCCTTCGCAGCCTTGGTACCCTTGCGTCAGCCCGGTAGGCAGCCCCGACCCCCGATGCAGAGAGGAATTAGGTGCTACCGCTGCGGACACGAGAGACACCACAGAAGACACTGCCGCGCCCGAGTCTGGTGTGAAAATTGCAATGTGAGCAATCATAGTACTGCAGCCTGCCAGCAAACGGGAAACGGGTATCCGAGCGCGCAGGGTCGCCGCACGACGACAACAGTTGCGGCTCCCGTTCAACTGAGTGGAATGCCAGCGCCAGCGCAACAACAGCACCATCTAGCGTCGATCCCCAGCTCCAACCCGTTCCTGCCCACTCCTTGCGTCGAGCCACAAGAGGGAGCCTCAGCCTCGACTTGGCAACAGCAATAGACTGCACATTGATAGATCAACGACCACAAAAAATCAACACGACCACATTCGGACCTATAATGATCAATGGTAAACCGCAAGGTGCATTGCTACTTGGACGTTCGTCAAGTGGAATAAAAGGACTCTTTGTTTTGCCTGGAGTTATTGATGCGGACTTTAAAGGGACAATATCTATAGTAGTACAGTAGTACAGTAGTACAGTTTCCCCCTATTCCTATTCCATCCAGAAGTAAAATTGCACAGTTGGTCCCGATTCCACAACTGACAGAAAGCACGGAAGCGTTGTCTCCAAAGGAAAGGGGAACAGCTGGATTTGGATCAACAGGAGGCCTAGCCATGTTAACAATGACTATGAGTCGCCAACCAGTAACCTCGATTACACTGTGCAATGGAGGAGAGCAGATCATCTTGGAGGCACTCCTGGATACAGGAGCTGACCTTACCATCGTAGCAGAAGAGCAGTGGCCTTGTCATTGGTCATTGTTGCCTATGGCCAGAGGAGTAGAAGGAGTAGGGGGCTCCTCCTCCATTTTGCGCAGCAGGGATCGTATTTCTGTTGTCATAGACGGAAGGACAGTATCAACTCATATTACTGTTATGACCTTGCCTCATGGAGTTAATGGACTAATTGGTCATGATGTCCTGGACCAATTAGGAGTTATTCTCACCACTAAAAGGCCTTTTTAGTAACGGTCACTGCAACATGGACTTTCCCGATCCCACTGCACTGGTTAGCTGATTCCCCGGTCTGGATCGAGCAGTGGCCATTAAAAAAGGAAAGTCTTGAAGCAGCACATCAGCTAGTAGAAGAACAACTATTACAAGGCCATCTTAAGTTGTCTACAAGCCCATGGAATACTCCCATATTTGTAATTAAGAAGAAATCAGGGAAATCTCTACTTCTACATGATCTGCGAGCCGTGAATGCGCAGATGCAAGTGATGGGAGCTCTGCAACCAGGTTTGCCCAATCCTGTGATGATACCTGAACACTGGCACTTATTAATAGTGGATTTAAAGGACTGTTTCTTTACTATACGCCTACACCCAGATGATACTCAGCGATTTGCATTCACTCTGCCGTCAATTAACAAGGAGTCGCCCGCTCAACGATTTGAATGGACAGTGCTCCCACAAGGAATGAAAAATAGTCCTACGTTATGTCAACTTTTTGTAGATAATGCATTGCGTTCAGTCCGGGCTGCATGGCCCAAAGCAGTGATGTACCATTATATGGACGATATACTAGTAGGTCAAGAAGGCCCCTTTACTGAACAACAACGGTACTTTTTATCGCAGGCTTTAGAACAGGAGGGACTGGTAATTGCTCTGGAAAAGATTCAAACAACAGCCCCATGGAAGTATCTAGGCTGGCAAATATCAGATTCACAAATTCAGCCTCAGAAACTGGAAATAAAGACTGACATCCGTACGCTACATGATGCCCAAAAACTGATGGGCGACCTGCAATGGCTAAGGCCAGTAGTAGGAATTTCTACTGACGACCTTGATGTTTTACGGCCTCTATTGCAGGGGGCTGATCCAGCTAAACCTGTATTTCTGTCCTCGCAACAAAGAGAGACCCTTCAACGCATTACAGAACAAATCACTCAACGCTGGGTTAATCGACGCGACCCAGATATTCCTGTAGATCTGACCATTCTCAATGGGCCCTCTCAACTCATAGGTGCACTGACACAGTGCAAAAAGAAAAAGGGGGAAAAGGTTCTAGTTTTAGAATGGTTGTATACAAAGCTGCAACCACAGAAAACGCTACAACAAAAGATGGAAAATTTAGCTGAATTGGTCAGGAAAGGCAGAACACGCATTTTACAAATTACAGGATCTGAACCAGGAATTATTAGGTTGCCCATAAAAAGAGAAATGTTAGAATGGTGTATTCGACAATCAGAGGAACTTCAGATCAGCTTGCTATCAACAGCAAATGACATTGTAGATTCTGTTAAGTCATCAACACTTCAGTGGATTAGCCAAAATAGTTGGATCATGCCATCCAAAAGAAGTGAAACGCCCCTACCTAATGCGATCACGGCATTCACGGATGTGGGAAGAAAGTCGTGACATGCAGCTGTCACCTGGTTGAGTGGGGGGGTGTGGCACCACCTCATCCTTTCAGCTGTGCCAGGAGACTCACTGCAAACGTTGGAACTAGCTGCGGTGGTACGGACTGTCCTTCGGTGGCATGATCAGGACCTCAACGTTGTAACTGATTCACTTTACGTCGCTGGAATTCTCCAAAGAATAGAAGATGCCAGACTCAAGGAAGTTAGGAATCCTCGCCTTTACGAACTCTTTCGTCAACTACAATCTGCACTCCGACAGAGACGGCATCCATATGCAGTCATCGACATAAGGAGCCATATGTGGTCGGAGGGCTTAGGTGAAGGAAATCACAGAGCTGATCAACTAGTAGCGTTCACGGTGCCGCTAAATGACTTTGTTAAAGCGCGAGAAGCACATAGTATTTTTCATCAGAATGCTAAGGGACTAAGGAAGCAGTTCAATATTTCAACAGAAGAAGCCAGAGGAATAGACCACAGTGGATTCCCGCTTGATTGACCAAAGCAGCTGTAGACAACTCTTCTTCAACCGCGTCTGGACATAAAAGGGCTTAAATGAGACATTTTTAGCAGCTACTGAGAGATAAGTGGACAATGGGTTGCCGAGTTGTTATTGCAGCCATATGTATTTGTGTAGCTAGAGGTTTTATATCAAGATCGCTTTTTGACCCTTGGGAAAATGTATGGGTAACTCTTGGGAGAGCTGCAAATACCACTACCTTCTGTGCAAGCTTGGCGATGCCGAGCGCACCTTTTGTTACCTGCTTAGTCGGTGTACCACTAAATGACAGTTCATACGGTCAGTTTAAACAATCACTCTCTGAGCATCAGCAAAAATGGAACTGTCCCAGCCTGGGAAAGTCTGAGTTCAGAGACTTTCTCAGTCAACCTTCAGGCTGGGAAAAGCTCCCTGAGGGTCCTGAACTGCAGGAAATAGAATTAGTAGATTCTTTAAACACCTCTTACTGCATTTACCTTAACAGCTCAAAAACCAAATGTACAGTAGGTGGAAATTGGCACTGCAATCTCATGTCAACTCCAGTTTCCCCGATAGGTAATGAGATGCAATGGGAAAGCCAGTGGTGTCGGGAGATTCCGCACAATAGAACTCATCCAGCCGGCATCTCCCATTTCCCTAAACGCTTACCTGTGGGGTGGTTTCTTATTTGTGGCAATCGTGCTTGGAATGGTATCCCGGCCAAAGCAATAGGGGGGCCTTGTACGATTGGCCAACTTAGCCTTGCTTTGCCACATCATCATCCAAACAAATCAAACCAGTGAGATGGAAGAGAGATTTAACTCAAACCCTTGCCAACACCTGTGATGACAATGTTCAACTTTGGAATAAATTGGAAGCAATTTTTTCATCCCTTTTTGTCCCAGATGTTGCTGCAGCTCGAGCCCATCGAAATCTAGAAACACTTTCTTGTTGGATTGTAAAAGAGGCCAATCTCACCAGCAGGGTGTTATCAGATTTAGCAGACAGCACGACCACAGTGCAGCATGCTGTGCTGCAAAATCGAATGGCCATTGATTTTTTGCTCTTAGTCCACGGGCATGGGTGTGAGGAGTTTGATGGTCTCTGTTGTATGGACCTAGAAGATAAATTGAAATCAATCCATAAGGAAATTCAACAACTTATGGACCACACCCAGAAGATTAAAGAAGATACAGGGCTTTTCAGCTTGGAGGGGTTAACAAATTGGTTAGGGTTAGAAGGGTGGTTTAAGAGCTTTTTACAAAGTGTGTTGCTTATCTTATTTATAGTAGCTATAGGGTTATTGTGTTTAAGCTGTGCTCTCTCTTGCTTTAAAAGAATGTTTGAACAAATAGCGAATCAGGCTCTACTCATACAAAAAGAAAAAGGGGGAATTGTTGAGGAATGGCTTAAAAATAAGGGACATGGGTCTGCAGAGCAGTTGTACGAGCAGAACCTGTTCTGAAGACTTTAGCATAAGTAGTAAGGTTAGGCCGCGGTGGGAACCGCTGACTGTTTCAGTAAAATCAGCAAGGTCACTGCGACCTTGGCAGAGTCTCACAAACAGTTTTCAAGAGCACAAGAATGTAGAATAAGCATAGCTAGTAACTGTAAGTAGGACGACCATGCAAATGTGACTATTAGAGCTTAAGCCAATTAGTAGGTGACAGGTATGCATAATTATCGTGAACTGTATAAATATATGCTGTTCGGGCTAATAAATCAAACTATGCTTTATCACTCACGTTGAGTCGACCTGCGTGTTCCTCCGCCGCTCAAAACCGCAGGCTGCATATATTATCACAGAAGTGTTACCACCATAGCTGATGGGCTCAACTTTGGACAGCAGTGGCAGGTCCATCTTGGAGCCAACTGGTACTGGCTCTATTGGACATGGGAGCAGCTTCTGGCATCTTCTCACAGAAGCCACCCCTGCAGCACCTATACTGACAAAACCTTGACAATGAAACAAAATACATTAAGACAGGGACTCAAACTACCTTGGAGAATGCCCTGATAGAGACCAGGATACAAACTACAACTAAGAAAACTGCATCTGAGAACACCATGGTTGAGATAGAGACCCAAACAACAACTACAGTAATTTCCCTAGTAGTGAAAGGAGGTCAAAGGGTCAACATCATCGATTAGTAAGGGAGGAGGAGGAAGAAGAAGGGTTTGATCAAGAAGCCAGTCCTTCAGTAAAGAAACAGGAGGAAGAAGTGAGAGAAATCACAGAGGAGGTGAAAACTACCCAGTCCCTGACATCAAAAGATCTTTGAGACATGTGGAAAGATTACAGCCAGGTGAGTGGATCGCAGCCTGCCTGCTCTGATGCTGGGATAGCAGAGCCAATGGCCAGCAATTGGAAGGTAAGAAAGCCCAACAGCTCTGGTCCCTTGCTAGAAACTGGAGAATTGAGAGAGGAATTGGGAAAGAGGAAGCAATTTGCAGTCTCTGGAGATGGTTTCTTTCAAGTGTGAGGGCACGATATCCGTTCAAGGAAGATCTTGCAAACTACCAAGGAAAGTAGATGACTGAGGAAGATGACTGAGAAGACATCCAGTACCTGAGAGAATTAGTGGTGCTGGAAGTTATCTACAGTGACACAGATAACAATGAGGTCTCCAAAGATCCACATGACTGATACCATAAAATTGGCAAATTGAAGAAACTTCTAAAACCAGGGCTTAAGGTTTTAAAAGTAGCATCATTCGGGCAATCTCACAGGGATAGCTCCGCCTAGTGAGGGGCACTGAAGAAGCTCCAGACAAAGGTTGTATCCACACAGATCATACGTATTCATTACATTTCCAGGAAATCCTTTACGTATGCATTACATTACTTTGTTATTCAGCTTGTAACGCCAAAATCGGTATGAATCAGTTCTTGCGCTGGTGTCACCACCTTATCTTCTAAGAGTAAGGGCATTGTCTCCTAACCATCTCCTGCTTATCTTGCATGCAAATGGACTAGATTATAAAACTTCCTCACTTGGGACACTTTTTAGTCTGTTTGTATTTTGTGTGTGTATGTGCTGCATGGCATTAACAAAGTTTTGCACTCACCACCAAGACAACTACAGAGAACAATGGAGTGGTGAGATCTTACCTTTTCTTCTGATATCTTAACCTATCTCTCTCCTTTTCCTCTTTCTTACTTTATTCTGGGCACATAAGAGTAACATCTTGTGAGTTTTGTTGTTAAAGTCTTGCTAAGGTTTTATGATATAGTTACAAACTTTTGCCAAGCCACTATTTGCTGTAATTCCACTGAGTGTTTTTAGTAAGTTTGTGATTTAATTGAACCTCTCAGGTGATTGTCGTCACTTTGTGTTACTGTGCAGAGTAATCAGAGTTAACTCATCACTAATCTCACCTGGTGGGATGGGACACCAACGCAGGCAGGTCGCAGGAACAACCAGAAGCCACAGACATAACACAAAGAGCAAATTTATTTTTGTTACCTTGCTACTGGGGGATCTCTGAAACAGCACTTAAGCTCCCAGGCAGAGATCACACAAGCAGAGACACAGGTGCTGCAGAATTCACCCCTTGGTGAAGATCAACGAGCCTGCTCATTTCAGCCTCTATATAGGGATTAATACAGGCACAGTTTACCACACTGCTTTGATCTTTGCCTGCAGGAATCTCAAGGATGCATGATAAGGTGCCTTTATGACTTTTTCACAGACCTGTTATCTAAACACAGAGGTTCTACTTGTGATGTATGTGTTTTTCTACATCCCAGATGCAGTCACTGGAGAGTATTTACAATGCTCCTCCTCACCAGTTTTCCATTATTCCCACACAGTATATCTAACCTACTAGTCTTGTGTTCCTTTTAAATAAAGGCACTGATCATGAACTCTTATACAGAAAATTACAGGTCTTTTAAGAGTGCTTTAAAAATATACAGCTTACATTGTGCACTAGATGAGAAGAAATGGAAGATCACACATGAGCTCAATGCCACAGACTCAGTCAGCTGCTGTTTTGAGGAGAGGGTGTCAATGTCTAGTTCACCCTCCCTTCCATTATAGCCAGCATGATACTCTTTTCTGCGGTTTGTCTGTAACTATCTGCAAAACAATTGCAAAAGAAGAACTATTTCATGGTTAAGTTTGGTTCAAAAGCTTACTGTTGGCACTGATGCTTTTGTAATTTCTGAGCCTATGAATTGACAATTCTAATAAAACACTTTTATATCCTCATATTTCCAGGTATAACTATTTTGAGCCTACCAGAACTTAAATAAACCAAAACACACAGTAGTTCTTAGCTATTCAACTGAGCTTTGCAGTTACTATGCACACTGAGTGCTTGCTGTGAACTGGCTTTACAGAACTCAGTGGGAGTTGGAGAACTGGGTCACTCTTGATTTCTGTGCCATCATCTCATTTGGTCCATACCATCACAGCAAGCAAGTTACAATTTATAAATTAAAATTTACTACACACATTACAACCATGCATTCTTCAGCAGCTCTCACTTCAAAGCATACTAATAAATGATCAGCTCTTACTGAAACAAAGCAAGTAGCACCAGCCTTGATTGAAGGATCTTGTACGATTTCAGAAAAACAGAACTGAAAAGTGTGCTGTGAATTATAAACACTAGATGTTTCTCTACTAGTTACATTCTCGTTAGGACGGATTAGGGTAGCCTGGATTCTCTCGCTGTGTTTTCAAACACCTAAACAGGTTCTGCAGGTCATATTTAGTGTTTTGAACTGAAGCACAGTCTCAGCACATTCAGTATTTTGCATGTCTAATCTAAAAAGAGAAAAAATTACTCCAACAGCTGTGGTTGGACTCAGTGATCCTGAGGGTCTCTTCCAACTAAAATGATTCTGTGATTCTATGATTCTATTGACCAGCCTCATATTGCCCATAACAGATAAACATATCTTCTGCACAGTGGAATGTTATTCTAGAAGTGATGAGCATTTGGTCTACTGGAGATGAAATAGTCTTGCTTACTGCACTTGTACCATCATCTCTACAAACCATCATCATTAGGAAAACAATCCAAACCATATAAATGGCTTTGCCATTTATAAGCATGTTTTCTAATTAAAACAAAACAAAACAAACAAAAAATCCCACCCCAACCAAAAGCAAAGTTAGTAATTTTCATTTATATCTCATCAGATTATTGCTTCAAGTAGTAGCTTCCATCACAACAGCCTTGACCAATTCCCAACCAATAAAATATCAACAACTGTATTTCTCTGCTAATCATCTCAAATGGCAATGTCTTGTCAGTGTCTTCACAGTCTTACTGACTGTAACCCCAAAAATAATTTCAAAAGCAATGACTTTCTGGTAGTTCTGGGTTCCCTGTCATGCTCCAGCTGTAAATGCACTGTGGCTTTCCATAGCTCTAGGATTGCTTTCTTTGCCAGTCCAAAATACTTTATTTTCTCCATTGGCATCAACATCCAAAAACATTGTCTTATATCTACTCCCAGACTTAATACACACAACTCTCTCAGTACTTTCCTCCATGGTGAAAATCACTTTAGCTCAATTTTTTCAAAATATTACCACTTAGGGTCTGGAATTAAAATATGTGTAAGTCATAGTTGAGCAATTACTATGTTAAAGGTTTTTAAAACACTAATTCTTATCCTAAACCACAAGATAGGGCTCAAGACTACAGTTTTATGACAGTAGTTTGCCCACCATGGGCAAAACAGACTCTACTTGGGGAAATTTAATTTATTGCCAATCAAGTCAGAGTAGGATAATGAGAAATAAGAACAAATCTAAACCCACCTTTCCTCCACCCTCCTTTCTGCCCAGGCTCAATTTCATTCCTCAGTTCTCTACCTCCTCCCTCCAAACAGCGCAGGGGGATGGGGAATGGGGGTTGTGGTCAGTTCCTAATGCTTTGTCTCTGCCGCTCCTTCCTCCTCATGCTCTACCCCTGGTCCAGTATGGGATCCCTCCCACAGGAGACAGTCTTTCACGAACTGCTCCAATTTGGGTTCTTCAAAAAAACTGTCATTTAGAAGTGTCATCTTCTCTTATTCTAAGCAACAAAAATGAACCATTTCTCAATTGGATTGTAACATGAGATGAAAAGTAGAATTTGTACGACAACTGGCGATGACCAGCTCAGTGGTTGGACTGAGAAGAACCTCTGAAGCACTTCCCAAAGCCAAACTTGCACCAACAAAAGGTCACGGTCACTGTTTGGTGGTCTGCTGCCAGTCTGATCCACTACAGCTTTCTGAATCCTGGCGAAACCATTACATCTGAGAAGTATTCTCAGCAAATCAATGAGATGCACTAAAAACTGCAATGCCTGCAGCTGCAATTGGTCAACAGAAACGGCCCAATTCTTCTTCATGGCAACACCCGACTGCATGTCACACAACCAATGCTTCACAAGTGGAACGAATTGGGCTATGAAGTTTTGCCTCATCCACCATATTCACCTGACCTCTTGCCAACCACCTACCATTTCTTCAAGAATCTTGACAACCTTTTGAAGGGAAAATGCTTCCACAACCAGCGGGATGCAGAAAATGCCTTTCCAACAGTATGTCAAATCCCGAAGCATGGATTTTTATGCTACAGAAATAACGGATTTCTTGTTGGCAAGAATGTGTTGATTGTAATGGTTCCTATTTTGATAAATAAAGATCTGTTTGAGCCTAGTTATAATGATTTAAAATTCACAGTCCAAAACTGCAATTACTTTTGCACCAACCTAACATCATCCTGGGCATTTGGGTTCCTGGCTGCAACCCCAGCTGGTGCAGTGTATATAAAGTTCAACCACACCAGCAGTTCTGATGTGGACCTCCAGAACTGTGGATTCCCAACACTTCAAATCACGGGGTCTTTGGTGCTCACTGGGTCATGTTTCTTCATGAGATCTCATGTGTGCTTGTTTGACTGAAAGCAAGTTAATTTTCTTCATGCAGTTAGAAAACTTTTATTTTTCACAGTTAGCATGGTCATTGCTTGGATTTAGTTTGAGAACAAGAAAATAACACCCTGGGACAGAAATAATATTTTTCTCCAAGTAAGTTTCCAGTGTTTTTGAGTTGGAACAAAGAGAATGTATGTCACTGTTTACTGCAGGGTGACAATAAACCATGGCAGATGCTCTCTGTTAACCCCCTGCCCTCCCCACTAGGAAAGTGTCCTGATTTTGTTAAAAAACAAGTTTCTCTTTTAGTGAATTTGCCTGTCAGCTAAAGCCTTCATATTAGCTGCATTTTCCTGGAGAACCAGATAAATGTTTTGGTAAACATAGCAATGGAATGCGAAGTTATGATAACAATTGATGCACATCTCGCAAGAGGGGTAACGAGAAACAGGTGACCAAGGAACTGACCAAAGGAGTATAACATCCCATTCACGTGAATACTTCATATAAAAGTGGGAGATCACGAGGATCTCGTCCCTTTTCCTTCTTTTCCTTTTGCTTATGGCTGACATTAGGAGAGGACCTTGCTAGTCGTCCCTGCAAACTGAGGCCTAGTGAGAGACTGAATCCAGCTCTGGTTGGCTGCAGAGTCCAATCCAGGACTTCGGGTGCCGGCTCTGCAGTTGCCGAGACTTTCAAGATTGGTTTTGTATATTTTGTATTATTTTCTCTATTCTTATTAGTAGCATTAGTAAAACATTTTTACTTTTTCCAACTCTCTTCTCTCTGTCCTTCTTTTCCTCCCGATCACCTGTCCTTAGTGGGAAGGGGGGAAAAGGAGGGGTAAAGGTGGGAAGGGGGGGAAGAGGGGGTTAACAATACATCTGTCACAGTTTTATTGTCATTCTGCAATCAAAACCCTCAACAGATAATTTTCGCCCAATGTAGGGCAGAGAAAGGGTTAAAATTTGGCACTAAAAAGGGGTAAATTGGGAGATTTTTGACTTTGCTGCTGCTCTGATGTACCTTTCAATTTTCTTGGCACAGTGCCAACTCATAGAGTTGTGATATTCGCGGGTCTGTTTGCTTTGGACATTATTTAGTGGTATTAAGGCAGAGTGAATTACATTGGTTTAAAAATGTTGTGGCATAAGTTGTATCAGTTATTTTTTACATTGTGCTCGGTGGTACCATACCTGTGCTGGGCATTCTTTCTGAATCAAAGTATTCATTATATAACAACAAGAAATTGGACGATGGTTATGATGATACTGTGTGGTTTGGCACTAGTTTATTTCATTATACTGCAGCCGCTAATGAATTTCTACTCGTTTCTGCTTTACCTTGAAAAACCTCCGGGAGAGATAAAAGACCAATACGGCTATGTGTTTACTAATTGGTTGAGTGAATCTTTAGAAAGGCTGACTAACAATACTTTAGTTTCTTCGCTAGGACAGTTTGCAAATGTTTTAGAGAGCTTGGAATATCCTTGGAGCTTTGATAGAACTATGATGGTGCTATTTGGTTTGCTGAATGTGTGTCAGTTTGTGTTACTGTTAAGAGAAATGAGGTTAAATAGGAGGTTTGCGTCTCTTTTTACTCCCGAGATCTGCGGTGTGTCTTCAGAAGTTTTAGCAAAAGGCACTCCTAGCCGCCCGAGAAAAAGCAAAACAGTAAAAGCTGCTGCTGCAGCCACTGCCCACCCCATCACAGACACTGCTGCTTTGCAGGCCCAAGCTACAACTTCCCTGCAAAACTTGACTGCCAAGGTCGCTGCAGATAATGTTACTTCTCCAGCCTCAAAGGCTAACAAGGCAGCCCCTCCTTCCTCACACACTGTGCACTGTTGCTGCTGTAACCATAACAATCATTGCAATTATGCCCATGCCAGTGACAGTCATTCAGACTCTGGAAATGAATCAAATGATGGTGAACCCATATCAGCATCAGTTGCCAGTTGTAAGAAAGTCACTAGAAAGCCTACTCGTGCAGCAGGTGATGGCACAGGGCCAACATCAACCCAAGGGGCATCATCAGTGCAGGGAGGAGATGAAGTGACCACCACTCGGTCCTTTTCTCCAGGTGAGCTGAGAGATCTGCGAAAAGACTTTAGTCGTCGTGAAGGCGAGAATATTTTAACCTGGCTGCTCTGATGCTGGGACAATGGGGCAGAAACAATTGAATTAGAAGGTGGTGAAGCCAGGCAGCTGGGATCTCTGTCAAAAGATTCCACCATTGATAGGGCAATTTCAAGAGACCCTAATGTCACTACCCTCTGGACCCAACTCCTGGCAGCTATGAAAGTAAGATTTCCCTACAAGGAAGATTGTATATCCAAGTTAGGGAAATGGAATACCATGGAGAGAGGTATCCAATTCCTGAGAGAATTAGCTGTGTGAGAGATCATCTATTTTGGACCAAACAGCCAAGAGAGGATGGACCCAGATAGAATCAACTGTACACGACCTCTGTGGCGCAGATTTGTACAAAGTGCACCACCTGCATATGCTAAGTCATTGGCAGGAATGGTCTGGTCAGCTGGAAGTGTACAAAATATTACTGAAGTGATTGAGCAGCTCCGGAACTTTGACGACAGCCTTGCTGGTTCTCTACGGGCTTGTGTCTCTGCTATGGAGAAACTGTGTGAAAAATCTGATGACCGGTTTGAAAAGCTGTTGCAAGAAATCAAAGAACTCGGAGAAGACACGTACCATTCACGACCTGTACGAACCTATGTTTCAGCTATTAGGAGAAGGTGTTTCCAACCTCGAGAGAGGACAGAGGCAGTGCACAAAAAGAGGTTCACTGTGGTTCTTGTACGTGAACAGGGAGAACACATGAATAGATGGCATGGAAGACCTACTTCAGAACTTCAAGAACGAGTACGTGAGATAAAAGGAAAAACTCCTAGGAAGATGGCTGCTCCAGTTTACAAAAGGAGCAGAAGAGATTCTGATGTTCTTGAAGGAACCTCTAATTCACACCCAGAGACTGTGCAAAACAAAAATTAGAGGTGCCCTGCCTCCAACCGGGTGGAGGAAACAGACTGTACAAATACAGTGGCCTGGTACAACACGCCCCCAGGAGTACAAAGCTTTAGTGGACACCGGTGCTCAGTGCACAATAATTCCTTCTAATTGTAAAGGAATGCAATCCATCAATATTGTTGGAGTGACTGGGGGATCCCAGGAACTGACTGTTGTAGAGGCTGAAATGAGCCTAACTGGAAAAAACTGGCAAAAGCATCCCATTGTGACTGCTCCAGATGCTCCCTGCGTCCTTGGTATAGACTACCTCAGGAGAGGGTATTTTAAGGACCCAAAAGGGTATAGGTGGGCATTTGGTATAGCAGCTGTGGACACTGAGAATATTGAACAGCTGTCTGATTTGCCTGGTCTTTCAGATGACCCTTCTGTTGTAGGACTGCTCATGGTTGATGATCAGCAGGTGCCAGTTGCTACTATGACGGTGCATTGCTGGCAATATCGCACCAATCAAGACTCTTTGGTTCCTCTCCAGAAGTTGATCCGTCAATTGGAAAGCTAGGGTGTGATTAGTAAGACTCGTTCACCTGCTGATTGTCAACAGGTGTACTTATACAATCAATACCACAAAGAAACAACTCTAACAACAACAAAGTCAATAGTGTCTATAGTTCGTGATTAAGTGTTTTGCAAGCCACTCTGTTGTGTGAGTACTAAAGCTGAAAGTGTTTATGTATCTTTAGGTTAGCAATTGCAGACAGGATTCAATCATTCTTTCAAGTGATGACAATAATTAATCTATATTTATCAAATAAGTCTCACCTTTTTAAACTCTTTTAGTGACTGCAGCACAACACTTCAATCACATATTGCAACATAACATAGAAACATACAAATATAACAATTGCTAATACAATAATGACAATCAGTTTCTTAATCTATGTCTGTAAATCAGGAATCCAGGACACTAATCATGTCCAAACTTCTTGAAATCTGTAAGAGTTGTTGCTTTTCTGTACCTCATGCAAGACTGTAGTCTGTTTCCAAATCTCCTCTAATTCAGTTATGATTCTTTCAGACTGATCAACATTTGAATGAGGTGTTTTCCCAAGATATATTAATAGGGAGGGGTATTCCTAATATAAGAGCTCCTTTATTTGAATTCTCTAGGTAATATGTGCATCCTCAGCAACTGGTCTTGTCAACTATTTGCATAGTTTTCCGGATCATCATAAAATGTACATTTTGGGTCCATGGATTCTCCTGATTTAACAGTGGACTTACTATACCGTACAGCAAACAAAGACTTACGTAACTGTAATATATGTTTAAACAAATGCATACAAAGAAAACAAGCTAATATTAATGCTACAATGAATATTAACAAACCTCCTTGAGTACAATCAAATTCTGTATAAGATTCTATTTCAGTCCAAGTGCAGTTCATTAAGCTTTCTTAAGTTTTAGTGTTAAAGGAGTGGTCTCTTCTGATTTCTACCCAGTCTCTGTAGTTTTCTTTAATCTAGTGTGGTGAATCTAGGACTTGACTCCCTTATGTTTCACAGTGTTAGTTGCCAACAGTACTGTACAGAGCCTTCTCCACTGTTCTTTCAAGGTTTGTCCTTTCAGGTCTGTCACAGAGGCACCCCGAGGCTAATTTAAGGGACAACAGGGTCCAAAACAACTTTTATTAAACCGGTGAGAAACAGGGTTTTAGCACTCCAAAAGTGACTTAAATATAGGTTCGGGTATCAGTTGAGGAAAATTATTAAGGGGCAGCAACTAGTACAACAGGCGGTCCACAGAGTGCATGCACGTGGCTTCACCCAAAACAATGCCGGAACCACCCCCGAGTCCCAGAGGAGTACACACTTGCCTGAACATGGTGCGGGATTATTCTTAAAGAGATACAGGTAAAGCGTACGCTCACGATTCTGCGAGGGTAAATTTATAATACACTCACAATTCTGCAAGGGTTAATTTACTTACACGTGTGAATGTGCACGGAATACTACACGTGCTTATGTGGAAGCACGGGAGGAAAATACACTCACGATTGTGCGAGGATAAATTTAAAATACACTCGCAATTGTGCGAGGAAATAAAGTACGTGTGCAAATGTGCACGGAATAAAGTTACACTCGCGATTGTGCGAGGAAATAATTTAAAGTACGCGTGCAAATGTGCACGGAATATAAATACACTCGCGATTGTGCGAGGAAATAATTTTATACGTGCTTGTATTAAGCACGGGAAGTTACACGTGCATATGTGCACGGAAAGGATAAATATACTCGCAATCCTGCGAGGGGTTTTACTCACACCCGTGGCGGCAAGGCAAGCGGAGTCTCCATCCCGGGGTGGGGGGCTCTCGACAGCAGCATCTTCAGCTCGCAGCTCCGAGAGACCGGCGACAATGGGCCTAGTCTTGACGAGAGAGTCCTGGTTTTATACTGGCTGATCAGACCTGACTGTAGGCATTCTAGAAGCTTCTCTGCATCCCCACACCGTGTGTGGGGTGCCCCTGAAGCCTCCAAACATCCCCCACACTGGTCACAGGTGCCCAGCGGCTCACTGGCGCCTCGGCAATCCCTTCTCCTAATGGCCCTGGCCAGGGTGTTCTGGGCCAAACAAAAGAAGCTGTTAGTTTCAAGTAGCAGAGAGAGGGAGATGTGCCTACTCCCTCCATACTGAAGGAGGTGGGGGGAGAGAGGGGGGTTTGCATTCTGCCACAAGGTCCAAGGATAGACTGGATCTCCAGGTCAGAAGGGAGGCACAGGCACATCCAATGCCACAGGTTCTTTCTCCTGGATATACCTATGTAATAATGAGAAAGGTTTTTTTTCCAAAGACAACATATATTCAATCAGCATTTGGTTCCTCAAAATTTTGATTTCGATCAGTTTTTCCTGTCAAGTTTACTGAATAGGGTCTCCCATACAATATTTCAAAATTACTTACTTTTTGTCTTTTTTTTTTTTTAAGTCGTGAATTCTCAGTAAAATAATTAGCAATACATCTATCCACTTTACATTAATTTCCTGAAAAAATTTAGCTAATTGTCCTCTTTTTTACATTGATTCATTCTTTCTACCTTTCCACTAGACCGATCCCAGCTTACCCCCAGAAGAGTAAAAATAGTCCATATTATTTCTGCTATAAAATGTGAAACAGCCAAACCTTGGTATGATTTTATTCAATAATTTCTTTGCTACTTCTCTAGCTTTGTTGGTCTGGCATGGGAAAGCTCCAGGCCATCTAGAAAATTCAGAAATTTTCCTCAAGGGTCAGTACGGGGACCAGTAATATTCAATATATTCATCAATGACTTGGATGAGGGAATAGAGTGCACTGTCAGCAAGTTTGCTGATGACACCAAGCTGGGAGGAGTGGCTGACATGCCAGAAGGCTGTGCTGCCATCCAGTGAGACCTGGACAGGCTGGAGAGTTGAGCAGGGAAAATTTTAATGAAATATAACAAGGGAAAGTGTAGAGTCTTGCATCTGGGTAGGAACAACCCCACGTTCCAGTATAAATTGGGGAATGACCTATTAGAGAGCAGCGTAGGGGAAAGGGACCTGGGGGTCCTGGTGGACAGCAGGATGACCATGAGCCAGCATTGTGCCCTTGTGGCCAGGAAGGCCAATGGCATCCTGGGGTGTCTTAGAAGGGGGGTGGTTAGTAGGTCCAGAGAGGTTCTCCTTCCCCTCTACTCTGCCCTGGTGAGACCACATCTGGAGTATTGTGTCCAGTTCTGGGCCCCTCAGTTCCAGAAGGACAGGGAACTGCTGGAGAGAGTCCAGTGTAGGGCAACAAAGATGATTAAGGGAGTGGAGCATCTCCCTTATGAGGAAAGGCTGAGGGAGCTCTTTAGTTTGGAGGAGAGGAGACTGAGGGGTGACCCCTGCGTCTCCCTGACAAAACAGGTCAGTGCACGCTGGACCCCCATTGGCACCCTCCCCCCTGCTGCCTCAGCAAGCTGGACTGGGCAAGGCTTTTATTAGTGTCTCATCTGGTGCGCTACGACTGTTATCCCAAAAACAGTGTTCTTTACCTAGTGTGCATACAAAAGAGCCAAGTTTAGTACACCAAGATGAGACACAGCCTATCACAGAGTTGCTCAAGTCTGAATGCCGGAATACAGCTAGCATGCTAGAAAGAAAAATAACAGCTACTACACACAACATTTTACCATCACATTCGTGCAGTAAAGAACTAAAGTACTCATGATCTTCTGTATTATCACAAAACGCACATTTTGAGTCCATGGATTCTCATTATTTAACAGTCTGTGAACTCACCATACCACACAACAAAGACCTACTGAAACTGCAACATGCTTAAACAGATACTCACAAAGAAAACAGGTTAATGAGGAAAGCATCTTGCAGACTTCAGCAAGTTTTCTATGACCTGTGTGTCATCAGTTAATTCTCTCTCAGCTTGTTGAAGTTCAAACTGTTCCACCTGTAAAACTGTCTGTAATGATCTAATGATCTCTTGTAGAGATGTATTTTGTCCTGCTCTTTCGCCTTAAAAATAACATTAATTGCAACAAAGTATTATACTTCAAGGTTCTATCCTCCAGCCCCTTTTCCCATTCATCTAACTTACACAGCGGCCACCATTGATCATAATATTTCACAAGATCTTCCTTCTTCATATTTCCAAGTACTGTCCTATGTTTTAAAACACCTCCCAATATCGATTTCTTAGGAACACTACTGAAAACAGTTATTTCCGACCCCATCTCATAAGTAAAAACCATGAGAAGAGGGAGGGAGGGAGGGGAAGCACAGGGGTGCTTGCAGCGAGAGTGGGAAAAGTGGGGAGAAGGTTTTACGGTGCACTTATATAATCAATACCACAAAGAAACAACTCTAACAACAACCAGTAAAACAATTAACTCACATTCCTGACAAGTTGCTTGATTTTCAGAGGGGCAATACACAGAAGCACATAATATGTACTGCAAAACTCGCAGATAACACATCGATAGCAAACATTAGCATTCTCTACTGCTAATTTCAACACTACTGCGTCCTTAGCTTCTAAGTTTTCAACCTGCTTATTGATGGCCTCTTGAAGATGGTCGATAAATTGCATGTAATTCTCACTGGGACCCTGATTAATAGTTGTAAATGGTTTGGCTGCTTTGTGGGTTTCAGGCACCTTTATCACAGCTTGATATGCAAGGTCTGCTGACTGCCTCAGGTTTTCAGAACCTAATAGCGCCTGTAATTATGGTGTGCCAATTAGTGTCTCTTCCAAGAGCTGGGGGATACCCACCCCTTTCAACGAATCCCCATCGTTCCACCCTAAATGATCTATAGCTGTTACATTGCATAGGTCTAATTTTGCTTGAGTCTTTCATGGTTTTTATTTGATCTCGGGGCAACACGTACACATACTCCTTTTCCTTTTAACTTTTCAAGAAAATGCTTCGGACCCTCATCCTCATCTGAGTCATCAGATAACGTGGACTTGAATGGTGCTGGAGAATCATTAGTAACAGGGGGGTTCGGAACAGTGCACTTTTTTGTGGTGGTTGGTTTTTGTTTTTGTTTTTCTTTTCCAAATCTAGCCCAGGGAAGCCACCCCCCTGCGCTGTCTCTGCCTGTTCCCGTTGCTTTTTTAATCCTCTCAAAGTCTCTAGCAACAAGTGCCATGTCGTTAGCAGTTCAGTTGTTTCTATGCATCTTTGGGTAGTGCTTTGCCCCATAGTAACATCCTTCGTAAAGTCAATTCCATAAGGCTAATACCCTGCTTCTTCAGAAGCAACTTCCATGTAGATAATATAGTACCCTCTTTTTTAGATAAGTTCCACCCCCCACCCCCCCCCCGCCCCGTTCCTAGTAGCTCACCAACTCTTGGTGTGGTGTCTTTTCAAGGATCCGGACCTTTGGCAGCTCCCCCCTGCTGCTCTATCAGCTGTACTGGGCTCCGTCTCCCCAGCTTGTCTTTGGCCTCATATCTGCTCTGTAAAGGTAGCTGAGAAGGTAAAGAGAGGTTCCTGTTACAACTCCATGCAGTAACTTGCTTTGACACATCCCTTACCCTCGTAATGCTGCCTTCCCTGGCACAAAACAGATCCTGGAACTGCCTCTGGTGTGGCCATGCTGAGTTGGCTTGTGTGCATCAGTGATGGCAGAGCACAGCTGCATTGGTCAATCTTCCTCTCAGACTCTCAGATTCTCCTCAGTTTGCCCACCTCCTCCTGAAGCTTGGCCACCAGGCAGGGCAGTTGATCTACCTGGGCACACCTCCCACGGGCTTGCTTGCTATTGCCCTCCATCTTCTGGAATATCCCCACACACACCCCGCAGACTGAAGCCTGTGTGAACGCATGCTTTGATAGGAGCTCTGTCTGTGTTGGTTCTACCAGGTGCTAGAAGCTAAGGAGAAGCAGAAGACACGGCTGTTTACCACACACCTGCCCGCTGGGAAATATATATATGCCCATTGCAATCAACTGGGCTGCTTGTTTTAGCCTGTTTGAATCACTCGCACTGCTGGGTACCGGCTCCGCCCCTTGCTGGATCGTCCAATCAGCAGGTCGATCAGGGAACGCCCCCTATTCAGTCATAGTCTCTCCCTGTCCTTGTGAATCCCTTGTGCGTCTCTCACTGCTGCTTGCTGCCGCCGCTGCTGGTGCTCCTCGAGCTGCTCTGGTGTCCATTGCAATCCTGTTCATAATATCACTGCCTTCTTTTAGAGCTATGCAAATCACTTTTATTTAAAATGGTTTTAGAGTCACCATTTTATTTCAGTAATTTATATACTGTTCCTAGAGTTGTGATCATGGCTCTCAGTCATATTTGTGCACAGGAAAAGTGGGGTATGGCTGAGAGGTGAGTTGGTTGCTCCAAGTTCTTCACTCAGCTCCAGGCCTCCAGTGAAACTTTGGACAAAGTCCAGGTCTTCCTTCCTTGGCTTCTTGATGTTAGCTGTTTTCAGATACACAGTTCTCTTACAATAGTAGCTGGTACAACAGGGATATAACCTCAGTGAGGTCTATAGGTGTTTCTATAATCTAATTAATACAATTTAATTGTAGGATACCTGTTTGTAAATGGTACTCAAGCAACGTCCATGCTTTTGCAGCCACACACTATTACAGTATCACAGCATCACAGTATGTTTGGGATTGGAAGGGACCTCAAAAGATCATCTAGTCCAATCCCCCTGCTGGAGCAGGAACGCCTAGGTGAGGTCGCACAGGAATGTGTCCAGGCGGGCTTTGAATGTCTCCAGGGAAGGAGACTCCACAACCTCCCTGGGTAGCCTGTTCCAGTGCTCTGTTACCCTCACTGAGAAGAAGTTCTTTCTCAAATTTAAGTGGAACCTCTTGTGTTCCAGCTTGATCCCATTGCCCCTTGTCCTATCATTGTTTGCCACTGAGAAGAGCCTGACTCCATCCTCGTGGCACTCACCCTTTATATATTTATAAACATTAACAAGGTCACCCCTCAGTCTCTCCTCTTCTCCAAACTAAAGAGCCCCAGCTCCCTCAGCCTTTCTTCATAAGGGAGATGCTCCACTCCCTTAATCATCTTTGTTGCCCTACGCTGGACCCTCTCCAGCAGTTCCCTGTCCTTCTTGAACTGAGGGGCCCAGAACTGGACACAATATTCCAGATGGGGTCTCACCAGGGCGGAGTAGAGGGGAAGGAGGACCTCTCTCGATCTACTGACCACCCCCCTTGTAATACACCCAAGGATGCCATTAGCCTTCCTGGCCACAAGGGCACAGTGCTGGCTCATGGTCATCCTGTTGTCCACCAGGACCCCCAGGTCCCTTTCCCCTACACTACTCTCTAAGAGGTCATTCCCCAACCTATACTGGAACCTGGGGTTGTTCCTGCCCAGATGCAGGACTCTACACTTTCCCTTGTTAAATTCCATCAGGTTATCCCCCGCCCAACTCTCCAGCCTGTCCAGGTCCCGCTGGATGGCAGCACAGCCTTCTGGCGTGTCAGCCACTCCTCCCAGCTTAGTGTCATCAGCAAACTTGCTGATAGTACACTCAATTCCCTCGTCTAAATCGTTAATGAATATATTGAATAATATTGGCCCCAGTACTGACCCCTGAGGCACTCCACTAGATACTGGCCTCCAACTGGACTCCGCACCATTGACCACCACTCTCTGGCTTCTCTCTTTAAGCCAGTTTGCAACCCACCTCACTACTCTATTGTCTAGACCACACCTCCTCAATTTAGCTGTGAGGATGCTGTGAGGGACTGTGTCAAAGGCTTTACTGAAGTCAAGATAGACCACATCCACCGCTCTGCCATCATCCATCCATCCACCTTGTTACATACTCATAAAAGGCTATGAGGTTGGTCAAGCATGACTTACCCTTGGTAAAGCCATGCTGACTGCCCCTAATGACCCTCTTATCCCTGATGTGCCTTGAGATGACACCAAGGATAAGCTGTTCCATTACTTTCCCAGGGACAGAGGTGAGGCTGACCGGTCTATAATTACCCGGGTCCTCCTTCTTGCCCTTTTTGAAGACTGGAGTGACATTTGCTTTCCTCCAATCCTCGGGCACCTCTCCTATATCATAACAGCTCCTTGAGAACCTAACAGGCATTGGTTGTCTGATGTTTGCTGTATACTTCTAAGTTCTAATTGTGAATTTGCAGATTCTCTCTTAATACATACCCTTCAATAAACTATTAATATTTGTATAAACATAGATTCATTCATAAATACATAATGTATGCTAGGGAATAGACTGCCTTAGCTTATTGAATTATTTGGTATACTGCTTCTTACAGAACTTGTTTAGAAAGTGCTTATATAGAACTTGCTTAGTATAACTCAGAATAAGTAACTAAGTTTGCTTAGGCCACAAACTGTGAACTTTCGAACTTTCTGCCTAGAAGGGCCCCAGCATCTGTTCGAGCTAGAAGGGAGCTTTTGATAGTGAGCAGGAGTAAAGGAATGGAATGGCATGTCTAAAAGAAGACGAGAAACAGGAGAACGTTTTGATTATTGCCACGGACTTATTTTTCTCCCCAGCTGCAGGTGCAAAATAGCAACTGATGAACAGAACTTAGACTGCTGTTGGTAAAAGACAAACAACTGCCCACAGACACATGAAACAAGCGTGTGCTCCTGTATTTTCCTCAAACTTCTCTGAGTTTTAACACTCAGAGAGATGTTTTGGTGAGGTGGAATTAAAGGATAAAGTTTTGGGTATGTTCCATTAACTGGGTAGGAAATGAGTGGCTTGTGAGAAAGATGATGACAGCACCATGTTTGGAGGTGTTAGTCCTATCTGTGAGAGAATATTTGATTTTCTCAGGTTGTAGCCAGGTAAAATCCTTACTGTATAAGAAATACTCTGGACACATTTTTTGTTTCCTTTTTTTGTGCATGTGAGTGGTATATTCACTGTCTTATACATAATCGGAGAGGGCTCTGTGCTCCTGTACTACAGGACTGGTATTCTGATCACTTTAAAAAAAAATCCCTGAACTATTAGAAAAGCACTGTCAGTATAGATGTGGATCTAGGTGGTCCAGAAGTTTGACTAAGTAGTTTCAGCTGCTGGTTACAGGTTTTTATATGCTTTATACTAGTAATTTTACAAAATTGGTGCTGATTTGAACCAGCATTTTGTGGTATATCTCACTGGTGTTTTCCTATTTGTACTATTAGAGTTCTGCAAAAGTCTTCCTTTATAAAAAAGATCTTCATTTAGGAAAAAAAAATCATATTATTTTCAAAATAACTTTCCTACATGCTAGCATTGCACAGAGCAATGTGATCAAAAGGCCTAGTTTTGCTCTGTTATGCCTATGTGAAATACAGTCACTTCCCAGTGTAATGACATAATTGAAAGTACAGTACAGTTCAAAAACTTGTGAGCGTATATGAAATATTCCTCCTAATCTGTTAAATCTGAAACATAAGGAAAGACACATTGAAAGTTGTCTTTATCTATGTCAGCTCATGATAATTTGGGAGGTGCTGTCCGGCTAACCCTAGTTTCTAAGTTAACCTTCTGAAAATGGGCAATGTTAGGTACCACCATATTTTCTGAGCCCAGACACTAACAAAGGGCAACATTTTCCTCTCCTTCTTTCAGGAACTGGTGTTGAAAGCCAACATCATTCTGAATGACAGAACAATTAGCGTGTCAGCAGAGACAATAGTCAGTGAACCAACTGAAGGACAATGTGTTTATTTATTTCCCACTCAGAGACATAGTCTTCCCAGGTGGAGACTCTGAAAACATTCCTACTAAAGCCGATGCAGATTTTACTTTGGTGAGGGATTGGTGGTCTATTCTGGGAGGAGTGGCTGACACGCCAGAAGGCTGTGCTGCCATCCAGCAAGACCTGGACAGGCTGGAGAGTTGAGCGGGGGATAACCTGATGGAATTTAACAAGGGAAAGTGTAGAGTCCTGCATCTGGGCAGGAACAATCCCAAGTTCCAGTATAGGTTGGGGCATGACCTCTTAGAGAGCAGTGTAGGGGAAAGGGACCTGGGGGTCCTGGTGGACAACAGGATGACCATGAGCCAGCACTGTGCCCTTGTGGCCAGGAAGGCTAATGGCATCCTTGGGTGTATTACAAGGGGGGTGGTCAGTAGATCGAGAGAGGTCCTCCTTCCCCTCTACTCCGCCCTGGTGAGACCCCATCTGGAATATTGTGTCCAGTTCTGGGCCCCTCAGTTCAAGAAGGACAGGGAACTGCTGGAGAGGGTCCAGCGTAGGGCAACAAAGATGATTAAGGGAGTGGAGCATCTCCCTTATGAAGAAAGGCTGAGGGAGCTGGGGCTCTTTAGTTTGGAGAAGAGGAGACTGAGGGGTGACCTTGTTAATGTTTATAAATATATAAAGGGTGAGTGCCACGAGGATGGAGTCAGGCTCTTCTCAGTGGCAAACAATGATAGGACAAGGGGCAATGGGATCAAGCTGGAACACAAGAGGTTCCACTTAAATTTGAGAAAGAACTTCTTCTCAGTGAGGGTAACAGAGCACTGGAACAGGCTGCCCAGGGAGGTTGTGGAGTCTCCTTCCCTGGAGACATTCAAAGTCCGCCTGGACACATTCCTGTGCGACCTCACCTAGGCGTTCCTGCTCTAGCAGGGGGATTGGACTAGATGATCTTTTGAGGTCCCTTCCAATCCCAAACATACTGTGACACTGTGATACTGTGAAATGAATCCAAACATTTAAGAGAAAGCAACACAAGCTGCACCAAGAGCACCACTGTCTCCATACGGAGACAATTCTCTCTTTCTGAGACCATTCACTTTTTCTGGATGTTTATTTTCCAAGCTGAACACATGTAAATGATAAAATAGAGTGGCGGCTGTAAAGTTAGAAGAGCTGCATAAGACAGCGTGCTAACATAGTCTGTCAGAGAAGACTCACAAATAGCATCACACAACCTTTTAATTAAGTTACAAAGTGAACTCAGAATTATTACGCTGTCTAAACATCCTCTCTTGTTCTTCAGTTTTCAAATGCTGCTTTGGATAAACATCATACTACAAGTAACAGCACTGAACCCTCTTCATGTTTATGAAATATACCTTTTCTACTGAGAACTAATATACAAATCTTCTGTAAATCAGTTCATCTAAGAAAGACAGTTCTCTTTTGACCACTGAAAACACCATTTCTAAGCTATTTCAATTAGATGATATCACTAGATGTGATCAGAGAAGCAGCACAGGGCACTACAAAGACAAGTCTTGCTTTTTTATGTATTTCATTGGGATACTGCTGTATGGTGCAGTGGCTTTATTTTTAGAAGTGTTGTCATCTGTATCAGTAAGGATGAAGTCATTTTCCCTAGGGGAATCTGTGAGGAAGCATTAGCTAGGAAGGCATCCATGTATGAAACTGTAATCTGTTGAATCTCCAAAACAGTGTCATTTAGTAATCTCTCATACTTATCATTTGTAAAGATAGGCCTATATTGCAATGGGGAAGGGGCATCTACAGAAAATGCAAGGAGCTCTACAAGCACAACCGCCTTCCAGAGTCTGTATTTGGTGGAAATCCTGGATATGTAGTGGAGCTCACAGGTAACCAGCCAGCCTCTGTGGGCATATAGATATACTCAGTCTTATTTGGGGGAATTTTATCCCCGACACAGTTAATCACAAGTGTTTGGTTAAGAGAAGAAAGGGCAGGTGAAGATTCCATCAGAAGCCACAGGTGGCACTGTGCTCAAAAAAAAATCCCTTCTTTAGCAACTTCGGTGGATAAACCTTCTTCCTGTGGTGGAAAAACCTGCTCTGTGAGACAACTAGAGCAGATTAGGGTGAACACTGATAAGGCAAGCAAAAGAAACAGCACTGGTTGTCTTTTGGCTGCTCAAAAACAGGACAGCAGTCCCTTGCTGTTAGACTGGGGCTGTTCCTTAACAGAATCCTACGTGCCAGCTCAGCACAGCGCTGCTGAGAGTTGGGGCCAAGGAGGGCAGGATACCTGGGGACAGGAAGGCACACAGCATGGGACAATGAGCACTCGTGTAGCTCTTTCACTTTTCTGAGAAAGCAAAACCAGAAAGGGTGCATTGGCAAACTGTACGGAAAACCTCAGTGCTTGTGGTGTCGCCCCATTGTGTGTTTTGCTCTGCATGCAATAAAACAAAGTTGTTGGCATCTCTGGATTTCAAATGTTGCCTTCCACAGCTTGCTCACACCCTCAGCCAATAGTCTCAGCAGTGCTGACCACTCTTCCCTGCATCATATAACCTCAAGCCTTCACTCCCCTAGAGATGCTAATGAAAACTAATCAGCTGAATGAAAGGGTGTTTACCAAAACTGAAAAAGTGACCAGTCCCCTTAAACAAGAACCCTCTTGTTTACAGAGAATTCACATGTAAACCTATTAACACATGTGTGCAACATGCAGAGGTTTAAAATGAAGGAGAATCATAGAATAATTTAGGTTGGAAAAGACCCTCAAGATCATCTAGTCCAACCATTAACCTAACACCACCAAGCCCACCACTAAACCATGTCCCGAAGCACCACATCTACGTGTCTTTTAAACACCCCCAGGGATGGTGACTCCACCACTTCCCTGGGCATTCTGTTCCACTTCTTGACAACCCTTTCCGTGAAGAAATTTTTCCTAATATCCAGTCTAACGCCCCCCCCCCCCCATCCCCCCGGGGGGGGCAACTTGAGGCCATTTCTTATTGTCCTATCATTTGTTACTTGAGACAAGAGACCAACACCCACCTCACTACAACCTCCTTTCAGGTAGTTGTACAGAGCGTTAAGGTCTCCCCTAAGCCTCCTTCTCTCCTGGCTAAACAGCCCCACTTCCCTCAGCTGCTGCTCATAAGACCCTTCAGCAGCTTCATTGCTCTTCTTTGGACTTGCTCCAGCATCTCAATGTCTTTCTTGTAGTGAGGGGCTCAAAACTGAACACAGTTAGATTCAGCCTCACCAGTGCTGAATAGAGGGGGACAATCACTTCCTTAGTCCTGCTGCCCACACTATTTCTGATACAAGCCAGGATGCTATTGGCCTTCTTGGCCACGTGGGCAAACTGCTGGCTCATATTTAGATGGCTGTCAACCAACACCCCCAGATCCTTTTCCACTGGGCAGTTTTCCAGCCACTCTTCCCTGAGCCTGTAGCATTGCATGGGGTTGTTGTGACCCAAGTGCAGGACCCATCATTTAGCCTAGTTGAATCTCATACAACGGGCCTCGGTCCATCAATCCAGCCAGTCCAGATGCCTCTGTAGAGCCTTCCTACCCTCAGTTACATCAACACTCCCGCCCAACTTGATGTCATCCGCAAACTTACTGAGGGTGCACTCGATCCCCTCGTCCAGATAAGTCATAAAGATATTAGAGGCTGAGATCACTGTGAATTCCAGCAGGACCTCTATGCCATGTCATAAAGCACTTAATGCACTCCACCACTGGCATGTCAAAAAGAATTTTCAAGGGTCTAAGGGATGTACAGAGAGCTCTTTGGTAAGACAGGTGAAGAAAGCATGTGTATTTCTTGTTAAAAATTGTTGGTGTGACTAGATGCAGGAATTTCACAGAATCACAGAATAGCTGGGGTTGGAAGGGACCTCTGGAGATCATCTAGTCCAACCCACCTGATAAAGCAGGTTCACCTAGAGCAGATCACACAGGAATGCATCCAGGTGGGTTTTGAGGAGACTCCACAACCTCTCTGGGCAGCCTCTTTCAGTGCTCTGTCACCCTCAAAGTAAAGAAATTTCTCCTCATATTCAGATGGAACCTCCTATGCTTCAGTCTGTGCCCATTGCCCCTCATCCTATCGTTGGGCACCACTGAAAATACTCTGGTCCCATCCTCTTGACACCCACCCTTGAGATAGTTATAAGCATAAATGAGATCCCCTCTCAGCCTTCTCTTCTTCAGGCTGAACAGACCCAGCTCTCTCAGTCTCTCTTCATAAGAAAGATGCTCTAGGCCCCTAATCATCTTTGTAGTTCTCTGCTGGTCTTTTTCCAGTAATTCCTTGTCCTTCTTAAACTGGGGATCCCAGAACTGAACACAGTAATCTGGTGGATGTGGGGGGAAACATAGTGACAGAGGATGAGAGAAAGGCTGAGGTACTAAATGCCTTCTTTGCCTCAGTCTTCAACAGTAAGACCAGTTGTGTTTCAGGTACACACCCCCCTGAGTTGGAAGACAGGGATGAAGAACAGAATGAAACCCCAATAATGCAAGGGGAAATGGTTGGTGGCCTGCTACACCACTTAGACACCCACAAGTCTATGGGGCCAGATGGGATCCATCCAAGGATAGTGAGAGAAATGGCAGAGGTGATCACTAAGCCACATTCAGTTATTTATCAGCAGTCCTGGCTAACTGGGGAGGTCCCAGTTGATTGGAAGTTGGTGAATGTGACACCCGTCTACAAGAAGGGTTGGAAGGAGGATCTGGGGAATCACAGGCCTGCCAGTATGACCTCGGTGCTACAGAAGGTCATGGAACAAATCATCTTGAGTACCATCACAGGGCACATACAAGACAAACAAGTGATCAGGCCCAGTCAGCATGGGTTTATGAAAGGCAGATCCTGCTTGGCCAACCTGATCTTCTATGACAAGGTGACCTGCTTAGTGGATGAGGGAAAGACTGTGGATGTTGTGTACTTAGACTTCAGTAAAGCCTTTGACACTGTTTCCCACAGCATTCTCATGGAGACGCTGGCAGCTCATGGCCTACATGGGTGTACTCTTCGATGGATAAAGAACTGGCTTGCTGGATGGGCCCAAAGAGTTGTGGTGAATGGAGTCAAAACCAGTTGGTGGCCTGTCACGAGTGGTGTTCCCCAGGGCTCAGCATTGAGGTCAGTTCTGTTTAATATATTTATCAGTGATCCGGACAAGGGGGTTGAGTGCACCCTCAGTCAGTTTGCAGATGACACCAAGTTAGGTGGGAGTATGGATCTGCTTGAGGGTAGGAAGGCTATACAGAGGGATCTGGACCAACTGGATCGTTGGGCTGAGGCCAATTGCATGAAGTTTAACAAGGCCAAGTGCCGAGTCCTGCATTTGGGTCACAATAACCCCATGCAGAGATACAGGCTTGGGGAAGAGTGTCTGGAAAGCTGTCTGGAGAAAAAGAATCTGGGGTATTGATCAACATCCAGCTGAATATGAGGCAGCAGTGTGCCCAGATGGCCAAAAAGGCCAACAGCATCCTGGCTTCTATCAAGAATAGTGTGGCCAGTAGGACTAAGGAAGTGATCATCCCCTTCTACACGGTGCTGGTGAGGTCCCACCTCAATTACTGTGTTCAGTTTTGGGCTACTCACTATAGGAAAGACACTGAGGTGCTGAAGAGAGTTCAGAGGAGGGTGACGAACCTGGTGAGGGGTCTGGAGCACAAGTCTTATGAGGAACGGTTGAGGGAAGTGGGGCTGTTTAGCCTGGAGAAAAGGAGGCTGAAGGGAGGAGACCTTATCGCTCTCTACAACTACCTTAAAGGAGGCTGTAGCATGGAGGGTGTTGGTCTCTTCTCCCGAGTAGCAAGTGATAGGACAAGTGGCAACGGCTTCAAGTTGCACCAGGGAAGGTTCAGATTGGATATTAGGAAAAGATACTGTCACGGAGGCACCCCGAGGTTAGTTTAAGGGACAACAGGGTCCAAAACAAATTTATTAAACCGGTGAGAAACAGGGTTTTAGCACTCCAAAAGTGACTTGAATACAGGTTCGGATATCAGTTGAGGAAAATTATTTAGCGGCAGCAACTAATAATTCAGGAGGTCCATAGTGTGCATACATGTGGCATCACCAAAAACAATGCCGGAGCCGCCCCTGAGTCTGGGAAGAGTACACACTTGCCTGAACACGGTGTGGGATTATTTTAAAGGCATACACGTACTCGTATTGAGTACGGAAAGTGTACACTCGCGATTCTGCGAGGGTAAATTTATAATACACTCGCAATCCTGCGAGGAGAGATACACGTGCAAATGTGCACGGAATATTACACGTGCTTATGTGGAAGCACGGGAGGAAAATACACTCGCGATTCTGCAAGGGTCAATTTATACACGTGCTCGTATTGAGCACGGAAAGTACGCATGCAAATGTGCACGGAAAGTAGATACACTCGCAATCCTGCAAGGAGAAATTTTACTCACACACGTGGTGGCAAGGCAAGCGGAGTCTCCATCCCGGGGTGGGGGGCTCTCGGCGGCAGCATCTGGCTTGTGCTCCAAGAGATCTGCGACAAGGGGCGGAGTCTCGACGAGAGTCCCGTTTTCATAGGCTGATCAGATCTGACTGTAGGCATTCCAGAAGCTTCTCTGCACCCCCACACTGGCCGTGGGCACCCAGCGGCTCCCTGGCGCCTCGGCACTCCCTTCTCCTAACGGCCCTGGCCAGGGTGCTCTGGGGCCAAACAAAAGAAACTGTTAGCCTCAAACAGCAGAGAGAGAGGGAGATGTGTCTACTCCTTCCATACTGAAGGAGGGAGGGGGAGAGAGGGGGTTTTGCATTCTGCCACAGATACGTCATGGAAAGGGCTGTGAAGCGGTGGAACAGGCTGCCCAGGGAAGTGGTGGAGTGTGTTTAAAAGACATATAGATGAGGCTCTTAGGGACATGGTTTAGTGGTAGATTTAGGTTATGGTAGGACTCGATCTTAAGGGTCTCTTCCAACCCAAATGATTCTATGATTCTATGATTCTGTGATTCTATGATGCCGCCTGACCAGGGCAGAGTAGAGGGGGAGGATAACCTCCCTCGACCTGCTGGTCATACTTTTCCTAATGCAGGATACCATTGGCCTTCTTGACCACGAGAGCACATTGCTGGCTCATGGTCAACCTGTTGTCAACCAGAACTCCCACGTCCTTCTCTGCAATGCTGCTTTAAAGCAGGTCAACCCCTAACCTGTACTGGTGCATGGGGTTATTCCTCCCTAGGTGCAGGACCCTACACTTGCTTTTGTTGAATTTCATTAGGTTCTTCTCTGTCCAGTCTTCCAGCCTGTCATCAGCAAACTTGCTGAGAGTGCACTCAGTCTCTTCATCCAGGTCATTGATGAACAGGTTGAACAGGGCTGGACCTAACACTGACCCCTGGGGCCCCCACTAACTACACGCCTCCAACCAGACTCTGCACCGTTGATCACAACCCTCTGAGCTCTGCCATCCAGCCAGTTCATGATCCATCTCACTGTGCATTCATCCAGCCTGCACTTCCTGAGCTTGCCTGCGAGGAGGTTTGTGAGAGATGGTGTCAAAAGCCTTGCTGAAGTCAAGGTAGACAATGTCCACTGCTCTTCCCTCGTCTACCCAGCTAGTCATACCATCATAGAAGGCTATCACGTTGGTCAAACATGATTTCCTTTTGGTGAACCCATGTTGACTACTCCTGATAACCTTCTTTTCCTCCACACACTTGGAGATGATGTCCAGAATGAGTTGTTCCATCACCTTTCCAGGGATGGAGATGAGGTTGACCGGTCTGTAGTTTCCTGGATCCTCCTTCTTGCCCTTTTTGAAGACTGGAGTGGCACTGGCTTTCTTCCAGCCCTCAGGCACCTCTCCTGTTCTCCAGGGATATGGGCATGCAGAACTGACTACAGGTACAGTTCACCACTGCTTCTCCTCTCCCACTAGATTTAAGATTTGATCAGGATCGTGGACATTGGTTGAGCTTGCTTGCTCTCTGCATCCTATGACTGTGAGCACTTACTGTCCATCCCCTGATGTTGCTGCCCCTCTTTCCCACCCTTCCGTACTTGCCATCAGATGATCACCCTCTTCTGTGCTCCAGAGCATGGCTGCATCCTTGGGTGGTCCAGCTTCACCCAGGGAATCCAAACCTCCTTGAACAAGAAAAGGGGAGCTGTAGGAAGGCAGGTACAGTATCTTTCCCTCCCCTTACTTAGAGTACAGCAGCACCAGCACATTTTTTCTGCTTTAAACAATCTGGGGCTGGTCATCCAGCTTGTCTGCTCCAGCAACTGAGCCTTTCTCCCTGATGCTGGACTGGGTAGTCATGCTGGGAAAGTACAGGCCAGCAATATTTCAGGAGCAGTGAATAAAGCAGCAGGAGGGGAGTCTGTGTGCTGGTGATGGCATGCCATGTCTGTGTGTTCCTGGGGACATCAGGCATTTAAGTGAGGGGAGAGGGGAATTAAGTGCAGGTCAATGGGAGAAGAACCCACGTCCAGGGAGAAGATGGAGCTGGGCGATGGATGGTGCATCGTGCTGGGGATCACTCTGATGGTGAGCGGGTAACAGTCACACTGAATGACTTGACAGTGAGTCATGCCACTCCAGACCAACAAAAATGTTGTCTTCATCCAAGCCCAGGGGAAACCGGTGAAGTACATGAGTCCCTAACTCCAGGACAGGGGCAGTGATGTGTGCAGGGTCAATGGAGAACCTGCTATCCTGGGGAATGAACTCGCTGTCCTGGAAATTGGGGGATGCTGCTCCACTCTCCTGAGCTAAAATTCAGTTTGGTAACCCTTGATGCACTAGCTGAAGCTTAACACATGACTGGTGATTACATGCAGGACGGAGACACAAGCCCTTGCTGTACCAATGGCATTCCCTCTAGGAAATGAAATGTCTGGGTCAGTGGCTGTGCCTGCATTTGCTTTCTTAGGTTTGTTGCTACATGGCATGAGAGTGGCAAGCTCAGGAGCCAGGTACAGGGGGGATGGAAGGGAACAGTCCCAGAAAGAGGGTACCCTGGTCACAAACAGTCGATCCCAGGGAGAAGAGAGAAAAAAGACCAAAAAGGCAGAAAGACCTAGAGGCAAACTGCAGAATGGCAGAATGGCAAAAGGCCGAACTAAGGAAACTCACGAACAGAACTCAACCGAATTGGAGCAGAACCGGAAAGGGTCTCCCGAGCCAGAAAACCCAACTCTCATTAAATATGAAGCATGACACTAGTGGCATGGAATATTGTCATTGATCAGCCTGGATGTCAGTCAAGGTCTGTCCCATCCATGCCCCCCTTCCTAGCTACCTCACACCTGCAGATAGAGAGCCCAGAAAGACCTTGGCTCCCAGACAACATCCAAGATAACAGTAAGTTCTTACATTCTCTTTGTTCCAACTCAAAAACACTGGAAAGTTACTTGGAGAAAAACATTAATTCTGTCCAAGGGTGCTATTTTCTTGTTCTCAAACTAAATCCAAACAATGACCATGCTAGCTGTGAAAAAGAAAGTTTTCTAATTGCGTGAAGAAAATTAACTCACTTTCAGTCAAACCAGCACACTCTATCACTCATGCACGTATCTGGATAATTAGGTATGGAAATATTCTCAATTTGGTGTGCCGGTTGACAAGACAACACTCCCTGCAAGCATATAAAGCCATCTTGCAGCTAGATACAGTTGTGAGCAGCTGTCTGAACCTGCTCCTCTCAGCACATTTATGCTTTGAGGCTGGCAGTGCATTAGTACAGGGCCCCAGGGTGCAAGGCCTGGGGTGTTTTTTAGGTATTGGACTAAGTCATGTAATTCATATTTTTCACTAAAGATGCCAAGTACAGTCCCCTTTCTCTAGGAAAAAGTCTCTCTTAGTCAAATCATTGGCTCCCAAATCACCCTGCAATTGAATATCCCATTACGAAACTATATTTTGTACCTCCTCTTTTAAAAGCCGATCAGTGTGCCGTACCATGGCATAATTTGCTTTTATTTTATACGACGTATTTTGAATGTTCTATGACTAAGTCCCTGACTATATTACAGGCATGTAAGAAAATAAAAACTTTACTATGATGGGCTGATAATGTGAAAAACTATGTAAAAATTAATAGCAGAAGGAGAGGAGAAAAGCAGGATTAAGTGAAGGCCTGCCAGTCAGAGTCACTTGAAGATAATGGGGATGTAGTCTCCCATTTGTCTGTGTGACAAAGCTGATAGTGAAACAAAGAAATAAACTTAACAGCAGAGTCAATTATCCTGTTAAGCAGGCTCCAATGACTGGACGTTCTTGCGTTGCTTATATTCACACAATTATTGCATATTAATTACAATTTTTGAAAATTTTTAACATACAATATATCTATACTAAGAAATAATTGATTAAGTTAGTTATAATTGATTAGTTTCTTACTGACAATACATCTAAGCACAGTATACATTAATTTAGCAGCTTCTCTTCAATTCCCCTCTTTTCAATATACTTGAAAATTCTTTTGCAATATAGATCTACAAAATATTATCATCTCGTGTTGCGGTACGGCATAGTTATCTGTTACCCGATAGCAGTACCAAATAGCATAATGCAAGTAAAAATTATTACAATTAAAACTAGAGTCACAAACATAAAGAGCTACTTTAACTAGGTCAAATTGGGTAGCTATGAAGTAAGCTTATACTAAATTTTTTTCAAAACTCTAAGATGTCTCATATTTCAATACCATGTCTTTAGTTTGTAGCAAAACCAAAATTCACTATTGTCAAGACTATAATTATCACCACTAATGCCAACAAGGGATATATTGCAGTTTCAGATTCGACCTGTCCAGACATTTCCTTTAGTTCATTTTGGGCTATACTAGGAGTAAAAGCATTTGTTACTGCAGTTATACTTTTTAGAGTCACTAAGATCAACGTTGAGAGAACTGCGAAGCCATAGGTCCTACTGGTTCCAACATCTGTTTCTTATCTGGTGCTTTCTTCACTCTTGAATAGTGAATCCAGGCAGGTTGCTCTTTAATCCTGACTGCAGTAAAGGCCGTCAGCAACACCTGGAATGGTCCATTCCACTTCTCTTCTAAAGGTAAACCTGAAAAAGCTTTAACATAAGCTTAATCTCTTGGCCTGAAAGACAAGACTTAAGTTTTCTTTGGCTTGAGGCTTGACTCTAATTCCGAGCAGCGCTAAAGGTAGCGTTTGATTCTACTTAACAAATTGATTCTACTTGACAAATTTTATTTAACTGCTGTTCGATCATATGATTCATTTTTTTCTACCTGCCCACTTGCTTGAGGCTTGTAGGGAGTATGCAACTGCCAATCAATCTCTAATGCTTTCCTGACTTGCAGTACTACCTGTGCAATAAAATGTGGCCCTCTATCAGAGGACATCACAGTGGGTACCCCAAATTGGGGTATGATCTCATTTAACAAAGCTTTAGTTACTTTTCTGGCCTTACTAGTTTGGTCAACTAGTCTGGCCAACCTGAGAAGGTATCTGTTAATACCAGCAAATACCGATACCCTCCTTTTCTAGGGAGTTTGGAGAAATCTATTTGCCAATGTTGTCCTGGTACATTTGCTTTTTCTAATTGTTCCTATTTGTACCCTATTTACAGTATTAAGATTGTTTTCCAGCCATATTTCACATTGCTGGCTCACTTGTTTCCAAATAGTATATAAATTCACTCTTACCTTTTAATCAAATCTTGGTATGGAGCATCAGCTCCCCAATGAGACCTTGACGCCTGCCTGAATGCTGTGTTGCCATTGTCAGGGGAAATAATGGGAAAAATGTGGAGAGGCTTAAATTACATCTTACAGACAAAGAGGGGGCAGTTTGCAGGGAAAGGTGTCATTTTAGTTTAGATCCTACTGCACCAAACAGTAAATGTTTTCCATCCCATTTTCAAAGGTCAAGTGACAAGTGGTCTTGGAAGAAACCACCTGTACTCTCCAGCTCTACTGTGCACTTGCTCAGCAGACCATAAGCCATGTCCTAGGCCAGAGGCAAAGAATGTCAGCCATGGGGTGATGCAACACCCGACTTGGTGTTGTGGGGAGAGTGATTTAGGGTTCTGCTTACCTTCCCGCCAGAGGTCTGGTGTCAGGTTGCTCTGGAGTCTGGGTCCTAGGACTCTCAAAGCAAACTCTCAGGCATTAGAGTTCGTAGAAATGAATAATTTAATGGAGTAGTATAGCAGGAGAGTTGGCTCGAGCTGGGTGCCTGTGCAGAGGTTCCAGTCAAGCATAGAAATCCCTGTATTTTTATATCCTTATATAGACTATTTACCCGTTCCTTGCACCATGATTCAGTTCAATAGCAATATTTGAGTCTGGGGTCTTCCTGCTTCTCATGGGATCTTTTTCACTGATCTCAGATGGCCCTTTGTTTTGTTTAACTGTATATATTGTTTATAGTCCATAGCCTTGAAGGCGCTGTTTTGTCTGAATTAATCCTTTTCTTCCCAGCAAAGTGCACAACAGGCCCTATCTCGCAGATGTCCATAATGTCTTCGTGTTAGCCTTGAAGTCATCATTTTCTCCCCAGTCAATTCCATTCTTCCCAGCAAAGTGCAAACCAAAACTCATCTCGCAGATGTTCACTGTAATCTATAGCTGCTTTTGGTAAACATGAGCAGAACTTTACAGCACACAGCTTAATATTTCAGTAAGTTCAACTTACTAAGTAACATGAAGCAGACAGTATATTAAAAATCACACAACCTTATAATGATAGGTGATTCATTCTATTTAGTACGCATTTAATTAAGCTAAATGACTGATCTGAAACTTAAATTGGGCTCATCCAGTGATCTGTGAGTAGTAAAAAACAGTGTCATACAACCAGGTTGTTTAGCAGAGAGAGCCCAAAGTCGGCTCACCCAGGCTGTCATATTTATAAAATAAAGTGGTCAAATTGCATACATGGGGACAAGTATGCACGAGACTCCTTGCACCCACAACTTATCGGTGTTCAGTGTGCCCCTCTGCTTCCTTGTGGGTTTCCTAAAAGGAGTTCTTGGCTTGGCTGCAGCTCAGGCCTTTAACTCCTTTGGAGCCTATACCAAACTGCTGCTGGTTTGGCTGGGGGAGGGTCAAGTGCATGTGCCACACTTGGAAAACTCTGACTTCAGCCAACATCTAAGGGCCATTGTGTAGGACTGAGGAAGTACTCCAGCACAATCCTGTTGTAAATAGCGTTTGCAGAGTTCTTGAATGAATGAGAGTAGGAAGGTGACACTCCATCTGTATATACCATTAGTTAGACAGCTATTATGATATAATACTGCTTTTAAAAGGATGTTAGAAAGCTTGGAAGATTCAGCGAACAGGGACAAGAATGATTCATGCAATGGAAAAACCTGACTTGCAGAGAGCAGTAACAGAAATTCATTCCATTGATTTTACCAAATATAAGGTTAAAGGTGACTTAGGTTTTGGCTATAATTGCCAGTACAAGATAGCTTATCTAATATTTCAGCACTTCCTCATTTCATTGTAGTCATATGAAACCACTACACTGCAAGCCCTAACACTTTGCTCAAATGGTGCACAATCCTGAGTAGACTTGGTGCTGGGGGAAGGGCTGATCTTGAGTATATTTGTTGGAAAAATTGTTGGCACTCTCGGTAATAGAAGAGTCATAATACTGACTTTGGAAACTTCATAGACAAGTTTTTTAAAGGAGTCCAGCACTAATATTCCTCAGGGTCTATCTGCTGACAGATGAAAAAGACGCATCTGCAATTGCATTCGGTATCAGTTCTGAAGGCATTTAATTCAGTGAGCAGCCCCTTTCAGAACTGAGCTGTTGTCACACTGTGTGATATGAATGCACAATAAAGACACTTTTACCAATTTCGAAGAAGCAATCTGAAAGAGCGTGAGTCTTCTAGCTCTAGTGCTATTTTTATTTTATAAATCTCGGGATAAGCTTGCTTTCCGCACAGCTGTTGGTAGCGGGAAATAGCATTGTGCATTATACCACCTGAGGAGTAATCTCTTTACTGCATGTACTCCCCTTCCATATTGATCAAAACAAATCAAGTAGTTGAAGATTTTCCCCCTTAAGGAATTAGACAAAGACTTTCTACCAGAACCCTCTGACAGCAATTACTTTAGTCTGAAACCGTTAGGAAACAGAAAATCTCAACATTCAATTAATCTGTCTGCTTAATATATGGGATGTGGATAAGCAATCCTGGTGTATCCTTGCTGTTGCATTTACTTCAGTGGGAGAAGGAAGAGACCTGTAGGAAGAAATACTCTTCTGCCCACAGCTTGGGTATGGGCAGAGTACAAACCAGCTGTCACCAGAACACTGTGTTAATCTTGCCAATTTCAAATGTGAAGTCCCAGGAATTAAAGGAAAATGTGGGATCTACTAGCCACACATTTTTATCAGAAGGCAATTTCAATAGAACAATTCATTGGGATGTTAAATAAAAATTCTAGGTGCTTCTGAATACAGAATTCACCTTGCAGGACAAGATCCCTTGCTTTACCACGTTTAACATTATAGGAGTTGCTTTCTCATTCCTGCAATGGTGTACTATTCAGGGTATGCCAGCTTCACTCAGTCTAACCTCCGAGGAAGGGGTAGAGATCCCACAATAAAACATGACAGCAATTAAGGGGAAATTACAAAGTAATTATGCTACCTTTGAACAGCCGGAAAGCTTTGGCTGGCTTGAAATAACTTTTCTCCCATAACCAGAAGCTCCCCCAGGCTATTCAGCACTCACCACCCTGTTGCCGCTTACCCTCCCACCCACCCACCCACCCACTACTCCAGGGGTGTCAAACTCATTTTCATTGGGGGCCACATCAGCCTCGCGGTTGCCTACTTACATTTGGCCCTTTGAAGGCAACCGCGAGGCTGATGTGGCCCCCGGTGAAAATGAGTTTGACACCCCTGCACTACCCCCTTTTGGCAAAATATCAGAAAGCTTACTGTTAGGGAACAGACTGCCTTAGCTTATTGAATAATTTGGTATACTGCTTCTTATAGAACTTGTTTAGAAACTACTTATATAGAATTCACTTAGCATAAGTAATTTGGCTTAGCATAACTTCTGTAAGCTGTGAAACTTTGAGCTTTCTGCCTCGTCAAGTAAACAAGGCCACGGCGTCTTCAAGATAGAAGATAAGGGGAGCTGCGTCCCTGGAGATAAGTCAAGGAACAGAACAGTGTCTAACAGAAGAGAAAATAGAAGAATGTTTTGGTTTGCCAAGAACTTATTTTTCTCCAGCTGCAGGTGCAAAATAGCAACTGAAGGTCAGAACTTTGATTGATGGCCCAGCTGACAAAAATGAAGAGATCCAATGAAGAATGGGGAGACCCCAGACTCTAATTTTGCAGTTGGCCCAGAGTAATGCATGGGGGGGTGGGGGCTGAGGAAGAACTTATCCTCTTAATGGCAGACAATGTAACCTTAAAAAGATCCAATGCTCCAAATCCAGCTATGTTAATACCTTTGCCTGATGATGAAGAGGAACATCGCCAGTGTGATCAGGTGATGCATACTTCTAGCAAACCACGAACCAACTTGTTAGATGGAGATGAATAGTTAACCCAGTAATTTTTTATTTTAGAAGAATTTCTGGAATCCATGCCTGAGTGTCTGCTGTGGGAAGCCTAGGGAAAAGGAACTTCTCTAACACCCTCTATGTCACTTAGATATGAACTGTTGACCAAGTCTGGGACTAAGTTTGGATCCAGCCACACCTAGACTCCTCTATGGGAAGAAGTTTAGAAAGCAAGGGGGTCCATTTTGAAACTTGTGACTCAACAGGAGGGCCTCCCTCTACCCTTTTGCATCTCCTGTCCCCATAGAAATCACTCTAAAACAACTCTCACCTGATTCTCCTTGGCATATTTCCTCCATGCAGTAATATAGTGAACCTTGCCATTGAACTCTGTTGAGTCGCACTTTTCTTTATGTGATCTAAACACTGCTCTGTGGCAAGCAGGACCCTAAATCACTCATCCATGACACCTCCACACTGCTCTGCTGAGCAAAGTATCCACCAGCTGCAGAGCATGCCAGGGCCTCTTCTCCACAATTTATCATGATGTGGCAGATAAAGCTCCAAGATGCAACATCCTCTCATGCTCTTGGAGGGAGGGTAGCATTGGAGAGGTCTGCTTTGGGGACCTGGGCTGTAATGTTTCCCAATAACTAGCTCTGCAGAGGTAAAGGGGAGTACATTGTCACTAAAGCAGGAACAAAACCTCTGTGGCAGGCTTTTGTAGATCAGCATATAAAAGACCTGTGCTGTGCCTGTCTGAAATATGGATGTGTTATAAGTGCAACTTTGGGTGTTCAGTGCTTCCGTGTTTGTGGAATTTGCAGCGGCGTCCATCTAGTGCAAGAATCTAGAGTTTTGTTTCTATGCTTAACACACATTTTTTGCCATGATGGGTATGAAAGCAAAATATTAAAAGCAGGAACCAAGTGTAAATCTTCATCATGCTGAGTTTTCAGGCAGCCCGGGAAAGAGCTCTGAAATGGGTGAACTGTCTCATTCATCTCAACAGGTTATTAACTTTGAAACTTTAAGTCTAAAAGCATAAAAGCCAGTGATATTAATGACTTGCTCCATGCTCATGTTAGTAGGGGGCTGTAGCAAACATAGCTTGAAACCATCCTTTTCATTGCTCAGAGAGAACTTATGGTGTTTGTTAGGCCCATCTCCATATCTGAGCTTTCACTTTAATTTGTGGGCCACCCAATCAGTTAATGCAATGTTTTCTATTCTGGCATCCACTGAGCATGGGCAGATGCCTTCTGAGATGCTCTGCTACCAGAGGAGAGCCTGCTTTCCTCTGAGAAGTTATGTTGTTTCTGTTACATGGGCTGGGTGGCTAGTTGCACAGAAACTTCAGCAGCCGGCTGCTGAGGAGCTGTGAGAAGCACCTGGGACTAAGGGGCTTTGGCTTTATGCTGGGACAGAGGAGGACCACTCACACCTTCAGGACCAATGAAGAGGCAAATGGAGATGCTTTTCCTCACTGCCCATTGGTCGCTGGGTAGGTGCATGCCTAACTAACCTAAGCACAACAACAGGGGAACAGGTGTGCCAGGACACAGCCCTGACTCCAACCTGTAACATGGAGGTTTCTCTACAAACACTGCACTGTCTCCCAAGCAGCTGTCATATCTTCCCTGACAACATTTTTGATGCTACAGTGCAGTTCCTATATTCAGACCTCCAGCACTTTGATCTTCAGATGGAGACCAATACAGGAATTGAATATTAACTCATTGGCAGCTATGCTACTGTTTATGTTTCTAATATAATTCACCTCTCCCCACTCCCCCTGTTTTAAGCTGAAAAACTGATGTGGCATTTCTGATCTATCTGCTCGCAGTGCCACAAACTCCTGGGTCTGTCTGATAACACTTTAACACCTCCTTTGGCAACAGAGAGAGAGTGGTCAGTGAAGGATAGCAGCAGGGCACGGAGCGAGGCTGTACTCTGGAGGGCTGCAAAGAAGAAAATGGAGACTATTAAAGAACAAGATAGGACATCTTAAGGAGAGTCCATAGGTACAGGAGAGCAGTGGAGGGAAAGGAGAAGAGCCAGAAGGGAACACATAGCTTGGGTTTGCTTAATACTTTACTTTCCATCCCAACCACAGGTATTAAAAGCATACTTTAGTCCTGGCTTTCTTTTGCTCATTTTCTTTTTGTAGACCTGTTACACAAGTTACACATGCAAAGCATTTGAAATAAGAAGGCAAGAGAGCAACAAAGAAGCTCACACATATGAGGGGTTGCACAGGCTTTCAGCCAAGCCTTTCCCTGCAGCAGGGGAGCCCTGTGTTAAGGATTGGCCTGTATTGTGTGTCAGGCCCCAAGCAAAGAGTGGCTTTTGCAGACATCTAGGGACTGGAATCAAGCCGTGATTGACCTCCCCCTGTGCTTGAGCTGCTGGAGACAGGAACAGCCTGTGAGGAGCAGGGTTTTCACAGGATGCTAGACCCCAAGGAGCTGATGTGTTTAAGGGACTCTCTGTCATTTATGTTGCAGCATGAGACCACAGTGGATAACCATCATCAAAAAAAAAGGTAGTCATGCTGTAACTTATTAAACACACACACAAGAACAAGCACAAAGCACTCCAGGCTTGGCAGCAGAGTGGATACTGTTTGAAATGTAGGTGTCTGGGTAATGAAGCACACAAGCACAGAAGGAGCAATACCAACTGCTGTCTAGTTCCAGTGCAAGATCCACATGCAGGCAGGGGACAAGTCAGCAGGGCTGCTCGGAGGCTGAGGCAATGATCAGCTTCCCCTGTTTCTAGATCCACAGAGGCTGCATATGTCATTCAAGTGATGATGACAGACACCAAGGGAAAGCTACAGAGGTTCTTGCTGTATGAGAAGCTGTTGGTGATAACAGCATGAGTGAAACGGAGCATGGTAACCTTAGAGTTCCTGTACAGCTCACCATCCTTCCTTCAGTGCTCCCAAATAGCAGTGAAGATACTGACTGACAATCACAGAAAGGAGCGGGTGAGGAAATAACGTACCCTGTTGCCAAAGTCTGAACAAATTGCAATTTTATATTTTTCTTCTGTAGCTGACAATGACTTGAATTCTCACCAGAGGATTAAAGTGTTTTGTTCCTCTTTCAAACAAATGTGAAGCCATTCCTAGCAACTTGTATCAGCTGAGCTTAGGACTGGTCAAATCATTTGCTCATCAGAGGCATCCACTTTTCTGCTTATTGAGTACATCCCTGTTACAGACAGCATTAAGGCAGAGTTTCACTGCATACTAGCATCCAGGAACTTGAGAGCAAACAGGATTTTGTTTGCTTGTTCCATAAAAAGATCTGCATCAGGATTTATCATGTTGGGACTTCCTTTCATTTTTATGTGTTTTACTCTAAGGAATGTTCATGGAAGAGGGGAGTTTATAGATCATGGAAGGAGGGGCTGGCCACTTGGGAAGAATATAAGGCTGTTGTCAGAGGGCATAGGGAGGCAACTAGGAAAGCTAAGGCCTCCTTAGAATTAAACCTGGCGAGAGGGGTCAAAGACAACAGAAAGAGTTTTTTCAAGTACATGGCAGATAAAACTAACACCAGAGGCAATGTAGGCCCACAGATGAACGAGGTAGGTGCCCTGGTGACAGAAGATACAGAGAAGGCAGAGTTACTGAACGCCTTCGTTGTCTCTGTCTACTCTGCCGGAGGCTGTCCTGAGGAGCCCCCTACCGCTGAGGCCCCAGAGGAAGGCAGGACAATGGAGGAGTTTGCCTCGGTTGATGAGGACTGGGTTAGGGAGCAATTAGGCAATCTGGACATCCATAAATCCATGGGTCCGGATGGGATGCACCCGCGGGTGCTGAGGGAGCTGGCTGAGGTCATTGCTGGACCGCTCTCCATCATCTTGGCCAAGTCTTGGGAAACGGGAGAGGTGCCTGAGGACTGGAGACCTGGACAAGCTGGAGAGTTGGGCAGGGAAAAATTTAATGAAATATGGCAAGGGAAAGTGTAGAGCCTTACGTCTGGGTAGGAACAACCCCAGGTTCCAGTATAAGATGGGGAATGACCTATTAGAGAGCAGCGTAGGGGAAAGGGACCTGGGGGTCCTGGTGGACAGCAGGATGACCATGAGCCAGCACTGTGCCCTTGTGGCCAGGAAGGCCAATAGGATCCTGGAGTGTCTTAGAAGGGGGGTGGTTAGTAGGTCCAGAGAGGTTCTCCTTCCCCTCTACTCTGCCCTGGTGAGACCGCATCTGGAACATTGTGTCCAGTTCTGGGCCCCTCAGTTCCAGAAGGACAGCGAACTGCTGGAGAGAGTCCAGCGCAGGGCAACAAAGATGATCAAGGGAGTGGAGCATCTCCCTTATGAGGAAAGGCTGAGAGAGCTGCGTCTCTTTAGCTTGGAGAAGAGGAGACTGAGGGGTGACCTTATTAATGTTTACACATATATAAAGGACGAGTGCCACGAGGATGGAGCCAGGCTCTTCTCGGTGACAGCCAACGGTGATAGGACAAGGGGTAATGGGATCAAACTGGAACACAAGAGGTTCCACTCAAATTTGAGAAGCAGCTTCTTCTCAGTGAGGGTGACAGAACACTGGGACAGGCTGCCCAGGGGGGTTGTGGAGTCTCCTACTCTGGAGATATTCAAAACCCGCCTGGACACATTCCTGTGTAGCCTCATCTAAGTGTTCCTGCTCCGGCAGGGGGATTGGACTAGATGATCTTTTGAGGTCCCTTCCAATCCCTAACATTCTGTGATTCTGTGATGAGAGTAAAATTCAGATCTTCTTGATGTCAGGTACAGCTCTGCTGAGGACTGCATTGGAAAGGGGGGGCAGCAGCAGTGTTTCACTCATTTGGCTATTTACAGACACTGTGCAGTCTGGTCCTGGGATATACAGCTTTTCACCTCTAGGTTTGATTGTGGACCAAGTTGGTAGTGACCAGAAGTTATCAGCATCAAATGGCTGCTCAGTGATCTCTGACATGTGAGAGTGATTTCAGTGCTGTTCCTAGCAGAAAGGGGTCCACACACTGCAGGAACCACTTGCACAACTGACACTAATTGGCACCCTTGTCAGCCGCCCCAGCAGCAGCCAGGGACGGCCTGGGCACAGAAGTGGCAGTAGCCCACTTCCTTTTTCCTCTCCCCAAGGCTGCCATGGAGCTGCTCACCCTGCTCATGCCTTGCTCTGTGGCTAGAGTCAGTGCCACTACCCAGGCTGCCTGTCAGAGTGAGCATGAGCTGAACCAACGTGATGTTTGAATCAAGCAGATTTTGGGAAATGGTTGGCATTTGCTACTAAATTTTTACTAAGGGCAAGCAATTTTGAGAAGTACACTTTCTTTCTTACACAACAGAAAAGGCAGCTGTGTTAGTGACAGATGGAAGATATGATAGCCTAGGTGACATGAATGGCACGTAAAAACAAGTCAGCTGCAAGGCAACAGGACCTGCCAGCATGATGCATCATTTGGGGAGAGCTTGGGCACAAGGCTCTGCCAAGGCAGAAGAAAGGGCTGGCCTTGGAAGCCCATGTTAAAGAAGAGCAGGTATGAAGATTTACAAGCTATTGCCATTCAGAGCTCCACAGCCCCTGAGGAGAAACAGAGAGTGGAGCTGAGGTGGTCACCCATGCCAAATGCAGCAATTCAGCTCTCCTAGGTTTCTGACCAAATTTCTGTTATCTAATTAATGTCTCATTTAAAATATTGGTATGGCTAAGTCTTCAGTGAGTGTGAGTCAGCAGAGCTGCTTCAAGCCACTTTACACCAGCTGGCAATTTTCCTCTCAGTATCATCATAGAATCATTCCGGTTGGAAGAATCATAGAATCACAGAATCATTTGGGTTGGAAGAGACCCTCGAGATCATCGAGTCTAACCATAACCTAACTCTAGCACTAAACCACGTCCCTAAGAACCTCATCTAAATGCCTTTTAAACACCTCCAGGGATGGTGACTTTGGGGTGCCTCTGTGACACAGATAACGAAGGAGTCAAACTTCTTTCTATAAAGACAACTTCTGCTGAGACTGGAGACCACTCATCTCAGGGGAAGAGTAAAACTCGACAACTCTTCACACCTCTGCAATAAATATTTGTGAAGCAGCCCTGTTGTGGATAGGAGATGGACATAACACTTTGGCTACCAGAATAAAACTGTATTGCGATTGGGAATATACTCAAAAAGGTTTATGTATAACACCGTTGATAGTGTTTATGAGTGGACTCAAGTGAAACAACATCTCCAGAGAACATCTTCAACTTATGTGCAAGGCCTGGTTCAGGATTTAGCCAGTTCCCTGCAAAAACAATTGCATGATTTGCAAGAATTAATACTGCAAGACATAATGGATGACATTTTCTAATAGCCTAAAGTGGTTAGACCCAAAACATGTTTTTCAGGCCTCAATCTGCATATATGGGTTTTTGTGGGTATTGGATGTGCTTGTGTAATATTTTTTCTTTTAGTCCTCCAAATCATCTGGAGAATGATACAGAATGTAAAGAGGAATAAAGCCATGGTCCTTGCTGTGCTCACTGTGGACCGGATGTTCAAAAACAAAAAAGGGGGAGATGTGGGAATGGCAGGATGTGCAGTTCCGGCTAAAGGGCCTTGGACAGGTTATACAGAAGTATGTTTTTTGTGAGTGTAAGGAGTGATAGCCCAGGCCAGTGAGAATGATATCTTGGGATGGAAAACTGCCCCCGTATGTATGATGTGTGAATGTTGGGCCTGGGTGTGTGAATGAGTGGGTCAGAACACTGCCCACAAGATATGCATGGGAACATGACTGAAAACAGTCACAACATGAGTGTGGTGTGTTTGGAATAACAATTTTTGAAAAAACATCCTGTCTAACCTCTTGGTCCAGGCCCGTATCTGTAAACATATAAATTGAGAACTGTTAATAAAAGTCAGGTCAGCTCAGCTCAGCTTTGCCTAGCTCTGCTCTCACTGCTAACAAGAACTCTGTGTCTGTGCGTCTGTCTGCGTCTGTATGTGTCGTTCCTCATCGCCGCAGACCACCTCTCTAGGAGGCCTGTTCCTGTTTGACCACCCTCTCGGTAAAAAAAATTCTTAATGTCAAGTCTGAACCTCCCCTGGAACAGCTCTGAGATATTTCTATGCATCCTATCACTGGATACCAGGGAGAAGAAAGAGATCTCCACTTCCCCTCCTCAGGAAGCTGTATAGAGCAATGAGGTCACCCCTCAGCCTCCTTTTCTCCAAACTAGACAAACCCAGAGTCCTCAGCTGTTTATCATAGGACATGCCTTCCAGCCCTTTCACTAGCTTTTTTGCCCTCCACTGGACACATTCAAGGACCTTAACATCCTTCTTAAATTGTGGGGCCCAGAACTGCACACAGTACTAAAGGTGAGGCTGTATCAGTGCTGAATACAGCGGGATCATCACCTCTCTCGACCGGCTGAATAAACTGTGATGCACCCCAGGATGTGGTTCACCCTCTTGGCTGCCAGGGCAAACTATTGACTCATACTGAGCCTGCCGTCAACCAGCATCCCCAGGTCCCTTTTGCAGGGCTGCTCTCCAGCCACTCCTCTCCCAATTTATACTTCTGCCTCCCATTACTCCATCCCAGGTGCAGAGTCTGGCATTTGCTCTTAGATTCATAGAATCATTTCGGTTGGAAGAGACCCTCAAGATCATCGAGTCCAACCATTAACCTAACTGTGGCACTAAACCATCTCACTAAAAACTTCCTCTATATGTCTTTTAAACACCTCCAGGGATGGTGACTCAACCACTTCCCTGGGCAGCCCGTTCCAGTGCTTGACAACCCTTTCCATGAAGAATTTTTTCCTAATATCCAATCTAAACCTCCCCTGGCACAACTTGAAGCCATTTCCTCTTGTCCTATCACTTGCTACTTGGGAGAAGAGACCAACACCCTCCATGCTACAACCTCCTTTCAGATAGTTGTAGAGAGCAATAAGATCTCCCCTGAACCTCCTTTTCTCCAGGCTAAACAGCCCCAGTTCCCTCAGCCGCTCCTCATAAGACTTGTTCTCTAGACCCTTTGCCATCTTTTTTGCCCTTCTCTGAACTCTCTCCATCACTTCAATGTCTTTCTTATAGTGAGGGGCCCGAAACTGAACACATTATTCAAGGTGGGGCCTCACTGGTGCCAAGTACAGTGCAACGATCACTTCCCTAGTCCTGCTGGCCACACTGTTCTTGATACAAGCCAGGATGCTGTTGGCCTTCTCGGCCACCTGGGCACACTGCTGGCTCATATTCAACTGGCTGTTGATCAACACCCACAGATCTTTTTCCGATGGGCAGTTTTCCAGCCACTCTTCCCTGAGCCTGTAGCATTGCATGGGGTTGTTGTGACCCAAGTGCAGGACCCGGCGCTTGGCCTTGTCGAACCTCATACAATTGGCCTCAGCCCAATGATCCAGCTGGTCCAGATCCCTCTGTAGAGCCTTCCTACCCTCAAGCAAATCAACACTCCCGTCCAACTTGATGTCATCTGCAAACTTATTGAGGGTGCACTCAATCCCTTTGTTCAGAACATCGATAAAAATATTAAACGGAACTGGCCCCAAGACTGAGCCGTGGGGATCACCACTCATGACCAGCTGCCAACATGATTTGACTCCATTCACCACAACTCTTTGGGCCTGGCCATCCATCCGTTTTTTCACCCAGCTACGAGTATGTCTGTCCAAGCCATGAGCTGCCATTTTCTCCAGTAGAATGCTGTAGGAAACAGTGTCACAATTGTGACATTTCTCCCCATTAAACATTGCCCAGTGCTCCAATCTATCTAGATTTGTCTGTGAGGCCTATTGTCCCTCAATAGAGTCAGCAGCACCTCCCAAAATGGTATTGTCAGCAAGCTTGCTGATGGATGTTACTCAGGATTGTGCACCATTTGAGCAAAGTGTTAGGGCTTGCAGTGTAGTGATTTTCAGTCAGTATCTTCACTGCTATTTGGGAGCACTGAAGGAAGGATGGTGAGCTGTACAGGAACTCTAAGGTTACCATGCTCCGTTTCACTCATGCTGTTATCACCAACAGCTTCTCATACAGCAAGAACCTCTGTAGCTTTCCCTTGGTGTCTGTCATCATCACTTGAATGACATATGCAGCCTCTGTGGATCTAGAAACAGGGGAAGCTGATCATTGCCTCAGCCTCCGAGCAGCCCTGCTGACTTGTCCCCTGCCTGCATGTGGATCTTGCACTGGAACTAGACAGCAGTTGGTATTGCTCCTTCTGTGCTTGTGTGCTTCATTACCCAGACACCTACATTTCAAACAGTATCCACTCTGCTGCCAAGCCTGGAGTGCTTTGTGCTTGTTCTTGTGTGTGTGTTTAATAAGTTACAGCATGACTACCTTTTTTTTTGATGATGGTTATCCACTGTGGTCTCATGCTGCAACATAAATGACAGAGAGTCCCTTAAACACATCAGCTCCTTGGGGTCTAGCATCCTGTGAAAACCCTGCTCCTCACAGGCTGTTCCTGTCTCCAGCAGCTCAAGCACAGGGGGAGGTCAATCACGGCTTGATTCCAGTCCCTAGATGTCTGCAAAAGCCACTCTTTGCTTGGGGCCTGACACACAATACAGGCCAATCCTTAACACAGGGCTCCCCTGCTGCAGGGAAAGGCTTGGCTGAAAGCCTGTGCAACCCCTCATATGTGTGAGCTTCTTTGTTGCTCTCTTGCCTTCTTATTTCAAATGCTTTGCATGTGTAACTTGTGTAACAGGTCTACAAAAAGAAAATGAGCAAAAGAAAGCCAGGACTAAAGTATGCTTTTAATACCTGTGGTTGGGATGGAAAGTAAAGTATTAAGCAAACCCAAGCTATGTGTTCCCTTCTGACTCTTCTCCTTTCCCTCCACTGCTCTCCTGTACCTATGGACTCTCCTTAAGATGTCCTATCTTGTTCTTTAATAGTCTCCATTTTCTTCTTTGCAGCCCTCCAGAGTACAGCCTCGCTCCGTGCCCTGCTGCTATCCTTCACTGACCACTCTCTCTCTGTTGCCAAAGGAGGTGTTAAAGTGTTATCAGACAGACCCAGGAGTTTGTGGCACTGCGAGCAGATAGATCAGAAATGCCACATCAGTTTTTCAGCTTAAAACAGGGGGAGTGGGGAGAGGTGAATTATATTAGAAACATAAACAGTAGCATAGCTGCCAATGAGTTAATATTCAATTCCTGTATTGGTCTCCATCTGAAGATCAAAGTGCTGGAGGTCTGAATATAGGAACTGCACTGTAGCATTAAAAATGTTGTCAGGGAAGATATGACAGCTGCTTGGGAGACAGTGCAGTGTTTGTAGAGAAACCTCCATGTTACAGGTTGGAGTCAGGGCTGTGTCCTGGCACACCTGTTCCCCTGTTGTTGTGCTTAGGTTAGTTAGGCATGCACCTACCCAGCGACCAATGGGCAGTGAGGAAAAGCATCTCCATTTGCCTCTTCATTGGTCCTGAAGGTGTGAGTGGTCCTCCTCTGTCCCAGCATAAAGCCAAAGCCCCTTAGTCCCAGGTGCTTCTCACAGCTCCTCAGCAGCCGGCTGCTGAAGTTTCTGTGCAACTAGCCACCCAGCCCATGTAACAGAAACAACATAACTTCTCAGAGGAAAGCAGGCTCTCCTCTGGTAGCAGAGCATCTCAGAAGGCATCTGCCCATGCTCAGTGGATGCCAGAATAGAAAACATTGCATTAACTGATTGGGTGGCCCACAAATTAAAGTGAAAGCTCAGATATGGAGATGGGCCTAACAAACACCATAAGTTCTCTCTGAGCAATGAAAAGGATGGTTTCAAGCTATGTTTGCTACAGCCCCCTACTAACATGAGCATGGAGCAAGTCATTAATATCACTGGCTTTTATGCTTTTAGACTTAAAGTTTCAAAGTTAATAACCTGTTGAGATGAATGAGACAGTTCACCCATTTCAGAGCTCTTTCCCGGGCTGCCTGAAAACTCAGCATGATGAAGATTTACACTTGGTTCCTGCTTTTAATATTTTGCTTTCATACCCATCATGGCAAAAAATGTGTGTTAAGCATAGAAACAAAACTCTAGATTCTTGCACTAGATGGACGCCGCTGCAAATTCCACAAACACGGAAGCACTGAACACCCAAAGTTGCACTTATAACACATCCATATTTCAGACAGGCACAGCACAGGTCTTTTATATGCTGATCTACAAAAGCCTGCCACAGAGGTTTTGTTCCTGCTTTAGTGACAATGTACTCCCCTTTACCTCTGCAGAGCTAGTTATTGGGAAACATTACAGCCCAGGTCCCCAAAGCAGACCTCTCCAATGCTACCCTCCCTCCAAGAGCATGAGAGGATGTTGCATCTTGGAGCTTTATCTGCCACATCATGATAAATTGTGGAGAAGAGGCCCTGGCATGCTCTGCAGCTGGTGGATACTTTGCTCAGCAGAGCAGTGTGGAGGTGTCATGGATGAGTGATTTAGGGTCCTGCTTGCCACAGAGCAGTGTTTAGATCACATAAAGAAAAGTGCGACTCAACAGAGTTCAATGGCAAGGTTCACTATATTACTGCATGGAGGAAATATGCCAAGGAGAATCAGGTGAGAGTTGTTTTAGAGTGATTTCTATGGGGACAGGAGATGCAAAAGGGTAGAGGGAGGCCCTCCTGTTGAGTCACAAGTTTCAAAATGGACCCCCTTGCTTTCTAAACTTCTTCCCATAGAGGAGTCTAGGTGTGGCTGGATCCAAACTTAGTCCCAGACTTGGTCAACAGTTCATATCTAAGTGACATAGAGGGTGTTAGAGAAGTTCCTTTTCCCTAGGCTTCCCACAGCAGACACTCAGGCATGGATTCCAGAAATTCTTCTAAAATAAAAAATTACTGGGTTAACTATTCATCTCCATCTAACAAGTTGGTTCGTGGTTTGCTAGAAGTATGCATCACCTGATCACACTGGCGATGTTCCTCTTCATCATCAGGCAAAGGTATTAACATAGCTGGATTTGGAGCATTGGATCTTTTTAAGGTTACATTGTCTGCCATTAAGAGGATAAGTTCTTCCTCAGCCCCCACCCCCCCATGCATTACTCTGGGCCAACTGCAAAATTAGAGTCTGGGGTCTCCCCATTCTTCATTGGATCTCTTCATTTTTGTCAGCTGGGCCATCAATCAAAGTTCTGACCTTCAGTTGCTATTTTGCACCTGCAGCTGGAGAAAAATAAGTTCTTGGCAAACCAAAACATTCTTCTATTTTCTCTTCTGTTAGACACTGTTCTGTTCCTTGACTTATCTCCAGGGACGCAGCTCCCCTTATCTTCTATCTTGAAGACGCCGTGGCCTTGTTTACTTGACGAGGCAGAAAGCTCAAAGTTTCACAGCTTACAGAAGTTATGCTAAGCCAAATTACTTATGCTAAGTGAATTCTATATAAGTAGTTTCTAAACAAGTTCTATAAGAAGCAGTATACCAAATTATTCAATAAGCTAAGGCAGTCTGTTCCCTAACAGTAAGCTTTCTGATATTTTGCCAAAAGGGGGTAGTGCAGGGGTGTCAAACTCATTTTCACCGGGGGCCACATCAGCCTCGCGGTTGCCTTCAAAGGGCCAAATGTAAGTAGGCAACCGCGAGGCTGATGTGGCCCCCAATGAAAATGAGTTTGACACCCCTGGAGTAGTGGGTGGGTGGGTGGGAGGGTAAGCGGCAACAGGGTGGTGAGTGCTGAATAGCCTGGGGGAGCTTCTGGTTATGGGAGAAAAGTTATTTCAAGCCAGCCAAAGCTTTCCGGCTGTTCAAAGGTAGCATAATTACTTTGTAATTTCCCCTTAATTGCTGTCATGTTTTATTGTGGGATCTCTACCCCTTCCTCGGAGGTTAGACTGAGTGAAGCTGGCATACCCTGAATAGTACACCATTGCAGGAATGAGAAAGCAACTCCTATAATGTTAAACGTGGTAAAGCAAGGGATCTTGTCCTGCAAGGTGAATTCTGTATTCAGAAGCACCTAGAATTTTTATTTAACATCCCAATGAATTGTTCTATTGAAATTGCCTTCTGATAAAAATGTGTGGCTAGTAGATCCCACATTTTCCTTTAATTCCTGGGACTTCACATTTGAAATTGGCAAGATTAACACAGTGTTCTGGTGACAGCTGGTTTGTACTCTGCCCATACCCAAGCTGTGGGCAGAAGAGTATTTCTTCCTACAGGTCTCTTCCTTCTCCCACTGAAGTAAATGCAACAGCAAGGATACACCAGGATTGCTTATCCACATCCCATATATTAAGCAGACAGATTAATTGAATGTTGAGATTTTCTGTTTCCTAACGGTTTCAGACTAAAGTAATTGCTGTCAGAGGGTTCTGGTAGAAAGTCTTTGTCTAATTCCTTAAGGGGGAAAATCTTCAACTACTTGATTTGTTTTGATCAATATGGAAGGGGAGTACATGCAGTAAAGAGATTACTCCTCAGGTGGTATAATGCACAATGCTATTTCCCGCTACCAACAGCTGTGCGGAAAGCAAGCTTATCCCGAGATTTATAAAATAAAAATAGCACTAGAGCTAGAAGACTCACGCTCTTTCAGATTGCTTCTTCGAAATTGGTAAAAGTGTCTTTATTGTGCATTCATATCACACAGTGTGACAACAGCTCAGTTCTGAAAGGGGCTGCTCACTGAATTAAATGCCTTCAGAACTGATACCGAATGCAATTGCAGATGCGTCTTTTTCATCTGTCAGCAGATAGACCCTGAGGAATATTAGTGCTGGACTCCTTTAAAAAACTTGTCTATGAAGTTTCCAAAGTCAGTATTATGACTCTTCTATTACCGAGAGTGCCAACAATTTTTCCAACAAATATACTCAAGATCAGCCCTTCCCCCAGCACCAAGTCTACTCAGGATTGTGCACCATTTGAGCAAAGTGTTAGGGCTTGCAGTGTAGTGGTTTCATATGACTACAATGAAATGAGGAAGTGCTGAAATATTAGATAAGCTATCTTGTACTGGCAATTATAGCCAAAACCTAAGTCACCTTTAACCTTATATTTGGTAAAATCAATGGAATGAATTTCTGTTACTGCTCTCTGCAAGTCAGGTTTTTCCATTGCATGAATCATTCTTGTCCCTGTTCGCTGAATCTTCCAAGCTTTCTAACATCCTTTTAAAAGCAGTATTATATCATAATAGCTGTCTAACTAATGGTATATACAGATGGAGTGTCACCTTCCTACTCTCATTCATTCAAGAACTCTGCAAACGCTATTTACAACAGGATTGTGCTGGAGTACTTCCTCAGTCCTACACAATGGCCCTTAGATGTTGGCTGAAGTCAGAGTTTTCCAAGTGTGGCACATGCACTTGACCCTCCCCCAGCCAAACCAGCAGCAGTTTGGTATAGGCTCCAAAGGAGTTAAAGGCCTGAGCTGCAGCCAAGCCAAGAACTCCTTTTAGGAAACCCACAAGGAAGCAGAGGGGCACACTGAACACCGATAAGTTGTGGGTGCAAGGAGTCTCGTGCATACTTGTCCCCATGTATGCAATTTGACCACTTTATTTTATAAATATGACAGCCTGGGTGAGCCGACTTTGGGCTCTCTCTGCTAAACAACCTGGTTGTATGACACTGTTTTTTACTACTCACAGATCACTGGATGAGCCCAATTTAAGTTTCAGATCAGTCATTTAGCTTAATTAAATGCGTACTAAATAGAATGAATCACCTATCATTATAAGGTTGTGTGATTTTTAATATACTGTCTGCTTCATGTTACTTAGTAAGTTGAACTTACTGAAATATTAAGCTGTGTGCTGTAAAGTTCTGCTCATGTTTACCAAAAGCAGCTATAGATTACAGTGAACATCTGCGAGATGAGTTTTGGTTTGCACTTTGCTGGGAAGAATGGAATTGACTGGGGAGAAAATGATGACTTCAAGGCTAACACGAAGACATTATGGACATCTGCGAGATAGGGCCTGTTGTGCACTTTGCTGGGAAGAAAAGGATTAATTCAGACAAAACAGCGCCTTCAAGGCTATGGACTATAAACAATATATACAGTTAAACAAAACAAAGGGCCATCTGAGATCAGTGAAAAAGATCCCATGAGAAGCAGGAAGACCCCAGACTCAAATATTGCTATTGAACTGAATCATGGTGCAAGGAACGGGTAAATAGTCTATATAAGGATATAAAAATACAGGGATTTCTATGCTTGACTGGAACCTCTGCACAGGCACCCAGCTCGAGCCAACTCTCCTGCTATACTACTCCATTAAATTATTCATTTCTACGAACTCTAATGCCTGAGAGTTTGCTTTGAGAGTCCTAGGACCCAGACTCCAGAGCAACCTGACACCAGACCTCTGGCGGGAAGGTAAGCAGAACCCTAAATCACTCTCCCCACAACACCAAGTCGGGTGTTGCATCACCCCATGGCTGACATTCTTTGCCTCTGGCCTAGGACATGGCTTATGGTCTGCTGAGCAAGTGCACAGTAGAGCTGGAGAGTACAGGTGGTTTCTTCCAAGACCACTTGTCACTTGACCTTTGAAAATGGGATGGAAAACATTTACTGTTTGGTGCAGTAGGATCTAAACTAAAATGACACCTTTCCCTGCAAACTGCCCCCTCTTTGTCTGTAAGATGTAATTTAAGCCTCTCCACATTTTTCCCATTATTTCCCCTGACAATGGCAACACAGCATTCAGGCAGGCGTCAAGGTCTCATTGGGGAGCTGATGCTCCATACCAAGATTTGATTAAAAGGTAAGAGTGAATTTATATACTATTTGGAAACAAGTGAGCCAGCAATGTGAAATATGGCTGGAAAACAATCTTAATACTGTAAATAGGGTACAAATAGGAACAATTAGAAAAAGCAAATGTACCAGGACAACATTGGCAAATAGATTTCTCCAAACTCCCTAGAAAAGGAGGGTATCGGTATTTGCTGGTATTAACAGATACCTTCTCAGGTTGGCCAGACTAGTTGACCAAACTAGTAAGGCCAGAAAAGTAACTAAAGCTTTGTTAAATGAGATCATACCCCAATTTGGGGTACCCACTGTGATGTCCTCTGATAGAGGGCCACATTTTATTGCACAGGTAGTACTGCAAGTCAGGAAAGCATTAGAGATTGATTGGCAGTTGCATACTCCCTACAAGCCTCAAGCAAGTGGGCAGGTAGAAAAAAATGAATCATATGATCGAACAGCAGTTAAATAAAATTTGTCAAGTAGAATCAATTTGTTAAGTAGAATCAAACGCTACCTTTAGCGCTGCTCGGAATTAGAGTCAAGCCTCAAGCCAAAGAAAACTTAAGTCTTGTCTTTCAGGCCAAGAGATTAAGCTTATGTTAAAGCTTTTTCAGGTTTACCTTTAGAAGAGAAGTGGAATGGACCATTCCAGGTGTTGCTGACGGCCTTTACTGCAGTCAGGATTAAAGAGCAACCTGCCTGGATTCACTATTCAAGAGTGAAGAAAGCACCAGATAAGAAACAGATGTTGGAACCAGTAGGACCTATGGCTTCGCAGTTCTCTCAACGTTGATCTTAGTGACTCTAAAAAGTATAACTGCAGTAACAAATGCTTTTACTCCTAGTATAGCCCAAAATGAACTAAAGGAAATGTCTGGACAGGTCGAATCTGAAACTGCAATATATCCCTTGTTGGCATTAGTGGTGATAATTATAGTCTTGACAATAGTGAATTTTGGTTTTGCTACAAACTAAAGACATGGTATTGAAATATGAGACATCTTAGAGTTTTGAAAAAAATTTAGTATAAGCTTACTTCATAGCTACCCAATTTGACCTAGTTAAAGTAGCTCTTTATGTTTGTGACTCTAGTTTTAATTGTAATAATTTTTACTTGCATTATGCTATTTGGTACTGCTATCGGGTAACAGATAACTATGCCGTACCGCAACACGAGATGATAATATTTTGTAGATCTATATTGCAAAAGAATTTTCAAGTATATTGAAAAGAGGGGAATTGAAGAGAAGCTGCTAAATTAATGTATACTGTGCTTAGATGTATTGTCAGTAAGAAACTAATCAATTATAACTAACTTAATCAATTATTTCTTAGTATAGATATATTGTATGTTAAAAATTTTCAAAAATTGTAATTAATATGCAATAATTGTGTGAATATAAGCAACGCAAGAACGTCCAGTCATTGGAGCCTGCTTAACAGGATAATTGACTCTGCTGTTAAGTTTATTTCTTTGTTTCACTATCAGCTTTGTCACACAGACAAATGGGAGACTACATCCCCATTATCTTCAAGTGACTCTGACTGGCAGGCCTTCACTTAATCCTGCTTTTCTCCTCTCCTTCTGCTATTAATTTTTACATAGTTTTTCACATTATCAGCCCATCATAGTAAAGTTTTTATTTTCTTACATGCCTGTAATATAGTCAGGGACTTAGTCATAGAACATTCAAAATACGTCGTATAAAATAAAAGCAAATTATGCCATGGTACGGCACACTGATCGGCTTTTAAAAGAGGAGGTACAAAATATAGTTTCGTAATGGGATATTCAATTGCAGGGTGATTTGGGAGCCAATGATTTGACTAAGAGAGACTTTTTCCTAGAGAAAGGGGACTGTACTTGGCATCTTTAGTGAAAAATATGAATTACATGACTTAGTCCAATACCTAAAAAACACCCCAGGCCTTGCACCCTGGGGCCCTGTACTAATGCACTGCCAGCCTCAAAGCATAAATGTGCTGAGAGGAGCAGGTTCAGACAGCTGCTCACAACTGTATCTAGCTGCAAGATGGCTTTATATGCTTGCAGGGAGTGTTGTCTTGTCAACCGGCACACCAAATTGAGAATATTTCCATACCTAATTATCCAGATACGTGCATGAGTGATAGAGTGTGCTGGTTTGACTGAAAGTGAGTTAATTTTCTTCACGCAATTAGAAAACTTTCTTTTTCACAGCTAGCATGGTCATTGTTTGGATTTAGTTTGAGAACAAGAAAATAGCACCCTTGGACAGAATTAATGTTTTTCTCCAAGTAACTTTCCAGTGTTTTTGAGTTGGAACAAAGAGAATGTAAGAACTTACTGTTATCTTGGATGTTGTCTGGGAGCCAAGGTCTTTCTGGGCTCTCTATCTGCAGGTGTGAGGTAGCTAGGAAGGGGGGCATGGATGGGACAGACCTTGACTGACATCCAGGCTGATCAATGACAATATTCCATGCCACTAGTGTCATGCTTCATATTTAATGAGAGTTGGGTTTTCTGGCTCGGGAGACCCTTTCCGGTTCTGCTCCAATTCGGTTGAGTTCTGTTCGTGAGTTTCCTTAGTTCGGCCTTTTGCCATTCTGCCATTCTGCAGTTTGCCTCTAGGTCTTTCTGCCTTTTTGGTCTTTTTTCTCTCTTCTCCCTGGGATCGACTGTTTGTGACCAGGGTACCCTCTTTCTGGGACTGTTCCCTTCCATCCCCCCTGTACCTGGCTCCTGAGCTTGCCACTCTCATGCCATGTAGCAACAAACCTAAGAAAGCAAATGCAGGCACAGCCACTGACCCAGACATTTCATTTCCTAGAGGGAATGCCATTGGTACAGCAAGGGCTTGTGTCTCCGTCCTGCATGTAATCACCAGTCATGTGTTAAGCTTCAGCTAGTGCATCAAGGGTTACCAAACTGAATTTTAGCTCAGGAGAGTGGAGCAGCATCCCCCAATTTCCAGGACAGCGAGTTCATTCCCCAGGATAGCAGGTTCTCCATTGACCCTGCACACATCACTGCCCCTGTCCTGGAGTTAGGGACTCATGTACTTCACCGGTTTCCCCTGGGCTTGGATGAAGACAACATTTTTGTTGGTCTGGAGTGGCATGACTCACTGTCAAGTCATTCAGTGTGACTGTTACCCGCTCACCATCAGAGTGATCCCCAGCACGATGCACCATCCATCGCCCAGCTCCATCTTCTCCCTGGACGTGGGTTCTTCTCCCATTGACCTGCACTTAATTCCCCTCTCCCCTCACTTAAATGCCTGATGTCCCCAGGAACACACAGACATGGCATGCCATCACCAGCACACAGACTCCCCTCCTGCTGCTTTATTCACTGCTCCTGAAATATTGCTGGCCTGTACTTTCCCAGCATGACTACCCAGTCCAGCATCAGGGAGAAAGGCTCAGTTGCTGGAGCAGACAAGCTGGATGACCAGCCCCAGATTGTTTAAAGCAGAAAAAATGTGCTGGTGCTGCTGTACTCTAAGTAAGGGGAGGGAAAGATACTGTACCTGCCTTCCTACAGCTCCCCTTTTCTTGTTCAAGGAGGTTTGGATTCCCTGGGTGAAGCTGGACCACCCAAGGATGCAGCCATGCTCTGGAGCACAGAAGAGGGTGATCATCTGATGGCAAGTACGGAAGGGTGGGAAAGAGGGGCAGCAACATCAGGGGATGGACAGTAAGTGCTCACAGTCATAGGATGCAGAGAGCAAGCAAGCTCAACCAATGTCCACGATCCTGATCAAATCTTAAATCTAGTGGGAGAGGAGAAGCAGTGGTGAACTGTACCTGTAGTCAGTTCTGCATGCCCATATCCCTGGAGAACAGGAGAGGTGCCTGAGGGCTGGAAGAAAGCCAGTGCCACTCCAGTCTTCAAAAAGGGCAAGAAGGAGGATCCAGGAAACTACAGACCGGTCAACCTCATCTCCATCCCTGGAAAGGTGATGGAACAACTCATTCTGGACATCATCTCCAAGTGTGTGGAGGAAAAGAAGGTTATCAGGAGTAGTCAACATGGGTTCACCAAAAGGAAATCATGTTTGACCAACGTGATAGCCTTCTATGATGGTATGACTAGCTGGGTAGACGAGGGAAGAGCAGTGGACATTGTCTACCTTGACTTCAGCAAGGCTTTTGACACCATCTCTCACAAACCTCCTCGCAGGCAAGCTCAGGAAGTGCAGGCTGGATGAATGCACAGTGAGATGGATCATGAACTGGCTGGATGGCAGAGCTCAGAGGGTTGTGATCAACGGTGCAGAGTCTGGTTGGAGGCGTGTAGTTAGTGGGGGCCCCAGGGGTCAGTGTTAGGTCCAGCCCTGTTCAACCTGTTCATCAATGACCTGGATGAAGAGACTGAGTGCACTCTCAGCAAGTTTGCTGATGACAGGCTGGAAGACTGGACAGAGAAGAACCTAATGAAATTCAACAAAAGCAAGTGTAGGGTCCTGCACCTAGGGAGGAATAACCCCATGCACCAGTACAGGTTAGGGGTTGACCTGCTTTAAAGCAGCATTGCAGAGAAGGACGTGGGAGTTCTGGTTGACAACAGGTTGACCATGAGCCAGCAATGTGCTCTCGTGGTCAAGAAGGCCAATGGTATCCTGCATTAGGAAAAGTATGACCAGCAGGTCGAGGGAGGTTATCCTCCCCCTCTACTCTGCCCTGGTCAGGCGGCATCATAGAATCACAGAATCATAGAATCATAGAATCATTTGGGTTGGAAGAGACCCTTAAGATCGAGTCCTACCATAACCTAAATCTACCACTAAACCATGTCCCTAAGAGCCTCATCTATATGTCTTTTAAACACACTCCACCACTTCCCTGGGCAGCCTGTTCCACCGCTTCACAGCCCTTTCCATGACGTATCTGTGGCAGAATGCAAAACCCCCTCTCTCCCCCTCCCTCCTTCAGTATGGAAGGAGTAGACACATCTCCCTCTCTCTCTGCTGTTTGAGGCTAACAGTTTCTTTTGTTTGGCCCCAGAGCACCCTGGCCAGGGCCGTTAGGAGAAGGGAGTGCCGAGGCGCCAGGGAGCCGCTGGGTGCCCACGGCCAGTGTGGGGGTGCAGAGAAGCTTCTGGAATGCCTACAGTCAGATCTGATCAGCCTATGAAAACGGGACTCTCGTCGAGACTCCGCCCCTTGTCGCAGATCTCTTGGAGCACAAGCCAGATGCTGCCGCCGAGAGCCCCCCACCCCGGGATGGAGACTCCGCTTGCCTTGCCACCACGTGTGTGAGTAAAATTTCTCCTTGCAGGATTGCGAGTGTATCTACTTTCCGTGCACATTTGCATGCGTACTTTCCGTGCTCAATACGAGCACGTGTATAAATTGACCCTTGCAGAATCGCGAGTGTATTTTCCTCCCGTGCTTCCACATAAGCACGTGTAATATTCCGTGCACATTTGCACGTGTATCTCTCCTCGCAGGATTGCGAGTGTATTATAAATTTACCCTCGCAGAATCGCGAGTGTACACTTTCCGTACTCAATACGAGTACGTGTATGCCTTTAAAATAATCCCACACCGTGTTCAGGCAAGTGTGTACTCTTCCCAGACTCAGGGGCGGCTCCGGCATTGTTTTTGGTGATGCCACATGTATGCACACTATGGACCTCCTGAATTATTAGTTGCTGCCGCTAAATAATTTTCCTCAACTGATATCCGAACCTGTATTCAAGTCACTTTTGGAGTGCTAAAACCCTGTTTCTCACCGGTTTAATAAATTTGTTTTGGACCCTGTTGTCCCTTAAACTAACCTCGGGGTGCCTCCGTGACAGTATCTTTTCCTAATATCCAATCTGAACCTTCCCTGGTGCAACTTGAAGCCGTTGCCACTTGTCCTATCACTTGCTACTCGGGAGAAGAGACCAACACCCTCCATGCTACAGCCTCCTTTAAGGTAGTTGTAGAGAGCGATAAGGTCTCCTCCCTTCAGCCTCCTTTTCTCCAGGCTAAACAGCCCCACTTCCCTCAACCGTTCCTCATAAGACTTGTGCTCCAGACCCCTCACCAGGTTCGTCACCCTCCTCTGAACTCTCTTCAGCACCTCAGTGTCTTTCCTATAGTGAGTAGCCCAAAACTGAACACAGTAATTGAGGTGGGACCTCACCAGCACCGTGTAGAAGGGGATGATCACTTCCTTAGTCCTACTGGCCACACTATTCTTGATAGAAGCCAGGATGCTGTTGGCCTTTTTGGCCATCTGGGCACACTGCTGCCTCATATTCAGCTGGATGTTGATCAATACCCCAGATTCTTTTTCTCCAGACAGCTTTCCAGACACTCTTCCCCAAGCCTGTATCTCTGCATGGGGTTATTGTGACCCAAATGCAGGACTCGGCACTTGGCCTTGTTAAACTTCATGCAATTGGCCTCAGCCCAACGATCCAGTTGGTCCAGATCCCTCTGTATAGCCTTCCTACCCTCAAGCAGATCAATACTCCCACCTAACTTGGTGTCATCTGCAAACTGACTGAGGGTGCACTCAACCCCCTTGTCCGGATCACTGATAAATATATTAAACAGAACTGACCTCAATGCTGAGCCCTGGGGAACACCACTCGTGACAGGCCACCAACTGGTTTTGACTCCATTCACCACAACTCTTTGGGCCCATCCAGCAAGCCAGTTCTTTATCCATCGAAGAGTACACCCATGTAGGCCATGAGCTGCCAGCGTCTCCATGAGAATGCTGTGGGAAACAGTGTCAAAGGCTTTACTGAAGTCTAAGTACACAACATCCACAGTCTTTCCCTCATCCACTAAGCAGGTCACCTTGTCATAGAAGATCAGGTTGGCCAAGCAGGATCTGCCTTTCATAAACCCATGCTGACTGGGCCTGATCACTTGTTTGTCTTGTATGTGCCCTGTGATGGTACTCAAGATGATTTGTTCCATGACCTTCTGTAGCACCGAGGTCATACTGGCAGGCCTGTGATTCCCCAGATCCTCCTTCCAACCCTTCTTGTAGACGGGTGTCACATTCACCAACTTCCAATCAACTGGGACCTCCCCAGTTAGCCAGGACTGCTGATAAATAACTGAATGTGGCTTAGTGATCACCTCTGCCATTTCTCTCACTATCCTTGGATGGATCCCATCTGGCCCCATAGACTTGTGGGTGTCTAAGTGGTGTAGCAGGCCACCAACCATTTCCCCTTGCATTATTGGGGTTTCATTCTGTTCTTCATCCCTGTCTTCCAACTCAGGGGGGTGTGTACCTGAAACACAACTGGTCTTACTGTTGAAGACTGAGGCAAAGAAGGCATTTAGTACCTCAGCCTTTCTCTCATCCTCTGTCACTATGTTTCCCCCCACATCCACCAGATTACTGTGTTCAGTTCTGGGATCCCCAGTTTAAGAAGGACAAGGAATTACTGGAAAAAGACCAGCAGAGAACTACAAAGATGATTAGGGGCCTAGAGCATCTTTCTTATGAAGAGAGACTGAGAGAGCTGGGTCTGTTCAGCCTGAAGAAGAGAAGGCTGAGAGGGGATCTCATTTATGCTTATAACTATCTCAAGGGTGGGTGTCAAGAGGATGGGACCAGAGTATTTTCAGTGGTGCCCAACGATAGGATGAGGGGCAATGGGCACAGACTGAAGCATAGGAGGTTCCATCTGAATATGAGGAGAAATTTCTTTACTTTGAGGGTGACAGAGCACTGAAAGAGGCTGCCCAGAGAGGTTGTGGAGTCTCCTCAAAACCCACCTGGATGCATTCCTGTGTGATCTGCTCTAGGTGAACCTGCTTTATCAGGTGGGTTGGACTAGATGATCTCCAGAGGTCCCTTCCAACCCCAGCTATTCTGTGATTCTGTGAAATTCCTGCATCTAGTCACACCAACAATTTTTAACAAGAAATACACATGCTTTCTTCACCTGTCTTACCAAAGAGCTCTCTGTACATCCCTTAGACCCTTGAAAATTCTTTTTGACATGCCAGTGGTGGAGTGCATTAAGTGCTTTATGACATGGCATAGAGGTCCTGCTGGAATTCACAGTGATCTCAGCCTCTAATATCTTTATGACTTATCTGGACGAGGGGATCGAGTGCACCCTCAGTAAGTTTGCGGATGACATCAAGTTGGGCGGGAGTGTTGATGTAACTGAGGGTAGGAAGGCTCTACAGAGGCATCTGGACTGGCTGGATTGATGGACCGAGGCCCGTTGTATGAGATTCAACTAGGCTAAATGATGGGTCCTGCACTTGGGTCACAACAACCCCATGCAATGCTACAGGCTCAGGGAAGAGTGGCTGGAAAACTGCCCAGTGGAAAAGGATCTGGGGGTGTTGGTTGACAGCCATCTAAATATGAGCCAGCAGTTTGCCCACGTGGCCAAGAAGGCCAATAGCATCCTGGCTTGTATCAGAAATAGTGTGGGCAGCAGGACTAAGGAAGTGATTGTCCCCCTCTATTCAGCACTGGTGAGGCTGAATCTAACTGTGTTCAGTTTTGAGCCCCTCACTACAAGAAAGACATTGAGATGCTGGAGCAAGTCCAAAGAAGAGCAATGAAGCTGCTGAAGGGTCTTATGAGCAGCAGCTGAGGGAAGTGGGGCTGTTTAGCCAGGAGAGAAGGAGGCTTAGGGGAGACCTTAACGCTCTGTACAACTACCTGAAAGGAGGTTGTAGTGAGGTGGGTGTTGGTCTCTTGTCTCAAGTAACAAATGATAGGACAATAAGAAATGGCCTCAAGTTGCCCCCCCGGGGGGATGGGGGGGGGGGGGCGTTAGACTGGATATTAGGAAAAATTTCTTCACGGAAAGGGTTGTCAAGAAGTGGAACAGAATGCCCAGGGAAGTGGTGGAGTCACCATCCCTGGGGGTGTTTAAAAGACACGTAGATGTGGTGCTTCGGGACATGGTTTAGTGGTGGGCTTGGTGGTGTTAGGTTAATGGTTGGACTAGATGATCTTGAGGGTCTTTTCCAACCTAAATTATTCTATGATTCTCCTTCATTTTAAACCTCTGCATGTTGCACACATGTGTTAATAGGTTTACATGTGAATTCTCTGTAAACAAGAGGGTTCTTGTTTAAGGGGACTGGTCACTTTTTCAGTTTTGGTAAACACCCTTTCATTCAGCTGATTAGTTTTCATTAGCATCTCTAGGGGAGTGAAGGCTTGAGGTTATATGATGCAGGGAAGAGTGGTCAGCACTGCTGAGACTATTGGCTGAGGGTGTGAGCAAGCTGTGGAAGGCAACATTTGAAATCCAGAGATGCCAACAACTTTGTTTTATTGCATGCAGAGCAAAACACACAATGGGGCGACACCACAAGCACTGAGGTTTTCCGTACAGTTTGCCAATGCACCCTTTCTGGTTTTGCTTTCTCAGAAAAGTGAAAGAGCTACACGAGTGCTCATTGTCCCATGCTGTGTGCCTTCCTGTCCCCAGGTATCCTGCCCTCCTTGGCCCCAACTCTCAGCAGCGCTGTGCTGAGCTGGCACGTAGGATTCTGTTAAGGAACAGCCCCAGTCTAACAGCAAGGGACTGCTGTCCTGTTTTTGAGCAGCCAAAAGACAACCAGTGCTGTTTCTTTTGCTTGCCTTATCAGTGTTCACCCTAATCTGCTCTAGTTGTCTCACAGAGCAGGTTTTTCCACCACAGGAAGAAGGTTTATCCACCGAAGTTGCTAAAGAAGGGATTTTTTTTTGAGCACAGTGCCACCTGTGGCTTCTGATGGAATCTTCACCTGCCCTTTCTTCTCTTAACCAAACACTTGTGATTAACTGTGTCGGGGATAAAATTCCCCCAAATAAGACTGAGTATATCTATATGCCCACAGAGGCTGGCTGGTTAACTGTGAGCTCCACTACATATCCAGGATTTCCACCAAATACAGACTCTGGAAGGCGGTTGTGCTTGTAGAGCTCCTTGCATTTTCTGTAGATGCCCCTTCCCCATTGCAATATAGGCCTATCTTTACAAATGATAAGTATGAGAGATTGCTAAATGACACTGTTTTGGAGATTCAACAGATTACAGTTTCATACATGGATGCCTTCCTAGCTCCTAGCTAATGCTTCCTCACAGATTCCCCTAGGGAAAATGACTTCATCCTTACTGATACAGATGACAACACTTCTAAAAATAAAGCCACTGCACCATACAGCAGTATCCCAATGAAATACATAAAAAAGCAAGACTTGTCTTTGTAGTGCCCTGTGCTGCTTCTCTGATCACATCTAGTGATATCATCTAATTGAAATAGCTTAGAAATGGTGTTTTCAGTGGTCAAAAGAGAACTGTCTTTCTTAGATGAACTGATTTACAGAAGATTTGTATATTAGTTCTCAGTAGAAAAGGTATATTTCATAAACATGAAGAGGGTTCAGTGCTGTTACTTGTAGTATGATGTTTATCCAAAGCAGCATTTGAAAACTGAAGAACAAGAGAGGATGTTTAGACAGCGTAATAATTCTGAGTTCACTTTGTAACTTAATTAAAAGGTTGTGTGATGCTATTTGTGAGTCTTCTCTGACAGACTATGTTAGCACGCTGTCTTATGCAGCTCTTCTAACTTTACAGCCGCCACTCTATTTTATCATTTACATGTGTTCAGCTTGGAAAATAAACATCCAGAAAAAGTGAATGGTCTCAGAAAGAGAGAATTGTCTCCGTATGGAGACAGTGGTGCTCTTGGTGCAGCTTGTGTTGCTTTCTCTTAAATGTTTGGATTCATTTCACAGTATCACAGTGTCACAGTATGTTTGGGATTGGAAGGGACCTCAAAAGATCATCTAGTCCAATCCCCCTGCTAGAGCAGGAACGCCTAGGTGAGGTCGCACAGGAATGTGTCCAGGCGGACTTTGAATGTCTCCAGGGAAGGAGACTCCACAACCTCCCTGGGCAGCCTGTTCCAGTGCTCTGTTACCCTCACTGAGAAGAAGTTCTTTCTCAAATTTAAGTGGAACCTCTTGTGTTCCAGCTTGATCCCATTGCCCCTTGTCCTATCATTGTTTGCCACTGAGAAGAGCCTGACTCCATCCTCGTGGCACTCACCCTTTATATATTTATAAACATTAACAAGGTCACCCCTCAGTCTCCTCTTCTCCAAACTAAAGAGCCCCAGCTCCCTCAGCCTTTCTTCATAAGGGAGATGCTCCACTCCCTTAATCATCTTTGTTGCCCTACGCTGGACCCTCTCCAGCAGTTCCCTGTCCTTCTTGAACTGAGGGGCCCAGAACTGGACACAATATTCCAGATGGGGTCTCACCAGGGCGGAGTAGAGGGGAAGGAGGACCTCTCTCGATCTACTGACCACCCCCCTTGTAATACACCCAAGGATGCCATTAGCCTTCCTGGCCACAAGGGCACAGTGCTGGCTCATGGTCATCCTGTTGTCCACCAGGACCCCCAGGTCCCTTTCCCCTACACTGCTCTCTAAGAGGTCATGCCCCAACCTATACTGGAACTTGGGATTGTTCCTGCCCAGATGCAGGACTCTACACTTTCCCTTGTTAAATTCCATCAGGTTATCCCCCGCTCAACTCTCCAGCCTGTCCAGGTCTTGCTGGATGGCAGCACAGCCTTCTGGCGTGTCAGCCACTCCTCCCAGAATAGACCACCAATCCCTCACCAAAGTAAAATCTGCATCGGCTTTAGTAGGAATGTTTTCAGAGTCTCCACCTGGGAAGACTATGTCTCTGAGTGGGAAATAAATAAACACATTGTCCTTCAGTTGGTTCACTGACTATTGTCTCTGCTGACACGCTAATTGTTCTGTCATTCAGAATGATGTTGGCTTTCAACACCAGTTCCTGAAAGAAGGAGAGGAAAATGTTGCCCTTTGTTAGTGTCTGGGCTCAGAAAATATGGTGGTACCTAACATTGCCCATTTTCAGAAGGTTAACTTAGAAACTAGGGTTAGCCGGACAGCACCTCCCAAATTATCATGAGCTGACATAGATAAAGACAACTTTCAATGTGTCTTTCCTTATGTTTCAGATTTAACAGATTAGGAGGAATATTTCATATACGCTCACAAGTTTTTGAACTGTACTGTACTTTCAATTATGTCATTACACTGGGAAGTGACTGTATTTCACATAGGCATAACAGAGCAAAACTAGGCCTTTTGATCACATTGCTCTGTGCAATGCTAGCATGTAGGAAAGTTATTTTGAAAATAATATGATTTTTTTTTCCTAAATGAAGATCTTTTTTATAAAGGAAGACTTTTGCAGAACTCTAATAGTACAAATAGGAAAACACCAGTGAGATATACCACAAAATGCTGGTTCAAATCAGCACCAATTTTGTAAAATTACTAGTATAAAGCATATAAAAACCTGTAACCAGCAGCTGAAACTACTTAGTCAAACTTCTGGACCACCTAGATCCACATCTATACTGACAGTGCTTTTCTAATAGTTCAGGGATTTTTTTTTAAAGTGATCAGAATACCAGTCCTGTAGTACAGGAGCACAGAGCCCTCTCCGATTATGTATAAGACAGTGAATATACCACTCACATGCACAAAAAAAGGAAACAAAAAATGTGTCCAGAGTATTTCTTATACAGTAAGGATTTTACCTGGCTACAACCTGAGAAAATCAAATATTCTCTCACAGATAGGACTAACACCTCCAAACATGGTGCTGTCATCATCTTTCTCACAAGCCACTCATTTCCTACCCAGTTAATGGAACATACCCAAAACTTTATCCTTTAATTCCACCTCACCAAAACATCTCTCTGAGTGTTAAAACTCAGAGAAGTTTGAGGAAAATACAGGAGCACACGCTTGTTTCATGTGTCTGTGGGCAGTTGTTTGTCTTTTACCAACAGCAGTCTAAGTTCTGTTCATCAGTTGCTATTTTGCACCTGCAGCTGGGGAGAAAAATAAGTCCGTGGCAATAATCAAAACGTTCTCCTGTTTCTCGTCTTCTTTTAGACATGCCATTCCATTCCTTTACTCCTGCTCACTATCAAAAGCTCCCTTCTAGCTCGAACAGATGCTGGGGCCCTTCTAGGCAGAAAGTTCGAAAGTTCACAGTTTGTGGCCTAAGCAAACTTAGTTACTTATTCTGAGTTATACTAAGCAAGTTCTATATAAGCACTTTCTAAACAAGTTCTGTAAGAAGCAGTATACCAAATAATTCAATAAGCTAAGGCAGTCTATTCCCTAGCATACATTATGTATTTATGAATGAATCTATGTTTATACAAATATTAATAGTTTATTGAAGGGTATGTATTAAGAGAGAATCTGCAAATTCACAATTAGAACTTAGAAGTATACAGCAAACATCAGACAACCAATGCCTGTTAGGTTCTCAAGGAGCTGTTATGATATAGGAGAGGTGCCCGAGGATTGGAGGAAAGCAAATGTCACTCCAGTCTTCAAAAAGGGCAAGAAGGAGGACCCGGGTAATTATAGACCGGTCAGCCTCACCTCTGTCCCTGGGAAAGTAATGGAACAGCTTATCCTTGGTGTCATCTCAAGGCACATCAGGGATAAGAGGGTCATTAGGGGCAGTCAGCATGGCTTTACCAAGGGTAAGTCATGCTTGACCAACCTCATAGCCTTTTATGAGTATGTAACAAGGTGGATGGATGGATGATGGCAGAGCGGTGGATGTGGTCTATCTTGACTTCAGTAAAGCCTTTGACACAGTCCCTCACAGCATCCTCACAGCTAAATTGAGGAGGTGTGGTCTAGACAATAGAGTAGTGAGGTGGGTTGCAAACTGGCTTAAAGAGAGAAGCCAGAGAGTGGTGGTCAATGGTGCGGAGTCCAGTTGGAGGCCAGTATCTAGTGGAGTGCCTCAGGGGTCAGTACTGGGGCCAATATTATTCAATATATTCATTAACGATTTAGACGAGGGAATTGAGTGTACTATCAGCAAGTTTGCTGATGACACTAAGCTGGGAGGAGTGGCTGACACGCCAGAAGGCTGTGCTGCCATCCAGCGGGACCTGGACAGGCTGGAGAGTTGGGCGGGGGATAACCTGATGGAATTTAACAAGGGAAAGTGTAGAGTCCTGCATCTGGGCAGGAACAACCCCAGGTTCCAGTATAGGTTGGGGAATGACCTCTTAGAGAGTAGTGTAGGGGAAAGGGACCTGGGGGTCCTGGTGGACAACAGGATGACCATGAGCCAGCACTGTGCCCTTGTGGCCAGGAAGGCTAATGGCATCCTTGGGTGTATTACAAGGGGGGTGGTCAGTAGATCGAGAGAGGTCCTCCTTCCCCTCTACTCCGCCCTGGTGAGACCCCATCTGGAATATTGTGTCCAGTTCTGGGCCCCTCAGTTCAAGAAGGACAGGGAACTGCTGGAGAGGGTCCAGCGTAGGGCAACAAAGATGATTAAGGGAGTGGAGCATCTCCCTTATGAAGAAAGGCTGAGGGAGCTGGGGCTCTTTAGTTTGGAGAAGAGGAGAGACTGAGGGGTGACCTTGTTAATGTTTATAAATATATAAAGGGTGAGTGCCACGAGGATGGAGTCAGGCTCTTCTCAGTGGCAAACAATGATAGGACAAGGGGCAATGGGATCAAGCTGGAACACAAGAGGTTCCACTTAAATTTGAGAAAGAACTTCTTCTCAGTGAGGGTAACAGAGCACTGGAACAGGCTACCCAGGGAGGTTGTGGAGTCTCCTTCCCTGGAGACATTCAAAGCCCGCCTGGACACATTCCTGTGCGACCTCACCTAGGCGTTCCTGCTCCAGCAGGGGGATTGGACTAGATGATCTTTTGAGGTCCCTTCCAATCCCAAACATACTGTGATGCTGTGATACTGTAATAGTGTGTGGCTGCAAAAGCATGGACGTTGCTTGAGTACCATTTACAAACAGGTATCCTACAATTAAATTGTATTAATTAGATTATAGAAACACCTATAGACCTCACTGAGGTTATATCCCTGTTGTACCAGCTACTATTGTAAGAGAACTGTGTATCTGAAAACAGCTAACATCAAGAAGCCAAGGAAGGAAGACCTGGACTTTGTCCAAAGTTTCACTGGAGGCCTGGAGCTGAGTGAAGAACTTGGAGCAACCAACTCACCTCTCAGCCATACCCCACTTTTCCTGTGCACAAATATGACTGAGAGCCATGATCACAACTCTAGGAACAGTATATAAATTACTGAAATAAAATGGTGACTCTAAAACCATTTTAAATAAAAGTGATTTGCATAGCTCTAAAAGAAGGCAGTGATATTATGAACAGGATTGCAATGGACACCAGAGCAGCTCGAGGAGCACCAGCAGCGGCGGCAGCAAGCAGCAGTGAGAGACGCACAAGGGATTCACAAGGACAGGGAGAGACTATGACTGAATAGGGGGCGTTCCCTGATCGACCTGCTGATTGGACGATCCAGCAAGGGGCGGAGCCGGTACCCAGCAGTGCGAGTGATTCAAACAGGCTAAAACAAGCAGCCCAGTTGATTGCAATGGGCATATATATATTTCCCAGCGGGCAGGTGTGTGGTAAACAGCCGTGTCTTCTGCTTCTCCTTAGCTTCTAGCACCTGGTAGAACCAACACAGACAGAGCTCCTATCAAAGCATGCGTTCACACAGGCTTCAGTCTGCGGGGTGTGTGTGGGGATATTCCAGAAGATGGAGGGCAATAGCAAGCAAGCCCGTGGGAGGTGTGCCCAGGTAGATCAACTGCCCTGCCTGGTGGCCAAGCTTCAGGAGGAGGTGGGCAAACTGAGGAGAATCTGAGAGTCTGAGAGGAAGATTGACCAATGCAGCTGTGCTCTGCCATCACTGATGCACACAAGCCAACTCAGCATGGCCACACCAGAGGCAGTTCCAGGATCTGTTTTGTGCCAGGGAAGGCAGCATTACGAGGGTAAGGGATGTGTCAAAGCAAGTTACTGCATGGAGTTGTAACAGGAACCTCTCTTTACCTTCTCAGCTACCTTTACAGAGCAGATATGAGGCCAAAGACAAGCTGGGGAGACGGAGCCCAGTACAGCTGATAGAGCAGCAGGGGGGAGCTGCCAAAGGTCCGGATCCTTGAAAAGACACCACGCCAAGAGTTGGTGAGCTACTAGGAACGGGGCGGGGGGGGGGTGGGGGGTGGAACTTATCTAAAAAAGAGGGTACTATATTATCTACATGGAAGTTGCTTCTGAAGAAGCAGGGTATTAGCCTTATGGAATTGACTTTACGAAGGATGTTACTATGGGGCAAAGCACTACCCAAAGATGCATAGAAACAACTGAACTGCTAACGACATGGCACTTGTTGCTAGAGACTTTGAGAGGATTAAAAAAGCAACGGGAACAGGCAGAGACAGCGCAGGGGGGTGGCTTCCCTGGGCTAGATTTGGAAAAGAAAAACAAAAACAAAAACCAACCACCACAAAAAAGTGCACTGTTCCGAACCCCCCTGTTACTAATGATTCTCCAGCACCATTCAAGTCCACGTTATCTGATGACTCAGATGAGGATGAGGGTCCGAAGCATTTTCTTGAAAAGTTAAAAGGAAAAGGAGTATGTGTACGTGTTGCCCCGAGATCAAATAAAAACCATGAAAGACTCAAGCAAAATTAGACCTATGCAATGTAACAGCTATAGATCATTTAGGGTGGAACGATGGGGATTCGTTGAAAGGGGTGGGTATCCCCCAGCTCTTGGAAGAGACACTAATTGGCACACCATAATTACAGGCGCTATTAGGTTCTGAAAACCTGAGGCAGTCAGCAGACCTTGCATATCAAGCTGTGATAAAGGTGCCTGAAACCCACAAAGCAGCCAAACCATTTACAACTATTAATCAGGGTCCCAGTGAGAATTACATGCAATTTATCGACCATCTTCAAGAGGCCATCAATAAGCAGGTTGAAAACTTAGAAGCTAAGGACGCAGTAGTGTTGAAATTAGCAGTAGAGAATGCTAATGTTTGCTATCGATGTGTTATCTGCGAGTTTTACAGTACATATTATGTGCTTCTGTGTATTGCCCCTCTGAAAATCAAGCAACTTGTCAGGAATGTGAGTTAATTGTTTTACTGGTTGTTGTTAGAGTTGTTTCTTTGTGGTATTGATTATATAAGTGCACCGTAAAACCTTCTCCCCACTTTTCCCACTCTCGCTGCAAGCAGCCCTGTGCTTCCCCTCCCTCCCTCCCTCCCTCCCTCCCTCTTCTCATGGTTTTTACTTATGAGATGGGGTCGGAAATAACTGTTTTCAGTAGTGTTCCTAAGAAATCGATATTGGGAGGTGTTTTAAAACATAGGACAGTACTTGGAAATATGAAGAAGGAAGATCTTGTGAAATATTATGATCAATGGTGGCCGCTGTGTAAGTTAGATGAATGGGAAAAGGGGCTGGAGGATAGAACCTTGAAGTATAATACTTTGTTGCAATTAATGTTATTTTTAAGGCGAAAGAGCAGGACAAAATACATCTCTACAAGAGATCATTAGATCATTACAGACAGTTTTACAGGTGGAACAGTTTGAACTTCAACAAGCTGAGAGAGAATTAACTGATGACACACAGGTCATAGAAAACTTGCTGAAGTCTGCAAGATGCTTTCCTCATTAACCTGTTTTCTTTGTGAGTATCTGTTTAAGCATGTTGCAGTTTCAGTAGGTCTTTGTTGTGTGGTATGGTGAGTTCACAGACTGTTAAATAATGAGAATCCATGGACTCAAAATGTGCGTTTTGTGATAATACAGAAGATCATGAGTACTTTAGTTCTTTACTGCACGAATGTGATGGTAAAATGTTGTGTGTAGTAGCTGTTATTTTTCTTTCTAGCATGCTAGCTGTATTCCGGCATTCAGACTTGAGCAACTCTGTGATAGGCTGTGTCTCATCTTGGTGTACTAAACTTGGCTCTTTTGTATGCACACTAGGTAAAGAACACTGTTTTTGGGATAACAGTCGTAGCGCACCAGATGAGACACTAATAAAAGCCTTGCCCAGTCCAGCTTGCTGAGGCAGCAGGGGGGAGGGTGCCAATGGGGGTCCAGCGTGCACTGACCTGTTTTGTCAGGGAGACGCAGGGGTCACCCCTCAGTCTCCTCTCCTCCAAACTAAAGAGCTCCCTCAGCCTTTCCTCATAAGGGAGATGCTCCACTCCCTTAATCATCTTTGTTGCCCTACACTGGACTCTCTCCAGCAGTTCCCTGTCCTTCTGGAACTGAGGGGCCCAGAACTGGACACAATACTCCAGATGTGGTCTCACCAGGGCAGAGTAGAGGGGAAGGAGAACCTCTCTGGACCTACTAACCACCCCCCTTCTAAGACACCCCAGGATGCCATTGGCCTTCCTGGCCACAAGGGCACAATGCTGGCTCATGGTCATCCTGCTGTCCACCAGGACCCCCAGGTCCCTTTCCCCTACGCTGCTCTCTAATAGGTCATTCCCCAATTTATACTGGAACGTGGGGTTGTTCCTACCCAGATGCAAGACTCTACACTTTCCCTTGTTATATTTCATTAAAATTTTCCCTGCTCAACTCTCCAGCCTGTCCAGGTCTCACTGGATGGCAGCACAGCCTTCTGGCATGTCAGCCACTCCTCCCAGCTTGGTGTCATCAGCAAACTTGCTGACAGTGCACTCTATTCCCTCATCCAAGTCATTGATGAATATATTGAATATTACTGGTCCCCGTACTGACCCTTGAGGAAAATTTCTGAATTTTCTAGATGGCCTGGAGCTTTCCCATGCCAGACCAACAAAGCTAGAGAAGTAGCAAAGAAATTATTGAATAAAATCATACCAAGGTTTGGCTGTTTCACATTTTATAGCAGAAATAATATGGACTATTTTTACTCTTCTGGGGGTAAGCTGGGATCGGTCTAGTGGAAAGGTAGAAAGAATGAATCAATGTAAAAAAGAGGACAATTAGCTAAATTTTTTCAGGAAATTAATGTAAAGTGGATAGATGTATTGCTAATTATTTTACTGAGAATTCACGACTTAAAAAAAAAAAAAGACAAAAAGTAAGTAATTTTGAAATATTGTATGGGAGACCCTATTCAGTAAACTTGACAGGAAAAACTGATCGAAATCAAAATTTTGAGGAACCAAATGCTGATTGAATATATGTTGTCTTTGGAAAAAAAAACCTTTCTCATTATTACATAGGTATATCCAGGAGAAAGAACCTGTGGCATTGGATGTGCCTGTGCCTCCCTTCTGACCTGGAGATCCAGTCTATCCTTGGACCTTGTGGCAGAATGCAAACCCCCCTCTCTCCCCCCACCTCCTTCAGTATGGAGGGAGTAGGCACATCTCCCTCTCTCTGCTACTTGAAACTAACAGCTTCTTTTGTTTGGCCCAGAACACCCTGGCCAGGGCCATTAGGAGAAGGGATTGCCGAGGCGCCAGTGAGCCGCTGGGCACCTGTGACCAGTGTGGGGGATGTTTGGAGGCTTCAGGGGCACCCCACACACGGTGTGGGGATGCAGAGAAGCTTCTAGAATGCCTACAGTCAGGTCTGATCAGCCAGTATAAAACCAGGACTCTCTCGTCAAGACTAGGCCCATTGTCGCCGGTCTCTCGGAGCTGCGAGCTGAAGATGCTGCTGTCGAGATCCCCCCACCCTGGGATGGAGACTCCGCTTGCCTTGCCGCCACGGGTGTGAGTAAAACCCCTCGCAGGATTGCGAGTATATTTATCCTTTCCGTGCACATATGCACGTGTAACTTCCCGTGCTTAATACAAGCACGTATAAAATTATTTCCTCGCACAATCGCGAGTGTATTTATATTCCGTGCACATTTGCACGCGTACTTTAAATTATTTCCTCGCACAATCGCGAGTGTAACTTTATTCCGTGCACATTTGCACACGTACTTTATTTCCTCGCACAATTGCGAGTGTATTTTAAATTTATCCTCGCACAATCGTGAGTGTATTTTCCTCCCGTGCTTCCACATAAGCACGTGTAGTATTCCGTGCACATTCACACGTGTAAGTAAATTAACCCTTGCAGAATTGTGAGTGTATTATAAATTTACCCTCGCAGAATCGTGAGCGTACGCTTTACCTGTATCTCTTTAAGAATAATCCCGCACCATGTTCAGGCAAGTGTGTACTCCTCTGGGACTCGGGGGTGGTTCCGGCATTGTTTTGGGTGAAGCCACGTGCATGCACTCTGTGGACCGCCTGTTGTACTAGTTGCTGCCCCTTAATAATTTTCCTCAACTGATACCCGAACCTATATTTAAGTCACTTTTGGAGTGCTAAAACCCTGTTTCTCACCGGTTTAATAAAAGTTGTTTTGGACCCTGTTGTCCCTTAAATTAGCCTCGGGGTGCCTCTGTGACAGACCTGAAAGGACAAACCTTGAAAGAACAGTGGAGAAGGCTCTGTACAGTACTGTTGGCAACTAACACTGTGAAACATAAGGGAGTCAAGTCCTAGATTCACCACACTAGATTAAAGAAAACTACAGAGACTGGGTAGAAATCAGAAGAGACCACTCCTTTAACACTAAAACTTAAGAAAGCTTAATGAACTGCACTTGGACTGAAATAGAATCTTATACAGAATTTGATTGTACTCAAGGAGGTTTGTTAATATTCATTGTAGCATTAATATTAGCTTGTTTTCTTTGTATGCATTTGTTTAAACATATATTACAGTTACGTAAGTCTTTGTTTGCTGTACGGTATAGTAAGTCCACTGTTAAATCAGGAGAATCCATGGACCCAAAATGTACATTTTATGATGATCCGGAAAACTATGCAAATAGTTGACAAGACCAGTTGCTGAGGATGCACATATTACCTAGAGAATTCAAATAAAGGAGCTCTTATATTAGGAATACCCCTCCCTATTAATATATCTTGGGAAAACACCTCATTCAAATGTTGATCAGTCTGAAAGAATCATAACTGAATTAGAGGAGATTTGGAAACAGACTACAGTCTTGCATGAGGTACAGAAAAGCAACAACTCTTACAGATTTCAAGAAGTTTGGACATGATTAGTGTCCTGGATTCCTGATTTACAGACATAGATTAAGAAACTGATTGTCATTATTGTATTAGCAATTGTTATATTTGTATGTTTCTATGTTATGTTGCAATATGTGATTGAAGTGTTGTGCTGCAGTCACTAAAAGAGTTTAAAAAGGTGAGACTTATTTGATAAATATAGATTAATTATTGTCATCACTTGAAAGAATGATTGAATCCTGTCTGCAATTGCTAACCTAAAGATACATAAACACTTTCAGCTTTAGTACTCACACAACAGAGTGGCTTGCAAAACACTTAATCACGAACTATAGACACTATTGACTTTGCAGCTTAGACATTTTGAGGCCCACACAATTAGTTGAGTCTTGCTTTAACAAGACTGTTAACTACATACGTTGCATTCAAACTGGAAGGAAAAGAATCATGGATTCATTACTCCAGGGTTAAGAAAGCTCCTGCACCTTTGACAGTAGAACAGCAATCTCCTTTAAAGCTCAAGATCGAGGGATTGAATTAATTTCAAAAGGATAAATGTAAAGTGAAAATGTTTGAAACAAAAATATGGATAGTGACAGTCCTTGTTCTAAAGCAGTTAGGCGAAGGACAGATTCATGATTGGGAAAGCAATACAATTTTAGGCCTTAGATTTTTTACTATTAAAAGAACATGGAGTGTGCAATTTCTTGAAATTGGACCACGATCACTGTTGTATTCACATACTAAATGTGACAAAAATTTAAATTATCAAACTGGGGTTATCAAAGAGATAGTGAAACAATCACAGGACCTTAGACAAAATATAGAAAGTATGTGAGTTAATAAGCTATTATCTCAAATGGGGAATATTTCACTTGCAGGGTGGCTAGAATCATTAGGACATGGAATAATTATTTTAGTCATAATAATTGTGTTTATCATGATTTTAGGATATGTAAAGAGAGCCATAGAAAAAGCTGTTTGGAAATAAATGATCAAGATTATATTTTAATTAGGGTTGAAGCCTAGTGGCCACAAACCCTCAAGAATAGAGGAGGAATTGATACCTGTATTTCTAACTATTAGACTGTATTTTAAGGAATTATAGAACACATATAGTTTAGGAGAATATTAAGGTAGCAATCTTTAAAGATTAACCAACCATGTAACTATAGAATCTTTTGTATAAGCAGACCTTGTAACCATAGAATCTTTGTACTTAGTAATCATACCCCATTCTTAAAATTGACATAGATTTACGACAAATTCTTTTAAGATAGGTAACTGAGAAACATACGAATGTTGCTTAGCATTGCTTAACAGATAGCTTGTGTTAGAATAGGCACGGAATATGTTAATGGTGTCAAGAACTGTACTGAATATGTAATTTTTCTGTCAATATAAGCCATGTATAACTAACTGGCCAGCAACGGACCTATGGAGGGACACCCCTGGTACAGCCCCGGCGCTGAATAAGAAATGCTACTTTTAAAACCTCAAAACGTGGTTTTAAGAGTCTGTTACTTTGCTGATTTTATGGTATCAGAACCACTCAATCTACTTTGAACTTTATACCTAAAGAATTTTAGTTGCAGCAGTTGTGAGTAATTTAAATGAGGCTCCTGCAGAGCCGGTCTCTGCAACATCCTACACTCCTCCCTCTATATCACTTGTTAATTCCCTCCTCAGCTGTCTTTGCTGTCCTTATTGCTTTTTCTGGGCTTTACCTTGTGATTGCTAAAGCTTTCTTGCAATGCAGCCAGTGGCAGATGTGTGTGTATGTGGGAGAAGTGCATGTGTTTATGTGTGTGTGTGTAGAAGTGTGAGGGGGAGTGTGAAATGTTCTCTTCCCCTCCAGTGTTACATGTATGCACCCATTACCCTTGGGACCCTGGGGATTTGGTTATGTAGAGAAATCAAACCCTTAAATTAAGGGAATCAAGCCCTTAAGTTAAGGGAAGATGGGAACTGATGAAAAATCTGATAAAAGTGATTAGAGGTTTGAGGGAAAAAGAATAAATTGAACTAAAGTGGAGAAATGTAAACAGACAGATATTTGAGACACATCCTGACTAGGGTTTTGCGAAGCGCTTGTGATGTTTTGCATATGTTTTGTGATATACTTACCCTGATGGGGAGATTGAAGAAATTTTAGGAGTTCCTTTGCCCAGTGTCAGGAGGGAACTGTGACAGTTTTTGAGATTGGTAAAGTGTTGGGCTCTCGGGGACTGGTGGAAGCTTTCCTCAAAGAGTATGCTACCCTGGGTCTTTTTACCTTAGAAAAAAGAGCTATTGAAAGTTGCTTGATTTGTGCCAAAGTCAATAACCAGGTTATAAAAGAAGTTGCTAGGGGAGGACATCCCTGGAATGTATGCCCTTTCCAATGATGTCAGGTGGACTTTACTGAAATGCCTCAAGTAGGAAGACTTAGATATCTTTTAGTAATAGTATTAATATGTCTATTAATGGGGTGGCCAGAAACATTTCTGGTCACTTCAGCAACCACTGGATCAGTTATTAAAGTGTTTTTAGAACAAATAATTCCAAGATATGGAATAGTAGAGGCAATAGACTCAGAGGAACTCATTTCACAGGAAAGATTCTTCAAGGAGTTATGGTTGCTTTGTGAATAAAATGGGACTTACACACTCTGTGACATCCTCAAAGCTCAGGTCAGGTATATAAGATGAATGGGGAAATCAAGAAACACCTTTTAAAATTAGTGTTGGAAACCAAAATGCTGTGGACATGGCTACTGCCACTGGCTTTGGCTAGAATACAAGCCAGGCCAAGGGGGAACATTCAATTGTCTCCCTTCAAGTTGATGTTTGGAACTCCCTATCCTACCAGTTCCCAACCCAGTAAGGAGGTGGAGATAAGTGATGTATATTTAAAACAATATGTGGCCAGAACACTGTCTCTTGTGAAATCTTTTTGACAGGAAGCTCAACTGGTGCAGACGCTACCCCCGGACTTTGCAGTCCTCAACATTCAACCTAGAGACTGGATCCTAGTTAAAAAGTGGAAAGAATCACCATTGGTAGTAAAGTGGTGGGGACCATATCAAGTCTTATTGACAACCTAAACAGCAGTCCAGACAGCCGAGCACAGATGGACCCATCATATGCAAGTCAAGATCTTTAGAGCCCCTGATACTTGGACTTCCAAGATGGAAGAATCAGACGGGAGGCTGCAGTTGACCATCCGCAAAGGCAAATTGGACCAATAACTTGTGTGTGCACCTTGGGGGAAGCTCTGAGTGTTCACCCACAACTAATTTATTGATCACCTGTCAATCTAATACCTCCCATCTAACGCTGTGGTATCAGGGTTGAGATTGATAATTGTGCAGTAGTTATATGGGTCAATTAACTGGTACAATGTTATTTTTAAGAATAACAATGATAATTTTATGTTTCTGGAAGAACCAAAGCCAAGAATGGGAAAATCGGTTTTTAACTTTAGGACAAGGAATTGCAAAAACCTTTAACCTGAATAACTGCTGGGTTTGTGGAAGCCCAGGGGGAGCAGAAGACTGGCCATGGGTAGCCCAACCTGTTCAACCTAAGTGGTGGGTAAGCCCTTTAAGTATAGTTCATAAAGGGACCGGTTTCTGGGCATAAGGAGGAAGTCCTGGGCAAATCTGATTTCCAGGGAAAGGTATTTATTGCCTAACAGAACCAGAACTGGGGGTGTATGTATGTTGGAAAGAGTATTTGCACTTGGACACTGTGTCCTGAATATGTTTGTCTCATAACAAATCGTGGAAGAGTGGATTGTTCTCAATATCAAGGAAAGTGGAATCAGACCCATATTCAACTTTTTGATCAAACTTGGGTAAAATGCTCACATTCCAGGTATATGGGGTATGGTTGTCTCAAGGTAATGCTTGATCCAAAACTCCAGATAGACATTTTGACCTCTCAGAAAGCTAATACTAATAGAGTTGTAGAAAAATATCCAAAACGGGTCTTTCATTGGATCTGGCAACATCAAAATGGGACTAAGGCATATTTTGAAAAATTCTGGTCCGCAACAAATCAGACAAGAGATAGGCATGCAAATTGGGATTGGGGTTGTAATTGTACGTGGCGACCAGAGGCAGAAGTATGGAGATGTAATTATTGTAATAATGGCACATCTAAATTTAGGATTGTAGGAGGACCTTTGGGAATAAAAGACATTGTATATTATCATGCTACAGTTGATAGAAAAGATTGTGATGGTCCTTTCCCCAATGGAACTTGGGCCCTAAAAGGCCATTACTGGATTTGTGGACAGTATGCTTATCATAAATTACCCCGAAATTGGACAGGGATATGTGTGTTATATTAGGCCTTTATTCTTTTTACTACCACAAGTCCAAGGGCACATGTTAGGGATTAAAGTATATGATGACTTGATAAGAGAAAAGTGATTGATTGATTGATACTTATCTGACAAAAGGGAGTACTCAGACTTGGGGAAAAGATGAGTGGCCACCCAAGCGAATTAAAAAACACTATGGACCAGCAACTTGGAACCCTCATGAATTAATCTCTGGAGCAAGGGAACTGTTCTATAATTTAAATAACTAATAACTAATCAGACAGCCGAGGCTCTTGTTCTCCTAGTAGACCAGGCCACTCAGGTGAGGACTGCAATATTCCAGCACGGAATGATCCTAGATTATTTATTAACTGAAGGAGGAGGAATGTGTGGTAAGTTAAATGAATCCAACTGCTATCTACAAATAGATGATAATGGGAAGGTGGTTAAAGAAATTACTAAAGAAATGAGGAAACTTACTCATGTACCAAATCAAACTTGGAAAGGATGGGAGTGGGACATGTTTTTGTGATAACCTGGAGGACCATGGATTAAGTGAATGTTATTTTTTCTTCTCTGCGCCATAGCGGCCTTAATGTTCTTACCTTGCATGATACCATATTTTATCCAACTTATTCAACATGCAGTTCAGAGAACACAAATTGTTGTTATACCAGAAATAATGCAAAAAAGACAGAGAATAATGCCTCTAAAAAACGTTCCTAAAACAAGAAAAACTCCAGAGGAAGAGGCAAAACTAATGGTGAAGAAATTTTGTAAAGACAATTATTGGAAAAATAGAAGAGGATGGATCAATAGGAACAACCATCACAGGTCTTTACAAAAATGTGCAGGCTCATGATAATAAGAAGGGAAAGTTAAGTTTGACCAATCTATCTAGAAATATCAGAAAGGAGACCCCTATTTTGCATAAACCACAAATTGAACTTTTGTGACCTTCAGTCCTAATGTGCATGCTTAATTGCCTTATGCATATTACCTTGTTCGCCCCACGATGCCTAGAGTTAGATATAATGAACACACATTGTATGTAATAACACATTGCACACAAGTTAGCAGGGTTCGTTGACAGGGCTTTAAACTAGATATGATGGGAGAAGGGGATGTAATGGGGCTCACCTGTGACATGCTGTGGGATGAGATAGCAAGCATAGAGGGGTGGGGTGAAGCAGGCTCTTAAGTGATGAGCTTGGGAGGTGAGGTCCAATGTGGTGAAACTCACACAATCACATCCAACTGGGGAACATGCCAGACCAATCAGAGCAGTGACAAATATTCCTTAGCTGCCTCCCAAGAGGAGAACCAGAGGGTCGACCACCTCAAGAGTACACACAGCTGCAGTAGCTCTTTCTGCACCCCTCATGAGAAACCCACATGCTTGAGTACCTCCCTGAAATGTCTGTACACCAATGCATGTAGCATGGGGAATAAACAGGAAGAATTAGAGATCTATGCACGTTCACAGGGCCATGATCTCATTGCTATTACAGAGACGTGGTGGGACAGCTCACATGACTGGAATGTTGTCATGGAAGGCTATGTACTTTTCAGGAAAGACAGGCCAGCAAGGGGAGGTGGAGGAGTTGCTCTTTATGTGAGAGAGCAACTCGAATGTCTTGAACTCTGCCTAGGGGGGGATGAAGAATGAGTTGAGTCCTTATGGGTAAAAATTAAGGGACAAGCTAACGAGGGGGACACTGTTGTGGGTGTTTACTACAGGCCACCTGATCAGGAGGAGGAAGCTGATGAGGCTTTCTACAGACAGCTGGAAGCAGCCTCACGATCACATGCCCTGGTTCTCATGGGAGACTTCAATCACCCTGACATCTGCTGGGTGAGCAACACATCTAAGCACGCACAGTCTAGGAGGTTCCTACAGATCATTGGTGACAACTTTTTGACACAGATGATGGAGGAGCTAATGAGGAGAGGCATGCTGCTGGACCTTGTCCTAACAAACCAAGAAGAACTGTTTGGAGATGTCATGGTTGGGGGCAGACTTGGCTGAAGCGACCATGAGATGGTAGAGTTCAGGATCCTGTGTGGAGGAAGCAAGACAATAAGTAGGACTAAAACCATGGAACTGAGCAGAGTGAACTTTGGCCTCTTCAAGGTCCTGCTTTGTACAATCCCATGGGATAGGGCTCTAGAAGGTAGGGGGGTCCAAGAGAGCTGGCTAATATTCAAACATCACTTCCTCCAAGCCCAAGACTGATGCATCCCTATGAGGATGAAATCAAGTAAAGGGAGTAAGAGACCAGCCACGCAGCAATTAGGAACGACGCATACCAGGACGCAGACAGAAATTCACGCAGAGACAGAGATCTTGTTCGAGAAGGAGCGCAGAGCCTGGCCAAGCAGAGAGCTGACCTAGGCCTAGGCTGCTTTCTTTATTCACCATTGACAACTTATAGGATTTACAGGTACAAGCCTGGACTAAGATGTTTACAAAAAGGTGCTTTTCCACACTAAACTCCTGTGATGTTTGTCTCACTTGTTTTTCCACTCATTCACAGACCAGGCCCAAGGACATTCACACATCCCATGCACTTGGGGGCGGTTATCCAACCCGAGATATCATTCTCATGAGTCTGGGCTATAACTTTTTACAATTATGAGAAACGTACTTCAAAGTAATCTGTCCAAGGCCCTTTATATATTATTATGTTAGTATTATGTCTTTGACCGTCCGAATGGTCATGTTAGTATTGATCTTCCTTTATCATCCAGGTGGCTGGAACTGCACATCTTGCTTTCCCACATTTTACTTTCCAAGAAGCGGGGATGAGTAAGGAACTCCAGTCAAAACTCATGTGGAAGAAGGATGTTTATGTAATGTGGAAAAAGGGACAGACCACCTGGAAGGAATACAAGGAGGCTGTTAGAGTATGCAGGGATGCAGTGAGGAAGGCCAAACTCCACTTGGAAGCAAATCTGGCTAGGGATGTCAAAGATAACAAGAAGGACTTCTTCAAGTGTATCATCAGCAAAAGGAAGGTTAGGGAAAATGTAGGTCTGCTGTTGAATGAGGAGGATGCCCTGGTGACAGATGATACAGAGAAGGTAGAGTTACGGAATGCCGCCTTAGCTTCTGTCTTTACTGCTAAAACTGGCCTTCATGTATTCCAGACCCTAGAGACAGAAGAGAAAGTCTGGCTAAAGGAAGACTTTCCCTTGCTTGAGGAAGAACAGGTAAGAACTTGTTACACAAACTGGACATCCACAATTCCATGGGCCCCAATGGGGTGTGCTAAGAGAGTTGGCAGATGTTATTGCAGAGCCACTCTCCATCATCTTTGAAAGGTCCTGGAGAACAGGAGAGGTGCCTGAGGACTAGAAGAAAGCCACTGTCATTCCAGTCTTCAAAAAGGGCAAGAAGAATGACCCAGGAAACTACAGGCTAGTCAGCCTCACCTCCATCCCTGGAAAGGTGATGGAACAGCTCATTCTGGACATCATCTCCAAGCATGCGGAGGAAAAGAAGGTTATCAGGAGTAGTCAACATGGGTTCACCAAAGGGAAATCATGTTTGACCTGATAGCCTTCTATGACGATATGACTGGCTGGGTAGACTGGGGAAGAGCAATGGATGTTGTGTACTTTGACTTCAGCAAGGCTTTTGACAGCGTCTCTCACAATCTCCTCATAGGCAAGCTCAGGAAGTGCAGGCTGGATGAATACTTGGTGAGATGGATCATGAACTGGCTGGATGGCAGAGCTCAGAGGGTTGTGATCAATGGTACAGAGTCTGGTTAGAGGCGTGTAGTTAGTGGGGGCCCCAGGGGTCAGTGTTAGGTCCAGCCCTGTTCAACCTGTTCATCAATGACCTGGATGAAGAGACTGAGTGCACCCTCAGCAAGTTTGCTGATGACAGACTGGAAGACTGGACAGAGAAGAACCTAATGAAATTCAACAAAAGCAAGTGTAGGGTCCTGCACCTCAGCAAGTTTCCTGATGATACCAAACTGGGAGGAAGGACTGACACACCAGAAGGCTGTGCTGCCATTCAGTGAAACTTGGACAGGCTGGAGGGCTGGGCAGGGAAGAATCTAATTTCAACAAGGGCAAGTGTAGGGTCCTGCACCTGGGGAGGAATAACCCCAGGCACCAGTACAGGTTAAGGGTGGACCTGCGAGAAAGCAGCATTGCAGAGACGGACTTGGGAGTTCTGATCGACAACAGGTTGACTATGAGTCAACAATGTGCCCTTGTGGCCAAGAAGGCCAACGGTATCCTGGGGTGCATTAAGAGTGTCACCAGCAGGTCGAGGGAGGTTATCCTCCCTCTCTACTCTGCCCTTGTAAGGCCGCATCTGGAGTACTGCATCCATTTCTGGGCTTTCCAGTTTAAGAAGGATAAGGAATTACTGGAGGGAGTTGAGTGGCAGGCTACGAAGATGATTAGGGGCCTGAAGCACCTTTCTTATGAAGAGAGACTGAGAGAGCTGGGTCTGTTCAGCCTGGAGAAGAGAAGGCTGAGAGGGGATCTTATCGATGTTTATAACTGTCTGAAGGGTGGATGTCAAGATGATGGGACCAGACTCCTTTCAGTGGTGTCCAATGATAGAATGAAGGGCAATGAGCACATACTGAAGCATAGGAGGTTCCATCTGAATATGAGGAGAAATTTCTTTACTTTGAGGGTGAAAGAGCACTGGAATCGGCTACCCAGAGAGGTTGTGGAGTCTCCTTATCTAAAGACATTCAAGATCTGCCTGAACACATTCCTACTCTGTGTACTCTGTGTACCTGCTTTAGCAAGCAGGTTGGAATAGATGATCTCCAGACTTCCCTTCCAACCCTAACCATTCTGTGATTCTATGGTTCTGTAAACCCATGTTGCATGTTCTATGCCGTAGGCATGTTGGAAAGCTGTTAACTCTGAGTAACTCAACCAATGGGAAAAGGAGGAGGAATCTTGCAACCAGGAAACTAGGATATAAGGGGACTGTATCCTTCTATGTGTCGAGATACCCCATGGGGTCCTGTCTTATGGACTCACTGACACCCCCAAGTGGATTCTGCCTTTATTCGAATAAAGTGACCTCTCTTATTCCTCTGTCTCCTTTGTGAACAAGGATCTCTAGCGAAGCAGATTTCCGTACACAAGGCATAAACCCTTGTTTGGGCAGAACTCTGTCCCTCCAAAACTCCCTTTTGTAAAGCTCCTTACTCTCTGCTCTTCAATTTCACAGTGGCAGCTGCCCCTGGAGCCCTAGGAAGAGTTGTTCCCCAGCAGGGCCCTGGTGGGGTGGTGCCTGTGCCCCATCAGAAGCGTGGAGTCGGCAGGGAGGGGGCGAGGGTGGGGGCAGGGAGCCTCCTGCATCAATCTTCTGCCCAGTCACTTACTGGCCTGCTTCTATCTGGAGGACCCAATGGAGAAAAAAAAAAAAGCCTACAGCTCCATATACCCCTGAGAACTCCTGCTTCCCTGGGGCAAAAATTCTCCGGCTGCAGCAGCAGGGTGGCTCTGACCCTGAGCACGATGGGACGTATGGATGGGGTGGAAAAAGCTCCAGCTGGGAATGGGTGGTGGTTAGAGTCAGTCTTTGGAATGAGGGTCACACCAGGGTGAAACCAACAGGTCATTAAGGAGGCGAGCCCTGCAACTAGAAACACTAATGAACTCTACGCATGACATTGCATAGACTCCCTATAAATAATCAGCTACATGAAACCAGAAGGACTGTCTAAAGCCAGGCCATATTGCACTTGATCCTATTGAAGGAAAAAGGTATATACAGGAAGCTGTGTCTACACCCCGAGCATCTGGGTGCCATTAAAGGAACAACTACGAGGACAAGTAACAGAGGACTCGGGGCAATTGTTGTTGTACTGGGGACTAACTGCTGAAAAAACTTTCAATACATTTGTTTTCCTTATCAGGATGGCTAACCAGCCTCCTCCAATATCTGATAATAACTGTACTTGTTGTAAGTTCTATTATTCTATTGTTTGATTATTAGTAGATCGTTTTGTAATTATAATGTATAACAGGAAAATGACACATAAGATATGATGATCCGCAGTGGGCATTAAAACTCACCAACAGAATGCCCCCTTTTGAATTTGGAGGCAAGAGGTGACTGCACCACCACTCCAAAGTAGCCTGTCAGATGACTGTGGTCACAGGGTGGAATTTGTGGCAGTTGCACATTCCCCTGAAATCTGGAGCCTTCAATAGGGCAGCTGATGGCTCCTTAACACCTTTTGTGCCCCAGTGTGCCTGTCCCCATGTACACATCTAGAGTGGTGGCAAGGTGATGTCAGTCACATCCTCCCCTGCCCCGGGGCAAGGTGACTTCATGTCCACCCAGCTGGGGGAAGAGGAGGGGTGGGACCCTCAGTCGATTGACAGGGTCCTCAACAAAGGAGGTGCCCAGAGAAGCTTCTGTACATGTACAGAGACTCCAACTTTGTCCTAAAAAGCAAGAAAATAGCTATGGGCATCTTAAAGATTTGTGACAAGAAATTGGAACGCAGCCCTCTACTCTCTTATGAAAACTATACCTGAGATTACTTGCTGTAAAGGTCTATTTACTTCAAATATTAAGTGCTTTCTAATATAGTCTATACAAGAATATAGGCTACCAGTCAGCTACAATATTACAAACCTAAACGGAAAAGGCCAGAGGTTCAGCTCCTATGTTCTGTTTCTATTGAATTGATTAGAGATCACTGCAGCAGCGCAGCTTCACCTGAAGACGGTCCGACCAAGCTGAGAGTCCTGAGGGCTTCTCCCCAGCCGAGTTTTCAGGATCCCACATCCCAGGCCCAGTGTGTGGGCAGAGACACACAATCCCGAGGGTAAGGAGGGGACATGACCTACCTTGCCACCGATGCGCACTTGGGCCTGGAGCTTGGCGAGCTTTTCTTGGTTCATGATAGTTTCTTTCATCTGCAGAAGCAACAAGAGCGCCATGGAGAGTGGGTCATGAAGCACCCAGCGGCGCAGCCCACAGCAACCCGGGCCCAGCAGCTACCCCTCACCACACTTACATCCCCAGCAGTGAAACATCCCAGCCCTGCCGGGGGCGGAGGGAAGCGAGTCTGCTCACACCCAGCGCCACCAAAGCTCAGCTCCCATCACGCCCAGCTCATAATCGCCTCACCTTTTCCCCAACCATTGCTGCCCACCGACATGCAGCCTTCAACCGCGCAACAAATTCTCCTCCCAGGTGCCCCCCACCGTCTCCCTCGTACCTTCTTTGGGCAGAAGCAACAATGCTGTAATTTGGATGGGGGGGGGGGCAGATGAGAGGAGGAAGGGAGAGAGAGAGAGAGAGGGAGGGAGAGGGAGGGAGAGGGGAGGAGGGAGGGAGAGGGAGGGAGGGGGAGGAGGAGGAAGAAAAAGAAGGAAGAACAAGGGCTGCAGGACCGAGCACAGCACGCGGAATGGAGGGAGATAGCAGCCAGAACACACGCACGCCACGCACACCACGCTGCCCAGACCAGGAGAGGGCGCCCTCCACGGTGGCGGGATCTGGAGGGTAAAGCTTGTACCTCCTCAACTATGGTGCATTCGGTCCTCTTTGTGATGTGGTTTGGTGTGCAGATGGTCTCTCCGTCCTCTCTGTTTCCCCAGCTTTTCGTTTCCTTCTGTTGCTTGTAGCCTCAGCTGGCAGAATTTTTTACCACAAACAGATCTGTCCCCATTCTGTCATATTTTTTTTTCTTGGAAAACATTTAAACGTTTAGTTTTCTTATTTAAGTAAATCAAACCTCCTCCCCATATCTTTGATTTTTTTTTTTTTTTTTAATTTCAATTCCAAGAAGGAAAACTCCTAGTCATTTTGGGCTGATATGTTTAGGTGTATAAGACTTTTAGGACAGGTACCTTCTTACAGCTGCAAAAACTCTACCAGGCCATTAGCATGGCTACAGAAACAAGGGACAGAAAAAAAAAAAAAAAATCAAAGAATGGGTGATTTTAACTTCCCAGATGTCAACTGGGAATATCATACAGTGTGCACAAACTGGTCCAGGAAATTCCTGAAGCATGTTGAAGATAACTTCTTAGTGCAGATACTGGGAGAACCAACTAGGAAAGGTGCCCTCCTGGATTTGTTGTTTGTAAACAGAGAGGGACTCATGGGCAAAGTTCTGACTGGTGGCTGTCTTGATCACAGTGACCATGAAGTAGTTGAGTTTCAAATTCTTGATGATGATAGGAGAAAAACTGCCAGCAAAACTTTGACCCTGGATATGGGGAGAACAGGCTTAGGGCAGCTGAAGGAGCTAGCTACATAAGGTCCCCTGGGAATCTGCTTTTGAAGGTATTTGGGTCCATGAATGCTGGTCACTTTTTAAGAGCCATCTGTTCAGAGTGCAGGAGCAGGCAATTCCAAAGTGTTGGAAGCCAAGCAAGCAGAGCAGAAGGCCAGCTTGGCTTAACAGGGATCTTCTTCTAGAACTCAGGCAGAAAAGGAAAGTGTATGGACATTGGAAGCAAGGACAGGTGACATGGGAGGACTACAGAGATGCTGTTTGCCAGTGTAGACAGAAAATTCGTGTGGTCAAAGCTCGATTAGAATTCAAGCTGGCCAGCACTGTGAAGGACAACAAAAAGGTCTTTTTAAAATATGTTAACAGCAAAAGGAGGATGAGAGATAACATTGGTCCGTTACTTGATGAGGTCGGTCACCTCACAAATAGGGATGCAGACAAAGCAGAGATGTTTAATGCCTCCTTCACCCTGTCTTCGACACCAATGATGGGCCCTGGAACCCCTGGAGCCCTGTATTGGAAGACCGTGACTGTGAGAATGATAAACTCCCAGGCAGCTCTGCACTTGCTTGAGAATTGCTGCCCCAGCTGGATAGCTGGATGCACATAAGCCTATGGGGTCCGATGGGATTCATCCCAGGGTACTTAAAGAGCTGGCTGATGTCATCGCAGGACCTCTCTCCATTATTTTTCAATGGTCTTGGGAATCTGGAGAGGTCCCAGTTGACTGGAAGCTGGCAAATATTGTCTTGATTTTCAAGAAGGGTAAGAAGGAAGACCCAGGTAATTACAGGCCTGTCAGTCTCATTTAAATGCCTGGCAAAATTATGGAGAAGGTTATTCTGGGAGTTATTGAAAAACGCTTGAGAGAAAATGCAGTCATTGGTCATAGCCAGCATGGATTCACGAGGGGAAAGTCCTGCTTAAACAACTTAATTTCCTCTTATGACAAGGTGCCCCTTTTTTTTTTTTTTTTTTTTAAATTTTAGCAAAGCTTTTGATACTGTGTCTCACAGTATCCTTCTGGACAAAATGTCCAGCACACAGCTAGACGTGTCCATAATATGTTGGGTGAGCAATGGCTGATGGGTCGGGCTGAGTTATAGCAAATGGGGTTACATCAGGCTGGCAGCCAGTCACCAGTGGGGTTCCCCAGGGCTCAGTTTTAGGGCCAGTGCTCTTTAATGTTTTTATAAGCGATCTGGATGCAGGAATTGAATGTACATTAAGTAAGTTTGCCCATGACACTAAACTAGGAGGAGCTGTGGCCTCCCTCGAGGGTAGAGAAGCCTTACAAAGAGATCTGGATAGACTAGAGAACTGGGCAATCACCAACTGTATGAAATTTAACAAGAGCAAGTTCTGGATTCTGCAGCTGGAATGGGGTAATCCTGGGTATATGTACAAACTGGGGGACAGGAGGCTGGAGAGCCCCCCCGCAGAAAGAGATCTGGGGGTTTGGGTTGATGGTAAGTTGATCATGAGTCATCAGTGTGGCCTGGCAGCCAAAAGGGCCAACCGTATCCTGAGGTGCATCAAGCACAGCATAGCTAGCAGGTTGAGTGTCCCACTCTACACTGCACTGGTGCAGCCCCAACTCAAGTACTGTGTGCAGTCTTGGGCACCTCAATATAAGAAGGACATAAAAAATATTAGAGTGTGTCCAGAGGAGGGCGACCAAGATGGTGAAAGGTCTCGAGGGTAAGACTTATGAGGAGCAGGTGAGGTCACTTGGTTTGTTCAGCTTAGAGAAGGCTGAGGGGTGACCTCATTGCAGTCTACAACTTCCTCAAGGGGGGCAGCAGAGGGGGAGGTGCTGATCTCCTCTCTCTGGTGACCAGTGATAGAACATGAGGAAATGGAATGAAGCTGCATCAGGGGAAGTTTCTCTAGGTGTACCTGCTTTAGCAGGTGGGTTGGACTAGATGATCTCCAGAGGTCCCTTTGAACCCTAACCATTCTCTGATTCTATGAAGTTCAGACTAAACATTAGGAAAATGTTCTTCCCCCCCATTTACTATAACTCTTTGAGCCCGGCCCATCAGCCAATTGCTCACCCAGTGTATTGCGTGTTTACCCAGCTGTATGCTGGACATCTTGTCCAGGAGGATACTGTGAGAGACAGTATCAAAGGTTTTACTGAAATCCAAAAAGATCACAGCAACAGGCTTCCTTTGGTCAACTGGGTGGGTAACCTTGTCATAGGATGAAATTAAGTTGGTCAAGCAAGACTTTCCCCTCATGAACCCATGCTGGCTGGGACCAATGACTGCATTGTTGTTCAGATGTTTTTCAATAACTCCCAGAATAATCTTCTCCATGATTTTGCCAGGCACAGAAGTAAGGTTGACAGGCCTGTAGTTGCCAGAGTCATCCCTGTTGCCCTTCTTGTAGATTGGGACAACGTTTGCCAGCTTCCAGTCATCCCGCACCTCTCCAGATTCCCAAGAGTGTTGAAAAAAAATCACAGAGAGAGGTCTCGTTATGACATCAGCCAGCTCTTTAAGTACCCTTGGATGAATGCCATCAGGCCCCATCGACTGGTAGGGATCTAGCTGGTGTAGCAAATCTCGTACAAGTTCCGGATTTATTAGGAGTTTATTGTTCTCGCAGCCATGGTTCTCTAACCCAGGGCTATGGGGGCACCCAAGCCCATCTTCGGTGTTGAAGACTGAGGCGAAGCAAGCATTAAATGTCTCAGCTTTGTCTATGTCCCTGTTAATAAGGTGACCATGCTCATCGAGTAATGGGCCAATGTTATTTCTAGTTTGCCTTTTGACATTAACATAATAAAAAAGGCCTTTTTTATTGTCCTTCACAGTACTGGCCAGCTTCAATTCTAATTGAGCTTTGGCTGCATAAATTTCTTCCTTACAGTGGTGAGCAGCATCTCTGTAGTCCTCCCATGACAGCTGACATTGCTTCCACTGACCACGTAATTTCTTTTTCCCCATATTTCAAGAAGATCCCTGCTCAAACAAGCTGGATTTTTGCTTCACCTGCTAGATTTTCAGCATTTTGGAATTGCCCAGTCCTGTGCTCTTAGTAGGTGGTACTTAAAAAGTGACCAACACTGATGGACCCCAGCACCTTCAAAAGCTTCTTCCCAGGGTATCTTACTAAGTATTTCTCTGAGCAACCTCAAGTCTGCTCTCCTCATATCTAGAGTTGAGGTCTTGCTGGCAGTTTTCCTCCCATTAGCACAGATTTTAAACCTGACCGTTTCATGGTTGCTGTGGCCAAAGGAGCCACCAGTCACCACTTCTCCCACAAAACCCTCTCTGTTAGCGAGTATCAAATCTAGGAAGGCACCTTTCCTCGTCAGTTCCCTAAGTACTGATACCTAAAAGCAGCATTTAGTAATAAAATCAGTTAATAAAAATAAGAGTCATAGATTTTAGGCACTTACTAGGTTAATAAGAGTAAGGGTCACAGATGTTAGGTGTTAGGCACTTATTAAGCATTAAGTCACCAGAATGGTGTTTGTTAAAATAAGCAGGAGGTTACGAGACAATGCGCTTGCTCCTAGAAGATAAGGTAGCGAGACCAGCGCAGCGACCATTTGATACGGTCTTTGCAGTTATGAGCCGAATAACAAAGGGACTGCACCTGCCCAGGAGTCGGGATCAAGCAGCAGACAGCTTGAGAAAAACTTCTCACTTCATCCCAGGACCCTCAAAAGACCACCGACTCATTGAACTGCACACACGGGAGGGACATTTACATATGCTAAGTGGTTCCAAGAAATGTAACACATATGCAAAGGATTTCTAAGAAATGTAATGAATATGTATGATCTGTGTGGATATAACTGTGGGAATGGCAGGACGTATGGCTCCAGCCACCTGGATGATAAAAGAAGATCAATACTAACATGACCATCTGGACCGTCAAGGAAGACTAATACTAACATGATTAAATCACAGCAATCAGTCAAAAAAAAGTGGCCTTGGGCAGGTTACACAGCAGCGTGAAAGGGCATGTGAATGCTGGGCCGGAAGACCGCCCTAGGTATGCATGAGAAAGACTGAGTGTGATGTGTTTGGAATAACGTTTTTTGAAAAAAGCATCCTCTTAGTCCAGGCCCGTATCTGTAAAGCTATAAATTGAAAAAGAGTTAATTAAAAGAGAGCTTGCTTGCTGGCTTGCTTGCTTTCTGCTCTGCTGGGCTCAGTTCAGCTCTGCCTGGCTCTGCTCTTGCTGTTGACACGGACTCTGTGTGTGTATGTGTCTCTGTGTGCAGTGTTCTCAATCGCCACAATAACCTTTGTCTGGAGCTTCTTCAGTGCCCCCACTAGGTGGAGCGATCCCCGTGGGTGCCGGCACCAGTAAATGGAATGCTACTTTTAAAACCTTAAACCCTGGTTTTAGAAGTTTCTTATATTTGCCGATTTTACGGTATCAGTACCTGTACCAAGAAGTTATCGTCCAGATGCTTTAGGAATCTTCTGGACCTGTTGGTGCCAACTGCATGATATTCCCAGTTGACATCTGGCAAGTTGAAGTCCCCCATAAGGACAAGGGCAAATTACTTGGAGGCTTCGCTTAGTTCCTTAAAGAATAACTCATCAGTGTCGTTGTCCCGGCTGGGTGGCCTATAGTCGACTCCGACTATGACATCTGCTTTATTTGTCTGTGCCTTATTCCTTACCCAGAGGCTCTCAACTTCACTCTCGCCAACTGCCAGATCCATGCATTCCAGCCCCTCCGCTACATGTAACGCCACGCCACCCCCACCCCCACCCCACCCCCTCCCCGCCTCTCCTACCCTGCCCATCCCTTCTGAATAGCCTGTAGCCATCCATCATGGCACACCAGTCACAGGATTCATCCCACCAGGTTTCACTAATGCCAGTTATATCATATCCCTAGGACTGGGCCAAGGCTTCTGGTTCATCTTGCTTGGGTATAATTACCTGGGGATTTCTATGATCGGCTCAGCACCTCTGCGAAAGCACCCAGCTCAAACCGATCCTGCTGCTTTACTACTCCATTAAATTATTTATTTCTATGAACTTGACACCTGAGAGTTTGCTTTGAGAGACCTAGGATCCAAATTTCCGAGCAACCTGGCACCAGAACCCTAGAGGGGGGGCAGGTTGAGATGCAGAATGATGAAACATTGAAATTCTAGCCAAGCAATATAAAGAATTGGGTGTGCACATATAATCCTTTGGTCATAAACACATATAAACCCTTACCTCTTCTCCCTTACCTTCTATGTTTCTTATACATGTGTGGCAGATGCACTCAACCCCTCCCCCCCAGCCAAACCAGCAGTAGTTTGGTCCAGGCTCCAGAGGAAATAAGGGTCTGAGCCATAGCCAGGCCAAGAATTCCTTCCAGGAGACCCACAAGGAAGCTCATATTTACCAAAAGCAACTACAAACTACACTGAACACTTGCAAGATAAGGCCTATTTTGCACTTCGCTGAGAAGAAAGGATTTATTCAGACAGAGCAGTACCAGCAAGGCTATGGACCATAAACAATGTCTACAGCTGAACAAAACAAAGGCCCACGTGGAATCAGAGAAAAAGATCCAATGAGAAGCAAAAAGACCTTAAAGAGAAATATTGCTATTGGATGGAATCATGGTATGAATGGTTTGTAAAGATATAAAAGTCTATCGTTTCCTATGCTTGGGTTGGACCTCTGCGCAGGTACCCAGCTCGAGCCAGCCCTCCTGCTATTCTACTCCGTTAATTTTTTTATTATTTTTTTTTTCCTGAGAATTTTGTTTCCTGAAAGTCTGCTCTGCATACAGTTACCAGGCCTCGCCTGAAAGTTCGCCACTGGAGCTTTAAACAGGCTCCAGAGCAAATGGCTATCAGGGAGGGAATGCCTGAAAGTTTGCTTTCGTGAACAGCTACAGGCCTCCCCTGAAAGTTTGCCTCCGGAGCTCTAAATACAGACTCCGGAGCGAATGGTTATCAGGGAGGGAAGACGCCTGAAAGTTTGCTTTGTGAACGGATACAGGCGCCTGGAAAGAAGGTAAGCAGCATTTGGCTTGGCATATCTCCCCCATGCAGTAAATAATAGTGTAAACCTGCCACTGAACTCTTTTAAGTCGAACTCTGTTAAGTTACACTTTTCTTTAAGTGATCTAAACACTGCTCTGTGGCAAGCAGGACCCTAAATCAGTCATCTGTGACAAATGATGACTAGATGATCTCCAGAGATGCTGAAGAGAAATGAAGCAAATGGCTTTTGGGGTCCAGGAGTTTTCTTAAATTTAGGACTCGACCCAGCGAATGAATGCCACTCTTGTCACCAACCGAGTAGCTTATTGGCTGGTGGAGTAGATGTTATGGAACAAGGTGTATCCTCCATGACCCCCATAACATCTACTGACAAGTTCTCTACAGCTAGTACAAAAGCTGCCTGCATACAAGCCATGCATCAATGAGGAGCCACTGATATCCCAATATCCACCACAATTGATTATGCAATGCTAAAACCACTAATAAGAGGAGCCCTAGCAGTTCTTAGACCCCATCTAGTTGCAAAATAAGATGAAATTAGAAGAAACACAGAACTCAATAATGTATTAGGCCCCAATTCCCCCCACATCCAACTCCCTACATGGGTAGACTTAATACACGGCATTGTAAATCATGCTCGTGAAATGGGATGAGACGATCCAGTAGCTGGAAATTCAGACCCAAAACCCACTCATAAAGTAAGACCAGTAAAACAAACAACTCCACAGAGGACACAAACTAAACCAAGGGAGAATACACCTAAAGTCCCTCAAGTAGAATCCCAGGAGTGGAGAAATTAACTGTAGAGAAGGGCATTGGTACTAGGCATTCCCAGAGTAGCAATTCAGAAACAACCTACTAGCATTATTTTGAGTCTAACTGAAGCATTCCTGAAAGAGACAATGATGAAAGGAAGGAGCATATTTCAACTCCTTCCATGCCTGCTCAAGGAAGGAGCATTAACCTTTTTCTCCTTCATAGGGAGGAATTGCAGGGCATGAATCCAAAAAACAAGTAAGGTCTGGAAGGCAATTGGGACTGTCTAGTGGAGGCTTACCAGTGGATAAATTATGACGGCCCATACATTTTAATTCCAGTTGGCCCTCAAGGACAATTGGTGAAATTCTTAATAGATATGGGAGCACAAATTTCAATACTAACAGAACAAGATGCTGAAAGGCTGGGGGTGTGATCCAGACACCAAAGAGTTAAGATTACCGGTTGTCCTGGTTTAGGTTAAAACAAGACCAATTCTCTCTTAGTGAATTTTCCTTTCAGCTAAGTTCTTCTAAGTAACTGCATTTTTCTGAAGTTGGTTGCATGTTTTTCAGACAGTGTTAACTCCAGAGCTGATAATGCTTGACGTTTACAGTTTTACTGAGCTAATGGTAGGAATTGTATGCAGAAACAGCCCAGGTTTATCTTTTATTGCTATAGTAGCCAAGGTCATTGATAAATTTCTTATGTTCCATAAGTAAGAGGGTCGTACTTGCAGGGATGGGCAAACAGAACAGGTGACCCAAACTGACCAACGAGGTATTCCATACCATCCACGTCATACACAATTTAAAGCTGAGAAGTCATGAGGGTCTCGCTCTCTTTGTCCATGGCTGGCGTCTGAAGAGGACCCTGCCTGTTCTCCTCTCTGCAATCCTGATCCTGGTTCTAGTCCGTGCATCCCTGTCTACTGCTGAATCCAGTCTGGGACTTCCTGGTGCCTTTCCTGCAGCCCTGCCAGCCCCTGCTGGCAACTCAACGCAGCTGCTGCACTACTCCGGGAAATTCAATACTGGTTTTGCATATTTTGCATTATTTCCTCTCATTATTAGCAAAGCTTTTTTAAAAACTTTCCAACTTGTAAGTCTCTCTCCCTTTTCCTCCTATTCCCTTTCCTTAGTGGGGAGGGCAGGGATCAACAGAGAACATCTGACAGACCTTATTGTTGCCCTGCAATAAACAGTGGCAGATTTATTTGTACTCAAAATGGGGTGAGTGAGGGGAGCTAAGAGGTGCTTCTAACAAGCTGCTTAAACAGCTTCCTGAGTAGTGCAACTGGGAGAGCATTGGACTCTCAGTTTGAGCAGTCCGAGTTCTGATCCTGCCTCTGGTGGGAGGAGACCTTGGAAAGTTCAGTCAAGAGAGTATCGGTTTTTTTCTTTGAAAGCTTCAAAAGGGTGAGATAACAACAGAACTGTGTGCTTCACAGGCCATTTAGTGATGCTAAAGCATACTGCAGTTATGATATCAATTTGAATGACACCGTTGCAAATCCTGTATTATTTGCTCACTTGGTTGTGTTCAACGATGCCTTTTTTGGAGCGAATACTTCTAAGTGTCAATGTGCAGTGCATCACCTCTGGAAGTTGGTATAAAGTAATCACTTTGGTGTTGGTGATAGCAAATGATAGTAATCAACCTTACAAGATGTCTTCTTTCATGGAACAGAACAGGACAGGCCTTAACTGAAGAACAGGACAAGGCCTTTACTGGCCGCTGAATTTGTTATAGTTGGTTTAACATTAGGATAGCAACCAGCCCTGTAGCCATAGAACTCTTGTAATCAGTAACCAAACTCTGTTCTTAAAGCTGACATAGATTTATGGTATATTCTTATAAGGCAGGTAACTGTAACCGAGCCTTATTCTTAAGGTGGACATAGATTTACGATATATTCTTTTAAAGTTGGTACCGTAGAAAATAACTGATAATTGTAGCATCTTTTAGATAGAAAGTTTGTGTTAGAATAGGTGTGGAATATGCTAATGGTTGTCAAGGGTGAAATGAATATGTATGTGACTAACTTGTATAATAAGGTACGGTCTGAATCAGCTGTTTGAAGCCAGCTTTGGGTGCGAACCCCTGGTTTCCCAGCGCTGAAATAAAGCACCGCATATAACTACGTCCGTGGTTATGTGTCCTGATTGCTAACATTTTGGCGACCCAGATGGGACCTCGCGGGCATTGCTGAGACGTATCGCGTCTCAATCCTGCTCCAGCTAGCACCGAGGTATTCTTGGGGAGTGCATCGGACGCGACCGGCTCTCCGCTGCTCACGATGGACCTCTGATTGGTAAGAAGGTGCTTTATCTGTTGTTTTACCTGGATTATTGGGTACCCATCTGTGTGCACATACGCAGGCACATCGCAAGAAGAGCCAGAGGCCACGGATGCATTTGCAAAGAGCAAGTTTTATTTTAGTTACCTCTCTACTGGGGGATCTCCGAAGCCACACCTAAGCTCCCAGGCAGAGGTGACACAAACGGGGACGCAGGCGCTGGTCAGTTCAGCCCTGCTGGAAGATCACTGGGCCTGTTGAACTCGCCTGTATTTCAAGGCTTCAGGCAGGCGCAGCCTCCCGCTCTTTCTCACAACAAAGCAGAAATCTCAGACACAGTGATAAGGTGCCCAGAGTTTCTCCCAGGCCTGTGTTATCTAACACAGAGCTTCTACTCATCAAGCACACAAGGTCAGTAAGACAATTAGTGTGATGTGTGTGCTTTTTCTACAGACAGGTGCAAGTCACTTGAGCGTATTTACATTTAACTAACCTCCTCGCCAAATCTTCCGCTATATCCCCATACACCATCTGGTCTGGTTCTGTTCTGGTCCTGTAGCCTGCTGGTCAGGCATCCGGTAGCCTGCCGGTCAGACGCGGCGAAAGCCACGCTCGGTTGGGCAGGGAGCTCCCGAGGTATTGCCTAGGCAGCCGTCCGTTAGACAGAGGGAAACCTCTGCAGGTTCAGCATCTGGTTCTGGTTCTGGTTATTTACGCCGCAGGCTCGGCACCTGGTTTGGTCTGGTTATTTGCACTCACCTGATCTGGTTATCTATGCTGTTCAGGACCTGGTCTACAGTTTTAGCAATTTGATCTGTATTTGCTGTTCAAACTGGTGATTTGATCCGTCTTTATTGTTGTTCTGGTAAAGTTATCTGTGTGTCACCTTTCTGTGTTAATCGTCTGTGTGTTACCCTTTTGTGTTGATATGAGCGATACAAAGATGTCACCATTGGACTGTTTGTTGAAACATTGGAAGGAGGGTGGATTTGGACAATCAATGAGTAAAAAGAAATTAATTGAATATTGTACTCACTGCTGGCCTGAATATGACTTGCCTAATGGAGTACGGTGGCCGTCGGAGGGTACTTTAGAACCTGGAACTATTAGTGAATTAATGAGGTTTTGTCAAAGGGAAGGTAAATGGGATGAGGTACAGTACGTGGATCTCTTTTTCTATCTTGTACAAAAACAGGACTGGAGGAAGGAATGTGGGTTAATGTTAGTCCGGAGGAGCGGTACTAATGATAAATGCATGGGCTGTACGGCAGAAAAGAAATGCATGACGTGTTTGGCAATAGAAAGCAGCCGCGGTAATGCCTTAGATTTGCCGTGTCTTGACGTTGCGCCTCCAGAAACTGAACCCTCTGCACCTAAACCCCTTAAACCCTCGGCACCTGTGCGTCTTACTGAAAGTGATATTGATTCCAGTGGGGATGAAGGGGCAGCAACCGGTGTAAAAGGAGTAACAACTATACCAGTATCCCACAGAACTAGGAACAGAGGAAAGGAAGCCCAAAAGGGGGGTGGACTGCCAAATGTAATAGCACCCCTGTGACAAGCGGTAGGAGTGGGGGGAGAGCCGGTTTATGTAAAAGTCCCGTTTTCGCCAGGAGATTTAATGATCTGGAAACAATCAGCCGGTCCTTACCGGGAAAACCCGGACAAAGTTGCAAGGATAATTAAAATGATAATTAAAACGCAGAATCCTGATTAGGATGATTTACAAGTGATTCTTGACACTTTGATGGATTCTACAGAAAAGGATATAGTTATACGGGTAGCAAGAGATAAAGTAAGGGAGGATATTCGGAATGGAATAGTGGGTGGCAATGTTGATGAAAATTTTCCAAAGGAGGATCCTCGGTGGGATTATAATACTGGAGGTGGTCAGCTTCGCCTCCGGAGGTATCAGGACTGGCTATTGATCGGTGTTCAGACTGCTATGCCAAAACAAATGAATCGGTCAAAATTGTATAATGTTAGGCAGGAAAAGAATGAATCCCCTTCAGCCTTTTTAGAAAGGTTAAAAGAAACTGCAAAGAGATATATGGATTTAGATATTGAAACAGCACAAGCAAGGGTTCAGTTGGCTTTAATCTTTTTGGGACAGTCTCAGGATGACATTCGGAAGAAATTACAGAAACTGGAGAGGGCACAACTACGAGATCTAGATGTTATGTTAGAAACAGCCTGGAAAGTTTATAATAATAGAGAAAAGGAACAGTCGAGGCGTTCTCAGCGAGACTTGTTGGCCCTGGTCCAAGGGCAAAGTAGGGGAATAGGAATGGAAATCCGTGGCAGAGGAACCAGAGGCGGCCGAGGGCGCGGTTTTCGGAATGTTCAGGGAACTCCTTTAAGACCTGTTGTAAAGCTTGGTATAAATCAATGTGCTTATTGTAAGGAGGAAGGACACTGGAAAAATGAATGCCCGAACCGTCCGGGCTCCACGAGTCAGGTACCAAGTGCAGCAGGGAATGCAATACAAACTATGGTGTTGGGGGAGTATAATAATAACAGCTGACTATATGGCAGCACAAGAACAGATACCCAGAATAAGGAACCCCTGGTGACAATACAAGTGGGGGACCAGGATGTGAGATTTTTAGTGGATACAGGGGCTACTTATTCTGTGCTAAATTCCTTACAGGGAACAATAGGTCATAAAACGACAACGATTGTTGGTGCCACAGGGAGGGAAGAAGTATGGCCATTCCTGCAACCCTTAGATCTGTGTTTTGGAGAAAAGGAATTAACCCATGAGTTCTTATATGTTCCAGATTGTCCAGTTTCCCTTTTAGGACGGGATTTATTGACCAAATTGGATGCTGTGATAACATTTGAGAATGGAAACCTGGTAATGAAAATTCCAGAATCCAAGGTAGGACAAATTCTGTTATTAAAAGAAAACCCGGTAGTGGAAATACCACAAGCTGTGGAGGAGGCGGTGATCCCCACGGTATGGGCGACTGACATACCTGGGAAATTGAAAACAGCCCAGCCCGTAAAAGTGGAATTAAAGGAAAATGCCAGGCCAGTACAGTTGAGACAGTACCCACTGAAATTAGAAGCTAGGTTAGGAATAGTTCCTCTAATTGAAAAATTTTTGAGATATGGAATTCTAGAGGAATGTGAATCAGAATATAATACTCCAATTTTTCCAGTAAAGAAGCCCGATGGTAGTTACCGGTTAGTCCAAGATTTGCGGGCTGTAAACCAGATCACTAAGGATATTTATCCGGTAGTTGCAAACCCATATACCTTGTTAACATCTGTGAAGGAGAAATATAAATGGTTTACTGTACTTGATTTAAAAGATGTCTTCTTCTGCATACCCCTCGACCAGGAAAGCAAAAAGCTATTTGCCTTTGAATGGGAAAATCCACACAATGGAAGGAAAACTCAGTTAACCTGGACACGTCTTCCGCAAGGATTCAAGAATAGCCCAACTATTTTTGGAAATCAGTTGGCCAAGGAACTCGAGGAATGGACTACGAAAGGCCACATCGTAATCCCTCGACAATGGTACCTGTTGCTACAATACGTAGACGACATTTTGATCGCGACTGAGACACGAGAACTCTGCATCCAGGTAACAATTGAAATACTGAACCAATTGGGAATGAATGGGTACAAAGTATCGAAAAGTAAAGCTCAAATTGCATCCGAGACTGTGATTTATTTAGGATGCGAGCTTTCTCAAGGACAGCGGAAATTAGGTACAAACCGTGTGCATGCTATCTGTGCTATTTCAGAACCATGAAACTTACATGAATTAAGATCCTTTTTAGGAATGACAGGATGGTGCAGACTTTGGATTATGGACTATGGGTTGATTGCTAAACCCTTATACGAAGCACAAGGGAATAAGACGTTCATGTGGGGAAAACCACAACGTGAAGACTTCCAAAAGCTAAAACAGGCTTTGATGCAGGCACCTGCCTTGGGCCTGCCGGACTTGAGCAAAGATTTCCAGTTGTTTGTACACGAGCGACAAAGACTTGCCTTGGGGGTATTAACCCAACGACTGTGATCCTGGAAAAGACCTGTTGGCTATTTTTCTAAACAGCTAGATCCGGTAAGTGCTGGGTGGCCGGCGTGCTTATGGGCGGTAGCTGCTACAGTAATACTGATCCAGGAGGTCCGAAAATTAACTATGGGAAAAAGGATAGAAGTGTTTGTATCCCATATGGTGACAACAGTACTGGAACAAAAGGAGGGCCATTGGCTGTCCCCAAGCAGAATGATGAAATACCAGGTAATTCTGACAGAACAAGATGATGTTGTTCTAAAAACTACTAACCTAATGAATCCTGCTGAGTTTTTGAGTGCAGGTACTGAAGAAGGAGACCTGGAACATGATTGTGTGGAAGTCATCGAATATACCCACGCAAGTTGCCCTGATTTGAAAGACACTCCGCTGGCAGAAACTGACTGGGAACTCTTTACTGATGGCAGTAGCTTTGTGGAGAATGGAATGCGGTACGCAGGATATGCGATTACTACTGCCAAGACAGTAATTGAGGCTAAGCCCTTACCACCAAACACCTCAGCACAAAAAGCGGAGTTAATCGCCTTAACCAGGGCATTGGAACTCAGCGAAAACAAGAAAGTTAATATATGGACTGATTCAAAATATGCTTTCGGAGTTGTTCATGTGCATGGAGTCCTTTGGAAAGAGCGGGGACTGCTCTCTTCACAAGGAACAAACATTAAGTACCAGGAGGAGATACTGAACCTGATTAAGGCCATTCAAAAACGATCACAAGTTGCTGTAATGCACTGTAAAGCTCATCAAAGTGGAACATCAAAAATCATCGAGGGAAATCGGCTTGCTGATCAAACAGCTCAGTCAGTAGCACGGCAAGTGAGGACAATGGTGGCAAAATAGCATGCGAATCCCGCACTAGAAAAGAAGTCGTCCCAACAGAACAAAAGGTAAAAGAACAAGGAAAATAGAAAACACCAGGGCCAAGGGAGGATTGTTTAAAATTACCAGGGGCGAAATGGGTTAAAATAGGAACGACCAGACCATTCAAACACATAGGTTAGTGTTATTATGACACGTGGACCACCAAAGTAGTAAACCGAACGGTTGAACGGACCTACTGGGAATGCAAAGATCAGGATAATAAAAATATAACTGAATCGTGGAGTAACATGTGGACATTGAGTATTGTACAACAATACCAATATAGTGAAGCATTTCCATGGTGTGTACGGTGGTCCAATGTAACAGGAGGAACAATAGTACCATGGTGGAATTGTTCACGAGTAATAACTTGTCAGACAGATATGAGGGAGATACCTATATCCATCGTTAAGGTTGCAGTAATTGCAGGTTGCATTTGTCAGAAACAATTGGATCCAAAGGAAGGAACCAAGGTAGGTATCGATGGAGATAGAATTGATTGTAGAGGCGTTATAGGTAGTGTGGGACATCTGGTTTGGGCCTTAAGTGATGGGACCTGGACAACGTATTTACCAATAGCAGGACCAGTAAGGGAAATTACTTTGGGACTGCCAACCCTATGTCCTATTTGGAAAAAGTCTCTCTTGAAAAATGGGCAAGAACTTCTACATGTTAGGCACAAACGAGAAATAGATGAAGATGATGTGTGGCACGAACCATCAAGCAGTGTTAAATTCGGCTGGGCACTAGAATCTTTCTTTGCACCAATTGCGGCATACAGAAACAGAGAAATGATTGATAAATTGATCGGGCAAATGGATCGATTGGCCAGAATAACTAAAAAAGGTTTTCGGGAACTTAATATACAATTACAGGCTACGACTAAAATGACCTTGCAGAATAGAATGGCACTCGACATAATGTTATTAAAAGAAAATGGTGTTGATAGCAAATGATAGTAATCAACCTCACAAGATGTTTCATTCCATGTTCTCTTATGGAACAGAACACGATGGGCCTATGCTGCTGGATCTGTTACAGTTAGGACAGCATGGGCCTCTTGCTGCTGGATCTGTTACAGTTGGTTTAATATTAGGATAGCAACCAGCCCTGTAGCCATAGAACTCTTGTAATCAGTAACCAAACTCTGTTCTTAAAGCTGACATAGATTTATGGTATATTCTTATAAGGCAGGTAACTGTAACCGAGCCTTATTCTTAAGGTGGACATAGATTTACGATATATTCTTTTAAAGTTGGTACCGTAGAAAATAACTGATAATTGTAGCATCTTTTAGATAGAAAGTTTGTGTTAGAATAGGTGTGGAATATGCTAATGGTTGTCAAGGGTGAAATGAATATGTATGTAACTAACTTGTATAATAAGGTATGGTCTGAATCAGCTGTTCGAAGCCAGCTTTGGGTGCGAACCCCTGGTTTCCCAGCGCTGAAATAAAGCACCGCATATAACTACGTCCATGGTTATGTGTCCTGATTGCTAACATTGGGTTATGTAGCATTGGTCTATGTAGTCATATTTAAGCCAACAGTGTATTTATATTCTTTATTGTCGTACTTCGGGAGTACATATTTCTAGAGCCCCCCAATAGAAATTAAAGAAATAAAATTGCACCTTTTTTCTGTTGGAGGAACCATCCTTTAGAAGAGCTATCCAACTACACCCTACCTTTTTCATTAGGGTAAATTACAGATGCTTTTGAGAACTTCGAATATCCCTGGGAAACAGAGAGAAGTTTGTTGGAATTACCAGGTCTCTGCAATGTGTGTCAGTCCTTGCTGATGGTAAAACTATTTAGGAGGACTGCAGCTACTCTAACTCCTGCAACAGGTGTTGCAACTACTGAAGCCTCAGAAACATGCACCGCACCCACTGCAACCCCCGCGACAAGTACTGCAGCCACTATACCCTCGACAACAGCTACTGCAGCCACTGCAACTCCTACCGTGGGCACTGCAGTCACTCCACCCCCAACGACAGCTACTGCAACCCCGGCAAAAAGCACTGCAGCCACTCCACCCCCCACGACAGACAGCAGTCACTGCAATCTCAACAACGAGCACTGCAGTTACTGCACCCTCAGCAACGGCTATTGCAGCCACTGCAACAAGCATTGCAGCCACTCCATGCATGACAACAGCTACTGCAGCAACTGCAACACCTGCCATGGGCACAGCAATCACTCCACCCTCAATGACAGCTACTGCAGCCATTGCAATTCCAACAACTTGCACCACAGCTATGCCAACGCCAAAAACAGCTACTGCAGTCACTCAAACCACAACATGTACTGTGGCCATTCAGACTTCAGCAATATCAGTTGCCCCATAACCAGGAAGAAATACACAAGAAAATCAGTTTGCATAGTGAAGGAAAGCAAAGATGGAGAAGAGGGAGAGTCCTTCTGAAGCTCCTTATCTCTGAAAGAGTTGCAAGATCTGAGAAAAGATATCAGATGTCCTGGAGGTGAGCCATTTGTCACCTGGCTGACTGCTATGTTGGGATAGCAAGGTGTGGCAGACGCACATCCCCGAGATCCTGAGCTTTCAATAGGGCAGTTCATGGCTCTTTAGCACCTTTTGCACCCCACTGTGCCTGTCCTCACATATGAACCACGGTTGATGCCCAAGTGTTGTCACGGTGACTCCTAATATTCACCTCCCCTGAATGGAGGGGCAGGAGGGGTGGGACCCTTAGTCAATAGACAGGGTCCTCAGCAAAGGAGGTGCCCGGGCCCAGAGAAGTTGAGAAGCTTCTGAACCATGCTCGTAATGACCACAGCCAGATCCGACCAGGCTATAAAACGGGGCCTCCAAAGACCCCCTTTGGGTAGACTTCTTGGAGCAATGGGTCTGTGTACCCTTGGATCAGGTACGCCATCTACGGAGGCTTCCTGTGACTGAGTACCCTCACCTTCTCCTTGGTGAGTGATTTTCTTCTGGATATATCCTTGAGTGAGCCCTTGCCCACCCTGGGCAAGCGATTATTTCTTCTGGATACCCTTGAGTGAAAGAGGCTTCTTGTTTTCATGAGTGTGTACATGCTGTGGATCCTTGTTATTCCTATGTGGCCAAACAGTAATAACATCCTCAACGGGTATATTGAACTTGCAGTTAATTAAATGTTGGCAAAATGCAGAATAATTTTGGATAAACCCTGTTTCTAGTTGGTTCTCTCCTAAACAGTTCTGGTTAGAATAAAGTCTGTTTGGAGTTTATCGCTTGCCTAAATTGATTTCTGGGGTGCCTTCATGACACAGGGACAATAGTTTGGACTTAGGGAAGAGAAGCCAAGCAGCTGGGATCCCTGACCAGAGAAGGTGGCATTGATAAGGCGATTGGGAAGAAGACAAAAACTCAAGGCCTCTGGAGGAGAATCTTGTCAGCAGTAAAGAACAGGTACCCCTTGAAGGATGATATCATATGTCACCCAAGCAAATGGACCACCATGGAGAAAGGTATTAGGTATCTGAGAGAACTGGCTGTGTGAGAGATGATTTACAGCAACCCACAGATAATTCTAGATCCTGATGAAATGCCATACACCTGACCTATACTGTGGAAGTTTGTGCAGAGTACACCACCAACTTATACCCACACATTGGGAATATTTGCCATTGCAGTAGAAGAGCCACTAACTGGGGGTGAAGTAGCTAACAAAATGCATCAGTATGAAGGACGGTCCCTCTTCCCCCCTACAGACCTGTATCTCAGGCACGAAGAAACTGTGTGACAAATTGTCCAAGAGGGAGAATAGATCTTACTCTCCACCTGCACAGGGTCAAGGCACAGCTATTAGGAGAAGATGCCCTTCTGCAGGACCAACTTGAGAGAAACAGAACACGCCACAAGGAGAATTGTGTTTTTTCCTGTGTGACCAGAGGGAAGGTATTAGGGATTGGTATGGAAAAGCTACCACTGACCTAGAGGCACAAGTACATGAGTTATTAAAGAAAACTCCCAAGAAAAAAAGCTGTTCCAGTTTCCTGTGGGCAGCTTTCCAGCCAGGGTATATGGGATTCTTGTCTCTCCCTACCAGAGATGAGTAAACAGAAATAGAGGGGCCCTGCTTCCAGCCAGATGGAGGAGAGGGACAACTGGGTTTATTGGACTGTGTGGATTCGATGGCCTAGTACATCAGAAACACATGAGTATAAAGCCCTGGTAGACACTGGCACACAGCGTACAATGATGCCATGGAATCATAAAGGAGCAGAATTTATCAGTATTTCTGGAGTGACTGGGGGATCCTAGGAGTTGACTGTAATAGAGGCTGAAGTGAGCGTTAACTGGAAATGAGTGGGAAAGGCACCACCCTATTTTGACTGGCCCAGATGCTCCATGCATGCTTGGTATAGACTACCTCAGGAGAGGGTATTTTAAGGACCCAAAAGGGTTTTGGTGGGCTTCTGGCATAGCAGCTGTAGAGACTGAGGACATTAAACAGTTGTCTACCTTGCCTGGCTTCAGTGGACCCTTCTGTTGTAGGATTCCCTGATCCCCATTCATAAACTGACCCGACGGCTAGAGAATCGAGGACTGACTCACCTTTCCACAGTCCTATATGGCCAGTACAAAAGCCTAATGGAGAATGGAGATTGACAGTAGACTATTGTGACCTAAATGAAGTTACGCCACTGTTAAGTGCTGCCATGCTGGACATGTTAGCACTGCAATATGAACCGGAGTTGAAGGCAGCTCAATGGTATGCCACGACTGACACTGCCAATACATTTTTCTCTATTCCTTTGACAGAAGAGTGCAGGCTACAGTTTGCTTTTATCTGGAGTTGTATCCAGTATACCTGGAATTGGCTGCCCCAGGGGTGGAAGCACAGCCCTACCATCTGTCATGATCCAGACCGCACTGGAACAAGATAAAGCTCCAGAACACCTGCAATACATTGATGACATCACTGTACAGGGTGACATGGCAGCAGAAGTCTTTGAGAAAGGTGACAGAATAATTCAAATTCTTTTGAAAGCTGGTTTTGCCATAAAGAGAGGTAAGGTCAAGTGACCTGCATGAGAGACCCATTTTTTAGGAATTAAACAGCAAGATGGGCGTCACCAGATCCCAATACGGGTATTTAACAAAATAACAGCTATATCCCCAACAATTAACAAAAAGGAAACACGAGCCTTCTTAGGCATTGTGGATTTCTGGAGAATACATATTCCAGATTACAGTCAAATTGTGAACCCTCTCTATCAAGTGGCCTGAAAGAAGCATGATTTTCAATGGGGCTCTGAACAGTGACAGGCCTTTGAACAAAGTAAACAAGAGATTGTACATGCAGTAGCCCTTGGACCAGTCCAGACAGGACAAGATATTCACAATGTGCTCTAGACTGCAGCTGGGGACAATGGTCCTACCTGGAGCCTCTGGCAAAAGGCACCAGGTGAGACTCGAGGTTGACTCCTAGGGTTTTGGAGTAGAGGATACAAAGGCTCCAAGGCTAACTGTACTCTGTGAGAGACTGAAAAGAATTATGTCTCAAACATTGTGCCAAAAACAGTTCCTCTACCCTCAGGAGATGGGACATTGTCAAAGACTGAAAAAAATCACGCCTCAAACATTGTGGCCTAGTAGCAGGAGATTAGACACTCAAGATATGGTGAATTGCGATTTATATACGTACAACAAGCTAAGGAGCCACAGACAAAGGCCGGCTGGCTGACAGTAGGATGTGGGGGACATGCCAGAGGGCACGTAGCTCCACCTTCTGATATGCCCAGCATGACACAAAGGGAAAAGCTGAGACCCTTCAAGATGGCCCGAAACTTGTCTATCTTTTGCAATCGCGCCCCAGACTTTTCTATCTTTTAGCAATAACACCTCTGCAAAAGACAAAAGACAAAATTACGCAAGCAGGCAACCCGGAGAGCTATAAAAAGGCTCACCTATACCAAAGCACGGGCAGGGAACCCACCATCCTGAGGACCACTCTGACCACCAGTCTCGTCACAGGAGCCAAACCAGTCACCTGAGGATGCTGCACTCCTCAACTACAAACCCCAGCATCTTCATCACAGGACACCAGAAGCGACACATCACTGGACCCAGACTGCGAGTCCCATCGTTCATGCTGCAGAGCCGTAAGGGTGGCGGAATCCCTCTCTTTCTTTCTTTCTTTCTTTCTTTCTTTCTTTCTTTCTTTCTTTCTTTCTTTCTTTCTTTCTTTCTTTCTTTCTTTCTTTCTTTCTTTCTTTCCTATATCCCTATTTCTTTGCCTCTCCTTCTGTGAGTAGTGTAATAACATAAGGTTTACAACCCCATACGTGCCACAAACTCTATATAAACTTGGCTGCTATAGCAGCCAAGGTCATTGGTAAATTTCTTATGTTCCATAATTAAGAGCACCTGCCAGACTTTATTGTTGTCCTGCAATAAACGGTGACACCAGCATTAACGGAGGGAGTGTTGTGTGTCAAACTGCTAAAGTTAATTTATGGCTTCTGGGTGAGAAACGTATATTGTCTACTCACTTTGCAGTTAAAGACCATCATGAAAATATCTTGGGTTTTGATATTTTGAACGGATGGAACTGGTGCCTACCGAATGGCAGTGTGTAGTCCTTTGGTTCAAGTGTTGACCCTAACCCTGTGTCACAGGGGAGTAATTTAGGGTTCTGCTTATTGCAGAAGAATGTTTAGATTTCTCAAAGAGAAGTGCGACTTAAAAGAGTTTGGTGGCAGGTGGGTGACTCGTAGTCAAATTGCATACAGTGGGAAAAGTATGCACAAGACTCCCTGTGCCCACAACTCATCAGTGTTCAGTGTGCCATTCTGCTTACTTGTGGGTTTCCCAAAAGGAGCTCTTGGTCTGGCTATGGCTCAGGCCTTTACCTCCTCTGGAGCCTGCACCAAACTGCTGCTGGTCTGGCTGGGGGGAGTCGAGTGCATATCTGCCACACCCTGATCAAAGTTCGGAGGCTACAGTGTGTGTATTCTGGGTAGCCCCTGTGCTCCCTGATCCAAAGATCTCTAGAGTACCACAATACCCTATTTCTGCTGCGGCATGAAATGGAATCTCAGAGGTAATAGCAGACTCGCAAAAACGGCATATTATCTCCAGGACCCACTCTCCATACAATTCACCAGTCTGGCCAGTTCGGAAACCAGAAGGGAGGTGGCGCCTAACAACTGATTATCGGTGCCTGAATGCTAATACAACCCCATTAACACCTGTTGTACCAAGCATTGCGAACTTAACACAACTTCACAAGGAGCTGCACACCCATGGATGGCAGCACCAGATGTAAAAGATATGTTCTTTATGGTTCCCTCGCAGGAAGAGGATAAAGAGAAATTTGCTTTTCCTTGGGAAGGTATACAATACACCTTTAACAGACTCCCACAGGTATATAAACATTCATCCACAACTGTTCATGCTGCGCTTGCTGAACTTTTACAGACAAAGCCCCCCTCCGTCAAGATGTAAAACTGTACCAATATATTGATGATATTTTAATTGGAGGGGCTACAATGCGATTCAATGTGAATCACGCAAAGCCATTTATTACAGAAACAAGACTCCTTATATATGCAACTATTCTCTGATCACACGTCCACTCTCCAATCATGCATTAAGTGATTGGATATCGTCTATGTTCACGAGCTGTCCACGTGCTGGAGTCTCACTGATGATAGGTCTGTTGATTCACGCCATGTTGAGGCCCTGTTATTGTAGAAACGCCTCTTTCTCACAGCAGATTCTGTTTTCAGCTTCTCGAAGTGGCCTTGAGATTCCTTTGAGCCTGACTAATTCAACAATAAATTTCCATCTAACAAAACCCCTCCACAATTCCCCCTTTTTGTTCTTCGACCAGTCAGGCCCCTTTAACAGCACGCTGAATCATCTTTGAAATACACTGCAACCTAGAACACTGGATTAACAACATGATTACAATTACATATAATGCAGTTAAACCTTACTTAATAAGATCAAACAACTACCCACTTACTCCAAAACTTATAAGCTACATGTAAAACCTTAACTTTACTACGGCAATCTTGTTAATGTACTGTTCTAGTTTACCTACAGCACTTATTAATAGATTCAGAATAATCAAACAAGTTAATACAGCACAATCATAATCGAAATGTTAAAAGTAGAAAATTTATAACTGTGTGATTTTGTAAGTTTTGTAGGAATGTCTCATAATTTTGCCTCATTTTTGCATTGATTATCTAAGTGTAATATCGCCCTTTTGGCTCTCCTGCTGTTTGTTCAAATTGCCATTCTCCACAGAAGGTACACCACCTGCTTGCTAATAGCCTTCTAGACCACCAGGTCTGTGAGCACCTATAACACTGAATTAGGATCCATGGTTTACATCTGAAACAGTCCTCACAACATATCTCCCTCCTGTCCATCTGCATCCATTGAATCTTTGTTGTCTTTATTCAGCCATGGCTTGACCCATTTAACGGGAATCCACTTTGATCCTTGGCCTGTAATGACACAAGCATAACCTTTTCCCCAGGTTATCAATTGATGTGGCCTTTTCCACTGACTAATGATTTCACTATAACTAATATAGGTTCTTTCTGATTTAGCATGGTTTTGGGCCATACTTGCAAAGTATTTCATCACATACAATGCTTTTGACAATTGGTTTTGTGGTGTTTCCCCTACTTCCCCCCCTTTTTTAAAAACAAACAAACAAACAAACAAAGTTCGGAATCAGATATGTGCGTTGGATCTTGACTACGTACTCAAAATCACAAATCAAATTTAGAGGTTCCTCCTTAAAAAGCTCTAAGTAATTTAAAGCTGGGCCAAGTTCTGCTAATTGGGTTGAACCTTCAATAATTTTTACAGAATGATGCCAATCGTTATCTTCATATCAAACCACTACAGCCTTATGAGACTTCCCAGAACCATCAACAAAAACTGTGCAAGTATGTAGGATCAGACCAAATACAAGTATGGCCTATGACCTGATGTTAAAGTCTTGCAGGTTCTGCAGCAATTTACATTTATGCATGCCAAAAGCTGTGCTGTTAAGAAAACCAGCTAGTGCAATTTACAAAGACATAGATTACAATTAAAAAAAAATCAGAATTAAATTTCACAAATGATACATACATGACAGAAGGATCATGGCCTATTAAGACTTAAATTCATTCCCTGCATTTTCTTGATCAGAGTGACAATTGATATATGAGTTGGTATATCAGTCTGCTATCAGTCTCATCATACTATCCCACAATAGCCACAGGTTGTTTCATAGACAAATCTGCAAGTCCAATCGAATGCATTTAGCTTGTAAGGTTGTCAGAAATTTATTCATCAAAGTCTCTAAGTCCATTTTGGTTGTCAGATTTATTGGATATTGTTTTCCCTTACCAGATTGAAGTCCTGTTTCAGATCTATCAGTGTAGTATTTGCTTAATCGAAACATTGGCTGTTAATACTAATGGAAATACAGCATTCAAAATTTCCTTGGAGATTTCTCACTTGCAGCAAGCAGATCTGCACCATCCAAGCAGCTTCTTGTAGGACATGCAACTAAACAGAATTCTCAGAAAACGTTATTTGAGATTACAATTTACTTAACAAATCCTGACCCAAGAGAGGTATAGGACTTTCTGGCAACTACAAGAATTCATGTATTAAAACTTTGTTCCAAATTTGGCATTCCATTGGTCTCAAAAAATGGCCTTTCTTTCATTCTCTCCCATGACCTCAAAAACTAGCATGGTGAATTTACTAAGAAGTCTCTTACAACCAGTTACCACAGAATAAGTCTATTAAAAAAAAATTTTGGTTTAATTTCCCATTTTTCATTAGAACTATGAACCCACTGGTAATGCCTTTAAATTTCAACTCTCAGACTCCTTCATATAGTATTACAGGTCTCTAGCAGTAACATTGCTGGGGGGGAATAAAACCTCCCTCTCGCCCCTATCTGAGATGGCAGAATCTCCAGCCCAGCATGAAAACAAATCAGTTCAAACTCCACATCAAACCAACCTGGCTGCACTCTACACCCAAATCAGTAGCAGTCTGACCCAGAGAAGCACTGAGCACTCTGACCTCCCCAAAGCTGACCAGTGTGAAAAGACCGACTTCAGCAAGGAGGTAAAATGATGAGCTCTCTCCCCAGATGTGCCAAAACCCAGGAAACAAGACAGAAGCAAAAAGAAACATCACCAACACCCCCTGATTCAAAGCTGAGAAGCAACACAGTGCCACAACAAGGATGGATGACAATACTCCAGGAAAAAAAAAAGACAGAGCGGGGAGAGTAAAGCCCCCCCTTTCTCCATTTAGCAGTGGGAAAACAGGTTTTTCCTTTTTTTTTTTTCTTTCTCTTCTTGCTGCAGTTCAGATGTAGCCAAGGCCACGCAGGTGGCGTAATCGCTGGTACGAAGTGGGAGGCTCTGGCAAACTCCTCGATTGCAATGTGCTGAGTTTATCTTGTAGCTTCACACAGGTCTGGGATATTTTGCTTTTTTGTTTTCCCATTTCATTCCAACCATAATACACTTTATATGCAATTCAAAGTAGCTCAGCAATAGTTACATTCCTTAGCTTCATTTACCTTTAAAAATTTATAGATGTCAAAAGCCAGCATATTAAACATCAATCCATTATTCCACTTTCCTAAATCCAAATCAGTTCATATTCTAGCAACTTATAAATACAACCTCATCCAAGTTCACATCCATCATAGCATTTAGTTTTCTTTCCCATACCTCCAACAAACACATAAATTCAATGCGAATCAGAGTTTAACTACTTAAATTATTTTCTGATCTCAAAATTATTAGATAACAATATGATCAATAACTCTAATGTATAAGGATGCATCCTAAGGGGGAGCAAGGTGGTATTTTAGCAGTGGAACCAGTTCCCATTTTGTAATTATATCCCCAAACAAAATTCTTTTGGTACCAAATATAAATATGCAAATTAAAATACTGAGCTCAGATATGAAAACCAAATACCAAATTCAAATATGCAGATGGATCACAGTTACACTTATTCAAGACAATATCTCGATTTTTTGCATTGCACCTTTGGGCCGCTCACTGCTCAGCCAGGCAGAGGTACCGCTGGGACTCCCTGATAAAACAGGTCAGTGCGCGCTGGAGCCCAATCGGCACCCGCCTCCCCGCCGCCGCAGCAAGCTGGACTGGGCAAGGTTTTTATTAGTGTCTCATCTGGGGTGCTACAACTGTTATTCCAAAGACAGGATTCTTTACTTGGTGTGCATACAAAAGAGCCAAATCCAGCACATCAAGATGAGACACAGCCTATCACAGAGTTGCGCAAGTCTGGCTATTGGAGTAAAGCTAGCATGCTAGAAAGAAAAATAACAGTTACTACACACAAAATTTTACCATCACATTCACTCAGTAAAGAACTAAAGTAGTCATGATCTTCTGTATTATCACAAAATCTCTCCTTCTGTGAGTAGTGTAATAACATAAGGCTTACAACCCCACACGTGCCACAAACTCTATATAAACTTGGCTGCTATAGTAGTCAAGGTCATTGGTAAATTTCTTATGTTCCGTAATTAAGAGGGTTGTACTTGCAGCGATGGGCAGACAGAACAGGTGACCCAAATTGACCAACGAGGTATTCCATGCCATCCACATCATACACAGTTTAAAGCTGAGAGGTCACGAGTGTCTCGCTGTCTTTGTCCGTGGCTGGCATCTGAAGAGGACCCTGCTCCTTCTCCTGCCTGCAATCCTGATCCTGGTTGTAGTCTGTGCATCCCTGAATCCAATTCCTGTCTACTGCTGAGTCCAGTCTAGGACTTCCCGGTGCCTGCCCTGAAGCCACTAGCACAATGCCCCCACCAGCCCCCATGCCAGGTGACTCAACACAGCCTCCGCTGGCGACTCACCACAGCTGTTGTGCTACTCAATACTGGTTTTGTATATTTTGTAATATTTCCTCTCATTATTAGCAAAGCTTTTTTAAAAACTTTCCAACTTGTAAGTCTCTCTCCCTTTTCCTCCTATTCCCTTTCCTTAGTGGGGAGGGCAGGGGTTAATAGAGAGCATCTGCCAGAATTTATTGTCCTGCAATAAACGGTGATACCAGCATTAATGGAGGAAATGTTGTGTGTCAAACTGCTCAAGTTAATTTATGGCTCAAAGAGAAAGAAAACAACAATATGCTTTACAGCTATATACACATATATATGACTCCATTCTTTCTGGAGTGCTGTGTCAACACACGACTTGCTTTTCAAGGCCCAAGAGAGTATTCTGGTATTTTTGATGTAACCATTCTCCCAACCGATACCATTCGAGATTTAACAAGTTCCCTATTGTCATTTTTCTGATTTTAGTCAATTCATCCACCTTTTGGTTCCAATTTGTGGCTGCTTTATTGTCTTTGGTGTGAGCTTTTACCCATCCCACCTTGAATGGTGTTCTTCTGGCTATATCTAGTAACATTTGCCAATCTTGACTTCTCCAAATTGGGGATCTATTTACTTCGTAATTCAGTAATTCCCATTGACAGAGCTACTGTGTGGTGCCAGCCCACACAGCATAGGAGTCCACATAGTTTTGCTTCGTTTTGTGCTGCCAGAACTACTGCTCCTAACTCTCCCCCTTGTGCACTTCCTTGTGGGAGATTTGAGGAATTTTCTTAAGTTTGTTGTGTGGATGGGTTTCTGTTAGATAGAGATTTATTTCTGAACTAGACAAAGCAACTCCAAGGCCAGCGCGAAGGCTGAAAAACAACACCTGTTATGAGTGAGGTAATTCTATAATAACGAGCCCTGAACATGGACAATATCCGATCAGCCAATGTGTGTTTGGAACGTGGACGTGTGATCAAGAAATAACTGCATATATAAGGAGGCTTGTCTCTGTAATAAATGGCTTTGCTTGAATTCATATTGGATTGTGTGGAGGCCATGAGTTTTCACCCTCGCAAGTGGTGACTCCGATGTGATCCTTAAGGAGAATTTACGGAAGGCGGACGACTGCTGCAGGGAGCGAGCCCCAGCTGGAACGGCTCGGTTGGACCGTGACCGGGACGCAGTCTGCGGGCTGTGTGACTCCTGACTGATCGCCGCAGAAGCGACAGAGGAGGGATAAAGGATCCGATATCATTGCAACGGACACCCAAAGAGGTGAGCAGCTGGGGGTGAGAGGAGATGGGGCAGAATATATCTAAAGAAGAAGCGGCAATTCTGCATCTCCTCTCGCATATTCTCTCTAAGAGAGGAGTGAAGTATGAGGAGAGTAACCTCAAAAGACTATTAATTTGGTGCAGAGACTATGGGTTTTCTGCTGATCCAACAGGAGCTTTTCAAGTAGAGACTTGGGAAAAAGTGGGAACTCTGTTGTGGGAGGCAATTAGTCAGGGAGAAAAAGATATTCCTGGCCTTGTAACTGTCTGGCAACTGATAACCACTACCTTAAAGCAATTAAAAGCTGAAAAAACTGTTACACAAGGCGCACTCGCGGCATTAAGTCCAACAAAAGATAAAAAGACTGTTGTGAGCATTACTGAATCAACGCGGGCATTTCCAGCTCAAATGCCAATATTCACACAGTATTCACTCCCAGAAGAGGTACCGGTAGTGGAACCGTCTGCACCCCCCTGGAATAAGAATCACCGGTAAAACAGAGCCAGTGCACTGAGGACACAGAGATTGATCAAGGCGCACCGACCGACTCGAGGAACAAGAAATCACTTTATCCTCCTTTGCCGCCATCTACACTGCCTACTCCTGAACCTCTGTCTTGTCCTGGGTTTCCGGATAAGCTTGAATGGGTCCAAGAGCTTATTCAGAAACTGGAAGGTTTGGAGAAACAACAACAGATTCAACAAGCTCACTTAGAAGATCAAATGAACAGAGAAGACATGATAATACAGACACTGGAGCAGAAAATCTCTAATAACCATTCGGGGGGGGCGGTGGGCGGTTCCATGGGAGGCACTATGGGTGGTTCCATGGGAGGCGCTACAGATGGCAATCCTACCATAAGGTGCAGGGTGTTATAAAAAATGCATTGCTTGAGGGGGAAGTTATACCGTCCTTGTATCCAGTAATGTTGGGGGGTACAGGGAATGACGGAAAACAGAAACCTAATCACTGGGCTGCTTTTCCCTGGGAAATAATTAAGGAGGCAAGGAAATCAGTAAAAGAACATGGGTTACAGTCACCTTATACTCAGGCATTTATTGAAAATATTTTTACTACTAATCTTATGACTCCTTCAGATTCGCGTATGCTGATGCAAATGATACTAACACCAATTCAGCAACTACTCTGGCGAACACGTTGGTATGATTTGATACAACAAGCAGCAGTACTAAATCTAGACAGGGAAAATGAAGATCCTTTAAGAACAGCGACAGTTGATATGCTTTTAGGTCAGGGAGAGTTTGCTAATGTACAAAAACAAGCTAGATTGCTTAAGCTGATATTGCATCAGTCAATGCACTTAGCTAGGGAAGCACTGAAAACACTGCCTGAGGATGGAAAAATTGTACCACCTTATACTACTGTTAAGCGAGGTCAGAATGAGTCTTACATGGCATTTTTAGAGCGTTTGCGTGATGTGTTGGAAAAGTCACAGTTAACTGATCCAGTTTGTGAATCATTACTCGTGACTTTAGCTGTGGATAATGCTAATCCTGCTTGTAAGCGTATTTTACAAGCAATGCCAAAGAACTCGACTTTAGTTGATATGCTGGAGGCATGTTCAAGGGTGAGAACACCAGAAGAGCAAGTTGGTTATATGGCTAGTGCTTTTGCAGCAGCCATAAAGCCATTGATTCAAAAAGGTAAACAGGAGTCAGGACTTATATGTTACAGTTGTGGAAGATCAGGTCACATAAGGGTTCAGTGTAAAGCAAGACTGAGACAACTGGCAGAAAAGTCAAGCAATGATAACACAGGTGTCTGTACTCGTTGTCACAAGTTTGGACACAGGGCTGTAGATTGCAAATCAAGGTTTAATAAGGATCATAGGCCTTTGGGAAACGGATCACTGAGCGTGGGGAGGGGCAGCGCGATGACACAAAACAGCAACCCTCGCAGGCAGGCTGTTCGGACAGCATCGCCGCTGCCACCTCAGGGAGTGCAGGAGTGGACGTCTCAACAGCAGTAGAGACAACCCTGGTAGATTCACAGGTTTGCTGCATTCCTACGGAAATGCACGGACCTTTGGGTCAGGGGTTGATTACACTGCTGCTGGGGAGATCTTCTACATCCAGAAAAGGAGTTTTTGTTGTACCAGGAATAATAGATGCTGATTCTACTGGTGTGATTTCTATTATGGTATGGACACTTTTTCCTCCAGATCACATTCCGAAAGGGTCAAAAATTGGACAGTTAATTCCTTTCTATTCAGCAGTTCCAAAGGTTCAACACATGGAACGTGGTGATGGAGGTTTTGGTTCTACCGGACCTCCTGAACTTTATTTGGCATTAGAAATTCAAAAGAAAAAACCTACACAACAAATAACATTGTCACATCCTGATGGAGGAAAAATTTGTCTGTCAATGCTTATAGATACTGGTGCAGATGTTACTATCGTCAGCCTAGAACAGTGGCCTTCTAACTGGCAATTAGAAACTCCAAGCTTACCAGTCATGGGTGTAGGTGGTGTGCAAGCCACAAAAATGAGTGCAAAGCCTATTCAGGTGTTGTTAGAGGATGGCAGTCACTGCAATGTACAACCTTATGTCATGCCACTTCCTATTTGTTTATTAGGAAGGGATGTTCTTAGTCAATTAGGAGCGATAATTACCACTGGAACAAAAAATTTTTGACAGCGGCCATTGAAGGGCGACCAATCCTAAAATTAAAACGGAAAACAGAGACTCCAGTGTGGATTGATCAGTGGCGGCTATCAAGGGAAAAGATCGCCCGAATCAATGACTTAGTTTCAGAACAGTTGCAGTTAGGACATATTCAACCTTCCACGAGTCCGTGGAACACTCCGATTTTTACAATCCAAAAAAAAAGTGGAAAGTGGCGTCTTTTGCATGACCTCAGAAAAGTTAATGATCCAATGGAAAACATGGGTATGTTACAGCCTGGTTTACCATCCCCTAACATGATTCCACAGGAGTGGGATGTGTTAGTAATAGACCTGAAGGATTGTTTCTTTACAGTTCCGTTACATGAGGATGATTACGAAAAATTTGCTTTCTCAGTACCATCAGTTAATAAGCAAGAACCTATGAAAAGATATCATTGGGTTGTTTTACCCCAGGGCATGAAAAATTCACCTACTATGTGTCAGTTATATGTCACATGGACATTGGCACCTCTCCGTGACAAACACAAGGAATTGATCATATATCATTATATGGATGATATTTTGATTGCTGGAAAATCATTACAAAAAGAATTGCTAGATGAAGAACTAGAAAAAGAATTGGGGACCAGGGGTTTAAAAATTGCACCAGAAAAAATTCAAAGGACACAGCCTTGGAAATACTTAGGTTGGGAAATTACTAAGGCTACAGTTCATCCACAGAAGTTGATTATCAAGACTGACATTCGGACCTTAAATGATGTTCAAAAAATGATGGGTGATTTGAATTGGATTCGTACCTGTTGCGGTATTACAAATGATGATTTATTGCCAATTGCTAAATTATTGCAGGGAGGAGGTGGGGTCGATGCTCCACGTTCAACAAATGCCAAAGTACAGCAGGCATTAGTGAACATTATGCAAAAAATTTCCAATCATTATACATACAGATGGGATCCAGAATAAGAAATTGGATTAATGATTATTAACAATTCTGAACATCCTTTTGCTTTGATAATGCAGTGGTCAAAAGAATCTGACCCACTTAGAATTTTGGAGTGGTTATTTCTCTCAATTCAACCCAAACGATCAGTAGTTAACAGAACAGAAATATTTGCACAATTAATAATAAAAGGTCGGTCCCGCATAGTAGAAATAAGCAGAAAAGAACCAGATTATGTAGTCATACCTTTGACAGCTGAATACTTACAATGGGCACTACGGAATTCTATAGCTCTACAGTCTGCAATATTAGATTATTCAGGATCAATTAGAATGCATTACCCTCCACATAAGCTTATGGGGTGGTTTCCAACATTTCAGATAGAACAGATGTCTCTTTTATCCTTGACTCCAATAAAGGGTACAACTGTTTTTACAGATGCAGGAGGTCGTTCACATAAAGCTGCAATCACATGGCAAGAAAAGGGAGAATGGAAGGATCTAGTACTAACTGATTTAGAGGGCTCAGTTCAACTTTTAGAACTGCAAGCAGTAATTCAAGTTTTTAAGATATGGGACAAACAACCGGTAAACATAGTACGTGACTCACTGTATGTCGTGGGGGTTATTTTGCGGTTAGAAAAGGCAGTTCTGAAGAACACTGACACTTTATTACAGTATAGATTACTTAGAACTTTATGGAATTTACTGAATCAGTGAACACACCGTTACTTTATCACTCATATCAGAAGTCATACAGGAATTGTTAGTAGCTTAGCTGAAGGTAATCAGCGTGCAGACAAGTTAGTTGCACCTGCTTGGACAGGTCCTTCTATTGACAGGTTTGCTCAAGCTCGTCGCTCACATGATTTTTTCCATCAATCAGCTAGTGTCTTACAGAAACAATTTCATATTCCTGAGACTGATGCACAAAACATTGTTTTGTCCTGTGCTGATTGTCAAAATTACTCTGGTGGGCTTTCAGGAGGTGTTAATCCATGAGGTCTTGGGCCTTTAGAAGTATGGCAAATGGATGTCACGCATTTTGCAGAATTCAGACATCTCAAGTATGTTCATGTTTCGGTTGATGCCTTTTCTCATGTTGTCTGGGCTACTGCTCAGGCAGGAGAGTCTAGCAAATATGTTCAAAAACATTTGAGGGCAGCTTTTGCGGCTCTTGGTATCCCAAAAGAAATCAAAACAAATAACGGTCCTGGCTATATTGCTCAGGCTACCGCTCAATTTTTATCCTTATGGGGTGTTACCCATACGACAGGGATACCGCATCAACCAACAGGGCAAGCTATTGTGGAACATACACATCAAACCTTAAAACAGCTGTTGCAAAAACAAAAAAAAGGGGAAACTGGTTTAGCACCTCAAGAGCGATTACAAAAAGCAATATACGTTATGAACTACCTTAGATTACCCAAAGGAGAAAAGGTTCCTCCCATGGTGACTCACGGCACAGGTTTAACAGGAGGTTTAGAACAAATCAAAAAGGGACAGGCAAAAGTTTTGGTAAAAAATGGAGTTACAGGACAATGGGAAGGTCCATGGAACCCAGTAACATGGGGAAAGGGATATGCCTGTGTCGTTACAGGATCAGGATCACGCTGGGTTCTGGCAAAGTGGATCAAACCTTGGCTAGAAAATAATGCTCAAAGTTCAGAAGGTGGGAACAGCAATGAGACGCAAGAAGCAGAAGCAGTGTCATCTAGTGGTGAAATTGATTAGATACTTAATATATAGTTAGACAATAATATAGAGGAGAAAAATAAAGACTAACTAGTCCTAACCTGTTAGAATTATACAACTGCTTTGATTATTCATATAGAACTCAGTAATGTTTTGGAGTTTGCAATGTGTAGTAGGCATTAGTTTAATAGTGTTAAACATGAGCAATGCTTAGATAGTTTTAACCAACTTGACAGGTCAAAACTCAATCTATTTAGCTACTACATCTCCAAATAAAAAAAATAAAAAAAAAAAAAGGCGGAAAGGAATAAAAACATCCATGCTTATAACAAAACTATAAGGATAATATACAATTTTGTAGAATTTCTCGCACCTAGAGTTGCAGTAGCACAGGTTTTAACTACGCTTAATAAATTAGGTTGGTGATCATTAAAATACACTAACGCTAATTTTTGTAGTATTGTCTGGGCTTTTAGTAGGTACAAATTTAATTAGGTATGTTACACTTCAAAATCATATTGCTATAGATTTTTTGTTGTTATTGTAAGGACATGATTGTGATGAATTTAAGAGAAAGATGTTGTATTAATTTGTTTAATCATTCTAGATTTATTCATAGTACTTTAGATTAACTAATCCAATACGTTAATAAGATTGTCACAGTAGTATTAAGGTTTGATAAATGGTTTAAAAGCTTGGGAATAGGTGGGTAGTTGTTTGATCTTATTACCTAAGATTTAGCTGCACTATACTGTATTCACTGTTACTAATCATATGTTGTATGCTGCAGTGTATTTCAAAGATGATTCAATGCGTCGTAAGCATAGCCTGCTGGTTCAAAAACAAAAAGGGGGAATTGTGGGAAATTTAAGGTTGTTGTGTGGATGGGTTTCTGTTAGATAGAGATTTATTTCTGAACTAGACAAAGCAACTCCAAGGCCGGTGCGAAGGCTGAAAAACAACACCTGTTATGAGAGTGAGGTAATTCTATAATAACAAGACCCTGAACATGGACAATATCCGATCAGCCAATGCATGTTTGGAACGTGGACGCGTGATCAAGAAATAACTGCATATATAAGGAGGCTTGTCTCTGTAATAAATGGCTTCGTTTTAATTCATATTGAATTGTGTGGAGTCCATGAGTTTTCGCCCTCGCACTTCCTTTATCTGCTTCTATTACTTAACAGTGGTAATATTCAATGCAGACTGTCCTCGAGGGAAGCTGCATTCCTGCAGGGATCTCTAGTCAGTTCAGTAGAAGCAGAATGTAGGAGCTGAACCTCCAGTCTTTTCTGTTTAGATTTGTCCCATAGGGTCACAAGTCCTGCTGGCAAACCTGCTCCAGTGTGGGCTCCTCTCTCTTTCCACAGGGTCTCAGGTCCTGCCAGGAGTCTGCTCCAGCACAGGGTCTCCATGGGGTCACAGCCTCCTTCAGGGCACATCCATCTGCTCCAGCATGGGGCCCTCCATGGGCTGTGGGGGGACGACCTCCCTCACCATGGTCTTCACCATGGGCTGCAGGGGAATCCCTGTTCCAACACCTGGAGAACCTCCTCCCCCTCCTTCTTCACTGACCTTGGTGTCTGCAGAGTTGTTCCTCTCACATATTCTCACTCCTCTCTCCCAGCTGCTGTTGTGCAGCAGTTTCTTAAATATGTTATCACAGAGGCGCTACCACCGTCGCTGATGGGCTCAACTTTGGCCAGTGGTGAGTCCATCTTGGAGCCGGCTGGCACTGGTTCTGTCGGACATGGGGGCAGCTTCTGGTGATTTCTCACAGAAGCCACCTCTGCAGTCCCTCCCAACCTTGCCACATAAACCCCATACGATCATAAAGTAATTCTAGAATACAGGTCTATTTCTTAAATTCAGTAGATTACAAAGTGCCTTAGGAACATAGCGTATGTGGTCTGACCAGCAAACACTGGGAATTCACCGATTAAGTCTAAAATGCTCCATTATGCACCAAAAATCTTTTAGAAGTCATTTTTCTAACACAGCAAAAAGAAGATGCTCTGCAGAAAAGCAAGACCTTTTATGATTGTTTACTAGTTAAGGACATTTTTTTTTTCCTGCTTTTCTGACAAAAAGCAACACCAGAAAGTTTATTTTATATTTTTTATTGTATGCCAAAGTTCATTAAAGATGGGGTTCTGCTTCTATACAGGCAGGTTATGCAAAAATTGTGTCTAGTCAGAGATGGATTGGCAATCTGACTTATTTCAAGTAGGCTTGTTCAACCAGGCCACAAAAATAATATTTAGTACAAGCAATAATGGAAAAAGAGCTGCAGGTTCAAGGAGTTTCCAAATATTACAAATAAAAACTCCGTGTAGCTTTTTCAAGTTTTAACTTTATTCAGAAAGTGTCACTTAGTTCAGTTTGCCTCATTCTTTGAAGCTTCATCAAAGTTTTCGACAAGATCTAGAAAAAGAAAGATTTTGAAATTAAAGTTTGACCCACTTCTGCTTTGCCAATTTCCACCTCCCCCCCCCAAGTTCTAATTCATATAAAGTGCTTACAAGGGAAAAAAAAATCAGATTATAAAATACAGACCAAATAACATTGAAGAGCTTCATAGTTCATTCTTCTTGTTTAAATAAGTTTTAGATGATTCATTATAAAGCACAATTCTAAGAGCATTTAACTTCACCATACCCACAACTGGGCAAAGTGATACTGAAAAGGTAGTTTCTTACCACTCTTCTTATTGAATATTAAATAATTATCTTAGCCATAACTATTACTCCTACACAGGAAAAAAATGCTAGCTTCAAATCAGTGGTCCATCTAAGTCTCACATGGTATCTGAAAACAATGTTCACAGAAATTCTGTAACAGCAAGTGACTACTCAATACTCTTCCTGTCCTTGGCCCAATCTTATGCTGCACATGTTACCTCTCAGCAAATTCACTTCCTTTTCCTCCACTGCATGCTTGTTCTTACCTGGAACTTCATCATCATCACCATCAACAGGAGCAAGCGGTGCTTTTCCATCCACATCTGCAAGAGCAAGCAGTTCAAAGTATCAGTCAAGATCATCATAAGCATCTTGATTACAAGGCTGTTTTGCTTTGTGTTTTTTGAAAACATTATCAAAAGAGCCTGAGCTAAACTGCAATGCTCTATCCAGTTCCCCTACTGAATAAAAATCGGCAACTAACCCTTTGTTACCAATAATGCTCAAACACCCCATCTGGAAAATGAGAAGATGCATGTTAAACCAGTTTACTAGTCACCACCTTGGTTCTAGATATATAGACTGCCTTGCATAGTAATAATTTTCAGCTAAAAACGCAGAGACTGATTTTACCAATTTCTCTTAAAAGCAGCTTGGTTTACTGACTACTCAATAGTTCTTGGGGCTTACATATTTTACATTAGCAAGTTATAAGGAAATCTTAGGATCTTATGAATGCAGGCCTTCAAGGTAGATACACATGACTAAAGGAACTTTAAAATATATTATAGTTCCCTGGTAAAGTCAGAGGACTATGGAACTAGATGCACAATTTTATACTTAGGTGGTTGAGGTAACCATATGTCCTGGTCTACATCTGTGACAGATGCACTAGACCCCCCAATCAAACCAGTAGCAGTTTGGTACAGGCAAAAGAAGTAAAGGCCTGAGCTGTAGCCAGGCCAAGAACTCCTTTTAGGAAACCCACAAGGAAGCAGAAAAACACACTGAACACTGATAAGTCATGAGTGCAAGGAGTCTCGTGCATACCTTTCCCACGGTATGCAATTTGACCATGAGCCAACCACTTGACACCATAAATATGATGGCCTGGGTGAGTCTACTTTCAGCTCTCTCTGCTAAACAAGCATGGCTCTATGGTGATGATCTTTTACTACTCACAGACCACTGAATGAGCCCAATTCAAGTTTTATATTAAACATTTAGCTTAAGTAAATGCATTTTAAAAAGAACAAATAATTTAGAATTATATGGTCGTGTGATTTTTAATATACTATCTGCTTCACGTTAATTAGTAAGCTAAATGTGCTGAAACCTTAAACTGTATGTTGTAAAGTTCTACTCATATTCACCAAATGTGTATCTACTTAATGAAAAAAAAAAAATCAGCTACAAACCATCATGGACACCTACAAGATAAGGTCTGTTTTGCACTTTACTGGGAAGAACAAAATTTTCTCGGGCAAAATAACACCTTCAAAGCCAGCAGGAAGCTACAGACCAGCATGGATACCTGCAAGATGAGGCCTGTTTTGCACTTTGATGAACAAAACAGGATTCATTCAGACAAAATAACACTTTGAAGGCCAGCACGAAGCAGCTACGGACTATAAACAATGTCTGCAGCTAAACAAAATAAGGCCTCTCTGAAGTCAGTGAAAGAATCCAATGAGAAGCAAGAAGACACCAGAATCAAATATAACTATTGGAATGAAGCACCATGTGAGGGGCAGGTAAATACTCATAGAATCACAGAATACCCTGAGTTGGAAGGGACCCACAAGGATCATGTCCAACTCCCGTCCTTGCATATGTTTGGATTAAGTTAATTTCTGCAATGACAGACATTTCACAGCTTTCGAAATGAAGGCAGCATGAGGGAAAAAACAATGAAGATTCCCTTCTTTGCCTCTTGATTTTCCAGAGCCAAAGAAAGTAGCTTAATTCACTGATCCTGGCACTACTACTGTCTGCCTCCAAGATAAACTAGAGCTAGAGCTAGTGTGACAGGGGAAGAAGGTTTTGCAAATTACATTGGATCATGACAGTCAACAAAGTGCCAGGGTGAAAGGTTCAGGAGGTCTGCAGGCCTCTATTATCTTTCTCTGGTGCAACACACACTCCTTGCACAGGGTTGGGGAGCAGCTCAGCTCCCCTTGTCTGGATCACGGCTGCATCAGCTCTACGCACACCATTATTTGTGCCCACAGATGCAGATCCAGGTCAGTGATATTTTCTCACTAGGGACCCAGCTTTCTGAACCAGGAAAGAAAACTCCTAGCCATTTTGGGCTGATATGTTTAGGTGTATAAGACTTTTAGGACAGGTACCTTCTTACAGCTGCAAAAACTCTACCAGGCCATTAGCATGGCTACAGAAACAAGGGACAGAAAAAAAAAAAAAAAAATCAAAGAATGGGTGATTTTAACTTCCCAGATGTCAACTGGGAATATCATACAGTGTGCACAAACTGGTCCAGGAAATTCCTGAAGCATGTTGAAGATAACTTCTTAGTGCAGATACTGGGAGAACCAACTAGGAAAGGTGCCCTCCTGGATTTGTTGTTTGTAAACAGAGAGGGACTCATGGGCAAAGTTCTGACTGGTGGCTGTCTTGATCACAGTGACCATGAAATAGTTGAGTTTCAAATTCTTGATGATGATAGGAGAAAAACTGCCAGCAAAACTTTGACCCTGGATATGGGGAGAACAGGCTTAGGGCAGCTGAAGGAGCTAGCTACATAAGGTCCCCTGGGAATCTGCTTTTGAAGGTATTTGGGTCCATGAATGCTGGTCACTTTTTAAGAGCCATCTGTTCAGAGTGCAGGAGCAGGCAATTCCAAAGTGTTGGAAGCCAAGCAAGCAGAGCAGAAGGCCAGCTTGGCTTAACAGGGATCTTCTTCTAGAACTCAGGCAGAAAAGGAAAGTGTATGGACATTGGAAGCAAGGACAGGTGACATGGGAGGACTACAGAGATGCTGTTTGCCAGTGTAGACAGAAAATTCGTGTGGTCAAAGCTCGATTAGAATTCAAGCTGGCCAGCACTGTGAAGGACAACAAAAAGGTCTTTTTAAAATATGTTAACAGCAAAAGGAGGATGAGAGATAACATTGGTCCGTTACTTGATGAGGTCGGTCACCTCACAAATAGGGATGCAGACAAAGCAGAGATGTTTAATGCCTCCTTCACCCTGTCTTCGACACCAATGATGGGCCCTGGAACCCCTGGAGCCCTGTATTGGAAGACCGTGACTGTGAGAATGATAAACTCCCAGGCAGCTCTGCACTTGCTTGAGAATTGCTGCCCCAGCTGGATAGCTGGATGCACATAAGCCTATGGGGTCCGATGGGATTCATCCCAGGGTACTTAAAGAGCTGGCTGATGTCATCGCAGGACCTCTCTCCATTATTTTTCAATGGTCTTGGGAATCTGGAGAGGTCCCAGTTGACTGGAAGCTGGCAAATATTGTCTTGATTTTCAAGAAGGGTAAGAAGGAAGACCCAGGTAATTACAGGCCTGTCAGTCTCATTTAAATGCCTGGCAAAATTATGGAGAAGGTTATTCTGGGAGTTATTGAAAAACGCTTGAGAGAAAATGCAGTCATTGGTCATAGCCAGCATGGATTCACGAGGGGAAAGTCCTGCTTAAACAACTTAATTTCCTCTTATGACAAGGTGCCCCTTTTTTTTTTTTTTTTTTTTAAATTTTAGCAAAGCTTTTGATACTGTGTCTCACAGTATCCTTCTGGACAAAATGTCCAGCACACAGCTAGACGTGTCCATAATATGTTGGGTGAGCAATGGCTGATGGGTCGGGCTGAGTTATAGCAAATGGGGTTACATCAGGCTGGCAGCCAGTCACCAGTGGGGTTCCCCAGGGCTCAGTTTTAGGGCCAGTGCTCTTTAATGTTTTTATAAGCGATCTGGATGCAGGAATTGAATGTACATTAAGTAAGTTTGCCCATGACACTAAACTAGGAGGAGCTGTGGCCTCCCTCGAGGGTAGAGAAGCCTTACAAAGAGATCTGGATAGACTAGAGAACTGGGCAATCACCAACTGTATGAAATTTAACAAGAGCAAGTTCTGGATTCTGCAGCTGGAATGGGGTAATCCTGGGTATATGTACAAACTGGGGGACAGGAGGCTGGAGAGCCCCCCCGCAGAAAGAGATCTGGGGGTTTGGGTTGATGGTAAGTTGATCATGAGTCATCAGTGTGGCCTGGCAGCCAAAAGGGCCAACCGTATCCTGAGGTGCATCAAGCACAGCATAGCTAGCAGGTTGAGTGTCCCACTCTACACTGCACTGGTGCAGCCCCAACTCAAGTACTGTGTGCAGTCTTGGGCACCTCAATATAAGAAGGACATAAAAAATATTAGAGTGTGTCCAGAGGAGGGCGACCAAGATGGTGAAAGGTCTCGAGGGTAAGACTTATGAGGAGCAGGTGAGGTCACTTGGTTTGTTCAGCTTAGAGAAGGCTGAGGGGTGACCTCATTGCAGTCTACAACTTCCTCAAGGGGGGCAGCAGAGGGGGAGGTGCTGATCTCCTCTCTCTGGTGACCAGTGATAGAACATGAGGAAATGGAATGAAGCTGCATCAGGGGAAGTTTCTCTAGGTGTACCTGCTTTAGCAGGTGGGTTGGACTAGATGATCTCCAGAGGTCCCTTTGAACCCTAACCATTCTCTGATTCTATGAAGTTCAGACTAAACATTAGGAAAATGTTCTTCCCCCCCATTTACTATAACTCTTTGAGCCCGGCCCATCAGCCAATTGCTCACCCAGTGTATTGCGTGTTTACCCAGCTGTATGCTGGACATCTTGTCCAGGAGGATACTGTGAGAGACAGTATCAAAGGTTTTACTGAAATCCAAAAAGATCACAGCAACAGGCTTCCTTTGGTCAACTGGGTGGGTAACCTTGTCATAGGATGAAATTAAGTTGGTCAAGCAAGACTTTCCCCTCATGAACCCATGCTGGCTGGGACCAATGACTGCATTGTTGTTCAGATGTTTTTCAATAACTCCCAGAATAATCTTCTCCATGATTTTGCCAGGCACAGAAGTAAGGTTGACAGGCCTGTAGTTGCCAGAGTCATCCCTGTTGCCCTTCTTGTAGATTGGGACAACGTTTGCCAGCTTCCAGTCATCCCGCACCTCTCCAGATTCCCAAGAGTGTTGAAAAAAAATCACAGAGAGAGGTCTCGTTATGACATCAGCCAGCTCTTTAAGTACCCTTGGATGAATGCCATCAGGCCCCATCGACTGGTAGGGATCTAGCTGGTGTAGCAAATCTCGTACAAGTTCCGGATTTATTAGGAGTTTATTGTTCTCGCAGCCATGGTTCTCTAACCCAGGGCTATGGGGGCACCCAAGCCCATCTTCGGTGTTGAAGACTGAGGCGAAGCAAGCATTAAATGTCTCAGCTTTGTCTATGTCCCTGTTAATAAGGTGACCATGCTCATCGAGTAATGGGCCAATGTTATTTCTAGTTTGCCTTTTGACATTAACATAATAAAAAAGGCCTTTTTTATTGTCCTTCACAGTACTGGCCAGCTTCAATTCTAATTGAGCTTTGGCTGCATAAATTTCTTCCTTACAGTGGTGAGCAGCATCTCTGTAGTCCTCCCATGACAGCTGACATTGCTTCCACTGACCACGTAATTTCTTTTTCCCCATATTTCAAGAAGATCCCTGCTCAAACAAGCTGGATTTTTGCTTCACCTGCTAGATTTTCAGCATTTTGGAATTGCCCAGTCCTGTGCTCTTAGTAGGTGGTACTTAAAAAGTGACCAACACTGATGGACCCCAGCACCTTCAAAAGCTTCTTCCCAGGGTATCTTACTAAGTATTTCTCTGAGCAACCTCAAGTCTGCTCTCCTCATATCTAGAGTTGAGGTCTTGCTGGCAGTTTTCCTCCCATTAGCACAGATTTTAAACCTGACCGTTTCATGGTTGCTGTGGCCAAAGGAGCCACCAGTCACCACTTCTCCCACAAAACCCTCTCTGTTAGCGAGTATCAAATCTAGGAAGGCACCTTTCCTCGTCAGTTCCCTAAGTACTGATACCTAAAAGCAGCATTTAGTAATAAAATCAGTTAATAAAAATAAGAGTCATAGATTTTAGGCACTTACTAGGTTAATAAGAGTAAGGGTCACAGATGTTAGGTGTTAGGCACTTATTAAGCATTAAGTCACCAGAATGGTGTTTGTTAAAATAAGCAGGAGGTTACGAGACAATGCGCTTGCTCCTAGAAGATAAGGTAGCGAGACCAGCGCAGCGACCATTTGATACGGTCTTTGCAGTTATGAGCCGAATAACAAAGGGACTGCACCTGCCCAGGAGTCGGGATCAAGCAGCAGACAGCTTGAGAAAAACTTCTCACTTCATCCCAGGACCCTCAAAAGACCACCGACTCATTGAACTGCACACACGGGAGGGACATTTACATATGCTAAGTGGTTCCAAGAAATGTAACACATATGCAAAGGATTTCTAAGAAATGTAATGAATATGTATGATCTGTGTGGATATAACTGTGGGAATGGCAGGACGTATGGCTCCAGCCACCTGGATGATAAAAGAAGATCAATACTAACATGACCATCTGGACCGTCAAGGAAGACTAATACTAACATGATTAAATCACAGCAATCAGTCAAAAAAAAGTGGCCTTGGGCAGGTTACACAGCAGCGTGAAAGGGCATGTGAATGCTGGGCCGGAAGACCGCCCTAGGTATGCATGAGAAAGACTGAGTGTGATGTGTTTGGAATAACGTTTTTTGAAAAAAGCATCCTCTTAGTCCAGGCCCGTATCTGTAAAGCTATAAATTGAAAAAGAGTTAATTAAAAGAGAGCTTGCTTGCTGGCTTGCTTGCTTTCTGCTCTGCTGGGCTCAGTTCAGCTCTGCCTGGCTCTGCTCTTGCTGTTGACACGGACTCTGTGTGTGTATGTGTCTCTGTGTGCAGTGTTCTCAATCGCCACAATAACCTTTGTCTGGAGCTTCTTCAGTGCCCCCACTAGGTGGAGCGATCCCCGTGGGTGCCGGCACCAGTAAATGGAATGCTACTTTTAAAACCTTAAACCCTGGTTTTAGAAGTTTCTTATATTTGCCGATTTTACGGTATCAGTACCTGTACCAAGAAGTTATCGTCCAGATGCTTTAGGAATCTTCTGGACCTGTTGGTGCCAACTGCATGATATTCCCAGTTGACATCTGGCAAGTTGAAGTCCCCCATAAGGACAAGGGCAAATTACTTGGAGGCTTCGCTTAGTTCCTTAAAGAATAACTCATCAGTGTCGTTGTCCCGGCTGGGTGGCCTATAGTCGACTCCGACTATGACATCTGCTTTATTTGTCTGTGCCTTATTCCTTACCCAGAGGCTCTCAACTTCACTCTCGCCAACTGCCAGATCCATGCATTCCAGCCCCTCCGCTACATGTAACGCCACGCCACCCCCACCCCCACCCCACCCCCTCCCCGCCTCTCCTACCCTGCCCATCCCTTCTGAATAGCCTGTAGCCATCCATCATGGCACACCAGTCACAGGATTCATCCCACCAGGTTTCACTAATGCCAGTTATATCATATCCCTAGGACTGGGCCAAGGCTTCTGGTTCATCTTGCTTGGGTATAATTACCTGGGGATTTCTATGATCGGCTCAGCACCTCTGCGAAAGCACCCAGCTCAAACCGATCCTGCTGCTTTACTACTCCATTAAATTATTTATTTCTATGAACTTGACACCTGAGAGTTTGCTTTGAGAGACCTAGGATCCAAATTTCCGAGCAACCTGGCACCAGAACCCTAGAGGGGGGGCAGGTTGAGATGCAGAATGATGAAACATTGAAATTCTAGCCAAGCAATATAAAGAATTGGGTGTGCACATATAATCCTTTGGTCATAAACACATATAAACCCTTACCTCTTCTCCCTTACCTTCTATGTTTCTTATACATGTGTGGCAGATGCACTCAACCCCTCCCCCCCAGCCAAACCAGCAGTAGTTTGGTCCAGGCTCCAGAGGAAATAAGGGTCTGAGCCATAGCCAGGCCAAGAATTCCTTCCAGGAGACCCACAAGGAAGCTCATATTTACCAAAAGCAACTACAAACTACACTGAACACTTGCAAGATAAGGCCTATTTTGCACTTCGCTGAGAAGAAAGGATTTATTCAGACAGAGCAGTACCAGCAAGGCTATGGACCATAAACAATGTCTACAGCTGAACAAAACAAAGGCCCACGTGGAATCAGAGAAAAAGATCCAATGAGAAGCAAAAAGACCTTAAAGAGAAATATTGCTATTGGATGGAATCATGGTATGAATGGTTTGTAAAGATATAAAAGTCTATCGTTTCCTATGCTTGGGTTGGACCTCTGCGCAGGTACCCAGCTCGAGCCAGCCCTCCTGCTATTCTACTCCGTTAATTTTTTTATTATTTTTTTTTTCCTGAGAATTTTGTTTCCTGAAAGTCTGCTCTGCATACAGTTACCAGGCCTCGCCTGAAAGTTCGCCACTGGAGCTTTAAACAGGCTCCAGAGCAAATGGCTATCAGGGAGGGAATGCCTGAAAGTTTGCTTTCATGAACAGCTACAGGCCTCCCCTGAAAGTTTGCCTCCGGAGCTCTAAATACAGACTCCGGAGCGAATGGTTATCAGGGAGGGAAGACGCCTGAAAGTTTGCTTTGTGAACGGATACAGGCGCCTGGAAAGAAGGTAAGCAGCATTTGGCTTGGCATATCTCCCCCATGCAGTAAATAATAGTGTAAACCTGCCACTGAACTCTTTTAAGTCGAACTCTGTTAAGTTACACTTTTCTTTAAGTGATCTAAACACTGCTCTGTGGCAAGCAGGACCCTAAATCAGTCATCTGTGACAAATGATGACTAGATGATCTCCAGAGATGCTGAAGAGAAATGAAGCAAATGGCTTTTGGGGTCCAGGAGTTTTCTTAAATTTAGGACTCGACCCAGCGAATGAATGCCACTCTTGTCACCAACCGAGTAGCTTATTGGCTGGTGGAGTAGATGTTATGGAACAAGGTGTATCCTCCATGACCCCCATAACATCTACTGACAAGTTCTCTACAGCTAGTACAAAAGCTGCCTGCATACAAGCCATGCATCAATGAGGAGCCACTGATATCCCAATATCCACCACAATTGATTATGCAATGCTAAAACCACTAATAAGAGGAGCCCTAGCAGTTCTTAGACCCCATCTAGTTGCAAAATAAGATGAAATTAGAAGAAACACAGAACTCAATAATGTATTAGGCCCCAATTCCCCCCACATCCAACTCCCTACATGGGTAGACTTAATACACGGCATTGTAAATCATGCTCGTGAAATGGGATGAGACGATCCAGTAGCTGGAAATTCAGACCCAAAACCCACTCATAAAGTAAGACCAGTAAAACAAACAACTCCACAGAGGACACAAACTAAACCAAGGGAGAATACACCTAAAGTCCCTCAAGTAGAATCCCAGGAGTGGAGAAATTAACTGTAGAGAAGGGCGTTGGTACTAGGCATTCCCAGAGTAGCAATTCAGAAACAACCTACTAGCATTATTTTGAGTCTAACTGAAGCATTCCTGAAAGAGACAATGATGAAAGGAAGGAGCATATTTCAACTCCTTCCATGCCTGCTCAAGGAAGGAGCATTAACCTTTTTCTCCTTCATAGGGAGGAATTGCAGGGCATGAATCCAAAAAACAAGTAAGGTCTGGAAGGCAATTGGGACTGTCTAGTGGAGGCTTACCAGTGGATAAATTATGACGGCCCATACATTTTAATTCCAGTTGGCCCTCAAGGACAATTGGTGAAATTCTTAATAGATATGGGAGCACAAATTTCAATACTAACAGAACAAGATGCTGAAAGGCTGGGGGTGTGATCCAGACACCAAAGAGTTAAGATTACCGGTTGTCCTGGTTTAGGTTAAAACAAGACCAATTCTCTCTTAGTGAATTTTCCTTTCAGCTAAGTTCTTCTAAGTAACTGCATTTTTCTGAAGTTGGTTGCATGTTTTTCAGACAGTGTTAACTCCAGAGCTGATAATGCTTGACGTTTACAGTTTTACTGAGCTAATGGTAGGAATTGTATGCAGAAACAGCCCAGGTTTATCTTTTATTGCTATAGTAGCCAAGGTCATTGATAAATTTCTTATGTTCCATAAGTAAGAGGGTCGTACTTGCAGGGATGGGCAAACAGAACAGGTGACCCAAACTGACCAACGAGGTATTCCATACCATCCACGTCATACACAATTTAAAGCTGAGAAGTCATGAGGGCCTCGCTCTCTTTGTCCATGGCTGGCGTCTGAAGAGGACCCTGCCTGTTCTCCTCTCTGCAATCCTGATCCTGGTTCTAGTCCGTGCATCCCTGTCTACTGCTGAATCCAGTCTGGGACTTCCTGGTGCCTTTCCTGCAGCCCTGCCAGCCCCTGCTGGCAACTCAACGCAGCTGCTGCACTACTCCGGGAAATTCAATACTGGTTTTGCATATTTTGCATTATTTCCTCTCATTATTAGCAAAGCTTTTTTAAAAACTTTCCAACTTGTAAGTCTCTCTCCCTTTTCCTCCTATTCCCTTTCCTTAGTGGGGAGGGCAGGGATCAACAGAGAACATCTGACAGACTTTATTGTTGCCCTGCAATAAACAGTGGCAGATTTATTTGTACTCAAAATGGGGTGAGTGAGGGGAGCTAAGAGGTGCTTCTAACAAGCTGCTTAAACAGCTTCCTGAGTAGTGCAACTGGGAGAGCATTGGACTCTCAGTTTGAGCAGTCCGAGTTCTGATCCTGCCTCTGGTGGGAGGAGACCTTGGAAAGTTCAGTCAAGAGAGTATCGGTTTTTTTCTTTGAAAGCTTCAAAAGGGTGAGATAACAACAGAACTGTGTGCTTCACAGGCCATTTAGTGATGCTAAAGCATACTGCAGTTATGATATCAATTTGAATGACACCGTTGCAAATCCTGTATTATTTGCTCACTTGGTTGTGTTCAACGATGCCTTTTTTGGAGCGAATACTTCTTCTAAGTGTCAATGTGCAGTGCATCACCTCTGGAAGTTGGTATAAAGTAATCACTTTGGTGTTGGTGATAGCAAATGATAGTAATCAACCTTACAAGATGTCTTCTTTCATGGAACAGAACAGGACAGGCCTTAACTGAAGAACAGGACAAGGCCTTTACTGGCCGCTGAATTTGTTATAGTTGGTTTAACATTAGGATAGCAACCAGCCCTGTAGCCATAGAACTCTTGTAATCAGTAACCAAACTCTGTTCTTAAAGCTGACATAGATTTATGGTATATTCTTATAAGGCAGGTAACTGTAACCGAGCCTTATTCTTAAGGTGGACATAGATTTACGATATATTCTTTTAAAGTTGGTACCGTAGAAAATAACTGATAATTGTAGCATCTTTTAGATAGAAAGTTTGTGTTAGAATAGGTGTGGAATATGCTAATGGTTGTCAAGGGTGAAATGAATATGTATGTGACTAACTTGTATAATAAGGTACGGTCTGAATCAGCTGTTTGAAGCCAGCTTTGGGTGCGAACCCCTGGTTTCCCAGCGCTGAAATAAAGCACCGCATATAACTACGTCCGTGGTTATGTGTCCTGATTGCTAACATTTTGGCGACCCAGATGGGACCTCGCGGGCATTGCTGAGACGTATCGCGTCTCAATCCTGCTCCAGCTAGCACCGAGGTATTCTTGGGGAGTGCATCGGACGCGACCGGCTCTCCGCTGCTCACGATGGACCTCTGATTGGTAAGAAGGTGCTTTATCTGTTGTTTTACCTGGATTATTGGGTACCCATCTGTGTGCACATACGCAGGCACATCGCAAGAAGAGCCAGAGGCCACGGATGCATTTGCAAAGAGCAAGTTTTATTTTAGTTACCTCTCTACTGGGGGATCTCCGAAGCCACACCTAAGCTCCCAGGCAGAGGTGACACAAACGGGGACGCAGGCGCTGGTCAGTTCAGCCCTGCTGGAAGATCACTGGGCCTGTTGAACTCGCCTGTATTTCAAGGCTTCAGGCAGGCGCAGCCTCCCGCTCTTTCTCACAACAAAGCAGAAATCTCAGACACAGTGATAAGGTGCCCAGAGTTTCTCCCAGGCCTGTGTTATCTAACACAGAGCTTCTACTCATCAAGCACACAAGGTCAGTAAGACAATTAGTGTGATGTGTGTGCTTTTTCTACAGACAGGTGCAAGTCACTTGAGCGTATTTACATTTAACTAACCTCCTCGCCAAATCTTCCGCTATATCCCCATACACCATCTGGTCTGGTTCTGTTCTGGTCCTGTAGCCTGCTGGTCAGGCATCCGGTAGCCTGCCGGTCAGACGCGGCGAAAGCCACGCTCGGTTGGGCAGGGAGCTCCCGAGGTATTGCCTAGGCAGCCGTCCGTTAGACAGAGGGAAACCTCTGCAGGTTCAGCATCTGGTTCTGGTTCTGGTTATTTACGCCGCAGGCTCGGCACCTGGTTTGGTCTGGTTATTTGCACTCACCTGATCTGGTTATCTATGCTGTTCAGGACCTGGTCTACAGTTTTAGCAATTTGATCTGTATTTGCTGTTCAAACTGGTGATTTGATCCGTCTTTATTGTTGTTCTGGTAAAGTTATCTGTGTGTCACCTTTCTGTGTTAATCGTCTGTGTGTTACCCTTTTGTGTTGATATGAGCGATACAAAGATGTCACCATTGGACTGTTTGTTGAAACATTGGAAGGAGGGTGGATTTGGACAATCAATGAGTAAAAAGAAATTAATTGAATATTGTACTCACTGCTGGCCTGAATATGACTTGCCTAATGGAGTACGGTGGCCGTCGGAGGGTACTTTAGAACCTGGAACTATTAGTGAATTAATGAGGTTTTGTCAAAGGGAAGGTAAATGGGATGAGGTACAGTACGTGGATCTCTTTTTCTATCTTGTACAAAAACAGGACTGGAGGAAGGAATGTGGGTTAATGTTAGTCCGGAGGAACGGTATTAATGATAAATGCATGGGCTGTACGGCAGAAAAGAAATGCATGACGTGTTTGGCAATAGAAAGCAGCCGCGGTAATGCCTTAGATTTGCCGTGTCTTGACGTTGCGCCTCCAGAAACTGAACCCTCTGCACCTAAACCCCTTAAACCCTCGGCACCTGTGCGTCTTACTGAAAGTGATATTGATTCCAGTGGGGATGAAGGGGCAGCAACCGGTGTAAAAGGAGTAACAACTATACCAGTATCCCACAGAACTAGGAACAGAGGAAAGGAAGCCCAAAAGGGGGGTGGACTGCCAAATGTAATAGCACCCCTGTGACAAGCGGTAGGAGTGGGGGGAGAGCCGGTTTATGTAAAAGTCCCGTTTTCGCCAGGAGATTTAATGATCTGGAAACAATCAGCCGGTCCTTACCGGGAAAACCCGGACAAAGTTGCAAGGATAATTAAAATGATAATTAAAACGCAGAATCCTGATTAGGATGATTTACAAGTGATTCTTGACACTTTGATGGATTCTACAGAAAAGGATATAGTTATACGGGTAGCAAGAGATAAAGTAAGGGAGGATATTCGGAATGGAATAGTGGGTGGCAATGTTGATGAAAATTTTCCAAAGGAGGATCCTCGGTGGGATTATAATACTGGAGGTGGTCAGCTTCGCCTCCGGAGGTATCAGGACTGGCTATTGATCGGTGTTCAGACTGCTATGCCAAAACAAATGAATCGGTCAAAATTGTATAATGTTAGGCAGGAAAAGAATGAATCCCCTTCAGCCTTTTTAGAAAGGTTAAAAGAAACTGCAAAGAGATATATGGATTTAGATATTGAAACAGCACAAGCAAGGGTTCAGTTGGCTTTAATCTTTTTGGGACAGTCTCAGGATGACATTCGGAAGAAATTACAGAAACTGGAGAGGGCACAACTACGAGATCTAGATGTTATGTTAGAAACAGCCTGGAAAGTTTATAATAATAGAGAAAAGGAACAGTCGAGGCGTTCTCAGCGAGACTTGTTGGCCCTGGTCCAAGGGCAAAGTAGGGGAATAGGAATGGAAATCCGTGGCAGAGGAACCAGAGGCGGCCGAGGGCGCGGTTTTCGGAATGTTCAGGGAACTCCTTTAAGACCTGTTGTAAAGCTTGGTATAAATCAATGTGCTTATTGTAAGGAGGAAGGACACTGGAAAAATGAATGCCCGAACCGTCCGGGCTCCACGAGTCAGGTACCAAGTGCAGCAGGGAATGCAATACAAACTATGGTGTTGGGGGAGTATAATAATAACAGCTGACTATATGGCAGCACAAGAACAGATACCCAGAATAAGGAACCCCTGGTGACAATACAAGTGGGGGACCAGGATGTGAGATTTTTAGTGGATACAGGGGCTACTTATTCTGTGCTAAATTCCTTACAGGGAACAATAGGTCATAAAACGACAACGATTGTTGGTGCCACAGGGAGGGAAGAAGTATGGCCATTCCTGCAACCCTTAGATCTGTGTTTTGGAGAAAAGGAATTAACCCATGAGTTCTTATATGTTCCAGATTGTCCAGTTTCCCTTCTAGGACGGGATTTATTGACCAAATTGGATGCTGTGATAACATTTGAGAATGGAAACCTGGTAATGAAAATTCCAGAATCCAAGGTAGGACAAATTCTGTTATTAAAAGAAAACCCGGTAGTGGAAATACCACAAGCTGTGGAGGAGGCGGTGATCCCCACGGTATGGGCGACTGACATACCTGGGAAATCGAAAACAGCCCAGCCCGTAAAAGTGGAATTAAAGGAAAATGCCAGGCCAGTACAGTTGAGACAGTACCCACTGAAATTAGAAGCTAGGTTAGGAATAGTTCCTCTAATTGAAAAATTTTTGAGATATGGAATTCTAGAGGAATGTGAATCAGAATATAATACTCCAATTTTTCCAGTAAAGAAGCCCGATGGTAGTTACCGGTTAGTCCAAGATTTGCGGGCTGTAAACCAGATCACTAAGGATATTTATCCGGTAGTTGCAAACCCATATACCTTGTTAACATCTGTGAAGGAGAAATATAAATGGTTTACTGTACTTGATTTAAAAGATGTCTTCTTCTGCATACCCCTCGACCAGGAAAGCAAAAAGCTATTTGCCTTTGAATGGGAAAATCCACACAATGGAAGGAAAACTCAGTTAACCTGGACACGTCTTCCGCAAGGATTCAAGAATAGCCCAACTATTTTTGGAAATCAGTTGGCCAAGGAACTCGAGGAATGGACTACGAAAGGCCACATCGTAATCCCTCGACAATGGTACCTGTTGCTACAATACGTAGACGACATTTTGATCGCGACTGAGACACGAGAACTCTGCATCCAGGTAACAATTGAAATACTGAACCAATTGGGAATGAATGGGTACAAAGTATCGAAAAGTAAAGCTCAAATTGCATCCGAGACTGTGATTTATTTAGGATGCGAGCTTTCTCAAGGACAGCGGAAATTAGGTACAAACCGTGTGCATGCTATCTGTGCTATTTCAGAACCACGAAACTTACATGAATTAAGATCCTTTTTAGGAATGACAGGATGGTGCAGACTTTGGATTATGGACTATGGGTTGATTGCTAAACCCTTATACGAAGCACAAGGGAATAAGACGTTCATGTGGGGAAAACCACAACGTGAAGACTTCCAAAAGCTAAAACAGGCTTTGATGCAGGCACCTGCCTTGGGCCTGCCGGACTTGAGCAAAGATTTCCAGTTGTTTGTACACGAGCGACAAAGACTTGCCTTGGGGGTATTAACCCAACGACTGTGATCCTGGAAAAGACCTGTTGGCTATTTTTCTAAACAGCTAGATCCGGTAAGTGCTGGGTGGCCGGCGTGCTTATGGGCGGTAGCTGCTACAGTAATACTGATCCAGGAGGTCCGAAAATTAACTATGGGAAAAAGGATAGAAGTGTTTGTATCCCATATGGTGACAACAGTACTGGAACAAAAGGAGGGCCATTGGCTGTCCCCAAGCAGAATGATGAAATACCAGGTAATTCTGACAGAACAAGATGATGTTGTTCTAAAAACTACTAACCTAATGAATCCTGCTGAGTTTTTGAGTGCAGGTACTGAAGAAGGAGACCTGGAACATGATTGTGTGGAAGTCATCGAATATACCCACGCAAGTTGCCCTGATTTGAAAGACACTCCGCTGGCAGAAACTGACTGGGAACTCTTTACTGATGGCAGTAGCTTTGTGGAGAACGGAATGCGGTACGCAGGATATGCGATTACTACTGCCAAGACAGTAATTGAGGCTAAGCCCTTACCACCAAACACCTCAGCACAAAAAGCGGAGTTAATCGCCTTAACCAGGGCATTGGAACTCAGCGAAAACAAGAAAGTTAATATATGGACTGATTCAAAATATGCTTTCGGAGTTGTTCATGTGCATGGAGCCCTTTGGAAAGAGCGGGGACTGCTCTCTTCACAAGGAACAAACATTAAGTACCAGGAGGAGATACTGAACCTGATTAAGGCCATTCAAAAACGATCACAAGTTGCTGTAATGCACTGTAAAGCTCATCAAAGTGGAACATCAAAAATCATCGAGGGAAATCGGCTTGCTGATCAAACAGCTCAGTCAGTAGCACGGCAAGTGAGGACAATGGTGGCAAAATAGCATGCGAATCCCGCACTAGAAAAGAAGTCGTCCCAACAGAACAAAAGGTAAAAGAACAAGGAAAATAGAAAACACCAGGGCCAAGGGAGGATTGTTTAAAATTACCAGGGGCGAAATGGGTTAAAATAGGAACGACCAGACCATTCAAACACATAGGTTAGTGTTATTATGACACGTGGACCACCAAAGTAGTAAACCGAACGGTTGAACGGACCTACTGGGAATGCAAAGATCAGGATAATAAAAATATAACTGAATCGTGGAGTAACATGTGGACATTGAGTATTGTACAACAATACCAATATAGTGAAGCATTTCCATGGTGTGTACGGTGGTCCAATGTAACAGGAGGAACAATAGTACCATGGTGGAATTGTTCACGAGTAATAACTTGTCAGACAGATATGAGGGAGATACCTATATCCATCGTTAAGGTTGCAGTAATTGCAGGTTGCATTTGTCAGAAACAATTGGATCCAAAGGAAGGAACCAAGGTAGGTATCGATGGAGATAGAATTGATTGTAGAGGCGTTATAGGTAGTGTGGGACATCTGGTTTGGGCCTTAAGTGATGGGACCTGGACAACGTATTTACCAATAGCAGGACCAGTAAGGGAAATTACTTTGGGACTGCCAACCCTATGTCCTATTTGGAAAAAGTCTCTCTTGAAAAATGGGCAAGAACTTCTACATGTTAGGCACAAACGAGAAATAGATGAAGATGATGTGTGGCACGAACCATCAAGCAGTGTTAAATTCGGCTGGGCACTAGAATCTTTCTTTGCACCAATTGCGGCATACAGAAACAGAGAAATGATTGATAAATTGATCGGGCAAATGGATCGATTGGCCAGAATAACTAAAAAAGGTTTTCGGGAACTTAATATACAATTACAGGCTACGACTAAAATGACCTTGCAGAATAGAATGGCACTCGACATAATGTTATTAAAAGAAAATGGTGTTGATAGCAAATGATAGTAATCAACCTCACAAGATGTTTCATTCCATGTTCTCTTATGGAACAGAACACGATGGGCCTATGCTGCTGGATCTGTTACAGTTAGGACAGCATGGGCCTCTTGCTGCTGGATCTGTTACAGTTGGTTTAATATTAGGATAGCAACCAGCCCTGTAGCCATAGAACTCTTGTAATCAGTAACCAAACTCTGTTCTTAAAGCTGACATAGATTTATGGTATATTCTTATAAGGCAGGTAACTGTAACCGAGCCTTATTCTTAAGGTGGACATAGATTTACGATATATTCTTTTAAAGTTGGTACCGTAGAAAATAACTGATAATTGTAGCATCTTTTAGATAGAAAGTTTGTGTTAGAATAGGTGTGGAATATGCTAATGGTTGTCAAGGGTGAAATGAATATGTATGTAACTAACTTGTATAATAAGGTATGGTCTGAATCAGCTGTTCGAAGCCAGCTTTGGGTGCGAACCCCTGGTTTCCCAGCGCTGAAATAAAGCACCGCATATAACTACGTCCGTGGTTATGTGTCCTGATTGCTAACATTGGGTTATGTAGCATTGGTCTATGTAGTCATATTTAAGCCAACAGTGTATTTATATTCTTTATTGTCGTACTTCGGGAGTACATATTTCTAGAGCCCCCCAATAGAAATTAAAGAAATAAAATTGCACCTTTTTTCTGTTGGAGGAACCATCCTTTAGAAGAGCTATCCAACTACACCCTACCTTTTTCATTAGGGTAAATTACAGATGCTTTTGAGAACTTCGAATATCCCTGGGAAACAGAGAGAAGTTTGTTGGAATTACCAGGTCTCTGCAATGTGTGTCAGTCCTTGCTGATGGTAAAACTATTTAGGAGGACTGCAGCTACTCTAACTCCTGCAACAGGTGTTGCAACTACTGAAGCCTCAGAAACATGCACCGCACCCACTGCAACCCCCGCGACAAGTACTGCAGCCACTATACCCTCGACAACAGCTACTGCAGCCACTGCAACTCCTACCGTGGGCACTGCAGTCACTCCACCCCCAACGACAGCTACTGCAACCCCGGCAAAAAGCACTGCAGCCACTCCACCCCCCACGACAGACAGCAGTCACTGCAATCTCAACAACGAGCACTGCAGTTACTGCACCCTCAGCAACGGCTATTGCAGCCACTGCAACAAGCATTGCAGCCACTCCATGCATGACAACAGCTACTGCAGCAACTGCAACACCTGCCATGGGCACAGCAATCACTCCACCCTCAATGACAGCTACTGCAGCCATTGCAATTCCAACAACTTGCACCACAGCTATGCCAACGCCAAAAACAGCTACTGCAGTCACTCAAACCACAACATGTACTGTGGCCATTCAGACTTCAGCAATATCAGTTGCCCCATAACCAGGAAGAAATACACAAGAAAATCAGTTTGCATAGTGAAGGAAAGCAAAGATGGAGAAGAGGGAGAGTCCTTCTGAAGCTCCTTATCTCTGAAAGAGTTGCAAGATCTGAGAAAAGATATCAGATGTCCTGGAGGTGAGCCATTTGTCACCTGGCTGACTGCTATGTTGGGATAGCAAGGTGTGGCAGACACACATCCCCGAGATCCTGAGCTTTCAATAGGGCAGTTCATGGCTCTTTAGCACCTTTTGCACCCCACTGTGCCTGTCCTCACATATGAACCACGGTTGATGCCCAAGTGTTGTCACGGTGACTCCTAATATTCACCTCCCCTGAATGGAGGGGCAGGAGGGGTGGGACCCTTAGTCAATAGACAGGGTCCTCAGCAAAGGAGGTGCCCGGGCCCAGAGAAGTTGAGAAGCTTCTGAACCATGCTCGTAATGACCACAGCCAGATCCGACCAGGCTATAAAACGGGGCCTCCAAAGACCCCCTTTGGGTAGACTTCTTGGAGCAATGGGTCTGTGTACCCTTGGATCAGGTACGCCATCTACGGAGGCTTCCTGTGACTGAGTACCCTCACCTTCTCCTTGGTGAGTGATTTTCTTCTGGATATATCCTTGAGTGAGCCCTTGCCCACCCTGGGCAAGCGATTATTTCTTCTGGATACCCTTGAGTGAAAGAGGCTTCTTGTTTTCATGAGTGTGTACATGCTGTGGATCCTTGTTATTCCTATGTGGCCAAACAGTAATAACATCCTCAACGGGTATATTGAACTTGCAGTTAATTAAATGTTGGCAAAATGCAGAATAATTTTGGATAAACCCTGTTTCTAGTTGGTTCTCTCCTAAACAGTTCTGGTTAGAATAAAGTCTGTTTGGAGTTTATCGCTTGCCTAAATTGATTTCTGGGGTGCCTTCATGACACAGGGACAATAGTTTGGACTTAGGGAAGAGAAGCCAAGCAGCTGGGATCCCTGACCAGAGAAGGTGGCATTGATAAGGCGATTGGGAAGAAGACAAAAACTCAAGGCCTCTGGAGGAGAATCTTGTCAGCAGTAAAGAACAGGTACCCCTTGAAGGATGATATCATATGTCACCCAAGCAAATGGACCACCATGGAGAAAGGTATTAGGTATCTGAGAGAACTGGCTGTGTGAGAGATGATTTACAGCAACCCACAGATAATTCTAGATCCTGATGAAATGCCATACACCTGACCTATACTGTGGAAGTTTGTGCAGAGTACACCACCAACTTATACCCACACATTGGGAATATTTGCCATTGCAGTAGAAGAGCCACTAACTGGGGGTGAAGTAGCTAACAAAATGCATCAGTATGAAGGACGGTCCCTCTTCCCCCCTACAGACCTGTATCTCAGGCACGAAGAAACTGTGTGACAAATTGTCCAAGAGGGAGAATAGATCTTACTCTCCACCTGCACAGGGTCAAGGCACAGCTATTAGGAGAAGATGCCCTTCTGCAGGACCAACTTGAGAGAAACAGAACACGCCACAAGGAGAATTGTGTTTTTTCCTGTGTGACCAGAGGGAAGGTATTAGGGATTGGTATGGAAAAGCTACCACTGACCTAGAGGCACAAGTACATGAGTTATTAAAGAAAACTCCCAAGAAAAAAAGCTGTTCCAGTTTCCTGTGGGCAGCTTTCCAGCCAGGGTATATGGGATTCTTGTCTCTCCCTACCAGAGATGAGTAAACAGAAATAGAGGGGCCCTGCTTCCAGCCAGATGGAGGAGAGGGACAACTGGGTTTATTGGACTGTGTGGATTCGATGGCCTAGTACATCAGAAACACATGAGTATAAAGCCCTGGTAGACACTGGCACACAGCGTACAATGATGCCATGGAATCATAAAGGAGCAGAATTTATCAGTATTTCTGGAGTGACTGGGGGATCCTAGGAGTTGACTGTAATAGAGGCTGAAGTGAGCGTTAACTGGAAATGAGTGGGAAAGGCACCACCCTATTTTGACTGGCCCAGATGCTCCATGCATGCTTGGTATAGACTACCTCAGGAGAGGGTATTTTAAGGACCCAAAAGGGTTTTGGTGGGCTTCTGGCATAGCAGCTGTAGAGACTGAGGACATTAAACAGTTGTCTACCTTGCCTGGCTTCAGTGGACCCTTCTGTTGTAGGATTCCCTGATCCCCATTCATAAACTGACCCGACGGCTAGAGAATCGAGGACTGACTCACCTTTCCACAGTCCTATATGGCCAGTACAAAAGCCTAATGGAGAATGGAGATTGACAGTAGACTATTGTGACCTAAATGAAGTTACGCCACTGTTAAGTGCTGCCATGCTGGACATGTTAGCACTGCAATATGAACCGGAGTTGAAGGCAGCTCAATGGTATGCCACGACTGACACTGCCAATACATTTTTCTCTATTCCTTTGACAGAAGAGTGCAGGCTACAGTTTGCTTTTATCTGGAGTTGTATCCAGTATACCTGGAATTGGCTGCCCCAGGGGTGGAAGCACAGCCCTACCATCTGTCATGATCCAGACCGCACTGGAACAAGATAAAGCTCCAGAACACCTGCAATACATTGATGACATCACTGTACAGGGTGACATGGCAGCAGAAGTCTTTGAGAAAGGTGACAGAATAATTCAAATTCTTTTGAAAGCTGGTTTTGCCATAAAGAGAGGTAAGGTCAAGTGACCTGCATGAGAGACCCATTTTTTAGGAATTAAACAGCAAGATGGGCGTCACCAGATCCCAATACGGGTATTTAACAAAATAACAGCTATATCCCCAACAATTAACAAAAAGGAAACACGAGCCTTCTTAGGCATTGTGGATTTCTGGAGAATACATATTCCAGATTACAGTCAAATTGTGAACCCTCTCTATCAAGTGGCCTGAAAGAAGCATGATTTTCAATGGGGCTCTGAACAGTGACAGGCCTTTGAACAAAGTAAACAAGAGATTGTACATGCAGTAGCCCTTGGACCAGTCCAGACAGGACAAGATATTCACAATGTGCTCTAGACTGCAGCTGGGGACAATGGTCCTACCTGGAGCCTCTGGCAAAAGGCACCAGGTGAGACTCGAGGTTGACTCCTAGGGTTTTGGAGTAGAGGATACAAAGGCTCCAAGGCTAACTGTACTCTGTGAGAGACTGAAAAGAATTATGTCTCAAACATTGTGCCAAAAACAGTTCCTCTACCCTCAGGAGATGGGACATTGTCAAAGACTGAAAAAAATCACGCCTCAAACATTGTGGCCTAGTAGCAGGAGATTAGACACTCAAGATATGGTGAATTGCGATTTATATACGTACAACAAGCTAAGGAGCCACAGACAAAGGCCGGCTGGCTGACAGTAGGATGTGGGGGACATGCCAGAGGGCACGTAGCTCCACCTTCTGATATGCCCAGCATGACACAAAGGGAAAAGCTGAGACCCTTCAAGATGGCCCGAAACTTGTCTATCTTTTGCAATCGCGCCCCAGACTTTTCTATCTTTTAGCAATAACACCTCTGCAAAAGACAAAAGACAAAATTACGCAAGCAGGCAACCCGGAGAGCTATAAAAAGGCTCACCTATACCAAAGCACGGGCAGGGAACCCACCATCCTGAGGACCACTCTGACCACCAGTCTCGTCACAGGAGCCAAACCAGTCACCTGAGGATGCTGCACTCCTCAACTACAAACCCCAGCATCCTCATCACAGGACACCAGAAGCGACACATCACTGGACCCAGACTGCGAGTCCCATCGTTCATGCTGCAGAGCCGTAAGGGTGGCGGAATCCCTCTCTTTCTTTCTTTCTTTCTTTCTTTCTTTCTTTCTTTCTTTCTTTCTTTCTTTCTTTCTTTCTTTCTTTCTTTCTTTCTTTCTTTCCTATATCCCTATTTCTTTGCCTCTCCTTCTGTGAGTAGTGTAATAACATAAGGTTTACAACCCCATACGTGCCACAAACTCTATATAAACTTGGCTGCTATAGCAGCCAAGGTCATTGGTAAATTTCTTATGTTCCATAATTAAGAGCACCTGCCAGACTTTATTGTTGTCCTGCAATAAACGGTGACACCAGCATTAACGGAGGGAGTGTTGTGTGTCAAACTGCTAAAGTTAATTTATGGCTTCTGGGTGAGAAACGTATATTGTCTACTCACTTTGCAGTTAAAGACCATCATGAAAATATCTTGGGTTTTGATATTTTGAACGGATGGAACTGGTGCCTACCGAATGGCAGTGTGTAGTCCTTTGGTTCAAGTGTTGACCCTAACCCTGTGTCACAGGGGAGTAATTTAGGGTTCTGCTTATTGCAGAAGAATGTTTAGATTTCTCAAAGAGAAGTGCGACTTAAAAGAGTTTGGTGGCAGGTGGGTGACTCGTAGTCAAATTGCATACAGTGGGAAAAGTATGCACAAGACTCCCTGTGCCCACAACTCATCAGTGTTCAGTGTGCCATTCTGCTTACTTGTGGGTTTCCCAAAAGGAGCTCTTGGTCTGGCTATGGCTCAGGCCTTTACCTCCTCTGGAGCCTGCACCAAACTGCTGCTGGTCTGGCTGGGGGGAGTCGAGTGCATATCTGCCACACCCTGATCAAAGTTGGGAGGCTACAGTGTGTGTATTCTGGGTAGCCCCTGTGCTCCCTGATCCAAAGATCTCTAGAGTACCACAATACCCTATTTCTGCTGCGGCATGAAATGGAATCTCAGAGGTAATAGCAGACTCGCAAAAACGGCATATTATCTCCAGGACCCACTCTCCATACAATTCACCAGTCTGGCCAGTTCGGAAACCAGAAGGGAGGTGGCGCCTAACAACTGATTATCGGTGCCTGAATGCTAATACAACCCCATTAACACCTGTTGTACCAAGCATTGCGAACTTAACACAACTTCACAAGGAGCTGCACACCCATGGATGGCAGCACCAGATGTAAAAGATATGTTCTTTATGGTTCCCTCGCAGGAAGAGGATAAAGAGAAATTTGCTTTTCCTTGGGAAGGTATACAATACACCTTTAACAGACTCCCACAGGTATATAAACATTCATTCACAACTGTTCATGCTGCGCTTGCTGAACTTTTACAGACAAAGCCCCCCTCCGTCAAGATGTAAAACTGTACCAATATATTGATGATATTTTAATTGGAGGGGCTACACCTGAAAAGGTGAGGGAAGCAGCAATTTGGCACGCTCTACACAAAGCAAATATTGGGATTCCATCTGAAAAATGTCAAGGACAGGGTAAAGAAGTGAAATCTTTAGGTATTTGGTGGATCACAGGTAGGGCAACAATTCCACTGGACACCCTAAATAACAATCGCAGATGCCTCAATCTAGGAAAGAATTAAAACAGCTAATGGGAACTTTAGGACACTGGAGAAAGCACGTGCCTGGATTTTCTATCATTGCTCACCCACTGTACTCATTCTTCTGGAAAAGCAAACCACACAGTGGCTCTGTCAATGGGAATTACTGAATTACGAACTAAATAGATTCCCAATTTGGAGAAGTCAAGATTGGCAAATGTTACTAGATATAGCCAGGAGAACACCATTCAAGGTGGGATGGGTAAAAGCTCACACCAAAGACAATAAAGCAGCCACAAATTGGAACCAAAAGGTGGATGAATTGACTTAAATCAGAAAAATGACAATAGGGAACTTTTAAATCTCGAATGGTATCGGTTGGGAGAATGGTTATGTTAGTGACATAATCAATTTTACAAGATGTTCCCTTCTATTTTCCCTTCTGGAACAGGTACAGGATGGGCCTTTGCTGGCTCTGCCCTGGATATCACTGGATCTGTTACAGTTGGATTAACAACAAGATAGCAACCAACCTTGCAACTATAGAATCTTTGTATAAGTAGACCTTGTAACCATAGAATTCTTGTACTTAGTAACCAAGCCTTATTCTTAAAGTTGACATAGATTTATGATATATTCTTTTAAAGCAGGTAACTGTAACCAAGCCTTATTCTTAAAGTTGACATATATTTATATGTTCTTTTCAAGTTGGTACCTTAGAAATAACTGATAAACATGCAAATGTTACTTAACATCTCTTAGATAGACAGTGTGTTAGAATAGGTGTGGAATATGCTAATGGTTGTCAAGAATTGTAATGAATATGTATGTGACTAACTTGTATAAATAAGGTATAGTCTGAATCAGCTGTTCAAAGCCAGCTTTGGGTGCGAACCCCTGGTTGGTTTCCCAGCGCTGAAATAAAGCACCGCATATAACTACGCCCGTGGTTATGTGTCCTTGATTGCTAACAGTTACATCAAAAGCTAGGTCATACAGGTAAAGAAACACCACCCCTACCTATCGATCAAGGAAAAACCTTGTGGTCTACATGTCAAATTGATTATATTGGGCCATTCAAACCCTCTGGAGGATATTGATACATCCTCATGAGGGTGGAGGTAGTCTCCGGCTTGCTTATGGCAACCAAGTGCCAAAAGGCTGATAGACAAAGTGCAGTATGAGGGCTATCATCTTGGTTCTCCAGTCTACCTACTCCTGATGCCATCCAAAGTGATAATGGTTCATGTTTTTCATGTGTAGAAGCACAAAAATTGGCAAAACAAGAAGGAATTCAATGGGTATTCCACACCCCATATTACCCTCAATCAAATGGGATGACAGAAAGAGCTAATGGCTTATTGAAAAAGAACCTTAAGCCATATGAGGTTCGGTGGAATACTCAACTTTCCAAAGTACTTCACCAGTTAAATAATCAGTATGGGCCCACAGGGGGCCTTGTGAGATAAGCATTCTTTGTAAAAACTGAGTCTAACACTCCACCTTGTAATGAAAGAGAATACATAGCATTACAGCCAGGGTAACCTGTTATGGTGAATTTACCACAAAGTGGAACTGTAGCTATGACTTTAACTAGATCTCATAGCCCACTTGCCTGAGAAGCTCCAGATAGCAGTGGTACAAAACACAGAATTTGTGCATGATGGATTCTTCCTTCTTTCTAACTACTCTGTCTGGCAGACCCCACCTGTGGGAATGGTAGGATGTACGGTTCCAGCTAAATAGCCTTGGACAGGTTATACAGAAGTATGTTCCTTATGAGTGTAAGGAGTGATATCCCAGGCCAGTGAGAATTATATCTCAGGTCAGAAAAGCACACCCATATGTATGATACGTGAATGTTGAGTCTGGGCATGTGAATGAGTGGGTCAGAACGCCATGCACAAGATATGCATGGGAATGTGACTGAAAACAGTCACAACATGAGTGTGGTGTATTTTTAATAGCTATTATTGACAAAACATCTCGTTTAACTTCTTAGTCCAGGCCTAGATCTGTAAAACCTATAAATTGCCAATGGCTAATAAACAGGGCCTCAGCCTGGCTCAGCTCTCTGCTCTTCCCAGCTCTGCGCTTCTTCCCAAACACGATCTCTGCCTCTGTGTGCATCTTTGTCTGCGTCCCGGTGTGCGTCGTTCCTCATCGCCGCACCGCCGAGACCAGACTTTTCTTTAAGTGATCTAAACACTCCTCTGCAGCAAGCAGGACCCTAAATCACTCACCCACGACACCTCTGCTGACTCAGTAATTTCCCATTATATTTGCCAGAGCTAGTGAGACCTCACCATGTCCATTGTAGCAGACCAATGAGCATATGTGAAACTGCAATAGTATAATGCTAAGAATAGATCGCTCAGTTCCCTAGGTGCCTGTGTCACTACTTTTACTGCTATTCTTAGCTGTACTACCTAGAGAGTATGAGACAGCTTAGCCTATCACCTCCATTTTATCCTAATTAATCCTTCTCAATTTTCAAGAAAAGCATGGGGAAAGAGATATTTCCTTACAGATACTGTATAATTTCCCCCCTCCCGCTTCGCTATCAAAAAGCCCATGCAAGATGAAATACCTTCACCCCACCTGTGAAGGAGCAAAGCAGTAGCAAGATGTCTGTCCTCAAGTCCCTCTCTGTGGGAGATTTAAGGGATTTTCTTAAGGTTGTTGTGTGGATGGGTTTCTGTTAGATAGAGATTTATTTCTGAACTAGACAAAGCAACTCCAAGGCCGGCGCGAAGGCTGAAAAACAACACCTGTTATGAGAGTGAGGTAATTCTGTAATAACAAGACCTGAACATGGACAATATCCGATCAGCCAATGCGTGTTTGGAACGTGGACACGTGATCAAGAAATAACTGCATATATAAGGAGGCTTGTCTCTGTAATAAATGGCTTCGCTTGAATTCATATTGAATTGTGTGGAGTCCATGATTTTTCGCCCTCGCAAGTGGTGACCCCGACGTGATCCATAAGGAGAATTTACAGAAGGCGGATGACTGCTGCGGGGAGCGAGCCCCACCTGGAACGGCTCGGCTGGACCGTGACCGGGATGCGGTCTGCGGACTGCGTGACTCCTGATTGATCGCTACAGAAGCGACAGAGGAGGGATAAAGGATCCGATATCGTTGCAATGGACACCCAAAGAGGTGAGCAGCTGGGGGCAAGAGGAGATGGGGCAGAATATTTTTAAAGAAGAAAAAAAATACTGCGCCTCCTCCCGCATATTCTCTCTAAGAGAGGGGTGAAGTATGAGGAGAGTAACCTCAAAAGACTATTAATTTGGTGCAGAGGCAATGGGTTTCCTGCTGACCTGTTAGGAGTTTTTCAAATAGAGACTTGGGAAAAAGTGGGAACTGTGTTGTGGAAGGCAATTAGTCGCAGTGAAAAATATATTTTCGGTCTTGTAACCACCTGGAAACTGATAATTACTACAGTGAAGCAATTAAAACCTGAAAAGACTGTTATGAACATTAGTGACTCAAAACTTAAACTTGAACTTTGGGATGATATAGGGCAGAAATCATGGGATAAAGTCAGCAATGGAGATAAAGAAGCTAAATCATTAGTAACTACATGGAAGCTTATAATCACTACCTTAAAAGATCTTAAGGCTGAACGGTCTGCTGCTGCTGGAATTTTTGCAGCGTTGCAGTCTGATAAGTATCCTGAAAGTCGCTGTGAAGTTTACTCGGTTCGTGTCTTTGATACCCTCCCTATTCCATCCCCTGCTTTGCTTTCGGCACCCCCGATAGTTCAGCAGTCCGGGGCGGCGGGGGGAAAAATGCCGAGCGGGTGGCCTCCTGTACCATTGCCCAACCCTGGTGAGAACAGCAAGTCCAGAGGATTGGAGTCAGACAACTTGCCCAAAGAACCTGTGAGAGCTGAGAACGCTAAAGTCATAAACAACTGTACTATCAGTCCTTTTACCAATTTGTATCTGCCTTTTGCCGCCTTTTAACCCTCCAACTTCCATGAGAGAGCAGAAGGAGTCACTGGATAAGAACTGAACAACAGAACTGTGTGACAGATCAGAGCAGCTAATAGCGAGTGAATCCAGCAGTTGGCAATGCAGTCATGATGACCGTGACAGGAAAGGGGGTGCTCCTGGGGACTCAGGTAATACGAATAATTATGATGCTAGAAAGTATTGGCAAGACTGTGCACTGTTCCGAACCCCCCTGTTACTAATGATTCTCCAGCACCGTTCAAGTCCACGTTATCTGATGACTCAGATGAGGAGGGGGGTTTGCAGCATTTTCTTCAAAAGTTACCAGGACAAAGAGTATGTGTACATGTTGCCCTGAGATCAGATAAAAACTATGAAAGACTCAAGCAAAATTAGACCTATGCAATGTAACAGCTATAGATCATTTAGGACGGAACGATGGGGACTCGTTGATAGGGGCAGGTATCCCAGCTCTTGGGACAGACACTAATTGACACACCACAATTACAGGCACTATTAGTTTCTGAAATCCTGAGGCAGTCAACAGCCCTTGCATATCAAGCTATAGTAGAGGTGTCTGAAACCAACAAAGCAGCCATATATAAGGGTCCCAGTGAGAATTAAATGCAATTTATTGACCATCTTCAAGAGGCTATCAATAAGCAGGTTGAAAACTTAGAAGTTAAGGAAGCACTGGTGTTGAAATTAGCAGTAGAGAATGCTAATGTTTGCTATCAATGTGTTATCTGCGGGTTTTACAGTACATATTACGTGCTTCTGTGTATTGCCCCTCTGAAAATCAAGCAGCTTGTCAGGAATGTGAGTTAATTGTTTCACTGGTTGTTGTTAAAATTGCTTCTTTGTGGTATAAATACACCGTAAAACTTTCTCCCCACTTTTCCCACTCGCGCTGCAAGCAGCCCTGTGCTTTCCCCCCCTCCTCCCTCCCTCTTCTCATGGTTTTTACTTACGAGATGGGGTCAGAAATGACTGTTTTCAGTCATGTTCCTAAGAAATTGGTGTTGGGAGGTGTTTTAAAACATAGGAAAGCACTTGAAAATATGAGGAAGGAAGATCTTGTAAAATATTGTAATTAATGGTGGCTGCTGTATAAGTTAAATTATTGGGAAAAGTGTCTGGAGAATACAATCTTGAAGTATAACACTTGCAATTAATGTTGTTTTTTAAGGTGATAAGCGTAGGACAAAAAAAATCCCTACAAGAGATCATTAAATCATTTCAGACAGATTTACAGGCGGAATGGTTTGAACTTCAACAAGCTGAGAGAGAGTTAACTGATAACACACAGGTCACAGTAAACTTGTTGAAGTCTGCAAGATGTTTTCCTTATTAACCTGTTTTCTTTGTAGGTATCTGTTTAAGAATATTACAGTTTAATAGGTCTTTGTCTGTTATATGGTACAGTAAGTTCACAGACTTTTAAATCATGAGAATCCGTTGACTCAAAAAGTGCGTTTTGTGATATTACAGAAGATCATGAGTAACTTAGTTCCTTACTGCATGAACATAATGATAAGATTTTCTGTGTAATAGCTGCTACTTTTCTTTCTAGCATGCTAGCTTTATTCCACTATCCGGACTTGCGCAACTCTGTGATAGGTTGTGTCTCGATGTGCTGGATTTGGCCTTTTTTGTATGTACATCAGGTAAAAAATCCTGATTTGGGCTAACAGTTGTAGCACCCCAAATGAGACACTAATAAAAGCCTTGCCCAGTCCAACTCGCTGTGGCGGCAGGGGGGCAGGTGCCGATGGGGCTCCAGTGCGCACTGACCTGTTTTGTCAGGGAGACCCAGAGGTACCTCTACCTGGCTGAGCAGTAAGTGGCCCAAAGGTGCAATGCAAAAATTGAGATATTGTCTTGAATAAGTGTAACTCTGATCTATCTGCATATTTGAACGTGGTATTTGGTTTTCATATCTGAGCTCAGTATTTTAATTTGCGTATTTGTATTTGGTAACAAAAGACTTTTGTTTGGGGAGATAATTACAAAATGGGAAACGGTTCCACTGCTAAAATTCCACCTTGTTCCCCCTTAGGATGCATCCTTATGCATTAGAGTAACTGCTTATATTGTTATCTAGTAATTTTGAGACCAGAAAAGAATTTAAATTGTTAAAATCTGCTTCGCAAAAAAAAAAAAAAAAAAAAAAGAAAAAAGAAAAAAAAAGGAAAAACAAACACCTAAATAGTATGATGGATGTGAACCTGGTATTGTATGAAGTTGTATTTAAAAGCTGCTGGAATGTGAACTGATTTGGATCTAGGACAATGGAATAATAGATTGATGTTTAATATCCTGTATTTTGACATTTGTAAATTGTGAAAGGTAAATGGGGTTGAGGAATGTAACAACTGTTGAGCTAATTGGAATCATGTATAAAACTCAACTCATTATAACCGAAGAGTTTGCCAGAGTCTCCCACTTCATACCAGCGATTAGCGCAGCTACGTGGCCGTGGCTACATCTGAACTGCAGCAAGAAGAAAAAAAAAAAAAAAGGAAAAAACCTGTTTTCCCACCGCTAAGCGGAGAAAGGGGGGTTTTACTTCCCCCGCTCTGTGTTTTTCTCTGGAGTATTGTCCTCCATCCTTGTTGTGGCACTGTGTTCCTTCTCAGTTTTGAATCAGGGGTTGTTGGTGTTGTTTCTTTTTGCTTCTGTCTTGTTTCCTAGGTTTTGGCACATCTGGGAAGAGAGCTCATCATTTTACCTCCTTGCTGAAGTCAGTCTTTTCACACTGGTCAGCTTTGGGGAGGTCAGAGTGCTCAGTGCTTCTCTGGGTCAGAGCGGTACTGATTTGGGTGTGGAGTGGAGCCAGGTTGGTTTGATGTGGAGTTCGAACTGATTTGTTTTCATGCTTGGCTGGAGATCCTGCCATCCCAGATGGGGGCGAGAGGGAGGTTTTATTCCCCCCCCAGCAATGTTACTGCTAGAGAACTGTAATACTGCATCAAGGAGTCTGAGGGTTGAAATTTAAAGGCATTGCCAGTGGGCCCATAGTTCTAATGAAGCTGGGAAATTAAACCAAATTTTTTATTAATAGACTTATTCTGTGGTAACTGGTTGCAAGAGACTTCTTAGTAAATTCACCATGCTAGTTTTTGAGGTCATGGGAGAAAACGAAAGAAAGGCCATTTTTTGAGACCAATGGAATGTCAAATTCGGAACAAAGTTTTAATACATGAATTCTTGTAGTTGCCAGAAAGCCCTATACCTCTCTTGGGTCAAGATCTGTTAAGTAAATTGGAAGCTCAAATAACGTTTTCTGAGGATTCTGTTTAGTTGCATGGCCTACAAGAAGCTGCTTGGATGGTGCAGAACTGCCTGTGCAAGTGAGAAATCTCCAAGGAAATTTTGAATGCTGTATTTCCACTAGTCTTAACAGCCAATGTTTTGATAAAGCAAACACTACACTGATAGATCTGAAACAGGACTTCGATCCGGTAAGGGAAAACAATATCCAATAAATATGACAGCCAAAATGGAGTTGGAAACTTTGAGGACTAAATTTATGACAACCTTGCAGGCTGACTGCATTCAGTCGGACTTGTAGATTTGTCTGTCTATAGCTACAACATAGAAACAACCTGTGGCTACTGTGGGACAGTATGATGAGATTGCTAACAGACTGATATACCGATTGTTACTCTGATCAAGAAATGCAGGGAATTAATTTAAGTCTTAATAGGCTATGATCCTTTTGTCATACATGTACCATTTGTGAAATTTAATTTTGATTTTTTATTTGCAATCTACATCCTTGTAAATTGCACTAGCTGATTTTTTTTAAACAGCACAGCTTTTGGCATGCCTAAATGTAAATTGATGCAGAACCTGCAAGTCTTAAACATCAGGTCACAGACCATACTTGTAGTTGGTCTGATCCTTCACACTTGCACAGTTTTAGTTGATGGTTCTGGGAAGTCTCATAAAGCTGAAGTGGTCTGGTGTGAAGATAACAATTGGCATCATTCTGTAAAAATTACTGAAGGTTCAACCCAATTAGCAGAACTTGGTGCTCCTTTACATTACTTAGAGTTTTTTAAGGAGGAACCTCTAAATCTGATTTGAGATTCTGAGTACGTAGTCAAGGTCCAACACACGTATCTGATTTTGAAATGTTTTTTGTTTTGTTTTGTTTTGTGTTTTTGTTTGTTTGTTTGCTTTTTGGTGGGGTTTTTTTTTTTTTTTTTGTTTTTTTTTTTTTTTAACAAAAAGGGGGGAGAAGTAGGGAAAACACCACAAAACCAATTGTCAAAAGCACTGTATGTGATGAATCACTTATATCTAAGTGGTGCAGCCTAAATTTGTCCCGTGATGGAACACTTTGCAAGTATGACCCAAAACCATGCTAAATCAGAAAGAACCTACATTAGTTATGATCAAATCCCTACTTAATGGTAAATGGAAAAGGCCACATCACTTGATAAGCTGGGGAAAAGGTTATGCTTGTGTCATTACAGGCCGAGGATCAAAGTGGATTCAACAAAGATTCAATGGATGCAGACAAACAGGAGGGAGATAAGTTGTGAGGACTGTTTCAGATGTAAACCATGGATCCTAATTCAGTGTTATAGATGCTCAGAGATCTGGTGGTCTAGAAGTCTATTAGCAAGCAGGTGGTGTACCTTCTGTGGAGAATGGCAATTTGAGCAAACAGCAGGAGAGTCAAAAGGGTGATATTACACTTAGATAGTCAATGCAAAAATGAGGTAAAATTATGAGACATTCCTACCATAGTATCTCTAGTATCTAGTATTCTCCCTAGTCTAGCAGCTGGTAAAGCTTTAGGAGACATATCAAAGTTAAGCTATTGGTCTTTTAAAGAGGCTAATCTAACTTCGGAGATACTAACTCAATAGTATATGTTGATGGTATTAGGCATGTTATATTCAAAATCGTGTTGCTATAGGTTTTTGTTGTTATCTTAAGGACATGGTTGTGATGAATTTAAGAGAAAGATGTTGTATTGACTTGTTTAATCATTCTGGATCTATTCATAGTACTTTAGACAAACTAAAACAGCACACTAATAAGATTGTCATAGTAGAATTAAGGTTTGACAAATGGTTTAAAAGCTTGGAAATAGGTGGATAGTTGCTTGATCTTATTATGTAAGGCTTAGCTACATTATATGTAACTGTAATCATTGTTGTTAATCATATGTTGTATGCTACAGTGTATTTCAAAGATGATTCTGCGCATTGTAAACAAGGCTGGCTGGTTCAAAAACAAAAAGGGGGAATTGTGGGAGATTTAAGGGATTTTCTTAAGGTTTTTGTGTGGATGGGTTTCTGTTAGATAGAGATTTATTTCTGAACTAGACAAAGCAACTCCAAGGCCGGTGCGAAGGCTGAAAAACAACACCTGTTATGAGAGTGAGGTAATTCTATAATAACAAGACCTGAACATGGACAATATCCGATCAGCCAATGCGTGTTTGGAACATGGACGCGTGATCAAGAAATAACTGCATATATAAGGAGGCTTGTCTCTGTAATAAATGGCTTCGCTTGAATTCATATTGAATTGTGTGGAGTCCATGAGTTTTCGCCCTCGCACCTCTCCTCATTGTTTATGTTTCCCTTGAAAGTGTCTAAGCAGACATACTCAAAGTATGTATTTTATTTAAACCTAACTCTCCCATAGTAACTGTACCTAGCTTTCATGAACTAGGTATGTCAAAATATTGAAACCACATGAAGAAGTAAACCACCATTAAATCAAGTCTGGCTACAACTTTCTAGTCCTAGACCAGCTGCAAGATATGCTGAGAGACAGGTGCCTCTGCTTTATTCTTTTATATTAATTGTTGGATTTGAGCTATAAATAACATCTAAGAGTTCCATTTCTTTATAAGCATTTTATAATATGCTTGCAGACAGTAAGAGTGCACTGAATTTCACTGCAGCTATACAAATAAGCCACATATCAGCTGCCACCATGAAATACATTCAAGTTTCGACTTACGTTGCTTGGGTAGGACTTCTGCCAGTCTCCTCAGGCTGGTCAAACTGTCAGCTCCAAGCTGATTTAAGATGCTAGGAAGCATTTCTGTCAGCTGCTTTGTCTCAGCATGGCCAGTGATAGTGAAAGTGTTAGCAGCCAGAGATGCCTGAACTTTAGGGTTATTGAAGTGAATGACTGTTCCTTGACTGGTAAACATATTTACCTGAAAAAAAAAAAAAACACATGATTTTCCAATTTAAGAGCAAACTAGCTAAAGTACCTAAAGCTCAATGAAGATCTATTGATAATTTACAGACAAGTTCAAGATGTTACTTACCGGGAAATTAAGTTTGATACATTTTATATTTCTACACAGAAAAGCATTTTTCCCTTTGAAGCAATTACCTCTTCAATTCCAGAAATATTGTTGACACCCAGTTTCTTCAAAGAAAACTGAAGTTTCTTATCATCTGCTGTAGCTGTTCTGTGGACAACTTTCTTCTTTCTACGGGCAGTACCCTTTGCAAAAAAAAGTTAAAAACTAACATGTAATTAGTTCTTCACAAACTCTAATCCTCATGGCCATATAACTACTCTGCAGCCATCTACAAATTAACTTTTTTTTTTTTTTTTTTTTTACAAAGTTCTATTGTTGTGTTACAGCACACACAACCCCATCCCTCCAACTGCACTGCAGCAGTCTTTCCTTTACTATAAAGCAAGCTTTGCACACTTGTGACAAGTGTGAGATTTTAGAAAGCAATGCAGAGAATCTTTATTCCACAATTCTCCTGGGGAATCTGCAACATCCTACTTAGAAAAGAAAAACTGCAAGTTTACCCTTGTCTGCTACCATAGGCATAAAACTGAAGACTGAGCACAGTTTTCAGTAATTACTGAAGCCCGTTCATTTTTCCTTAGATTATCTGTCTTAAGTTATAGCCAAATTTCAATAATAGTCAGAGACTACAAAGATATCAACAGATCATTAACAAATGAATATGAGAAAACCCAAACCACTTCTAATTCCAAATAGACATCTCCATCTAATGGACTTACACATACAAATTTGAAGAACATTTATTTTCCCAAAATATTTCATAAATATATTTTTAAAAAAACCTTCTACATAGTATTCCAGACCACCTCTGTTTAGAAAGCAAAACAAGCAAAGGTTAAGTTTCCCTACAGGCACAGAGTTCTAGATTTCTCCAGGGAAAAGGTTCGGAATAAACAACATGACATTTAGCTGTATCAACATCCTACATGAAAATATCAAATTTAACATAATTAAGTACTACGATAGCCCTCCACCTAAATATAGCATTTAGCTTGTTTTTAACACCTGCAGCCTTGCAGTGTCATCAAAATCTTCCAGCAGAGCCAATGTGCAACCTTTTCTCACAAGGAAGAAAAAGAACAACGGCACAGTGACAAATGTTTAAAGCCTCTATAGTCAATACACACACTGGTAACATGCACATAAACACATAAGACAGCAGTTCTCTGCTTAACTAGTAACCCATACAAAGAATACACAAAGTCACTGAGCCAGTTAACTACTGCATTAACCCAAATTTAAGGTTGCCTAAATCTCCAGCTAAAGGCGAAAGCTTCAACAGAGGAATGAAAGCTACTAGAAACTGTCAGAAAGAGTTCTGTTGAATAACTTGTATTCTAAAACATTGTGTGTACGTTTCCTCAAGTATAAAAAAACCCCAAAACTGTAATTAAAATGTCTACTAGCATACAACTATATTCAGCATACTTTTTTATTTTCAAATTATAAATAATCACACAATTACATATATTCAGATGCCATAATAAAAAGGTCTTCCAAACATATTATTCTACAATGATAAGAGTTTGACACGTACAATGACTCCAACTTTGTCCTAAAAAAGCAAGAAAACAGCCATGGGCATCTTAAAGATTTGTGACAAGAAATTGGAACGCAGCCCTCTACTCTCTTATGAAAACTATACCTGAGATTACTTGCTGTAAAGGTCTATTTACTTCAAAACTTAAGTGCTTTCTAATATAGCCTATACAGGAATATAGGCTACCAGTCAGCTACAATATTACAAACCTAAACGGAAAAGGCCAGAGGTTCAGCTCCTATGTTCTGCTTCTACTGAATTGATTAGAGATCACTGCAGCAGCGCAGCTTCACCTGAAGACGGTCCGGCCAAGCTGAGAGTCCTGAGGGCTTCTCCCCAGCCGAGTTTTCAGGATCCCACATCCCAGGCCCAGTGTATGGGCAGAGACACACAATCCCGAGGGTAAGGAGGGGACACGACCTACCTTGCCACCGATGCGCACTTGGGCCTGGAGCCTGGCGAGCTTTTCTTGGTTCATGATAGTTTCTTTCATCTGCAGAAGCAACAAGAGCGCCATGGAGAGTGGGTCATGAAGCACCCAGCGGCACAGCCCACAGGAACCCAGGCCCAGCAGCTACCCCTCACCACACTTACATCCCCAGCAGTGAAACGTCCCAGCCCTGCCGGGGGTGGAGGGAAGCGAGTCTGCTCACACCCAGTGCCACCGAAGCTCAGCTCCCCTCAAACCCAGCCCATAATCGCCTCACCTTCCCCTCAACCATCGCTGCCCACCGACCCGCAGCCTTCGACTGCGCAACAAATTCCACTCCCAGGTGCCCCCACCGTCTTCCTCGTACCTTCTTTGGGCAGAAGCAACAATGCCGTAATTTGGAGGGGGGGAGGGGGGGGTGGGGGGGAGGAGGAGGGAGGGAGGGAGGGAGGGAGAGAGAGAGAGAGAGGGAGGGAGAGAGAGAGGGAGGGAGAGAGGAGAAGCAGGAACAAAAGGAAGGAAGAACAAGACAAGGGCCGCAGGACCGAGCACAGCACGCGAAATGGAGGGAGATAGTGGCCAGAACGCACGCCACGCACGCCACGCACGCCACGCACGCCACGCACGCCACGCACGCCACGCACGCCACGCACGCCACGCACGCCACGCACGCCACGCACGCCACGCACGCCACGCACGCCACGCACGCCACGCACGCCACGCACGCCACGCTGCCCGGACCAGGAGAGGGCACCCTCCACGGTGGCGGGATCTGGAGGGTAAAGCTTGTACCTCCTCACCTATGGTGCATTCGGTCCTCTTTGTGATGTGGTTTGGTGTGCAGTTGGTCTCTCCTTCCTCTCTGTTTCCCCAACTTTTCGTTTCCTTCTGTTGCTTGTAGCCTCAGCTGGCAGAATTTTTTACCACAAACGGATCTGTTCCCATTCTGTCATATTTTTTTTTTCTTGGAAAACATTTAAACGTTTAGTTTTCTTATTTAAGTAAATCAAACCTCCTCCCCATATCTTTGATTTTTTTTTTTTTTTCTTTTTTTAAATTTCAGTTCCTCCTTCCCCCCATGTGTGTCTCTGGTTTTCTGCCTCTGATCTATCTTGGGCAATGCTGTATCACATGGGCTCTCTGACATGGCTTTTCAGGTGAAACTCTACCAGGCCATTGTTGACAAAGCCAAACCACTGAGGTTGTTGGCTTTTTGGGGTTTTGTTTGTTTGTTTGGGTTTTTTTTTTAGTTTTGTTTTGTTTTTGTTATTGTTGGGGGGGTTTGTTTGTTTTTGTTTTGGATTTTGTGTTTTTTGTTTGTTGTTGTTGTTGTTGTTTGTTGTGGGGTTTTGTTTGTGGTTTTTTTTTCCCTTTTGCTTTTCTTCCATCCCAGTTTTGGTTTGCTTTGCTTTGACTTTGCATCTTTTTTATGTTATCAGGCACTCACATGGAACTCCTTTTTGCTCGCTATTGAACACACTCTGTGTTTTCTTTGGTTCTCTCAAACCTTTTCTCCTATTTTGCATCACCGAGGTATTTTGTTTTGCCCACTCTGAGGAGTCTGCTGGGACTAATCTTGGAAATTTGTCTGTCTGGCTCCAATGACCACTTTTGCTATGCAGAAAGATGAAATAAATAACTTAAGCTTTTTCTATGGATAAACAACGTTTAATCCAATTCCTTAATTGTATTCCTTAAACATGTGTTCATTAGAGCATAAGCAAAACAGCGTTGGGTGCGCGGGGGATTCGCTCCGCCCAACACGCACACCTTTTAACAATAAGAAGTGTGCTTAAATACAGTAAGGTATTACATATTCATAATAACCCCAGGAATGCCTATACATATTCATAACCTTTCCCCGCTTCTTATTAAAATGAGTCTCAGATAACCATTTCCATAGTCTCCTCCTTGACCCTCCCCTGTTGCGCCTGCGCAGTGGGACTTGGTGATTTTGAGGAGGGGTCTTTGAGGGTCTTTGGATGAAGGCTCCTTCAGCTTCGTCACAGTGAACTTTTTACCTTTGGCTCATTATGTTGAATTGACTGGAACCCAAGCTGCCAAGTCGACCGAAATCAGACTGGCGGCCCCTTTTTGCTGTAAATCTTGGCTATCTTGTCTCCTCAAGGTTACAGCTAGTGCTGTAAAACTTCTTGGCATTCGATGAGGTTCTGTTTTTTTCTTAACACAATTGGTTACATACAGTTCTAAACTAGACATTCATTATGTGGCTTTAAGTGTTAGTTCATTAGTAGGCCCTTATTATGTAGTTGGTTAACCCTTAAAATGTTAGTTCCCTCTATCAATATAACTTCATAAACAAGTTTCATAACTTTTTACATAAAACTTAACCACCTTTTCCTTTTCCCAGGTTCAGAGCCCGTGCCTCATTTGGTTATATCTGTAAACATTAAACGTCTTAGCACGAATCACAACTGCATTTCTCACAATTTCCCCTTTTTCTTTTTATCCCATTGATTCGTGCTTTGGCCTCAAAGTTAGCTAGCACCTGCCTAGCAGCGGCTAGGTCCAGTTTGGTGTTACCTTTTAAAATCATTAATTTATACCTCGTTCCTTTTGTTGCCATTTCAGGATCTATAGGCATGGCTGAGATTTGCATGCCTTGGACTACTGAATGTATTAACCAAATAAAGCACGGGATCATACATGGCACAAACAGTAAACCCAGAAATGCACATACTATCATGAACCCTATTTTCTTCCACCAGGCTCTCCCAAATAAGTTAACCCACCAATGGCTAGTAAGTATACAATTCCATTTCTTTACTGGTACATGTGCAACTTGTTTTATCTCCTCTGCTATTTTCATTATGGCTTCCCCATTGTCATCTGTTTCCAAACAACACTCCAAAGTATTCAGTTTCCCACAGACGCCCCCTTCTTCAGCTAAAAGACAATCTAAGGCTACCCGATTTTGGTACACGGCAGCTCTAGTCTGAGACGATTATCTCGCTATGAGATTCAGTGCCTCAGCTGTCCAGTTGCTTATTATTTCAACCACTGCTTGCAACCGAATAATTCAGTTTAGCATATATATTGGGGTATGGTATCCCCAGCTTCCATCTTGGGCCCAGGTGGCTGGATCATAGTATTCAATTATTCTTTGTGCAGGCCATTCATCATCTTTCCATGTTTGCATTCCTCCTATGGCGCATTTATTAAACTCCTCTCTGTTTCACGTTTCGTCTTGCACTCCCCCTCCATCTGAATAGCCCCACATACCAGCTTGTGTAAAACAGATATTCTGTTCTCCCCTAGGGCAGGAGGCAGAGCCTACACTGAGTCCACCTTTCCCTAGGTTAGTTGCTACCCTTGGTTAATTTCTGCCCTTGGATTTCACACTTCTCCAATTTTGTTCTATCATAACATCCAGAATTAATATGAGTGTGATAATTTAGAACATATTGGGTTAGTCTTCCTGTTCTCAGACGCTCGTAGCACTTGGTACAGGGATTAGCCAGGCTAAGTTGGGAACAATAAGTCACCACTCCTAGCAAGAGGATCAGGTCCAGGTTTCTACACCCTCTGCCTCTCTGGCCTACCAGGTTGCAGCTGGCAGCCGAGTTAGCCATCTTCTCAGCAGCAAGGGTAGTGTCCCCGCCTTTCCTATTTTTGCCGTTAGCGTGGCGACTATCGTTTCCCAACTCTTGGCCTTCATTTCCCAGGAACAACAGGAGCAACATGGAATTTGATTTCTCTTTCTACATTCTATTCTTCTCATCACTGGTGGACTCTCTAAATTCCCATTCACCCCTTCAGTAAATACCTGCCACCATTCTTCGCTATTCTTTTTCTGTTCTTCCAGTGGCGACTAGAATCCTCAACCTAGCTCTGGTTTCCTTATCTTCTATTCTTAGACATTTATTACACAGTCCTGTTGATAAGTTCCCTTTGTGGATATGTTTATACCACAGTCCATTTACAACCTAAACATTGAATATAAAAATAGAATTACATATACAACTTGGTTCAACACATTTAACTATTAAACCATTCTCATTTTCATTTATACTGGGCATTCACATTAATAATACTAATAGTAGTTACATCACCAATCCCGTGTCAATTTCAATTTCGATTCCCCCGGTCCTTGAGTTACTTTCCAGGTTCTTTCCTCCATCAGTGGTCCTTTAACTCGAGAGATGTGTGTCCATCCTTTCCCTGCACTCCGAACAGCTGTTTCTGTAGTTAACAAAACAAGAAAAGGCCCCTCCCATCATGGGCTGGAGTTTCTTCTTTCCAAGTTTTAATTAGAGTTGCCCCCATATCTCCAAAAATTCTACTTGTTTTGTTCTTTTGGGTTTCTTCTTACCAATGCGGTAAGCACCACCCAGGCTGGTCACCCAGAAGGACCAAAAGGTGATTGTGAAAAATATAGTTTTCCAGGTTGCACCCGGGTTACCCTCCATGGTGTTTTCTTCACTCTAGAATGGTGAATCCAGGCATTCTGTTCCTTAATACTGGTAGCAGTGAAGGATATCAGGAGGTCTTGAAACGGACCTTCCTATTATGGTTCTAAAGTTCTCTGCAAAAGACTTGACATACACATAAATAAAATGTGGCCCTCTATCAGAGGATATAACAGCTGGAACTCCAAACCTTGGTATTATTTCATGTATCAATGTTCTAGTCACCTCCTAAGCTTTTGCTGTCCTGGTAGGGAATGCTTCTGGCCAACCTGAAAAAGTATCAGTTAATACCAACAAATATCGGTACCCCCATTTTCCTGGGAGTTCTGAAAACTCAAATTGCCATTGTGGTCCAGGCCCTTTCCCAATTTGACCCATTTCTAGCTTGGGCATATTTTTGGGATCGGTCTGGAGGCAAATATCACACTGCTGTCACCTGTTTTACAGTGATATACAAATGTCTAGCTCGTATTTCCCTAATCAAATGTTTGCATAGTGGTTCTACTCTGCAAAGTCCCTTCTTATGTTCTTCCCTTACCACAGGCCAAACTAGATGAGAGGGGACGATAAGTTTTCCCTGGGCGGGGGTGAACCCACCCTTCCTTATGATATGATTCCTCTAAATCTACGATGAGTTTCACAGTATCACAGTATGTTTGGGATTGGAAGGGACCTCAAAAGATCATCTAGTCCAATCCCCCTGCTGGAGCAGGAACGCCTAGGTGAGGTCGCACAGGAATGTGTCCAGGCGGGCTTTGAATGTCTCCAGGGAAGGAGACTCCACAACCTCCCTGGGTAGCCTGTTCCAGTGCTCTGTTACCCTCACTGAGAAGAAGTTCTTTCTCAAATTTAAGTGGAACCTCTTGTGTTCCAGCTTGATCCCATTGCCCCTTGTCCTATCATTGTTTGCCACTGAGAAGAGCCTGACTCCATCCTCGTGGCACTCACCCTTTATATATTTATAAACATTAATAAGGTCACCCCTCAGTCTCCTCTTCTCCAAACTAAAGAGCCCCAGCTCCCTCAGCCTTTCTTCATAAGGGAGATGCTCCACTCCCTTAATCATCTTTGTTGCCCTACGCTGGACCCTCTCCAGCAGTTCCCTGTCCTTCTTGAACTGAGGGGCCCAGAACTGGACACAATATTCCAGATGGGGTCTCACCAGGGCGGAGTAGAGGGGAAGGAGGACCTCTCTCGATCTACTGACCACCCCCCTTGTAATACACCCAAGGATGCCATTAGCCTTCCTGGCCACAAGGGCACAGTGCTGGCTCATGGTCATCCTGCTGTCCACCAGGACCCCCAGGTCCCTTTCCCCTACACTGCTCTCTAATAGGTCATTCCCCAACCTATACTGGAACTTGGGATTGTTCCTGCCCAGATGCAGGACTCTACACTTTCCCTTGTTAAATTCCATCAGGTTATCCCCCGCCCAACTCTCCAGCCTGTCCAGGTCCTGCTGGATGGCAGCACAGCCTTCTGGCGTGTCAGCCACTCCTCCCAGCTTAGTGTCATCAGCAAACTTGCTGATGGTACACTCAATTCCCTCGTCTAAATCATTAATGAATATATTGAATAATATTGGCCCCAGTACTGACCCCTGAGGCACTCCACTAGATACTGGCCTCCAACTGGACTCCGCACCATTGACCACCATTCTCTGGCTTCTCTCCTTAAGCCAGTTTGCAACCCACCTCACTACTCTATTGTCTAGACCACACCTCCTCAATTTAGCTGTGAGGATTCTGTGAGGGACTGTGTCAAAGGCTTTACTGAAGTCAAGGTAGACCACATCCACTGCTCTGCCATCATCCATCCACCTTGTTACATTCTCATAAAAGGCTATGAGGTTGGTCAAGCATGACTTACCCTTGGTAAAGCCATGCTGACTGCCCCTAATGACCCTCTTATCCCTGATGTGCCTTGAGATGACACCAAGGATAAGCTGTTCCATTACTTTCCCAGGGACAGAGGTGAGGCTGACCGGTCTATAATTACCCGGGTCCTCCTTCTTGCCGTTTTTAAAGACTGGATTCTCTTTAGTATACTCTGGCTTACCTTTTAAAGAGACCTGCCTGACAAGGACTAGAGCACTTTCTGTTTTTACCTTTTGCTTAGACGTTTGTTTTGCCTCTCTGTCCGCCAGCCTTTTCCGATTCCGAGCTCACTTTCTGGTGTGCCTTAATATACACGATTGCCATTTTCTTAGGAAGTTGAACTGCTTCCGGTAGTTTCAATATCTCCTCCGCATGTTTGATATGTTTGCCTTGAGAGTTCAAAAGTCCCTTTTCTTTCCAAATTGCTCTGGGCACATGCACAACCCTCACAGCTAGCTGCTTCCATCCATAAACCAGTTTTCAGCGTTTTCCATAGGAATGTCTTTTAGATCTGGTCGATTGGATTATGTTGCTTCGATGGTCTCCAGGCAGTCATGATGAACTGGTTCTCCAAAGTTACCACTGAGGAAAGAAACTGGGTTGACAATGTTAGTGACCATAATTTCTACACCATCTTGTTAGACACTGTGTGGGATACTAGCACAGTCATTTTCTGACCCATGGCAAATCTCTGGACCTCCTGTATATTCAGTACCCCTGCAGCAACTGCCCGCAGGCATCCAGGCCACCCCTTTGCAGTTGCATCTAACTGTTTGGAGAAACAGGCTGCTGCTCGTCAATATGGGCCAAGATCCTGTGCCAATATACCCAAGGCTACTCCCTGTTTCTCGTGAGAGAATAGGAAAAATGGTTTACTCACATCTGGGAGTCCTAGAGCAGGGGCTGACATCAAAGCCTTTTTAAGTTCTTTAAAGGCTCGTGTGGCTTCCTTATTCCATTGCAGGTGTTTCTGGTCCGTAGGGTCCGGGTCACACAGTCTCCTTGGTTCTAGTAGCTATTAAAATGTCATCCACGTCTTGTAGCATCTGTCCCTCATCAGACGGGGCTTCCAAGGATTCAAAATCTTTAGCAAGCTGGTTTCCAAATATTGTCGGGCTATTCTTAAATCCTTGTGGCAACTCCGTCCACGTGAGCTGGGTTTTACATTTATTTTTAGGGTTCTCTCATTCAAATGCAAATATTGTCTGGCTAGCTTCATGGAGAGGGAGGCAAAAGAAAACATCTTTTAAATCTAAAACAATAAACCAAGTCAAATTAGGTGTTAATACTGTCAGAAGGGTGTATGGTTGTGCTACCACTGGGTAGAGGTCCTCAGTTATTTTGTTTATAGCTCATAAGTCCTGAACCACCCAATATGACCCATCTGGCTTGCAGACAGGCAACATAGGGGTGTTATAACTGGACTCACATTCCTTTAATAACCCTATTTGCAGGAATTTGTCTATTACTGGCCGAATTCCTTCCTTGTCCTCTTTTTTCAAAGGGTATTGTTTGACCCTTACCAGCTGCCATCCTTCTTTGATTTTTACCTCAACTGGTGGGGCATTTTTGGCTCTTCCAGATACGTCAGTGGCTCATATTCCGGGATACACTTGGTTCACAACCTCTTCATTAATTGTGCCCTCTGTGGGAACAGTTACTAAAAGGAAGCTCATTATTTGCACATATTGCTGATCATTTACCTCCAGAGTAATTCCTCCTTTTTCAAATCTTATCACTGTGCCCATTTGTTCCAATAGGTCTCTCTCCAAAAGAGGATTCATGGAGTTAGGCATATACAGAAATTTGTGAATGCCTACTTGTTTACCCAGTCTGTACTCCAAGGTTCACAAAAATATGTTCTTTCACTTTGGCCAGTGGCTCCCTTTACTACTATGTAGTCATTACTTATTGGCATTGAGAACGAGAATGTTGCTCCCATATCTACTAAAATTCCACTTGTTTTTTGTTCTTTCCCTAGTTTCATTATAACCAGTGGATCTGCTAGGGTGGATTCCCCAGGTCCTCCTCATTCTCTTTCAACCTTTGCTACTGTCCGATTCTCCCTTCGCCTACTTCCTCTGCACCTTTCTCAACATTCATTTTGCCAATGTCCTTTTTATTCCCACACCACGCACACTGATCTCTTTCTAAAGGCTTTCGAAACCTTCCAACCCTTTCAATTCTCAGTTCCCTACTCTCTTGTAGTGCCGCTACTATCATACACCTATCCTTCTGACGGTCTTCTTCCCTGTTACTAAATACTTTCCAGGCTTCATCTAACAATGTTTCCAAATTCCGACTTTCTGTTGCTTTCAGTTTCTGTAACTTCCTCCGAATATCATTTGCTGACTGACTTGTAAATAACAAGACTAACTGCTGTATCCCTACTTCTGAACCCGGCTCAAAAGGTGTATATCTAAGGGGAAATCCGGGTGTTCTGTGCGCGTTACAACAAAGCAGCCCAGCAGGAACGGGCCAGGCGGCAGCGACTGCCCCCCCCCCCCCCCCGCTTCATCCCCCGCGGGCAGCGAGCCCGGAGGAGAGGAGCTCCAGCTCCAGCAGCCGCCGCTCTCCCCCCACCTTTTTCCGCCGCTTTAGCAGGCAGTCAGCTTTTTACTTCTTTTCTTCTCGCCCCAGCTTATGGAGGGGGCGAGACATTTATGTTCAAACTTCACAGCATAGGCTTGGGCTCCTCTTGCCCTTTTTCTCTCTTCATTTAATTTCTGCGACTATAAACTTTATATGCAATTTCAATTAGCTGAGCAATAGTTACATCCCTCAGCTCCTACCTTTTGTAATTTCTTACAGATGTCAATAAACAGCATATTAAGCATCAATCCCTTGCATTAATTTTAGATCCAAATCAGTCTATCCACAGAACAACACTAACTGCAATACAGCTAACCCAGAATTTCACATTCAAATCACTTCCCCCACTAATTTACTCTCATGTGTACAGATGCATCTTAAGGGGGAGCAAGGTGGTACTTTAGTAATGGAACCGGTTCTCATTTTGTAATTATCTCCCCAAACAAAATTCTTTTGGCACCAAATATAAATATGCAAACTAAAATACTGAGCTCAGACACGCAAACCAAATATCAGGCTCAAATATGCAAACAAATCACAATTAAATTAATTCAAGACAATATCTTGATTTTAGCATTGCACCTTTAAGCCACTTACTGCTCAGCTGGGTAGAGGTACCCCTGGGTCTCCCTGACAAAACAGGTCAGTGCGCGCTGGAGCCCCATCGGCACTTGCCCCCCCCCCCACCTTCCTTCAGCAAGCTGGACTGGGCAAAGCTTTTATTAGTGACTCATCTGGGGTATTACAACTGTTATCCCAAAACAGGATTTCTTACCTGGTGTACATACAAAAAGCTAAATTTGGTACGCTGAGATGAGACACAGCTTATCACACACAAAACCTTACCACCACATGCACACAGTTAAAAGCTAAATTGCTCATCGTACAGATGGTTGTACTCTGAAGATTATTACAATGGACATGGAATGCCCAGGCACTTATAAAGATAACACACATGATTACCAAGCTAGCTTCGTCCATCTCCGTCCGGTCTCCTCGCGGAGAACACGGAACTGTGGATCGGGACTCCACACTCGCTTCGCAGTCAGACTGCATCTCAGGCACTCATTCACACAAAGCACGGTACTGCCTTAAAGTGTTGGTTCGTTAGTAGGCACCCATTATATGTTTAGTTAACCCTTAAAATGTTAGTTCCCTCTATCACTGGGGGGGTCCATCCGTTATTTCACTTTTGCTACCACTGCCGCCATGACAGTGCTCAGGGGGAAAGCTTCTCCCCACCCGGTAAGGTGATCAACCAACACTAGTATGTATTTAATTTGACCAGCTACAGGTAAATCAACTTGAATATTTTGAAAGAGTTGTAAACTTGGACTCCGCCCTCCTGCAGGCTGCTTTCTAAGTGCCTTTTTATTTATTTTTTTACAAACCACCCATCTTTCACAAATTTGCTTGGCTATAGTATAAATTCCAGTACACCCATATTTTTGTAACACTATGTCAGACATTGCTTGTGTTCCCTAATAACTCTCCTGATGTAAAATTGCTAATACTTCCCTCATGATTTGCTTATTTAACATTTCTCTACCATCTGGGAGTACCCATTTCCCGCTCTGTTCCCTGGCTCCTAATTCTTGGAGGACTTATTTTCATTTTTCATCAAAAACTGGAATTTCCTGCAGGGCCAGGACCTGAGATAACTTATAGTTATTACTTCAGGTTTTAAGGCTGCTTCTCAGGCCATTTCATCTGTTAATTTCCCCTGGCACAAAAGGCGTTTCCCCTCTGATGTCCATTAACATGTACTACAGCCACTTCTATTGGTGATATCAGATTATGTAACACTTGTCCAACTAGTTCATCATGAACCAATTCATTCCCTTTGCTATTAGTTAGACCTTGTTCTTTCCAGTTTTTCCCAAAGGTGTGCACTACTCCAATGCATATCTAGAATCATTACAGATGGTACCTTCTTTTCCTTCTAACGTTTGCAGTGCCTGATTGACAGCTTATAGCTGGCATGTTTGAGCTGAGCAGTTATTCAGCAACCTTCCGGTTTCTCTTATTTCACCACTCAGGCTTTCAATGATGGCACACCCATTGTGTCTTTTCTCCTGAATTACCCTTGAAGACCCATCTATGAAGAGGTGCAGCCCATTGTCACCTCTTCATAGGAAAGCAGCAGGGTTTAATTTCCTGCTTTCTTCCATCAGAAGAACGGTTGCTGCTGCAGTTTGTGCACACTCTGGCCAACCTGGAGACACTGGGTCTAAGAGCTTAGATAAGTGTGCCACTGGTTGTCACTTCCCCCCCAGCCCACTTGCTGGTGGAGCAGTGTGAGAGGCAGAACAGGCCTCCACTCTGTGCAAGCATTGTTCAACAATAACAAAAATATATCTGTATTATCAACAGTGGTTTTAGTATAAATCCAAAACATAGTCCCATACTAGCTACCATAAAGAAAATTAACTCTACCCCAGCCAAAACCAACACAAGCTTTCAGGGAATATAATATCTTTCAAATCTTCTCCTTGTCACCTCTCCCCCAGGCAATAACTGTGTTTCCACACACAGAGCCTGTAAAAGGTTTCTCTCTAATAAATAAGCTGGGGGATCTTCCACTGATATATTCCTTCCCCATACACTTTTAATTCTTATTATCACATATAGGAATTTATTCATAATTGTCTCTCCTTCCCCCCTGCTACCCCATTTATTACAACTCTTATCTTCAGTTTTAGATCTTTTTAGGGTAGAATTTAGAAGGGATAGGGTAGCTTCTGTTTCTGCTAAAAACTAGACCTCATTACCTCCTACTTTACCAATTATATGCCCTTTTGCGATTTAAACAAGTTTCTCCACAAAAAAAAAAAAAAACACCACCACCAAAAACATTTTCAGCCCCTCTGATTCTCCAAAGTGTATTGAGTTTTCTTCCTTTAGTCATTATTAATGGTTGCCACCCTAGGGGTAAATATCCCAGATTTCCACAATAATAGCATTCCATTTTCTCTCATTCTCTCACTTTTATCACCGACTTTGGTCTGAATCTTCCATCTTCTGCGTTTTTTTCCCCTTCCAGTCTTTATCTTTCACTTGCAAATTCCTAGCTAAAGCTGCTGCTAACAAATCTATCTCCTTCAACTTTTCTTCGCTTCTCTTCCCGACCATCATACACAAACATGATCATACTCAGAATTTTTGCAAATTCTTCCTGCCAACCTGGCACATGCTCTCTGAAATACTTCCATAGATCCATAAACACACTTGCTACCAGTTCATTACAAAGCCTTCCAAAAATCTTCCCCAGTCAGTGCTGGGGTGCTCCTCTGGCTTCTGTCTACATTCCTGCACTTCAGTTCAATTTACTCTTATCTCCTCAAAAGCTCAAAAAAGCTTTTATCAGATTTTTAACCACTGTTTGGCAATTATCTCCATTTGTTTGATTATTATAATCTCAATTAGAATCACCTTGGGGCCAGGCAGTCCAGTTTCCCCCTGTCTGTAGGGTCAATTCCACATTCTTTTAAAAGATCTTTCTGGACAGACCAACTCTCTCATAACAGGTTAACATCGGCTCAGGGTGGATTATATCCCGAAAAAAGTTAGAAAATAATGATGCACATCGATCCCCACATAATCAAATCCCCAGGGTGCCAGGGGTGATGGTACATCCATGTAACACTCGAGGGCATTCACATGTGCATTCCCCCCCTTTCACACTTCTTCCCCTACACACACACACACACACACACACATCTGCTGCTGGCTGCACTGCAAAATAACTTCAGCAATCCCAGGGTAAAGCCCAGCAAAAGCAGTAAGGACAACAAAGACAGTTGGGGAGGGAATCAAGAGGTGATACAGAGAGCAGAGACCAGCTCTGCAAGCACCTTAATTAAATTAATCCCAACTGTAGCTAAAATTCTTCTCTACGTTTTTATACTAATTTTTGACCATCCTCTTTATGGTGGTCATATGCCAAATCATCCTATACATACCAGTAATTCATTTGTCCAGGACATCTCTTTTCTCGGTGATTTTTAGTTACAATTTGCCAATCTTCTTAATATAAGGTCATTGCATGCTTTTCTTGACAAACCTGGTGTACCATAAATATTTTCCCAATTTTGCAATACTCCGGCCAAGGGCGTCCCCTTTTCTATGCCGAGTTTTATTTCCCATCACTAAAAAATTCAGGGAGACCCTCCCGTTGAGTCACGAGGTTCAGAAAGGACCCCCTTGCTTTTGGAACTCCTTCAGAGAGGAGTTTAGGTGCGGCTGGATCCAATCCTAGTCTCAGACTTGGTCAACAGTTTATGTCTAAAGAATATTTTCCCTTTCTCAAGTGAGACTTGAACCCTCTTTTATGTGTGCTTTACACTGATCAGGCCACACACTTTGCATTCAAAAACATGCTGCAGCAAGGGGGGGACTCGAACCCACCCTGGTATGGAGGAAGATTTAAACCCCCTACAGTTTTGGGTTTTTTTATGTACCAATTTAGATCTTTGCATAGCCAAATGTCATTGGATCCGTATTTTGGTCAGAGTACCACTCTATTATGGGCTATTTTGTCCAGACAAAACACAATACTTTATCATTTTCTATTTATCCTTCCTTTTTGTACATCACATGTTTCCCCAATACCTTAACATCCTCCCTAAAGGACTGTATGGAGGAATGTTATAATTTTTCCTTTACATTTCCCATTCTGAGTCCCAAGGCTTCTCCTTCTGCCTCATCCCTCCTCTCAGAATGCCCCCGACCACCAAGGCAGTACTTAACAGTCTGTTTTCTTACCTTGGTCTGTGCACAGAGTTGTCTGGTCACTTGTATTGTGCCTACCACTTTTTCCTTTACCCTTTCCCCTATGGTTTGCAGAGATCGGCCTTTTTCAATACAGCCTCAGGATTTCTGTCAGTCTCTCCTGGAGTCCCTACCGATGATCCACAGGGACATGGAAATCAATGGGGCGTGCCTTCCTGTCCTTCGGCGATAGGGACCCCCTAGATGACGACGTTTCTCCTGGACGAGCCCCCAAATCTGTAGGAAACAATTATTCTGCAAATGTAATAGGCCCAGGCAGGATCTCTTGGCAAAGCATATTTTAATAACGATTTTGCAAGACTGGGTGTTCTACCTAAAGGTAGGCACACCTAATAGGGCAAAAAGCCCCTGCTTATATCTCCCCAAAATCCCGGCCGCAATTTCCCTCTCCTGTTCCCCATTGGTTGGGTACTTCAGGGTTTACAGACTATACAGACTATACGCACACAATACCCTTCCCCTTATCAGTGTATTTAAGATATGGATTCCTGGTACTTTGGCTACACTTCCCCCTAAATTAACTTATCAATACAGGTATTGGTATGTATACAGGTGTCAGTACATATTCCGGGAAGAGACTATGTATTACATTAAGGATTCATAGTCCGATGTCTCTCGGTCCTTCCCCCCTGCTGGTGTCAGGCGCCAGGTCCTCAGTTATGTAAAAACAACAGTTCTTTGTTAAATGTTCCTTACAGTAACTACTATGAGGCTATGTTTTGGATTTGTGCTGGAAACAGTGTTGATAATACAGGGATGTCTTCCTTGTTACTGAGCAGTGCTTCCGCAGACTCAAGGCCTTTTCTGCTTTTCACACCGCCCCACCAGCAAGTAGGTTGGAGGTACACAGTAAGTTGGGAGAGGACACAGTTGGGACAGCTGACCCCAACTGACCAAAGGGATATTCCATACCAGATGATGTCATACTCAGCAATAAAACTAGGGGGGAGGTTTGTGGGGGTAGCACTGCTTGGGGACTGGCTGGACATTGATCAGTTGGTGGTGAACAATTGTTTTCATTTGTATCACTTTTCTTTCTTGGCTTTTATTTCTCTCTCTTTGCTATTTTAATTTTCCTTACGATTTTTAATTATTATTTTCATTTCTAATTATTAAACTGTTTTTATCTCAACCCATGAGTTTTCTCACTTTTACACTTCTGATTCTCTCATCCTTCCCACTGTGGGAGGAGTGAGTAAGCAGCTGCATGGTGCTTAGTTAATGGCTGGAATTAAACCACAACATCACAAAAACAATTGTACCACTGATTAGCACAACAGAATACAAACTGCTTATGAATACAGAATGTAAGTGGATTCTGTTGTTTGGTAAATGCCTTCCATTAAGTTGTAATTGGTAGTATAAGACTTTCCCAAAGTGCCCAGATTGAGCTCTTTCCAAGTTGGTTGGCTGAAACAAATTTAAAGTTCTGTCTAGGCTAGGATTCTTCCTAGTAGCGTCTCTGTTCAAAACAGAAATTCTTTCTACCTAGAGATACTTTTATATCTAGGTGGCTTTCACTGAGGCACCTTTAAAAAATCAACAGGAACCTTTAGCGTTGCCATGCACTTTAGAATACATAGGAGGGAGTAGGAATCAACACTTGTGGGGGTTTTTTTTGTATTTATTTATTTACATATATTTAGCATGTGGATATGACAATCAAGTGGCAAAGCAGAATGAAAATTGACTTACCTTGCTGTTGATCTGTCAGTACATATTCTAGTATGTGCTTCACAGCCACACCAGATGTCTATTGGTTTCCAGTCTTGCTGCTGAATGTTGAAGTTGTCCTCTGCCAAAATGCAGATTCTCTTTGCACCCTGAAGAATTTTACTTGCCTCAGGCTTGGATCATGCATATTCAATGATGAATCTGTTTCATATTTTTGGTGCCTAGAGATTAACACAAAATTGTACTTCATGAAGCTTTGCAGGGCTTGAAGTGGGAGCTTTATGCACAATTGAAACCTGAGGTTCCTTGTTGGAAAGTAAAATGTGGGAAAACAAGATGTGCGGTTCCAGCCACCTGGATGATAAAGGAAGATCAATACTAACATGACCATCCGGACAGTCAAAGACATAATACTAACATAATAATATATAAAAGGCCTTGGACAGATTACCTTGAAGTACGTTTCTCATAACTGTAAGAAGTTATAGCCCAGACTCGTGAGAATGGTATCTCGGGCCGGATAACCGCCCCCAAGTGTCTGGGATGTGTGAATGTCCTTGGGCCTGGTCTGTGAATGAGTGGAAAAACAAGGGAGACAAACATCACATGAGTTTAGTGTGTTTTTAATAACAGTTAGTGGAAAACCACCTTTTGTAAACACCTTAGTCTGTGCTCGTACCTGTAAATCCTATAAATTGTAAATGGTGAATAAAGAAGCTAGCCTAGGCCTAGGTCAGCTCTCTGCTTGGCCAGGCTCTGCGCTCCTTCCTGAACAAGACCTCTGCCTCCGCGTGAATTTCTGTCTGCATCCCCGTATGCATTGTCTCTAATCGCCGCAAATGGTGCCCCATGTGAGTGTGTGACACCTGGAGGCTCTTTATCGAGCAGTGTGTTTGGCGGCGACCACGCAATCCGACGGGTGAGTAAATTTTATTTGTGGCCACATTAATCCCTACGGTATAGATAGGGACAAGCAGTCCTCGTTGAACGAGAGAGCTGCGGGATTGCATTAGTATGGGGCAGGCCGCTTCTCAGGAACATAAATTATATTTGCAGGTTTTACTGCAGCTATTACATTCTTCTGGGTTTTGTATTTCTGAGAACCAGGTAGCTTTGCTCCTGGTATGGGTGAAAGAGCATTGTGCTTGGTTTCCAAGTGAGGGTTTAATTCTAAGGAGGCCTTAGCTTTCCTAGTTGCCTCCCTACACCCCCTGACAACAGCCTTATATTCTCCCCAAGTGGCCAGCCCCTCCTTCCATGATCTATAAACTCTTCTCTTCCACTTAAGCTTACCTAGCAGCTCCCTGTTTAACCACACAGGTCTCCTGGCTCCCTTCCTTGACTTCCTGCATGTCAGGATGCTCTGATCTTGTGCCCGGTAGAAACAGTCCCTGAACACTAACCAACTATCTTGGGCCCCTTTACCTTCAAGCAGCCTTGCCCATGGGATTTCCCTTAGCAATTGCCTGAAAAGGCCAAAGTTTGCCCTGCTAAAATCCAGGGTTGCAATTCTGCTCACAATCCTGCTCCTACCACATGAGATCCTGAACTCCACCATCTCATGGTCGCTGCAACCAAGGCAGACCTCAACCTTTACCCCTTCAACCAGACCCTCCTTGTTAGTGAGGATGAGGTCCAGCAGAGCACCTCTCCTAGTCAGCTCCTCCACCATTTGCAACAGAAAGTTATCATCAAGGCACTGGAGGAACCTCCTAGACTGTCGCTGGCTGGCTGAGTAGTCCTTCCAGCAAACATCAGGGAAGTTAAAATCCCCCACCACAACCAGGGCCTGTGACTGTGAGGCTGCTCTCAGCTGTCTGTAGAAGGCCTCATCAACTTCCTCACCCTGATCTGGTGGCCTGTAATAGACACCCACAACAGTATCACCCTTGCCAGCCTGCCCCTTAACTTTCACCCACAGACTCTCAGCTCGCTCTTCATCCGTGCCTGGACAACACTCAGTACATTGTAGTTGCTCTCTCACATGAAGAGCAACTCCATCACCACGCCTGGCTGGCCTGTCTTTCCTGAAAAGGACATAGCCATCCATGACCACATCCCAGTCATGTGTGCTGTCCCACCATGTCTCCATAATTGCCACTAGGTCATAATCTCCTGCCCTAACACAGGTTTCTAGCTCCTCCTGCTTATTCCCCATGCTGCATGCATTGGTGTACAGGCATTTCAGAGAGCGAGACGAGCACTCCAATTTCACCTCAGGGGTATGGGGTGCCTCCCAGCATTCACAAACTCTAGAGTGATGCCCTACTGATGCAAGCCCAGCTACCACCCCATCCCCCTTCAAGTCTAGTTTAAAGCTCTCCAAATGGGCCCTCCTAATTCCCATCCCAGCATCCTTTTGCCCCTGCGAGATAAACCTTTCCCACGTATCACTGTTTGGACTGGTGTCTTGTAAAACCAACCATTATCAAGGTACCCAAAGCCCTGCCTGTAGCACCAGTCCTGTAGCCAATTGTTTAGGGACTGGATTTTTCTATTCCCTCCCACATCATCACCCAAAACTGGAAGGAGGGAAGAGAAAAATCACTTGAGCCCCAGACTCTTCTACCATCCATCCCAAGGCCTTGAAATCTTTTTTCATTCCCCTCAGACTGCGGGATGCAGCTTCCTCCCCATCTGTCTGGAAGATCAGCAGTGGGTAGTAGTCCGTCAGGCGCACCAGGTTGGGGAGCGTCCTGGTGATGTCCCTGATCCAGGCTCCAGGTAAACTGCACACTTCCTTACGATGAGGGTCAACTCTGCATATTGGGCCCTCCGTCCCTCTCAGAAGGGAATTGCCTACTACAATTACCCTTCGTTCTTTCTTATCTGAGGCGGTCTTGAGGTGTGGGGTCAACTGCCTCTTTCTATGTGACCTTGTAGGTGGGCCTTACACCACATCCTCACCTACCTCCTCTTCAAGATCCAGGGCCTCAAACCTATTACAGAGGGGCACCTGGGGAAGCAAAGCAGGTAGGGAGGGGGGTTGCCCAGGGCCCCGAAATGGAACTAGCTTCCAACCCTCATCATCTTTTTGGTCCCCTACCTCTGCCCGACAGCGACAGGGCAGGGGCTGTCTCAGGTCTTCTCCCTCTGCCCGACAGGGCAAGGGGTTCATCACCTTTTGGGGAATATCCCCCTGGAGCCTCTCTGAGTGGCACGTCAGGGAGTTATTCCACCAGTTAATTTCCTTTTCACACTCCCTGATGGTCCTCAGCATCTCAATCTCCTCCTTAAGCTTCGCAACCATGTAGAGCAGATCTTGCACCTGCTCACAACTCACAGAGGTCAAATGCTGGCCATCATCATCCAGCAGCAGCAGGCTCTGGCACTCCCTGCAGCCAGAAACCTGAATAGCCACAGTTCGGGGCAGACAGTCTGTCTGAGTTGCTACAGTCTTCTTCAGACAAGCTCCCTTTTCTGATTGAGACCATGGTCAGCAACAGTATGAGACAGTGGCAATAGGTGAGAGTCTAACTAGTAAAAGGTGACAACCTCTACACCCTAGTGCAAAAGTTACCACACCCACTGCTGCAGCACAGCATGGGCGCTACTCACCCATGTCACAAGCCAATTGCCCCTTCCAGCACCTGGTGGGCAGTGACATGTCACTACCCCTCACGGAGGCTTTTTCAAGACGAGGGGCGGGGGAGTGATCGCCCCCGCTGCGGTAACGCCCACTCCACGTCAGCTGCTCTCGCAAGGGCTGCCGGGAGCTTCCAGGTCTCTCGAGAACGAAAGAGCCCGATTGAGAGAAAAAAAAAAAAAAACTAAAAAAGGCTTCTCTGTACCTCGAAGATTTCGCTTAATTGGGACCCGCTGAGCTGCCTCCGATCAGCTGATCTCAGGAACTGAGTGCCGGTGTCGAGTTACGACGGCTTTTAAATCACCCGCCCTCGCCGCGGTAATGCCCACTCCATGTCAGCTGCTCTCGCAAGGGCTGCCAGGAGCTTCCGGATCTCTCGATAACGAAAGTGCCCTATTGAGAGAAAAAAAACCTTGCAAGTTGGAAAAAAGTTTAAAATGCTTTACTAATGCTACTAATAAATAGAGAAAATAATACAAGATATACAAAACCAATCTTGAATTTCCAGGGGTAGGTAAAATACCCTCTCCTGAGGTAGTCTCTGCCAGGTATGCATGGAGCATCTGGGCCAGTCACAATGGGATGCTTTTGCCTGCTTTTCCCAGTTAGGCTCATTTCAGCCTCTACTCCAGTCAGTTCCTGGGATCCTCCAGTCACACCAGAAATACTGATAGATTATGTTCTTTATAGTTTGAGGGGATTATCGTGCACTGAGCACCAATGTCTACCAAAGCTTTGTACTCCTGGGGGTCTGTTGTACCAGGCCATTGTATCTGCACAGTCCAATAAACTCTGTTATCCCTTTCCTCCACCTGACTGGAGGCAGGGCCCCTCCAATTTGTGTTATGCACAGTCTCTGGGTACGAATTAGAAGTTCCTTCAAGAGGATCAGAATCTCTTTTACCCCTTCTGGAAACTGGAGCAGCCATTTTCCTAGGAGTTTTTCCTTTTAACTCATGTACTTGTTCCTGAAGTTCTGAGGTACGTCTTCCATCCCAACTCCTCATATTTTCTTCCTGGTCATGTAGGAAAAACCACAGTATGCCTCTTTTTGTGGACTGCTTCTGTCCTCTCTCTTGAGACTGGAAACGCCTTCTCCTAATAGCTGAAACATAGGTTTGTACAAGTTGCGAATGGAACCTTTCTTCTCTGAGCGCTTTGATTTCTTGCACATCTGTATGGGAATTGCGGAAGATTGGCGAGGAGGAGAAAGCTAAACACGCTCAAGTGACCCGCAGCTGGGGTATAAAGAAAACACATACATCACACTAATTGTTTTACTGACCTTGTGTGCTTGACAAGTAGAACCCCTGTGTTAGATAACACAGGCCTGGGAGAAACTCTGGACACCTTATCACTGTGTCTGAGATTCCTGCTTTGTTGTGAGAAAGAGCGGGAGGCTGCGCCTGCCTGAAGCCGTGAAATACAGGCGAGCTCAGCACGCCCAGCGATCTTCCAGCAGGGCTAAACTTACCAGCGCCTGCGTCCCCGCTTACGCCGCCTCTGCCTGGGAGCTCAGGTGTAGCTACGGAGATCCCCCAGTAGAGAGGTAACCAAAATAAACTTGCTCTTTGCAATTACATTGGTGGCCTCTGGCTCTTCTCGTGACGTGCCTGTGCTTGTGCACACAACATCTTTTCAAATCGGTCATCAGATTTTTCACACAGTTTCTCCACAGTCAAGACACAAGCCCGTAGAGAGCTAGCAAGGCTGTTCTCAAAGTCCCAAAGCTGCTTAATCACTTCAGAAATGTTTTGTACAGCTGCAGCTGTCCAGGTCATTGATGCCAATGACTTGGCATATGCCGGTGGTGTGCTTTGTACAAACCTGCACCACAAAGGTTGTCTACAAAGGATTCTATCTGGGTCTGTCCCCTCTTGGCTGTTTGGCCCAAAATAGATGATCTCTCGCACAGCTAATTCTCTCAGGAACTGGATACCTCTCTCCATAGTATTCCATTTCCCTGGATTACCTATAACATCTTCCTTGAAGGGAAACCTTGCCTTCATAGTTGTCAAGAGTCGACTCCAGAGGGTGGTGGAGCTGTTCTCTCTTGAAATTGCCTTATCAAGGGTGGCATCCCTTCACAGAGATCCCAGTTGCTTGGCTTCCCCACCTTCTAGTTCCAGACTATCAGCTCCATTATCCCAGCATCGGAGCAGCCAGGTTGCAACATTCTCACCTTCATGAGGACTAAAGTCTTTTCGCATATCACTCAGCTCACTTGTAGAAAAGGATCGAGTGGTCACTTCCTCTCCTCCTTGTGCTGATGAGGATGCCTCTTCTGTTGATGATGCCCCTTGGCCATCATTTGCAGCACAAGCAGTCCTTCTTGCGACTCTTTTAACACAGGCAACTGATGCTGACATGGGCTCACCATCTCTTGATTTATTTCCAGAATCTAAATTACTGTCACCAGCATTGGCATAATTACAGTGGCCGTTGTGGTTGCAGCAGTAACAGCAGTGCACAGTGTGGCTGTAGCCATTGTGTCTGTTGCTGAGGCTTGAGCAGACACAACATAAGTCTCAGGAGTAAGAAAATATGCAATCCTCCTATTTAACCTCATCTCTCTTATCACTAGCACAAACTGACACACATTCAGCAGACCTGACAATACCAACAAAGTATGGTCAAAGCTCCAAGGATATTCAAATCTCTCAAAAACATCTGTAATCTGTCCTAATGTAAAAGGAAAGGTATCATTAGTCAGCTTTTCTTTAGATTGGCTCGTCCAATTAGAAAAAATGTAGCTGTATTCCTCTTTAATCTGTACTGGAGGTATCTCTAGATACAACAGTAATGAGTATAAATTCATTTTCAGCTAGAGTATAATAAAATAAACCGGTGCCAAACCACACAGTAGAATCATCACCATCGTCCAGTTTCCAGATGTAATAGAATGCATGAACCTATTAGTGAAATATGCCCAGCACAAATAAAGTACTGCAGAACACACTGTAGAGAGAAACTGATACAACTTAGGCCACAGCATCTTTAAACCAATGTAATTCAATCTGCTTTAATACTACTAGATGATGTCCAAAGCACACGGACCTGTGAGTATCTCAACCCTATGAGTTCACACCGTGCTAACAAAATTGAATCGGTGTTGCAGCATCAAAACCCCCAAAATCTCCAAATTTTACCCATTTTTAGTGCCAAATTTTAGTATTTTTGAGCCACACATTGGGAGGCAATAAATTTGTCACCGTTTACTGCAGAGCGACAATGAACTGTGGCGGATGTTCTCTTTTAACTGCCCCCCCGCCCAGGAAATGGAATAGGAGGAAAAGGGAGAGAGACTTGCAAGTTGGAAAAAGTTTAAAATGCTTTATTAATGCTACTAATAAATAGAAAATTTAATAGAAAATATACAAAACCAATCTTGAATTTCCCGGGGTAGCCCAGAGTTGCTCGGGGGGAACCGGTGCTCCAACCGGCGCAGGGTAGGCACCCGGACATCCTGGGCTGGACTCCGCAGAAAACCGGAACTGGATTCAGGGATTCAGGGTCTGGAAGCAGGCCTCGGATCGCAGGCACGACAGGCAGGATCCTCTTCAGATGCTGGCCATGGTCGAAGAGAGCGAGACCCTCGTGATCTCCCACTTTTATAGGGTGTATGACATGTATGGGATGGAATACTCAGTCAGTCAATTTTAGTCACCTGTTCTGTTCACCCCTCCTTGCAAATATGCCCCTCTCACTTATGGGACGTGCAAAATTTATCAGTAACCTTGGCTGCCATACCAATAAGTCTAAACCTGGGTCTCTTCTGCATACCATTGCTACCGTTATCAGCTCCGGAGCGAAGAGTGTCTGAAAAAACATGCAGCCGACTTCAGACAAGTGCAGTTACTTAGAAGAACTTAGCTGAAAGGAAAATTCGCTAAAAGACAAACTGGTCTTGTTTTTAACAAAACCAGGACACATTTCCAGGGGCAAAGTACATTCTGCGGTGATTAGAGACGACGCATACCAGGACGCAGACAGAAATTCACGCAGAGGCAGAGATCTTGTTCATGAAGGAGTGCAGAGCCTGGCCAAGCCGAGAGCTGACTTAGGCCTAGGCTAGCTTCTTTATTCACCATTTACAATTTACAGGATTTACAGGTACGAGCACGGACTAAGGTGTTTACAAAAAGGTGTTTTCCACTAATTGTTATTAAAAACACACTAAACTCATGTGATGTTTGTCTCCCTTGTTTTTCCACTCATTCACAGACCAGGCCCAAGGACATTCACACATCCCATGCACTTGGGGGCGGTTATCCGGCCCGAGATACCATTCTCACGAGTCTGGGTTATAACTTTTTACAATTATGAGAAAGATACTTCAAAGTAATCTGTCCAAGGCCTTTTATATATTATTATGTTAGTATTATGTCTTTGACCGTCTGGATGGTCATGTTAGTATTGATCTTCCTTTATCATCCAGGTGGCTGGAACCACACATCTTGTTTTCCCACATTTTACTTTCCAAAACCTATTACCAATTGTTTGTCAGAAGAGTTCTGTCTGTTTTATCAGTGATGGGGGGATGGAGGTGTAGTTCAGAGTAATTTAGCTTTGTATTTGCAGGTTTTACTGCAGCTATTACATTCTTCTGGGTATCATACTCCTGAGAAGCAGGTAGCTTCGCTCCTCGTATGGGTGAGAGAGAATTGTGCTTGGTTTCTGAGTGAGGGGACGTTTGACAGTAAAATTTGGAAACAGGTCAGAGAACAGCTACATGCACAAAAGAATTCAGTTCCCAATAGTTTAGATATTACTTGGAGATTTGTAAACTCTGCACTATCGCAGTTGCAGTCGACAGAGCACATACTGCAAGGGCAAACAGGGGAGGTTGGACAGAAAAACACGGATGAGCATGTTGCTAATTATTTGAGTCTTGACAGCACTCATCCTTTTGAGTCAGGCTCTGTAGATCTCGAAAAAGAGTCAGTTTTATATCCATCATTAATGCTATCACAGATAATGACGTGGTTGAGACGGACAAACGACATGGACCAAGTTCTTCCAGGATGAAAGTAGTAGATGCCATTTATTGCCACAAGTGCATTTTTATACAGTTTTACCAATTCATGTGTCTCTTCACTATTGGTTACAAGTTACAGCAGTAACATCTCATTGGCTGATTTTGCTGTCATCTGTGTTAGTCTTCTACTCCCTTCTCTCTCACGGGTACATCCTTAACATCTCCGGATACTCCTTTACTCCCATCTTTCTCACAGGTAGGCCTTCATATCTTCAAGGCTAATTTCTGTTCCCATGCCCTCCGTCAGGGAATCCACGGACCCACCGTAGTCCTCCACAATTCCCCCTTTTTGTTTTTGTGCTAAAAGAATTGCCTTCATTGTCCACTGCAGGGCCCTTTGCAGCAGAGAAATCATGCATGGCAACATTAGTAACACAACCACAACGATCATCAAAACAATCAGTCCCGTTTTCACTACTGATAGCAACCATCCTAAAAACCCCCAACCACTAAGCAATGCTAATAACAAAAAGTCTATGGCGGCTCTACTCTGCCATGTGGCATGTCTTACAGAATCTGCATCTAACAAAAGTCCACTTAAAGCCTTAGAAGTTCTGTTAGTTTGCTTAACTAACCAGCATCCTAATTTTTCTAAAGTATTTAAAGCTTTAGCTGTGCCAACACCAGATACATGAGGTTCTAAAACCCTTAACCCTGATCCCCAAAAGTCTACATTATCATCACATTTTGATTCATATACATGCAAAAAATATTTTTCTCATCTTACTCTTCTGTGATCTATTGGCATAGATACATTGGGTGTTAAGAGAGTTAATAGTCCCAAACTACATGGTCCTCCAACAGCATTAGAAGGAATTCCTGGCCAGGCTCTATCTCCACAGATCAAGAATACACCATACAGGAGGTTTTTGGGGTCGCTGTCCCACATTGTTAACAACACCCCTTGGATTCTTCTGCGAGGCATTGCACCAACGAGTTTCATCTCTATAGTCACCACGGGTAGCACTAACATTTTGCAGTTTATCCATTCATGTTCTCGTATATTGTTCTGACACTTTTCACAAACCAGGTTGATACAAGCGTCCATGGGCATAGATGCCAGCAATTCCAGTTCCTGTGGTTCAATATCTGTTTCCAGGAGGCAATTAATCCAAAGTGCCATGTTGGTATTATTACAGTTCGTTGCAATGCCTCTAGATCAACCACTATTTTGAAACAGTCGTGTGATGCTGCTGTAGTTATCAAGGGAGATGCCAACCAAGCATGTGTGGAACAGGTTTTCCAGAGATGCCATAGGTAGGCATATAGAGTCCTGGCCAGTCATGTTGGCTAAAGTAATCCACGTTAGTCTTTGTCTGTGCAGGCATCCAAAGAGCAGCAGATGCAGCAATCATTGTCAGGAAGATAACACAGATTTCACATTTCATGCTGGCAACCATTGCGGCCCTTGATCTGTAAGGACACAAGCATAGCCTCTCCCCCAGGTTATCAATTGATGTGGCCTTTTCCATTGACCATTAACTAGTGATTTGACCACAACTAATGTAGGTTCTTTCTGATTTAGCATGTTTTTGGGTCATACTTGCAAAGTGTTTCATCACATACAATGCTTTTGACAATTGGTTTTGTGGTGTTTTCCCTACTTCTCCCCCCTTTTTGTTTAAAAAAAGAAAAAAAACAAAAACACAGTTCAGAATCAAATACGTACGTTGGACCTTGACTACGTACTCAGAATCACAAATCAAATTTAGAGGTTCCTCCTTAAAAAGCTCTAAGTAATGTAAAGCTGCGCCAAGTTCTACTAATTGGGTTGAACCTTCAATAATTTTTACAGAATGATGCCAATTGTTATCTTCACACCAAACCACTACAGCTTTATGAGACTGCCCAGAACCATCAACAAAAACTGTGCAAGTATGTAGGATCAGACCAGATACAAGTATGGCCTATGACCTGATGTTAAAGAATTGCAGGTTCTGAGCAATTTACATTTTACATTTATGAATGCCAAAAGCTGTGCTGTTAAGAAAACCAGCTAGTGCAATTTACAAAGACATAGATTGCAAATAAAAAAAAATCAATATTAAACTTCACAAATGCTACATGTATGACAAAAGGATCATGACCTATTGAGACTTAAATTCATTGCCTGCATTTCTTGATCAGAGTAAAAATCAGTATATCGGTCTGTTAGCAATCTCATCATACTGTCCCACAAGAGCCACAGGTTGTTTCTATGTTGTAGCTATAAACAGAAAAATCTGCAAGTCCAATCGAATGCAGTCAGCCTGTAAGGTTGTGTCGAGGGTTAAGATTGCGGGGTGACAATCAAACCCTGGCAGATGTATTGTTAACCTCCTCTCCCCCCCACTTCCTCCTTTTGCCCCTCCCTCTCCCCCCTTCCCACTCAGGACAGGCGATCGGGAGGGAAAGAAGGACAGAGAGAAGAGAGTTGGAAAAGTTAAAGATGTTTTACTCATGCTACTAATAAGAATAGAGAAAATAATACAAAATATACAAAACCAATCTTGTAAGTCTCAGCAACTGCAGAGTCAGCACCCAAAGTCCTGGATTAGACTCTGTAGCCAACCGGAGCTGGATTCAGTCTCTCACTAGGCCTCCGTTCGCAGGGACGACCAGCAAGGTCCTCTCCTAATGTCAGCCATGAGGAAAAAAGAAGGGAAAAAGGGACGAGATCCTCGTGGTCTCCCACTTCTATATGAAGTATTCACGTGAATGGAATGTTATACACCATTGGTCAGTCTCTCGGTCATCAGTTTTCTCGTTACCCCTCTCGCGAGATGTCCATCCGTGCTTATCAATAAGTTTGCATTCCATTGCTAGGTTTAACCAAAACATGTGTTGGGTTCTTCAGGAAAATGCAGCTAACATGAAGGCTTTAGCTGACAGGCAAATTCACTAAAAGAGAAACTTGTTTTTAACAAAACCAGGACAGGTTGTCATAAATTTATTCCTCAAAATCTCTAACTCCATTTTGGCTCTCATATTTATTGGATATTGTTTTCCCTTACCGGATCGAAGTCCTGTTTCAGATCTATCAGTGCAGTGTTTGCCTTATCGAAACATTGCCTCTTAATATTAGTGGAAATACAGCATTCGAAATTTCCTTGGAGATTTCTCACTTACACAAGTAGATCTGAACCATCTAAGCAGCTTCTTGTAGGACATGCAACTAAACAGAATTCTCAGAAAACGTTATTTCAGCTTACAATTTACTTAACAAATCTTGACCCAAGAGAGATACAGGGCTTTCTGGCAAATACAAGAATTCATGTATTAAAACTTTGTTCCAAATTTGGCATTCTATTAGTCTCAAAAAACAGCTTTTCTTTTGTTTTCTCCCATGACCTCAAAAACTAGCACAGTGAATTTACTAAAAAATCTCTTACAACCAGTTACCACAGAATGAGTCTATATATACATATATATATATATATATATATAATATTTTTGTTTAATTTCCCAGCTTCATTAGAACTATGGATCCACTGGTGATGCCTTTAAATTTCACCCTCAGACTCCTTCATGCAGTATTACAGGTCTCTAGCAGTAACATTGCTTAGGGGAGGGGCACGGGGGGGAATAAAACCTCCCTCTCACCCCCATCTGAGATGGCAAGACGTCCAGCTCAGCATGAAAACAAATCAGTTTGAACTCCACATCAAACCAGCCTGGCTCCACTCCACACCCAAATCAGTACCAGTCTGACCCACAGAAGCACTGAGTGCTCCGACCCCCAAAAGCTGACCAGTGTGAAAAGACTGACTTCAGCAAGGAGGTAAAATGATGAGCTCTTTCCTCAGATGTGCCAAAACCTAAGAAACAAGACAGAAGCAAAAAGAAACAACACCAACAACCCCTCATTCAAAGCTGAGAAGCAACGCAGTGCCACAACAAGGATGGATGACAATACTCCAGGAAAAAAAAAAAAAGGACAGAGCGGGGGGAGTAAAGCAAAAGAATTCAGTTCCCAATAGTTTACATATTACTTGGAGATTTTTAAACACTGCACTATCGCAGTTGCAGTCGACAGAGCACATACTGCAAGGGCAAACAGGGGAGGTTGGACAGAAAAACACGGATGAGCATGTTGCTAATTATTTGAGTCTTGACAGCACTCATCCTTTTGAGTCAGGCTCTGTAGATCTCGAAAAAGAGTCTGTGAAGGGGTTTCGTTAGAAGGAGATATGTTGTTGAATTAGTCAGGCCCAAAGGAATCTCAAGGCCACTTCGAGAAGCTGAGAACAGAATCTGCTGTGAGAAAGAGGGGCGTTTCTTCATTAACAGGGCCTCAGCATGGCGTGAGTCGTCGGACCTATCATCGGTGGGGCTCCAGCGTTTGGACTGCCCATGATACTCATTTAGCGAATCCATGCTTGGAGCGTGGATTCATGATTAGAGAATAGTTGCGTATATAAGGAGACGTGTTTCTGTAATAAATGGCTTTTGCGTGATTCACATTGAATCGGAGTGCTGAGTCCTTCATCGTTCCAACAAATGGTGACCCCGACGTGATACTCCGAAGGGCGTCTCACTAAGGTCGGGGAAAAGCCTGGAGCGGCCCAGCCGGAGGCGGCTCAGGTGGACTGAGAGCCGGGCGGAGGCATACGGACGTTCCGCGGATAAATTTTGTTGAAGAAGGCCCCGGGAAAGGTGAGCGGCTGGGAGCAGGAGAAGGGAAGAGTGAAGTTATGGGGCAGAATATATACTCTGAGGAAGAAGCTATAGTTAAAATCCTCCTGCATATTCTCTCTATGAGAGGACTTAAATATGAAGAAAGTAACATACGTAGACTGTTGGTTTGGTGTAGAACTAACGGCTACCCGACAGAAGCTGAGAAAGCTTTTAAAATTGAACTTTGGGGCGATATAGGGCAGAAATTATGGGATAAGGTTAGCGACGGAGATAAAGCAGCTAAATCATTAGCGACTACATGGAAGCTTATAATTTCCACCTTAAAAGAATTTAAGGCTGAGCGGGCTGCGGTTACTGGAATTTTTGCAGCGTTACAGCCTGATAAGAACTCTAAAAATAACTGTGAAGCTTATCCAGTTCGTGTTTTCGATACCCTTCCTGCTCCATGCCCTGTTGTGCCTTCGGCGCCCCCGATGATACAACAGTCTGGGGCGGAGGGAGGAAAATTACCAAGTGGATGGTCTCCTGTACCATCACACGACCCTGGAGAGACCAAGAAGTCCAAAGAACTGGAGTCAGATAATTTGTCAAAAGGACTGGTGAAAGTTGAGAATGCTAAAGTCGTAAATAAGTGTAATATCAATTCTTTTACTGATTCGTGTTCGCCTTTACCGCCTTCTACCCTTCTAACTCCTACAAGAGAACAGAAGGAGTCGCCGGATAAGAACTGGGCAAAAGAACTGTGTGAAAGATCAGATCAGCTATTAGCGAGTGAATCCAACAGTCAGCAATATCAAGCTATGAGAGAGGTGCCTGAAACCAACAAAGCAGCCAAATAATTTGCAACTATTAATCAGGGTCCCAATGAGAATTACATGCAATTTATTGACCACCTTCAAGAGACCATCAATAAGCAGGTTGAAAACTTAGAAGTTAAGGAAGCACTGGTGTTGAAATTAGCAGTAGAGAATGCTAATGTTTGCTATCAGCATGTTATTTGCGAGTTTTACAGTACATATTATGTGTTCCTGTGTACCGTCTCTCTGAAAATCAAGCAGCTTGTCAGGAATGTGAGTTAATTGTTTTACTAGTTGTTTTTAAGTGCGCCATAAAACCTTCTGCCTGCTCTTCCCACTCAGGCTGCAAGCAGCCCTGTGCTTCCCCCCCATCCCCCCACCCCCCCCTCAAGGTTTTTACTTGCAAGATGGGGTCAGGAATGATTGTTTTCAGTTGTGTTCCTAAAAAATCGGTATTGGGAGGTGTTTTAAAACATAGGAAAGCACTCGGACAAGAAATCATTAAATCTTTTCAGACAGTTTTACAGGCGGGGCGATTTGAACTTCAACAAACTGAGAGAGAATTAACTGATAACACAGAGGTCAGAAAACTTGTTAAAGTCTGCAAGATGCTTTCCTTATTAACCTGTTTTCTTTGTGGCTATCTGTTTAAGCATGTTGCAATTTTGATAGGTCTTTGTTATATGACACGATAAGTTCACAGTCTGTTAAATCATGAGATTCCGTTGACTCAAAATGTGCATTTTGTGATAATACAGAAGAACATGAGTAATTTAGTTCTTTACTGCATGAATGTGATGTCTATCCCTGTTTCTCTATTAGGACGGGATGTGTTAGGACAACTAGGAGCAACTCTGGTGACAAAACAACAGCATTTCTAGAAGCGGCCATTGATGATGGGCGACCAGTACTGAAATTACAGTGGAAAAATGATGATCCAGTATGGGTAAATCAATGGCCGCTCAGTAAAGAAAAACTCGCCCATGTCGAAGAGCTAGTACAGGAACAGCTTGAAAAAGGGCATTTAGAGCCGTCTACAAGTCCCTGGAATACTCCTGTGTTTACTATTCAGAAAAAATCAAAGAAATGGAGGTTGTTACATGATCTTCGAAAAATTAATGATACCATGGAAGACATGGGAGCATTACAGCCGGGATTACCATCCCCTGTCATGATTCCAGAAAATTGGCAGATCTTAATAATTGACTTGAAAGATTGTTTTTTCACCATTGCTTTGCATCCTGATGACTGTAAACGTTTTGCATTTTCCATAAATTCTGTAAATAAGGCTGAACCTGCGAAAAGGTATCAATGGGTAGTTTTGCCACAGGGAATGAAAAATTCCCCAACTATGTGTCAAATTTATGTAGTTTGGGCCTTGCAATCAATCAGAAAATCTCATCCTGAGTTAGTGATTTACCACTACATGGATGACATATTAATAGCTGGGGAAACTTTTTCGACTGATTTGTTGATAAACGAAGTATCTGATACATTGCAGCATAGAGGATTGCAAATTGCTCCAGAAAAGGTACAAATTCAACCAGCATGGAAATATCTTGGTTGGGAAATTTCTCAGTCCACAGTGAAACCTCAGAAAATAGTATGTCGGCCTGTCATTCGATCCTTAAATGATGTGCAGAAACTAGTGGGTGATCTGAATTGGGTCCGGACCATTTGTGGGATCACTAATGAGGATTTAGCTCCAATTGTAAAACTGCTAAAAGGGGATAGTGACATTAGCTCTCCTAGAACGCTTACTGCTGAGGCGGATGCTGCTCTGAAAAAGATTATGTCCAAACTTGTAAAAGCTTTCAGCCATAGGTGGAACCCAGATTATGTAATCGGACTACTAATTGTAAACAATACTAACTATCCTTTTGCTCTCATAATGCAATGGACAACTGGTAAGGAGTCGTTAAAGATCTTAGAGTGGGTGTTTTTGCATTTTCGACTCAAACGAACCATTACAACCAGGGTTGAGGTCTTTGCTCAGCTTATAATGAAAGGTAGGCAGAGAATAGTCGAAATTTCAGGGGCTGAGCCTGCATATATCATTGTTCCCCTCGTTTCAGAATATTTACAGTGGGCTTTGCAGAACTCCTTACCTTTTCAGATTGCGTTATTAGATTCTCAAGCTTTAATTAAGACATTTTCCCCTCCACACAAGTTAATGTCAGTTTTGAATATGGGATCAATGGAGGAGGGTCCCCCTCTTCTCTCAGAATTTCCTGTTAAAGGACCCACAGTGTTCACTGACGCAGGGGGTAAAATGCAGAAAGCAGCAATTACATGGAAAACAGATGGAAAATGGCACGATGTGATACTAACTGACCTGAAAGGATCAATTCAGCATTTGGAACTCAGGGCTGTAATAGAAGTGTTTATCAGATTTGCTCATAGCCCAGTGAATATTGTTTGTGATTCTTTGTATGTGGTAGGTGTGGTAGCTCGCATTGAAAGATCATTGCTCAAAGAGGTTCAGGATGCACAACTGATGTCTTTGTTCAAGCAACTATGGTTGTTGATCGAAGAGAGACAACACCGATACTTCATAACACATATCCGTAGTCATCTGACAATTCAAGGCGATTTAGCTGAAGGAAACCGCCGAGCTGATTTTCTTGTATCTCCTGCCTGGGTTCCACCTCCAGTAGATAGGTTTGGGCAAGCGGTACGCTCTCATAGTTTCCTCCATCAGTCTGCTCAGGTCTTAGAGCGGCAATTTTCATTGTCCGAAAGTGAAGCCCGAGGTATTGTTAAAAGTTGTGCAGATTGTCAGCGCATCTCAGTAGGGCTGGGTGCAGGAGTCAATCCAAGAGGATTAGGAGCCTTGGAATTGTGGCAAATGGACGTCACACATGTCCCTGAATTTGGCAGGCTGAAGTATGTGCATATGTCTATTGATACATAGTCTTTCGCCATATGGGCCACTGCTCAGACTGGTGAAACTAGTTCACATGTGCAACGACATTTACGTTCTGCTTTTGCGGCTCTGGGAGTTCCTGCACAGGTCAAGACAGACAACGCACCTGGTTATATCGCCAAAGCTACTGACACCTTTTTTCAGTTGTGGGGTGTTAAGCATATTACAGGGATACCAAATTCCCCTACTGGTCAGGCCTTGGTAGAAAGGATGAATCGAACTCTCAAGCATCAGCTTGACAAACAAAAAGGGGGAACTGACTGTACTACTCCACATGACAGACTAAGCAAAGCATTATATGTCTTGAACTTTTTACGCCTTCCGCAAGGGTTCGACATTCCACCTATGATTCGTCATGGAACAAGCTTAAAAGGACACTTGACAGACCTTAGAGAAAATCAATGTCAGGTCAAAATACGCAATGGAGTTACTGGTGAATGGGAGGGTCCTTTCCAATTAATAACTTGGGGAAAGGGTTATGCTTGTGTCATTACAGACCAAGGATCAAAATGGATTCCTGCGAAATGGATCAAGCCATGGCTGAATAAAGACAACAAAGATTCGACAGATGCAGAAGGACAGGAGGGAGATAAGTTGTGAGAATTGTCTCAAATGTAAAACATGAATTCTTATTCAATGTTATAGATGCTCTTAGACCCAGTGGTCTAAAAGCTTATTAGTAAACAGATAAGGTACCTTCCATAGAGAACGCTAATTTGAACAGATGGTAAGAGTTCCAAAAGGGTGATATTACAATTAGATAATCTATGCATAGATAAGGTAAAAGTATAAGATATTTCTACCATGGTAACCTAATTTAGCAACTGGTAAGATTTTAAAAGAGATATTAAGATTAAGCTATAGATCTTTTAAATAGGTTAATATAAGTTTTAAGATATTAATTCAATAATTAGCATATGAATAGGTTAATATAAGTTTTAAGATATTAAGTCAATAATTAGCATATGCTGATGGTATTAAGTACGTTACTCTATAAACTGCGCAGTTATAGATCTTTTAGGAATTTAAGAGAATATATTGTATTAAGTTGTCTGACTATTCTAAAATAGTGCGTTGGTAAGGTTGTCATAAGTAGAATTAAGGTTTTATATATGATATGAAGGTTTGAGTATAAGCAGATAGTTGTTTAATCTTATTAAGTAAGGTTTAACTACATCATATGTAATTGTAATTATGTTGTTAATCACGTGTCCTATGTTGCAGTGTATTTCAAAGACGATTCAGCATGCTGTTTAAGGGGCCTGACTAGTTCAAGAACAAAAAGGGGGAATTGTGAAGGGGTTTCATTAGAAGGAGATATGTTGTTGAATTAGTCAGGCCCAAAGGAATCTCAAGGCCACTTTGAGAAGCTGAGAACAGAATCTGCTGTGAGAAAGAGGGGCGTTTCTTCATTAACAGGGCCTCAGCATGGCGTGAGTCGTCGGATCTATCATCGGTGGGGCTCCAGCGTGTGGACTGCCCGTGATACTCATTTAGCGAATCCATGCTTGGAGCGTGGATTCATGATTAGAGAATAGTTGCGTATATAAGGAGACATGTTTCTGTAATAAATGGCTTTTGCGTGATTCACATTGAATCGGAGTGCTGAGTCCTTTATCGTTCCAACAAGAGTCAGTTTTATATCCGTCATTAATGCTATCACAGATAAGGCCAGAATTTGTGTGGAGCTGGGTCAGGAGTCTGAAACTTTACCCTCAGCACCTCCTTTGCCTGATTTTAATGATGCTTATACAGCACCCAGTAACCCCTTCATGACTAAGACAGCAGAACACAAAGGGGTGATGCAAAAATGCCGTGAAAAGGTTATGGAGCACGGCGATTTTTCTTTCACCTTTCCAGTTATTTATAAACCACAACAACCACTAGAACATGACGCAATACCTTATACAATGGTTAAGGAGTTAAAAAAATCTGTGCAAGAGAATGGGTTACATAGTTCTTTTACAATGGAGATTGTTGAAGGTATTGGTGCCACGTACGTAATGACTCCATGGGATTGGAAATTGCTTGCTAAAACAATTTTGACACCAACGCAATATTCTGTGTGGCATTTAGAGTATCGTGATCTTGTGACTGAAAAGGTCCTGGAAAATTTGTCATCAGGAGTAGGGATAAATCAGGATATGCTGCTAGGAACCGGACAGTATATCACTCCACAAGCTCAGGCTGGGCTTCAGAGGCAGGTTTTTGAACAGGCAACTCGCATTGCTATTACAGCATGGCGTTGGGTCCTGGAGGCAGGGCAGCACATACGCTCATTTGCAACAATAAGACAGGGACCGCAGGAGTCTTATATAAGTTTTCTTGACAGATTGCAAACCGGTATAGCAAGACAGGTTGAAAATGAAGCTGCGGCAAAAGTTATACTGTTGCAACTGGCATACGATAATGCTAACTCCGACTGCCAGGCTGCTTTGTTGCCGGTGAAAGGTAAAGTCGCTGATATCACGCAATACGTTAAGGCTTGTCAGAATATCGGGACTGAAACATTTCGGGCTTCAGTATTAGCAACCGCGTTGTCTCAGCTCAGTGTAAATCAAGCGGGTCTTAAGTGCTTTATTTGCGGTAATGAAGGTCATGTCAGTAAAAACTGTCCTCAAAAGCGTTATAAATCATCAAGAGAAAGCTCACCGCGGTTGTGTCCTCGCTGTCAGAAGGGATATCACTGGAGTAGTTCTTGCAGATCTCAGTTTGATAGATCAGGGCAATCCCTGCCGGGAAAGGGCAGGCGGGGCGCGAAACCCGGTGCCCCGCAATCCAACAGGGTTCAGAATCTAACTTCCCAGTTGCAGAACAATGTCTCCCTTGGAGCAGCAGCAGTATTGCAACCTGGCGCACAGTCTATGATCTCGCCCCTGTAACCGCAGGCAGCACCAGGTTGGATTTGGCAACCGCAACAGAATTGTTAATTACAGACTCCCGGGTATATACAGTAGGTACCTCTGTATGGGGACCTTTACCTAATGGATTTCTTGGATTGATTGTTGGACGCTCTAGTGCTAGTGTACAGGGTATATTTGTTCTTACTGGTGTAATTGATGCAGACTATCTCGGAGAGATTAAAATCATGGTCACAGTGACTCGGACTCCCTGCAAAATTCTAGCTAATCAGCGAACTGCACAATTGTTGCTTTTGCCGTACTGGGTCCCTCAGACAGCTACAGCTGGACGAGGTGATTCTGGTTTTGGGAGTTCTGGCCAGCCACAAGTATTGTGGTCCCAGGAGGTTACTACGCAGCAACCCGTGCTTACTGTTTCAATTCAGGGCAGACCGTTTACAGGGCTAGTGGATACCGGTGCTGATGGTTCTATCATTTCTAAATAGCAATGGCCTGAAAACTGGCCCCTGGAAGTAGCTATGGCCACAATTGTTGGAATTGGAGAAAGTCAAACATCGAATTTGTGTGGAGCTGGGTCAGGAGTCTAAAACTCTGCCCTCAGCACCTCCTTTGCCTGATTTTAATGATGCTTGTACAGCACACAGTAACCCCTTCATGACTAAGACAGCAGAACACAAAGGGGTGATGCAAAATGCCATGAAAAGGCTATGGAGCACAGCGATTTTTCTTTCGCCTTTCCAGTTACTTACAAACCACAACAACCACCAGAACATAACGGAATACCTGCTCCTGTGTATTGCCTTTTTGAAAATCAAGCAGTTTGTCAGGAATGTGAGTTAATTGTTTTATTGGTTGTTGTTATAGTCGTTTCTTTGTGATATTGTCTGAGAGTCTGCAAGGGTTAACTCCAAGGGAGGGCGAGCTTGTAATCAGACTTTGACATTCTTGGCAAGAGCAGACTATGTCTCTCACTTGCTCGAGAGTGAGACCAAACATCTTTTTTAAGGCAGCAGCATTCTCATGGAAGAAAGCATGTGAAGCCCTGGCAGACTGGAAACAGACTGTAGCTACAGTATAAGAATCCGCAATTGCATTGCCTTCAGTTATGGGATCTGGTAAAGTTGTATGAGAGCGTATATGAGTAACAAACAGTGGGTGTTTGCGAAGCTGTAATGAAGTTTGCAATGATACAAACATATCAAAGAGTTGCTGTTGCGAGATTTCTTTAAGAAAAGCGGAGGGGATGCGCTGTAGGACCTTGACTATGTACACAGAATCACAAACCAAATTTAGAGGTTGTTTCCTAAAAAGCTCTAAGGCATGCAAAACTGCACCAAGTTCCACTAATTGGGTTGAACCTTCAACAATTTTAACAGAATGATGCCAATCGTTATCTTCACGCCAGATCACTACAGCTTTATGAGACTTCCCTGAACCATCAACAAAAACTGTGCGAGCATTTGGGATAGGACCGAATACAAGTATGGTCTGTGGTCTGATATAAAAGACATGCAGATTTTGAAGCAATTTACATTTAGGCATGCCAAAAGCTATGCTGTTAAGAACTGTCCTGGTATTGTTAAAAAACAAGTTTCTCTTTTAGTGAGAGAAACTTGTTAAAAAACAATTTTCTCTTTTAGTCCTGAGATTTGCAGTGCGTCTTCGGAAGCTTTAGCAAAAAGCACTCCTCGAGAAAAGGCAAAACAGCCAAAGCTGCTGCTGCAGCCACTGCACCCCCAACCGCGGCTTCACAGGCTGAAGCTACAGCTTTTCCGCAGAGCTCCTCTGCCAAGGTCGCTGCAGATAACGTTACCTCTCCAGCCTCAAAGGCTAAGAAGGCAGCCCCCCCGTCTTCACACACTGGGCACTGTTGCTGCTGTAACCACAGCAATCACTGTGAGAGTCATTCAGGCTCTGAAAATGAATCAAATGATGGTGAACCCATATCAGCATCAGTTGCTGGTTGTAAGAAAGTCTCTAGAAAGACTACCCGTGCAGCAGGTGATGGCACAGGGCCAACATCAACCCAAGGGGCATGATCAGGACAGGGTGGAGATGAAGTGACCACCACTCGGTCCTTTTCTCCAGGTGTGCTGAGAGATCTGCGAAAAGACTTTAGTCGTCGTGAAGGCGAGAATATTTTAACCTGGCTGCTGCGATGCTGGGACAATGGGGCAGAAACAATTGAATTAGAAGGTGGTGAAGCCAGGCAGCTGGGATCTCTGTCAAAAGATTCCACCATTGATAGGGCAATTTCAAGAGAGTCTAATGCCGCTACTCTCTGGACCCGACTCCTGGCAGCTATGAAAGTCAGATTTCCCTACAAGGAAGATTGTATATCCAAGTTAGGGAAATGGAATACTATGGAGAGAGGTATCCAGTTCCTGAGAGAATTAGCTGTGTGAGAGATCATCTATCTAGGACCAAACAGCCAAGAGGGGACAGACCCAGATAGAATCAATTGTACAAAATCTATGTGGCGCAGATTTGTACAAAGTGCACCACCTGCATATGCTAAGTCATTGGCAGGAATGGTCTGGTCAGCTAGAGGTGTACAAGAAATTAATGAAGTGATTGAGCAGCTCCGGTACTTTGAGGACAGCCTTGCTGGTTCTCTACGGGCTTGTGTCTCCGCTGTGGAGAAACTGTGTGAAAAATCTGATGACCGGTTTGAAAAGCTGTTGCAAGAAATCAAAGAACTCAGAGAAGACTCGTACCGTTCACGACCTGCACAAACCTATGTTTCAGCTGTTAGGAGAAGGCGTTTCCAATCTCGAGAGAGAGGGCAGAGACAGCCCACAAAAAGAGGTTCACTGTGGTTCTTCCTACATGAGCAGGGAGAAAACATGAATAAGTGGCATGGAAGGCCTACCTCAGAACTTCAGGAACGAGTACGTGAGATAAAAGGAAAAACTCCTAGGAAGGTGGCTGCTCCAGTTTACAAAAGGAGCAGAAGAGATTCTGATGCTCTTGAAGGAACCTCTAATTCATACCCAGAGACTGTGCAAAACAGGAATTAGAGGTGCCCTGCCTCCAACCAGGTGGAGGAAAGGGATAACAGAGTTTATTGGACTGTACAAATACTATGGCCTGGTACAACACAACCCCAGGAGTACAAAGCTTTAGTGGACACTGGTGCTCAGTGCACAATAATTCCTTCTAAATATAAAGGAACGCAATCCATCAATATTGTTGGAGTGACTGGGGGATCCCAGGAACTGACTGTTGTAGAGGCTGAAATGAGCCTAACTGGAAAAAACTGGCAAAAGCATCCCATTGTGACTGGTCCAGATGCTCTGTGCATCCTTGGCATAGACTACCTCAGGAGAGGGTATTTTAAGGACCCAAAAGGGTATAGCTGGGCATTTGGTATAGCAGCTGTGGACACTGAGAAAATTGAACAGCTGTCTGATTTGCCTGGTCTTTCAGATGACCCTTCTGTTGTAGGACTGCTGATGGTTGACGATCAGCAGGTGCCAATTGCTACCACGACGGTGCATCGCCGGCAATATCGCACCAATCGAGACTCTTTGATTCCTATCCATAAGCTGATCCGTCAATTGGAAAGCCAGGGTGTGATCAGTAAGACTCGCTCACCTTTTAACAGCCCAATCTGGCCAGTGCATAAGTCTAGTGACGAGTGGAGACTAACTGTAGACTATCGTGGCCTGAATGAAGTTACACCACCACTGAGTGCTGCTGTGCCTGACATGCTAGAACTGCAATTTGAACTGGAGTCAAAGGCAACCAAGTGGTATGCTACAATTGACATTTGCTAATGCATTTTTCTCTATTCCTGCAGCAGCAGAGTGCAGGCCGCAGTTTGCTTTCACCTGGAGGGGCATCCAGTATACATGGAATCGCTTGCCCCAGGGGTGGAAACACAGTCCTACCATCTGCCATGGACTGATCCAGACCACGCTGGAGCAAGGTGAAGCTCCAGAACACTTGCAATATATTGATGACATCATCGTATGGGGCGACACAGCGAAAGAAGTCTTCGAGAAAGGTGAGAGAATAATTCAGATTCTTTTGGATGCTGGTTAAGAAAATCAGCTAGCACAATTTGCAAGGACAGAGATTGTGAATAAAAAAAAATCGAAATCTGCTTTCACAAAAGGTACATATATGACAGATGGATCACGGCCTACTAAAGCCTGAATCCGTTCTCTGCCTTTTTTGATCAGAGTAACAATCAACTCCAGGGACTCAGTAATAGTTTTATGAAAAGAATTGGGAAGAAAAAAATCCATTCCAAGTATATCAGTCTGTTTGTTTTCTCATTATACTGTCCCGCAACAGTCACAGGCTGTTTGTACGTTGTAGCTATAAATAGACAAATCTGCAAGTCCAATGGAATACAGTCAGTTTGTAAGGTTGTCATAAATTTATTCCTCAAAGTTTCTAACTCCATTTTGACTGTCATATTTGTTGGTTATTGTTTTCCCTTACCGGATCGAAGTCCTGTTTCAGTTCTGTCAGTGTAGTGCTTGCTTTACCGATACTTTGGTTGCCCATACCAGTGGAAATAGAGCATCTAAAATTTCCCTGGAGGTTTCTCACTTGCAGCAAGCAGATCTGCACCATCCAAGGAGTTTCTTGTAGGACATGCAACTAAACAGAATTCTCAGAAAATGTTATTTGAGATTACAATTTACTTAACAAATCTTGACCCAAAAGAGGTATAGGGCTTTCTGGCAAATAGAAGAATTCATCTGTTAAAACCTTGTTCCAAATTTAGCATTCAAGTGATTTTAAAAAATGGTCTTTCTTTCTTTCCCATAATCTCAAAAACTATCACGGTGAATTTACTAAGAAGTGTTTTACAACTGGTTACCACAGAACAAGTCTATTAAAAGATTTTTGGTTAAATTTCTCAGTTTCATTAGAACCATGGATCCACTAGGGATGCCTTTAAATTTCACCCTCAGACTGCTCCATTCAGCATTACAACATCACTGCAGAGGGTGGGAGAGAAAACCCCTCTTTCATCGTTTTAAAAGCGGGCAACTTTTTTTTCTTGCTACAGTTTAGATACAGGCAAGGCCACACAGGTGGCGTTAATTGCTGGTGCTTAGTGGGAGCTACCAGGCAGCTAAGTTTATCTTGCAGCTAAGACACAGGGCTGGAATGTTCAAAACAGTACAGCACAGGCCTGGGATATTTTGCTTTTTTTATTTTCTCATTTCATTCCAGCCATAATACGCTCTATATGCAATTCTAATTAGCTGAGCAATAGTTACATTCCTCAGCCCCATTTACCGTTTGCAATGTCTTACAGATGTCAATAAACAGCATATTAACTATCAGTCGGTTACTTTAATTTTCCTAGATCCAAATCAGGTCATATTCTAGCAACTTTTAAATACAACCTCCTCCGAGTTCGCATTCATCATAGCATTTAGTTTTCTTTTCCATACTTCCAACAAACACACAAATTCAATGCAAATCAGAGTTTAACTACTTCAGTTCTTTTCTGGTCTCAAAATTATTAAATAACAATAAGAGCAATTACTCTAATGTGTAAGGATGTATCCTAAGGGGGAGCAAGGTGGTATTTTAGTAGCGGAACCGGTTCCCATTTTGTAATTATCTCCCCAAACAAAATTCTTTTGGTACCAAATATAAATATGCAAATTAAATTACTGAGCTCAGATATGAAAACCAAATACCAAGTTGAAATATGCGGATAGATCAGAGTTACACTTATTCAATACAATATCTCGATTTTACCATTGCACCTTTGGGCCGCCTACTGCTCAGCCAGGCAGCGGTGCCGCTGGGTCTCCCTGACAAAACAGGTCAGTGCACGCTGGAGCCCAATCGGCACCTGCCCCCACCACCACTGCAACAAGCTGGACTGGGCAAGGCTTTTATTAGTGTCTCATCTGGGGTGCTACAACTGTTATTCCAAAAACAGGATTCTTTACTTGGTGTGCATACAAAAGAGCCAAATCCAGCACATCAAGATGAGGCACAGCCTATCACATAGTTGCACAAGTCTGGATATTGGAATAAAGCTAGCATGCTAGAAAGAAAAGTAACGGTTGTCACACACAAAATCTTATCATCACATTCACACAGTAAAGAACTGAATTACTCACCATCTTCTGTATTATCACAAAACACACATTTTGACTCCATAGATTCTCATTGTTTAACAGTCTACGAACTTACTGTACTATATAACAGACAAAGACCTATTAAACTATAATATGCTTCAACAGATACCTACAAAGAAAACAGGTTAATAAGGAAAAGTATCTTGCAGATTCCAGCAAGTTTTCTATGACTTGTGTGTTATCAGTTAATTCTCTCCCAGCTTGTTGAAGTTCAAACCATTCCACCTGTAAAATTTTCTGAAATGATTCAATGATCTCTTGTAGAGTTTTATTTTTGTCCTGCTCTTTTTGCTTTAGAAACAACAAAGTTTTATACTTCAAGGTTCTATTCTCTGGACACTTTTCCCAATCATCGAACTTACACAGCAGCCAACATTTATTACAATATTTCACAAGGTCTTCCTTCCTCATATTTCTAAGTGCTTTCCAATGTTCTAAAACACCTCCCAATACTAATTTCTTAGGAACATGACTGAAAACAGTCATTCCCGACCCCATCTTGTAAGTAAAAACCATGAGAAGAGGGAGGGAGGGGGGGAAACATGGAGCGGCTTGCGGCGCAAGTGGGAAAAGTGGGGAGAAGGCTTACAGTGCACTTATACAAACAATATCACAAAGAAACAACTATAACGACAACCAATAAAACAATTAACTCACATTCCTGACAAACTGCTTGATTTTCAAAAAGGCAATACACAGGAGCAGGTATTCTGTTATGTTCTGGTGGTTGTTGTGGTTTGTAAGTAACTGGAAAGGCGAAAGAAAAATCGCCGTGCTCCATAGCCTTTTCATGGCATTTTGCATCACCCCTTTGTGTTCTGCTGTCTTAGTCATGAAGGGGTTACTGTGTGCTGTACAAGCATCATTAAAATCAGGCAAAGGAGGTGCTGAGGGCAGAGTTTTAGACTCCTGACCCAGCTCCACACAAATTCGATGTTTGACTTTCTCCAATTCCAACAATTGTGGCCATAGCTACTTCCAGGGGCCAGTTTTCAGGCCATTGCTATTTAGAAATGATAGAACCATCAGCACCGGTATCCACTAGCCCTGTAAACAGTCTGCCCTGAATTGAAACAGTAAGCACGGGTTGCTGCGTAGTAACCTCCTGGGACCACAATACTTGTGGCTGGCCAGAACTCCCAAAACCAGAATCACCTCGTCCAGCTGTATCTGTCTGAGGGACCCAGTACGGCAAAAGCAACAATTGTGCAATTCGCTGATTAGCTAGAATTTTGCAGGGAGTCCGAGTCGCTGTGACCATGATTTTAATCTCTCCGAGATAGTCTGCATCAATTACACCAGTAAGAACAAATATACCCTGTACACTAGCACTAGAGCGTCCAACAATCAATCCAAGAAATCCATTAGGTAAAGGTCCCCATACAGAGGTACCTACTGTATATACCCGGGAGTCTGTAATTAACAATTCTGTTGCGGTTGCCAAATCCAACCCGGCGCTGCCTGCGGTTACAGGGGCGAGATCATAGACTGTGCGCCGGGTTGCAATACTGCTGCTGCTCCAAGGGAGACATTGTTCTGCAACTGGGAAGTTAGATTCTGAACCCTGTTGGATTGCGGGGCACCGGGTTTCGCGCCCCGCCTGCCCTTTCCCGGCAGGGATTGCCCTGATCTATCAAACTGAGATCTGCAAGAACTACTCCAGTGATATCCCTTCTGACAGCGAGGACACAACCGCGGTGAGCTTTCTCTTGATGATTTATAACGCTTTTGAGGACAGTTTTTACTGACATGACCTTCATTACCGCAAATAAAGCACTTAAGACCCGCTTGATTTACACTGAGCTGAGACAACGCGGTTGCTAATACTGAAGCCCGAAATGTTTCAGTCCCGATATTCTGACAAGCCTTAACGTATTGCGTGATATCAGCGACTTTACCTTTCACCGGCAACAAAGCAGCCTGGCAGTCGGAGTTAGCATTATCGTATGCCAGTTGCAACAGTATAACTTTTGCCGCAGCTTCATTTTCAACCTGTCTTGCTATACCGGTTTGCAATCTGTCAAGAAAACTTATATAAGACTCCTGCGGTCCCTGTCTTATTGTTGCAAATGAGCCTATGCGCTGCCCTGCCTCCAGGACCCAACGCCATGCCGTAATAGCAATGCGAGTTGCCTGTTCAAAAACCTGCCTCTGAAGCCCAGCCTGAGCTTGTGGAGTGATATACTGTCCGGTTCCTAGCAGCATATCCTGATTTATCCCTACTCCTGATGACAAATTTTCCAGGACCTTTTCAGTCACAAGATCACGATACTCTAAATGCCACACAGAATATTGCGTTGGTGTCAAAATTGTTTTAGCAAGCAATTTCCAGTCCCATGGAGTCATTACGTACGTGGCACCAATACCTTCAACAATCTCCATTGTAAAAGAACTATGTAACCCATTCTCTTGCACAGATATTTTTAACTCCTTAACCATTGTATAAGGTATTGCGTCATGTTCTAGTGGTTGTTGTGGTTTATAAATAACTGGAAAGGTGAAAGAAAAATCGCCGTGCTCCATAACCTTTTCACGGCATTTTTGCATCACCCCTTTGTGTTCTGCTGTCTTAGTCATGAAGGGGTTACTGGGTGCTGTATAAGCATCATTAAAATCAGGCAAAGGAGGTGCTGAGGGTAAAGTTTCAGACTCCTGACCCAGCTCCACACAAATTCTGGCCTTATCTGTGATAGCATTAATGACGGATATAAAATTGACTCTTGTTGGAACGATAAAGGACTCAGCACTCCGATTCAATGTGAATCACGCAAAAGCCATTTATTACAGAAACATGTCTCCTTATATACGCAACTATTCTCTAATCATGAATCCACGCTCCAAGCATGGATTCGCTAAATGAGTATCACGGGCAGTCCACACGCTGGAGCCCCACCGATGATAGATCCGACGACTCACGCCATGCTGAGGCCCTGTTAATGAAGAAACGCCCCTCTTTCTCACAGCAGATTCTGTTCTCAGCTTCTCAAAGTGGCCTTGAGATTCCTTTGGGCCTGACTAATTCAACAACATATCTCCTTCTAATGAAACCCCTTCACAATTCCCCCTTTTTGTTCTTGAACTAGTCAGGCCCCTTAAACAGCATGCTGAATCGTCTTTGAAATACACTGCAACATAGGACACGTGATTAACAACATAATTACAATTACATATGATGTAGTTAAACCTTACTTAATAAGATTAAACAACTATCTGCTTATACTCAAACCTTCATATCATATATAAAACCTTAATTCTACTTATGACAACCTTACCAACGCACTATTTTAGAATAGTCAGACAACTTAATACAATATATTCTCTTAAATTCCTAAAAGATCTATAACTGCGCAGTTTATAGAGTAACGTACTTAATACCATCAGCATATGCTAATTATTGACGTAATATCTTAAAACTTATTGTCGAGGGTTAAGATTGCAGGGTGACAATCAAACCCTGGCAGATGTGTTGTTAACCTCCTCTCCCCCCCCACTTCCCCCTTTTGCCCCTCCCTCTCCCCTCTTCCCACTCAGGACAGGCGATCGGGAGGGAAAGAAGGACAGAGAGAAGAGAGTTGGAAAAGTTAAAGATGTTTTACTAATGCTACTAATAAGAATAGAGAAAATAATACAAAATATACAAAACCAATCTTGTAAGTCTCAGCAACTGCAGAGCCAGCACCCAAAGTCCTGGATTAGACTCTGTAGCCAACCGGAGCTGGATTCAGTCTCTCACTAGGCCTCAGTTCGCAGGGACGACCAGCAAGGTCCTCTCCTAATGTCAGCCCTGAGGAAAAAAAGGAAAAAAAGGGCCGAGATCCTCGTGATCTCCCACTTTTATATGAAGTATTCACGTGAATGGAATGTTATACACCATTGGTCAGTCTCTCGGTCATCAGTTTTCTCGTTGCCCCTCTCGCGAGATGTCCATCCGTGCTTATCAATAAGTTTGCATTCCATTGCTAGGTTTAACCAAAACATGCGTCTGGTTCTCCAGGAAAATGCAGCTAATATGAAGGCTTTAACTGACAGGCAAATTCACTAAAAGAGAAACTTGTTTTTTAACAAAACCAGGACATTCCACCCCTTATAATATGACATTCACTGAATACTTAAACCTTATCAATACAATCTATCAATACAATCTAATTAATCACTACTACTATATATATATATATATACATATGTACATATGTACACAGGAGTAATTAATCAGTGGACCATACTTTGAAAAGTTCATTAAGTTCATTTTGTCACAACAGTCTCCCAGGGCAGGAAAAATGGTACAAGTGCATCTCATGACCACTGTTTGTGGGTTAAGGACACCAACTTCGAAGAAGGTGTTGGGCACCACTCGAAGAAGCTAGCTCTAGTTTCATCCCCATTGTCTTGATCTGAAAGACACTTATTAAACATTGTTAGTGCGGCAATTCACATCATACAGTTCAGCATTGCATATTTTCACCTGAAATCAAATCCCCTTGAGGTACACACCAAACTTCTCCATCCTTAAGCATCACCCACCAGGTGCTGCCAGGTCCCTGGGCAAAAACAATCCCACGAATAGGTTTGCCTTTGCCTGAGGCAGGAGTAACCCAGACTGCCTTTCCTAAGATATTTTTCATGTGTACTACAGGGACTTTATCTCCTTCTACAGTCCGTAGAATTTCTGATTGGGCAGGCCCAGCTCGATTGGTTGAACCCCTAGTGTTGACCAACCAAGTGGCTTTTGCTAAATGTGAATCCCAGTTTTTAAAGGCTCCACCACCAAGTGCCTTTAGTGTAGTTTTTAACAAACCATTGTACCTTTCAATTTTCCCAGAGGCTGGTGCATGATATGGAATATGATATACCCACTCAATACCATGTTCTTTGGCCCAATTGTCTATAATACTGTTTTTGAAATGAGTACCATTGTCTGATTCAATTCTTTCTGGCGTACCGTGCCGCCAAAGGACTTGCTTCTCAAGGCCCAAGATAGTATTTCGGGCTGTAGCATGAGGTACGGCATATGTTTCCAATCATCCAGTGGTTGCTTCCACCATTGTAAGTACATAACGCTTTACCTTGACGTGTTTGTGGAAGTATAATATAATCAATCTGCCAAGCTTCTCCATACTTATACTTTAACCATCGCCCCCCATACCATACAGGTTTTAACCGTTTTGCTTGTTTGATTTCGGCGCAAGTTTCACATTCATGAATAACCTGTGAAATAGTGTCCATAGTTAAATCCACCCCTCGATCACGAGCCCATTTGTATGTTGCATCTCTACCTTGATGCCCTGAAGCATCATGGGCCCACCGAGCTAGGAAAAGTTCACCTTTATGTTGCCAGTCCAAGTCCACCTCAGCTACTTTAATCTTAGCAGCTTGATCCGCTTGTTGGTTGTTTAGATGTTCCTCGGTGGCTCGACTTTTAGGCACATGAGCATCTACATGATGAACTTTCACAGGCAGGCTCTCTAGCCGAGCAGCAATGTCTTGCCACAGTGTGGCAGCCCAAATGGGTTTACCTCTGCGCTGCCAGTTGCTTTTCTTCCATTGCTGTAGCCACCCCCACAAGGCATTTGCTACCATCCATGAGTCAGTATAGAGATAAAGTGTTGGCCACTTCTCTCGTTCAGCAATGTCCAAAGCCAGCTGGATGGCTTTCACTTCTGCAAACTGACTGGATTCACCTTGTCCTTCAGTGGCTTCTGTAACTTGTCGTGTGGGACTCCACACAGCAGCTTTCCACCTTCGATGCTTTCCTACAAGACGACAGGATCCATCTGTGAACAGTGCATACTGCTTATCAGTCTCTGAAAGAGTATTATATGGTGGTGCTTCTTCAGCACGTTTTACTTCCTCCTCATCTGGAGACATCCCAAAGTCTTTGCTTTCTGGCCAGTCTGTAATAACTTCTAATATCCCTGGACGGTTGGGACTTCCAATTCGAGCTCGTTGCGTGATCAGTGCAATCCATTTACTCCATGTAACTTCAGTTGCATGATGTGGAGAGGGAACCGTCCCTTTGAACATCCAGCTCAGCACCGGCAGTCGAGGTGCCAGGAGGAGCTGTGCTTCAGTGCCGATCACTTCTGAAGCAGCTCGAACTCCTTCATATGCTGCTAGTATCTCCTTTTCAGTTGGAGCATAGTTGGCCTCAGATCCTTTGTATCCTCGACTCCAAAAACCTAAGGGTCGACCTCGGGTTTCTCCTGGTGCTTTCTGCCAGAGGCTCCAGGTAAGTCCATTATCTCCGGCTGCGGTGTAGAGCACATTTTTAACATCTAGTCCAGTTCGGACTGGTCCAAGGGCCACCGCATGAGTTATCTCACGCTTAATTTGTTCAAAGGCTTGTCGTTGTTCAGGGCCCCACTCAAATTGGTTCTTTTTATGAGTCACTCGATAGAGAGGGCTCACAATGTGGCTGTAGTCAGGAATATGCATTCTCCAAAAACCTACAACGCCCAAGAAAGTCTGTGTCTCCTTTTTATTAGTAGGTGGAGACATTGCTGCAATTTTGTTGATCACATCCATTGGGATCTGACGACGGCCATCTTGCCATTTTATTCCTAAAAATTGCATCTCTCGTGCAGGTCCCTTGACCTTGCTTCGTTTTATGGCAAAACCAGCATCCAAAAGAATCTGAATTATTCTCTCACCTTTCTCGAAGACTTCTTTCGCTGTGTCGCCCCATACGATGATGTCATCAATATATTGCAAGTGTTCTGGAGCTTCACCTTGCTCCAGCGTGGTCTGGATCAGTCCATGGCAGATGGTAGGACTGTGTTTCCACCCCTGGGGCAAGCGATTCCATGTATACTGGATGCCCCTCCAGGTGAAAGCAAACTGCGGCCTGCACTCTGCTGCTACAGGAATAGAGAAAAATGCATTAGCAATGTCAATTGTAGCATACCACTTGGCTGCCTTTGACTCCAGTTCAAATTGCAGTTCTAGCATGTCAGGCACAGCAGCACTCAGTGGTGGTGTAACTTCATTCAGGCCACGATAGTCTACAGTTAGTCTCCACTCGTCACTAGACTTATGCACTGGCCAGATTGGGCTGTTAAAAGGTGAGCGAGTCTTACTGATCACACCCTGGCTTTCCAATTGACGGATCAGCTTCTGGATAGGAATCAAAGAGTCTCGATTGGTGTGATATTGCCGGCGATGCACCGTCGTGGTAGCAATTGGCACCTGCTGATCGTCAGCCATCAGCAGTCCTACAACAGAAGGGTCATCTGAAAGACCAGGCAAATCAGACAGCTGTTCAATTTTCTCAGTGTCCACAGCTGCTATACCAAATGCCCACCTATACCCTTTTGGGTCCTTAAAATACCCTCTCCTGAGGTAGTCTATGCCAAGGATGCACGGAGCATCTGGACCAGTCACAATGGGATGCTTTTGCCAGTTTTTTCCAGTTAGGCTCATTTCAGCCTCTACAACAGTCAGCTCCTGGGATCCCCCAGTCACTCCAACAATATTGATGGATTGCGTTCCTTTATAATTAGAAGGAATTATTGTGCACTGAGCACCAGTGTCCACTAAAGCTTTGTACTCCTGGGGTTGTGTTGTACCAGGCCATAGTATTTGTACAGTCCAATAAACTCTGTTATCCCTTTCCTCCACCTGGTTGGAGGCAGGGCACCTCTAATTCCTGTTTTGCACAGTCTCTGGGTATGAATTAGAGGTTCCTTCAAGAGCATCAGAATCTCTTCTGCTCCTTTTGTAAACTGGAGCAGCCACCTTCCTAGGAGTTTTTCCTTTTATCTCACGTACTCGTTCCTGAAGTTCTGAGGTAGGCCTTCCATGCCACTTATTCATGTTTTCTCCCTGCTCATGTAGGAAGAACCACAGTGAACCTCTTTTTGTGGGCTGTCTCTGCCCTCTCTCTCGAGATTGGAAACGCCTTCTCCTAACAGCTGAAACATAGGTTTGTGCAGGTCGTGAACGGTACGAGTCTTCTCTGAGTTCTTTGATTTCTTGCAACAGCTTTTCAAACCGGTCATCAGATTTTTCACACAGTTTCTCCACAGCGGAGACACAAGCCCGTAGAGAACCAGCAAGGCTGTCCTCAAAGTACCGGAGCTGCTCAATCACTTCATTAATTTCTTGTACACCTCTAGCTGGCCAGACCATTCCTGCCAATGACTTAGCATATGCAGGTGGTGCACTTTGTACAAATCTGCGCCACATAGATTTTGTACAATTGATTCTATCTGGGTCTGTCCCCTCTTGGCTGTTTGGTCCTAGATAGATGATCTCTCACACAGCTAATTCTCTCAGGAACTGGATACCTCTCTCCATAGTATTCCATTTCCCTAACTTGGATATACAATCTTCCTTGTAGGGAAATCTGACTTTCATAGCTGCCAGGAGTCGGGTCCAGAGAGTAGCGGCATTAGACTCTCTTGAAATTGCCCTATCAATGGTGGAATCTTTTGACAGAGATCCCAGCTGCCTGGCTTCACCACCTTCTAATTCAATTGTTTCTGCCCCATTGTCCCAGCATCGCAGCAGCCAGGTTAAAATATTCTCGCCTTCACGACGACTAAAGTCTTTTCGCAGATCTCTCAGCTCACCTGGAGAAAAGGACCGAGTGGTGGTCACTTCATCTCCTTCCTGTCCTGATGATGCCCCTTGGGTTGATGTTGGCCCTGTGCCATCACCTGCTGCACGGGTAGTCTTTCTAGAGACTTTCTTACAACCAGCAACTGATGCTGATATGGGTTCACCATCATTTGATTCATTTTCAGAGTCTGAATGACTCTCACAGTGATTGCTGTGGTTACAGCAGCAACAGTGCCCAGTGTGTGAAGACGGGGGGGTTGCCTTCTTAGCCTTTGAGGCTGGAGAGGTAACGTTATCTGCAGCGACCTTGGCAGAGGAGCTCTGCGGAAAAGCTGTAGCTTCAGCCTGTGAAGTCGCGGTTGGGGGCGCAGTGGCTGCAGCAGCAGCTTTGGCTGTTTTGCCTTTTCTCGAGGAGTGCTTTTTGCTAAAGCTTCCGAAGACGCACTGCACATCTCAGGACTAAAAGAGAAACTTGTTTTTTAACAATACCAGGACACTTCTTAACAGCATAGCTTTTGGCATGCCTAAATGTAAATTGCTTCAAAATCTGCATGTCTTTTATATCAGACCACAGACCATACTTGTATTCGGTCCTATCCCAAATGCTCGCACAGTTTTTGTTGATGGTTCAGGGAAGTCTCATAAAGCTGTAGTGGTCTGGCGTGAAGATAACGATTGGCATCATTCTGTTAAAATTGTTGAAGGTTCAACCCAATTAGTGGAACTTGGTGCAGTTTTGCATGCCTTAGAGCTTTTTAGGAAACAACCTCTAAATTTGGTTTGTGATTCTGTGTACATAGTCAAGGTCCTACAGCGCATCCCCTCCGCTTTTCTTAAAGAAATCTCGCAACAGCAACTCTTTGATATGTTTGTATCATTGCAAACTTCATTACAGCTTCGCAAACACCCACTGTTTGTTACTCATATACGCTCTCATACAACTTTACCAGATCCCATAACTGAAGGCAATGCAATTGCGGATTCTTATACTGTAGCTACAGTCTGTTTCCAGTCTGCCAGGGCTTCACATGCTTTCTTCCATGAGAATGCTGCTGCCTTAAAAAAGATGTTTGGTCTCACTCTCGAGCAAGTGAGAGACATAGTCTGCTCTTGCCAAGAATGTCAAGGTCTGATTACAAGCTCGCCCTCCCTTGGAGTTAACCCTTGCAGACTCTCAGACAATATCACAAAGAAACAACTATAATGACAACCAATAAAACAATTAACTCACATTCCTGACAAACTGCTTGATTTTCAAAAAGGCAATACACAGGAGCAGGTATTCCGTTATGTTCTGGTGGTTGTTGTGGTTTGTAAGTAACTGGAAAGGCGAAAGAAAAATCGCTGTGCTCCATAGCCTTTTCATGGCATTTTGCATCACCCCTTTGTGTTCTGCTGTCTTAGTCATGAAGGGGTTACTGTGTGCTGTACAAGCATCATTAAAATCAGGCAAAGGAGGTGCTGAGGGCAGAGTTTTAGACTCCTGACCCAGCTCCACACAAATTCGATGTTTGACTTTCTCCAATTCCAACAATTGTGGCCATAGCTACTTCCAGGGGCCAGTTTTCAGGCCATTGCTATTTAGAAATGATAGAACCATCAGCACCGGTATCCACTAGCCCTGTAAACGGTCTGCCCTGAATTGAAACAGTAAGCACGGGTTGCTGCGTAGTAACCTCCTGGGACCACAATACTTGTGGCTGGCCAGAACTCCCAAAACCAGAATCACCTCGTCCAGCTGTAGCTGTCTGAGGGACCCAGTACGGCAAAAGCAACAATTGTGCAATTCGCTGATTAGCTAGAATTTTGCAGGGAGTCCGAGTCGCTGTGACCATGATTTTAATCTCTCCGAGATAGTCTGCATCAATTACACCAGTAAGAACAAATATACCCTGTACACTAGCACTAGAGCGTCCAACAATCAATCCAAGAAATCCATTAGGTAAAGGTCCCCATACAGAGGTACCTACTGTATATACCCAGGAGTCTGTAATTAACAATTCTGTTGCGGTTGCCAAATCCAACCCGGCGCTGCCTGCGGTTGCAGGGGCGAGATCATAGAATGTGCGCCGGGTTGCAATACTGCTACTGCTCCAAGGGAGACACTGTTCTGCAACTGGGAAGTTAGATTCTGAACCCTGTTGGATTGCGGGGCACCGGGTTTCGCGCCCCGCTTGCCCTTTCCCGGCAGGGATTGCCCTGATCTATCAAACTGAGATCTGCAAGAACTACTCCAGTGATATCCCTTCTGACAGCGAGGACACAACCGCGGTGAGCTTTCTCTTGATGATTTATTACGCTTTTGAGGACAGTTTTTACTGACATGACCTTCATTACCGCAAATAAAGCACTTAAGACCCGCTTGATTTACACTGAGCTGAGACAACGCGGTTGCTAATACTGAAGCCCGAAATGTTTCAGTCCCGATATTCTGACAAGCCTTAACGTATTGCGTGATATCAGCGACTTTACCTTTCACCGGCAACAAAGCAGCCTGGCAGTCGGAGTTAGCATTATCGTATGCCAGTTGCAACAGTATAACTTTTGCCGCAGCTTCATTTTCAACCTGTCTTGCTATACCGGTTTGCAATCTGTCAAGAAAACTTATATAAGACTCCTGCGGTCCCTGTCTTATTGTTGCAAATGAGTCTATGCGCTGCCCTGCCTCCAGGACCCAACGCCATGCCGTAATAGCAATACGAGTTGCCTGTTCAAAAACCTGCCTCTGAAGCCCAGCCTGAGCTTGTGGAGTGATATACTGTCCGGTTCCTAGCAGCATATCCTGATTTATCCCTACTCCTGATGACAAATTTTCCAGGACCTTTTCAGTCACAAGATCACGATACTCTAAATGCCACACAGAATATTGCGTTGGTGTCAAAATTGTTTTAGCAAGCAATTTCCAGTCCCATGGAGTCATTACGTACGTGGCACCAATACCTTCAACAATCTCCATTGTAAAAGAACTATGTAACCCATTCTCTTGCACAGATATTTTTAACTCCTTAACCATTGTATAAGGTATTGCGTCATGTTCTAGTGGTTGTTGTGGTTTATAAATAACTGGAAAGGTGAAAGAAAAATCGCCGTGCTCCATAACCTTTTCACGGCATTTTTGCATCACCCCTTTGTGTTCTGCTGTCTTAGTCATGAAGGGGTTACTGGGTGCTGTATAAGCATCATTAAAATCAGGCAAAGGAGGTGCTGAGGGTAAAGTTTCAGACTCCTGACCCAGCTCCGCACAAATTCTGGCCTTATCTGTGATAGCATTAATGACGGATATAAAATTGACTCTTGTTGGAACGATAAAGGACTCAGCACTCCGATTCAATGTGAATCACGCAAAAGCCATTTATTACAGAAACATGTCTCCTTATATACGCAACTATTCTCTAATCATGAATCCACGCTCCAAGCATGGATTCGCTAAATGAGTATCACGGGCAGTCCACACGCTGGAGCCCCACCGATGATAGATCCGACGACTCACGCCATGCTGAGGCCCTGTTAATGAAGAAACGCCCCTCTTTCTCACAGCAGATTCTGTTCTCAGCTTCTCAAAGTGGCCTTGAGATTCCTTTGGGCCTGACTAATTCAACAACATATCTCCTTCTAATGAAACCCCTTCACAATTCCCCCTTTTTGTTCTTGAACTAGTCAGGCCCCTTAAACAGCATGCTGAATCGTCTTTGAAATACACTGCAACATAGGACACGTGATTAACAACATAATTACAATTACATATGATGTAGTTAAACCTTACTTAATAAGATTAAACAACTATCTGCTTATACTCAAACCTTCATATCATATATAAAACCTTAATTCTACTTATGACAACCTTACCAACGCACTATTTTAGAATAGTCAGACAACTTAATACAATATATTCTCTTAAATTCCTAAAAGATCTATAACTGCGCAGTTTATAGAGTAACGTACTTAATACCATCAGCATATGCTAATTATTGACTTAATATCTTAAAACTTATATTAACCTATTCATATGCTAATTATTGAATTAATATCTTAAAACTTATATTAACCTATTTAAAAGATCTATAGCTTAATCTTAATATCTCTTTTAAAATCTTACCAGTTGCTAAATTAGGTTACCATGGTAGAAATATCTTATACTTTTACCTTATCTATGCATAGATTATCTAATTGTAATATCACCCTTTTGGAACTCTTACCATCTGTTCAAATTAGCGTTCTCTATGGAAGGTACCTTATCTGTTTACTAATAAGCTTTTAGACCACTGGGTCTAAGAGCATCTATAACATTGAATAAGAATTCATGTTTTACATTTGAGACAATTCTCACAACTTATCTCCCTCCTGTCCTTCTGCATCTGTCGAATCTTTGTTGTCTTTATTCAGCCATGGCTTGATCCATTTCGCAGGAATCCATTTTGATCCTTGGTCTGTAATGACACAAGCATAACCCTTTCCCCAAGTTATTAATTGGAAAGGACCCTCCCATTCACCAGTAACTCCATTGCGTATTTTGACCTGACATTGATTTTCTCTAAGGTCTGTCAAGTGTCCTTTTAAGCTTGTTCCATGACGAATCATAGGTGGAATGTCGAACCCTTGCGGAAGGCGTAAAAAGTTCAAGACATATAATGCTTTGCTTAGTCTGTCATGTGGAGTAGTACAGTCAGTTCCCCCTTTTTGTTTGTCAAGCTGATGCTTGAGAGTTCGATTCATCCTTTCTACCAAGGCCTGACCAGTAGGGGAATTTGGTATCCCTGTAATATGCTTAACACCCCACAACTGAAAAAAGGTGTCAGTAGCTTTGGCGATATAACCAGGTGCGTTGTCTGTCTTGACCTGTGCAGGAACTCCCAGAGCCGCAAAAGCAGAACGTAAATGTCGTTGCACATGTGAACTAGTTTCACCAGTCTGAGCAGTGGCCCATATGGCGAAAGAATATGTATCAATAGACATATGCACATACTTCAGCCTGCCAAATTCAGGGACATGTGTGACGTCCATTTGCCACAATTCCAAGGCTCCTAATCCTCTTGGATTGACTCCTGCACCCAGCCCTACTGAGATGCGCTGACAATCTGCACAACTTTTAACAATACCTCGGGCTTCACTTTCGGACAATGAAAATTGCCGCTCTAAGACCTGAGCAGACTGATGGAGGAAACTATGAGAGCGTACCGCTTGCCCAAACCTATCTACTGGAGGTGGAACCCAGGCAGGAGATACAAGAAAATCAGCTCGGCGGTTTCCTTCAGCTAAATCGCCTTGAATTGTCAGATGACTACGGATATGTGTTATGAAGTATCGGTGTTGTCTCTCTTCGATCAACAACCATAGTTGCTTGAACAAAGACATCAGTTGTGCATCCTGAACCTCTTTGAGCAATGATCTTTCAATGCGAGCTACCACACCTACCACATACAAAGAATCACAAACAATATTCACTGGGCTATGAGCAAATCTGATAAACACTTCTATTACAGCCCTGAGTTCCAAATGCTGAATTGATCCTTTCAGGTCAGTTAGTATCACATCGTGCCATTTTCCATCTGTTTTCCATGTAATTGCTGCTTTCTGCATTTTACCCCCTGCGTCAGTGAACACTGTGGGTCCTTTAACAGGAAATTCTGAGAGAAGAGGGGGACCCTCCTCCATTGATCCCATATTCAAAACTGACATTAACTTGTGTGGAGGGGAAAATGTCTTAATTAAAGCTTGAGAATCTAATAACGCAATCTGAAAAGGTAAGGAGTTCTGCAAAGCCCACTGTAAATATTCTGAAACGAGGGGAACAATGATATATGCAGGCTCAGCCCCTGAAATTTCGACTATTCTCTGCCTACCTTTCATTATAAGCTGAGCAAAGACCTCAACCCTGGTTGTAATGGTTCGTTTGAGTCGAAAATGCAAAAACACCCACTCTAAGATCTTTAACGACTCCTTACCAGTTGTCCATTGCATTATGAGAGCAAAAGGATAGTTAGTATTGTTTACAATTAGTAGTCCGATTACATAATCTGGGTTCCACCTATGGCTGAAAGCTTTTACAAGTTTGGACATAATCTTTTTCAGAGCAGCATCCGCCTCAGCAGTAAGCGTTCTAGGAGAGCTAATGTCACTATCCCCTTTTAGCAGTTTTACAATTGGAGCTAAATCCTCATTAGTGATCCCACAAATGGTCCGGACCCAATTCAGATCACCCACTAGTTTCTGCACATCATTTAAGGATCGAATGACAGGCCGACATACTATTTTCTGAGGTTTCACTGTGGACTGAGAAATTTCCCAACCAAGATATTTCCATGCTGGTTGAATTTGTACCTTTTCTGGAGCAATTTGCAATCCTCTATGCTGCAATGTATCAGATACTTCGTTTATCAACAAATCAGTCGAAAAAGTTTCCCCAGCTATTAATATGTCATCCATGTAGTGGTAAATCACTAACTCAGGATGAGATTTTCTGATTGATTGCAAGGCCCAAACTACATAAATTTGACACATAGTTGGGGAATTTTTCATTCCCTGTGGCAAAACTACCCATTGATACCTTTTCGCAGGTTCAGCCTTATTTACAGAATTTATGGAAAATGCAAAACGTTTACAGTCATCAGGATGCAAAGCAATGGTGAAAAAACAATCTTTCAAGTCAATTATTAAGATCTGCCAATTTTCTGGAATCATGACAGGGGATGGTAATCCCGGCTGTAATGCTCCCATGTCTTCCATGGTATCATTAATTTTTCGAAGATCATGTAACAACCTCCATTTCTTTGATTTTTTCTGAATAGTAAACACAGGAGTATTCCAGGGACTTGTAGACGGCTCTAAATGCCCTTTTTCAAGCTGTTCCTGTACTAGCTCTTCGACATGGGCGAGTTTTTCTTTACTGAGCGGCCATTGATTTACCCATACTGGATCATCATTTTTCCACTGTAATTTCAGTACTGGTCGCCCATCATCAATGGCCGCTTCTAGAAATGCTGTTGTTTTGTCACCAGAGTTGCTCCTAGTTGTCCTAACACATCCCGTCCTAATAGAGAAACAGGGATAGACATCACATTCATGCAGTAAAGAACTAAATTACTCATGTTCTTCTGTATTATCACAAAATGCACATTTTGAGTCAACGGAATCTCATGATTTAACAGACTGTGAACTTATCGTGTCATATAACAAAGACCTATCAAAATTGCAACATGCTTAAACAGATAGCCACAAAGAAAACAGGTTAATAAGGAAAGCATCTTGCAGACTTTAACAAGTTTTCTGACCTCTGTGTTATCAGTTAATTCTCTCTCAGTTTGTTGAAGTTCAAATCGCCCCGCCTGTAAAACTGTCTGAAAAGATTTAATGATTTCTTGTCCGAGTGCTTTCCTATGTTTTAAAACACCTCCCAATACCGATTTTTTAGGAACACAACTGAAAACAATCATTCCTGACCCCATCTTGCAAGTAAAAACCTTGAGGGGGGGGTGGGGGGATGGGGGGGAAGCACAGGGCTGCTTGCAGCCTGAGTGGGAAGAGCAGGCAGAAGGTTTTATGGCGCACTTAAAAACAACTAGTAAAACAATTAACTCACATTCCTGACAAGCTGCTTGATTTTCAGAGAGACGGTACACAGGAACACATAATATGTACTGTAAAACTCGCAAATAACATGCTGATAGCAAACATTAGCATTCTCTACTGCTAATTTCAACACCAGTGCTTCCTTAACTTCTAAGTTTTCAACCTGCTTATTGATGGTCTCTTGAAGGTGGTCAATAAATTGCATGTAATTCTCATTGGGACCCTGATTAATAGTTGCAAATTATTTGGCTGCTTTGTTGGTTTCAGGCACCTCTCTCATAGCTTGATATTGCTGACTGTTGGATTCACTCGCTAATAGCTGATCTGATCTTTCACACAGTTCTTTTGCCCAGTTCTTATCCGGCGACTCCTTCTGTTCTCTTGTAGGAGTTAGAAGGGTAGAAGGCGGTAAAGGCGAACACGAATCAGTAAAAGAATTGATATTACACTTATTTACGACTTTAGCATTCTCAACTTTCACCAGTCCTTTTGACAAATTATCTGACTCCAGTTCTTTGGACTTCTTGGTCTCTCCAGGGTCGTGTGATGGTACAGGAGACCATCCACTTGGTAATTTTCCTCCCTCCGCCCCAGACTGTTGTATCATCGGGGGCGCCGAAGGCACAACAGGGCATGGAGCAGGAAGGGTATCGAAAACACGAACTGGATAAGCTTCACAGTTATTTTTAGAGTTCTTATCAGGCTGTAACGCTGCAAAAATTCCAGTAACCGCAGCCCGCTCAGCCTTAAATTCTTTTAAGGTGGAAATTATAAGCTTCCATGTAGTCGCTAATGATTTAGCTGCTTTATCTCCGTCGCTAACCTTATCCCATAATTTCTGCCCTATATCGCCCCAAAGTTCAATTTTAAAAGCTTTCTCAGCTTCTGTCGGGTAGCCGTTAGTTCTACACCAAACCAACAGTCTACGTATGTTACTTTCTTCATATTTAAGTCCTCTCATAGAGAGAATATGCAGGAGGATTTTAACTATAGCTTCTTCCTCAGAGTATATATTCTGCCCCATAACTTCACTCTTCCCTTCTCCTGCTCCCAGCCGCTCACCTTTCCCGGGGCCTTCTTCAACAAAATTTATCCGCGGAACGTCCGTATGCCTCCGCCCGGCTCTCAGTCCACCTGAGCCGCCTCCGGCTGGGCCGCTCCAGGCTTTTCCCCGACCTTAGTGAGACGCCCTTCGGAGTATCACGTCGGGGTCACCATTTGTTGGAACGATGAAGGACTCAGCACTCCGATTCAATGTGAATCACGCAAAAGCCATTTATTACAGAAACACGTCTCCTTATATACGCAACTATTCTCTAATCATGAATCCACGCTCCAAGCATGGATTCGCTAAATGAGTATCATGGGCAGTCCAAACGCTGGAGCCCCACCGATGATAGGTCCGACGACTCACGCCATGCTGAGGCCCTGTTAATGAAGAAACGCCCCTCTTTCTCACAGCAGATTCTGTTCTCAGCTTCTCGAAGTGGCCTTGAGATTCCTTTGGGCCTGACTAATTCAACAACATATCTCCTTCTAACGAAACCCCTTCACAGACTCTTTTTCGAGATCTACAGAGCCTGACTCAAAAGGATGAGTGCTGTCAAGACTCAAATAATTAGCAACATGCTCATCCGTGTTTTTCTGTCCAACCTCCCCTGTTTGCCCTTGCAGTATGTGCTCTGTCGACTGCAACTGCGATAGTGCAGTGTTTAAAAATCTCCAAGTAATATGTAAACTATTGGGAACTGAATTCTTTTGCTTTACTCCCCCCGCTCTGTCCTTTTTTTTTTTTTCCTGGAGTATTGTCATCCATCCTTGTTGTGGCACTGCGTTGCTTCTCAGCTTTGAATGAGGGGTTGTTGGTGTTGTTTCTTTTTGCTTCTGTCTTGTTTCTTAGGTTTTGGCACATCTGAGGAAAGAGCTCATCATTTTACCTCCTTGCTGAAGTCAGTCTTTTCACACTGGTCAGCTTTTGGGGGTCGGAGCACTCAGTGCTTCTGTGGGTCAGACTGGTACTGATTTGGGTGTGGAGTGGAGCCAGGCTGGTTTGATGTGGAGTTCAAACTGATTTGTTTTCATGCTGAGCTGGACGTCTTGCCATCTCAGATGGGGGTGAGAGGGAGGTTTTATTCCCCCCCGTGCCCCTCCCCTAAGCAATGTTACTGCTAGAGACCTGTAATACTGCATGAAGGAGTCTGAGGGTGAAATTTAAAGGCATCACCAGTGGATCCATAGTTCTAATGAAGCTGGGAAATTAAACAAAAATATTATATATATATATATATATATATGTATATATAGACTCATTCTGTGGTAACTGGTTGTAAGAGATTTTTTAGTAAATTCACTGTGCTAGTTTTTGAGGTCATGGGAGAAAACAAAAGAAAAGCTGTTTTTTGAGACTAATAGAATGCCAAATTTGGAACAAAGTTTTAATACATGAATTCTTGTATTTGCCAGAAAGCCCTGTATCTCTCTTGGGTCAAGATTTGTTAAGTAAATTGTAAGCTGAAATAACGTTTTCTGAGAATTCTGTTTAGTTGCATGTCCTACAAGAAGCTGCTTAGATGGTTCAGATCTACTTGTGTAAGTGAGAAATCTCCAAGGAAATTTCGAATGCTGTATTTCCACTAATATTAAGAGGCAATGTTTCGATAAGGCAAACACTGCACTGATAGATCTGAAACAGGACTTCGATCCGGTAAGGGAAAACAATATCCAATAAATATGAGAGCCAAAATGGAGTTAGAGATTTTGAGGAATAAATTTATGACAACCTGTCCTGGTTTTGTTAAAAACAAGTTTCTCTTTTAGTGAATTTGCCTGTCAGCTAAAGCCTTCATGTTAGCTGCATTTTCCTGAAGAACCCAACACATGTTTTGGTTAAACCTAGCAATGGAATGCAAACTTATTGATAAGCACGGATGGACATCTCGCGAGAGGGGTAACGAGAAAACTGATGACCGAGAGACTGACCAATGGTGTATAACATTCCATTCACGTGAATACTTCATATAGAAGTGGGAGACCACGAGGATCTCGTCCCTTTTTCCCTTCTTTTTTCCTCATGGCTGACATTAGGAGAGGACCTTGCTGGTCGTCCCTGCGAACGGAGGCCTAGTGAGAGACTGAATCCAGCTCCGGTTGGCTACAGAGTCTAATCCAGGACTTTGGGTGCTGACTCTGCAGTTGCTGAGACTTACAAGATTGGTTTTGTATATTTTGTATTATTTTCTCTATTCTTATTAGTAGCATGAGTAAAACATCTTTAACTTTTCCAACTCTCTTCTCTCTGTCCTTCTTTCCCTCCCGATCGCCTGTCCTGAGTGGGAAGGGGGGAGAGGGAGGGGCAAAAGGAGGAAGTGGGGGGGAGAGGAGGTTAACAATACATCTGCCAGGGTTTGATTGTCACCCCGCAATCTTAACCCTCGACACAACCTTACAGGCTGACTGCATTCGATTGGACTTGCAGATTTTTCTGTTTATAGCTACAACATAGAAACAACCTGTGGCTCTTGTGGGACAGTATGATGAGATTGCTAACAGACCGATATACTGATTTTTACTCTGATCAAGAAATGCAGGCAATGAATTTAAGTCTCAATAGGTCATGATCCTTTTGTCATACATGTAGCATTTGTGAAGTTTAATATTGATTTTTTTTTATTTGCAATCTATGTCTTTGTAAATTGCACTAGCTGGTTTTCTTAACAGCACAGCTTTTGGCATTCATAAATGTAAAATGTAAATTGCTCAGAACCTGCAATTCTTTAACATCAGGTCATAGGCCATACTTGTATCTGGTCTGATCCTACATACTTGCACAGTTTTTGTTGATGGTTCTGGGCAGTCTCATAAAGCTGTAGTGGTTTGGTGTGAAGATAACAATTGGCATCATTCTGTAAAAATTATTGAAGGTTCAACCCAATTAGTAGAACTTGGCGCAGCTTTACATTACTTAGAGCTTTTTAAGGAGGAACCTCTAAATTTGATTTGTGATTCTGAGTACGTAGTCAAGGTCCAACGTACGTATTTGATTCTGAACTGTGTTTTTGTTTTTTTTCTTTTTTTAAACAAAAAGGGGGGAGAAGTAGGGAAAACACCACAAAACCAATTGTCAAAAGCATTGTATGTGATGAAACACTTTGCAAGTATGACCCAAAAACATGCTAAATCAGAAAGAACCTACATTAGTTGTGGTCAAATCACTAGTTAATGGTCAATGGAAAAGGCCACATCAATTGATAACCTGGGGGAGAGGCTATGCTTGTGTCCTTACAGATCAAGGGCCGCAATGGTTGCCAGCATGAAATGTGAAATCTGTGTTATCTTCCTGACAATGATTGCTGCATCTGCTGCTCTTTGGATGCCTGCACAGACAAAGACTAACGTGGATTACTTTAGCCAACATGACTGGCCAGGACTCTATATGCCTACCTATGGCATCTCTGGAAAACCTGTTCCACACATGCTTGGTTGGCATCTCCCTTGATAACTACAGCAGCATCACACGACTGTTTCAAAATAGTGGTTGATCTAGAGGCATTGCAACGAACTGTAATAATACCAACATGGCACTTTGGATTAATTGCCTCCTGGAAACAGATATTGAACCACAGGAACTGGAATTGCTGGCATCTATGCCCATGGACGCTTGTATCAACCTGGTTTGTGAAAAGTGTCAGAACAATATACGAGAACATGAATGGATAAACTGCAAAATGTTAGTGCTACCCGTGGTGACTATAGAGATGAAACTCGTTGGTGCAATGCCTCGCAGAAGAATCCAAGGGGTGTTGTTAACAATGTGGGACAGCGACCCCAAAAACCTCCTGTATGGTGTATTCTTGATCTGTGGAGATAGAGCCTGGCCAGGAATTCCTTCTAATGCTGTTGGAGGACCATGTAGTTTGGGACTATTAACTCTCTTAACACCCAATGTATCTATGCCAATAGATCACAGAAGAGTAAGATGAGAAAAATATTTTTTGCATGTATATGAATCAAAATGTGATGATAATGTAGACTTTTGGGGATCAGGGTTAAGGGTTTTAGAACCTCATGTATCTGGTGTTGGCACAGCTAAAGCTTTAAATACTTTAGAAAAATTAGGATGCTGGTTAGTTAAGCAAACTAACAGAACTTCTAAGGCTTTAAGTGGACTTTTGTTAGATGCAGATTCTGTAAGACATGCCACATGGCAGAGTAGAGCCGCCATAGACTTTTTGTTATTAGCATTGCTTAGTGGTTGGGGGTTTTTAGGATGGTTGCTATCAGTAGTGAAAACGGGACTGATTGTTTTGATGATCGTTGTGGTTGTGTTACTAATGTTGCCATGCATGATTTCTCTGCTGCAAAGGGCCCTGCAGTGGACAATGAAGGCAATTCTTTTAGCACAAAAACAAAAAGGGGGAATTGTGGAGGACTACGGTGGGTCCGTGGATTCCCTGACGGAGGGCATGGGAACAGAAATTAGCCTTGAAGATATGAAGGCCTACCTGTGAGAAAGATGGGAGTAAAGGAGTATCCGGAGATGTTAAGGATGTACCCGTGAGAGAGAAGGGAGTAGAAGACTAACACAGATGACAGCAAAATCAGCCAATGAGATGTTACTGCTGTAACTTGTAACCAATAGTGAAGAGACACATGAATTGGTAAAACTGTATAAAAATGCACTTGTGGCAATAAATGGCATCTACTACTTTCATCCTGGAAGAACTTGGTCCATGTCGTTTGTCCGTCTCAACCACGTCATTATCTGTGATAGCATTAATGATGGATATAAAACTGACTCTTTTTCGAGATCTACAGAGCCTGACTCAAAAGGATGAGTGCTGTCAAGACTCAAATAATTAGCAACATGCTCATCCGTGTTTTTCTGTCCAACCTCCCCTGTTTGCCCTTGCAGTATGTGCTCTGTCGACTGCAACTGCGATAGTGCAGAGTTTACAAATCTCCAAGTAATATCTAAACTATTGGGAACTGAATTCTTTTGTGCATGTAGCTGTTCTCTGACCTGTTTCCAAATTTTACTGTCAAACGTCCCCTCACTCAGAAACCAAGCACAATTCTCTCTCACCCATACGAGGAGCGAAGCTACCTGCTTCTCAGGAGTATGATACCCAGAAGAATGTAATAGCTGCAGTAAAACCTGCAAATACAAAGCTAAATTACTCTGAACTACACCTCCATCCCCCCATCACTGATAAAACAGACAGAACTCTTCTGACAAACAATTGGTAATAGGTTTTGGAAAGTAAAATGTGGGAAAACAAGATGTGTGGTTCCAGCCACCTGGATGATAAAGGAAGATCAATACTAACATGACCATCCAGACGGTCAAAGACATAATACTAACATAATAATATATAAAAGGCCTTGGACAGATTACTTTGAAGTATCTTTCTCATAATTGTAAAAAGTTATAACCCAGACTCGTGAGAATGGTATCTCGGGCCGGATAACCGCCCCCAAGTGCATGGGATGTGTGAATGTCCTTGGGCCTGGTCTGTGAATGAGTGGAAAAACAAGGGAGACAAACATCACATGAGTTTAGTGTGTTTTTAATAACAATTAGTGGAAAACACCTTTTTGTAAACACCTTAGTCCGTGCTCGTACCTGTAAATCCTGTAAATTGTAAATGGTGAATAAAGAAGCTAGCCTAGGCCTAAGTCAGCTCTCGGCTTGGCCAGGCTCTGCACTCCTTCATGAACAAGATCTCTGCCTCTGCGTGAATTTCTGTCTGCGTCCTGGTATGCGTCGTCTCTAATCACCGCAGAATGTACTTTGCCCCTGGAAATGTGTCCTGGTTTTGTTAAAAACAAGACCAGTTTGTCTTTTAGCGAATTTTCCTTTCAGCTAAGTTCTTCTAAGTAACTGCACTTGTCTGAAGTCGGCTGCATGTTTTTTCAGACACTCTTCGCTCCGGAGCTGATAACGGTAGCAATGGTATGCAGAAGAGACCCAGGTTTAGACTTATTGGTATGGCAGCCAAGGTTACTGATAAATTTTGCACGTCCCATAAGTGAGAGGGGCATATTTGCAAGGAGGGGTGAACAGAACAGGTGACTAAAATTGACTGACTGAGTATTCCATCCCATACATGTCATACACCCTATAAAAGTGGGAGATCACGAGGGTCTCGCTCTCTTCGACCATGGCCAGCATCTGAAGAGGATCCTGCCTGTCGTGCCTGCGATCCGAGGCCTGCTTCCAGACCCTGAATCCCTGAATCCAGTTCCGGTTTTCTGCGGAGTCCAGCCCAGGATGTCCGGGTGCCTACCCTGCGCCGGTTGGAGCACCGGTTCCCCCCGAGCAACTCTGGGCTACCCCGGGAAATTCAAGATTGGTTTTGTATATTTTCTATTAAATTTTCTATTTATTAGTAGCATTAATAAAGCATTTTAAACTTTTTCCAACTTGCAAGTCTCTCTCCCTTTTCCTCCTATTCCATTTCCTGGGCGGGGGGGCAGTTAAAAGAGAACATCCGCCACAGTTCATTGTCGCTCTGCAGTAAACGGTGACAAATTTATTGCCTCCCAATGTGTGGCTCAAAAATACTAAAATTTGGCACTAAAAATGGGTAAAATTTGGAGATTTTGGGGGTTTTGATGCTGCAACACCGATTCAATTTTGTTAGCACGGTGTGAACTCATAGGGTTGAGATACTCACAGGTCCGTGTGCTTTGGACATCATCTAGTAGTATTAAAGCAGATTGAATTACATTGGTTTAAAGATGCTGTGGCCTAAGTTGTATCAGTTTCTCTCTACAGTGTGTTCTGCAGTACTTTATTTGTGCTGGGCATATTTCACTAATAGGTTCATGCATTCTATTACATCTGGAAACTGGACGATGGTGATGATTCTACTGTGTGGTTTGGCACCGGTTTATTTTATTATACTCTAGCTGAAAATGAATTTATACTCATTACTGTTGTATCTAGAGATACCTCCAGTACAGATTAAAGAGGAATACAGCTACATTTTTTCTAATTGGACGAGCCAATCTAAAGAAAAGCTGACTAATGATACCTTTCCTTTTACATTAGGACAGATTACAGATGTTTTTGAGAGATTTGAATATCCTTGGAGCTTTGACCATACTTTGTTGGTATTGTCAGGTCTGCTGAATGTGTGTCAGTTTGTGCTAGTGATAAGAGAGATGAGGTTAAATAGGAGGATTGCATATTTTCTTACTCCTGAGACTTATGTTGTGTCTGCTCAAGCCTCAGCAACAGACACAATGGCTACAGCCACACTGTGCACTGCTGTTACTGCTGCAACCACAACGGCCACTGTAATTATGCCAATGCTGGTGACAGTAATTTAGATTCTGGAAATAAATCAAGAGATGGTGAGCCCATGTCAGCATCAGTTGCCTGTGTTAAAAGAGTCACAAGAAGGACTGCTTGTGCTGCAAATGATGGCCAAGGGGCATCATCAACAGAAGAGGCATCCTCATCAGCACAAGGAGGAGAGGAAGTGACCACTCGATCCTTTTCTACAAGTGAGCTGAGTGATATGCGAAAAGACTTTAGTCCTCATGAAGGTGAGAATGTTGCAACCTGGCTGCTCCGATGCTGGGATAACGGAGCTGATAGTCTGGAACTAGAAGGTGGGGAAGCCAAGCAACTGGGATCTCTGTGAAGGGATGCCACCCTTGATAAGGCAATTTCAAGAGAGAACAGCTCCACCACCCTCTGGAGTCGACTCTTGACAACTATGAAGGCAAGGTTTCCCTTCAAGGAAGATGTTATAGGTAATCCAGGGAAATGGAATACTATGGAGAGAGGTATCCAGTTCCTGAGAGAATTAGCTGTGCGAGAGATCATCTATTTTGGGCCAAACAGCCAAGAGGGGACAGACCCAGATAGAATCCTTTGTAGACAACCTTTGTGGTGCAGGTTTGTACAAAGCACACCACCGGCATATGCCAAGTCATTGGCATCAATGACCTGGACAGCTGCAGCTGTACAAAACATTTCTGAAGTGATTAAGCAGCTTTGGGACTTTGAGAACAGCCTTGCTAGCTCTCTACGGGCTTGTGTCTTGACTGTGGAGAAACTGTGTGAAAAATCTGATGACCGATTTGAAAAGATGTTGTGTGCACAAGCACAGGCACGTCACGAGAAGAGCCAGAGGCCACCAATGTAATTGCAAAGAGCAAGTTTATTTTGGTTACCTCTCTACTGGGGGATCTCCGTAGCTACACCTGAGCTCCCAGGCAGAGGCGGCGTAAGCGGGGACGCAGGCGCTGGTAAGTTTAGCCCTGCTGGAAGATCGCTGGGCGTGCTGAGCTCGCCTGTATTTCACGGCTTCAGGCAGGCGCAGCCTCCCGCTCTTTCTCACAACAAAGCAGGAATCTCAGACACAGTGATAAGGTGTCCAGAGTTTCTCCCAGGCCTGTGTTATCTAACACAGGGGTTCTACTTGTCAAGCACACAAGGTCAGTAAAACAATTAGTGTGATGTATGTGTTTTCTTTATACCCCAGCTGCGGGTCACTTGAGCGTGTTTAGCTTTCTCCTCCTCGCCAATCTTCCGCAATTCCCATACAGATGTGCAAGAAATCAAAGCGCTCAGAGAAGAAAGGTTCCATTCGCAACTTGTACAAACCTATGTTTCAGCTATTAGGAGAAGGCGTTTCCAGTCTCAAGAGAGAGGACAGAAGCAGTCCACAAAAAGAGGCACACTGTGGTTTTTCCTACATGACCAGGAAGAAAATATGAGGAGTTGGGATGGAAGACGTACCTCAGAACTTCAGGAACAAGTACATGAGTTAAAAGGAAAAACTCCTAGGAAAATGGCTGCTCCAGTTTCCAGAAGGGGTAAAAGAGATTCTGATCCTCTTGAAGGAACTTCTAATTCGTACCCAGAGACTGTGCATAACACAAATTGGAGGGGCCCTGCCTCCAGTCAGGTGGAGGAAAGGGATAACAGAGTTTATTGGACTGTGCAGATACAATGGCCTGGTACAACAGACCCCCAGGAGTACAAAGCTTTGGTAGACATTGGTGCTCAGTGCACGATAATCCCCTCAAACTATAAAGAACATAATCTATCAGTATTTCTGGTGTGACTGGAGGATCCCAGGAACTGACTGGAGTAGAGGCTGAAATGAGCCTAACTGGGAAAAGCAGGCAAAAGCATCCCATTGTGACTGGCCCAGATGCTCCATGCATACCTGGCAGAGACTACCTCAGGAGAGGGTATTTTACCTACCCCTGGAAATTCAAGATTGGTTTTGTATATCTTGTATTATTTTCTCTATTTATTAGTAGCATTAGTAAAGCATTTTAAACTTTTTTCCAACTTGCAAGGTTTTTTTTCTCTCAATAGGGCACTTTCGTTATCGAGAGATCCGGAAGCTCCTGGCAGCCCTTGCGAGAGCAGCTGACATGGAGTGGGCATTACCGCGGCGAGGGCGGGTGATTTAAAAGCCGTCGTAACTCGACACCGGCACTCAGTTCCTGAGATCAGCTGATCGGAGGCAGCTCAGCGGGTCCCAATTAAGCGAAATCTTCGAGGTACAGAGAAGCCTTTTTTAGTTTTTTTTTTTTTTTCTCTCAATCGGGCTCTTTCGTTCTCGAGAGACCTGGAAGCTCCCGGCAGCCCTTGCGAGAGCAGCTGACGTGGAGTGGGCGTTACCGCAGCGGGGGCGATCACTCCCCCGCCCCTCGTCTTGAAAAAGCCTCCGTGAGGGGTAGTGACATGTCACTGCCCACCAGGTGCTGGAAGGGGCAATTGGCTTGTGACATGGGTGAGTAGCGCCCATGCTGTGCTGCAGCAGTGGGTGTGGTAACTTTTGCACTAGGGTGTAGAGGTTGTCACCTTTTACTAGTTAGACTCTCACCTATTGCCACTGTCTCATACTGTTGCTGACCATGGTCTCAATCAGAAAAGGGAGCTTGTCTGAAGAAGACTGTAGCAACTCAGACAGACTGTCTGCCCCGAACTGTGGCTATTCAGGTTTCTGGCTGCAGGGAGTGCCAGAGCCTGCTGCTGCTGGATGATGATGGCCAGCATTTGACCTCTGTGAGTTGTGAGCAGGTGCAAGATCTGCTCTACATGGTTGCGAAGCTTAAGGAGGAGATTGAGATGCTGAGGACCATCAGGGAGTGTGAAAAGGAAATTAACTGGTGGAATAACTCCCTGACGTGCCACTCAGAGAGGCTCCAGGGGGATATTCCCCAAAAGGTGATGAACCCCTTGCCCTGTCGGGCAGAGGGAGAAGACCTGAGACAGCCCCTGCCCTGTCGCTGTCGGGCAGAGGTAGGGGACCAAAAAGATGATGAGGGTTGGAAGCTAGTTCCATTTCGGGGCCCTGGGCAACCCCCCTCCCTACCTGCTTTGCTTCCCCAGGTGCCCCTCTGTAATAGGTTTGAGGCCCTGGATCTTGAAGAGGAGGTAGGTGAGGATGTGGTGTAAGGCCCACCTACAAGGTCACATAGAAAGAGGCAGTTGACCCCACACCTCAAGACCGCCTCAGATAAGAAAGAACGAAGGGTAATTGTAGTAGGCAATTCCCTTCTGAGAGGGACGGAGGGCCCAATATGCAGAGTTGACCCTCATCGTAAGGAAGTGTGCAGTTTACCTGGAGCCTGGATCAGGGACATCACCAGGACGCTCCCCAACCTGGTGCGCCTGACGGACTACTACCCACTGCTGATCTTCCAGACAGATGGGGAGGAAGCTGCATCCCGCAGTCTGAGGGGAATGAAAAAAGATTTCAAGGCCTTGGGATGGATGGTAGAAGAGTCTGGGGCTCAAGTGATTTTTCTCTTCCCTCCTTCCAGTTTTGGGTGATGATGTGGGAGGGAATAGAAAAATCCAGTCCCTAAACAATTGGCTACAGGACTGGTGCTACAGGCAGGGCTTTGGGTACCTTGATAATGGTTGGTTTTACAAGACACCAGTCCAAACAGTGATACGTGGGAAAGGTTTATCTCGCAGGGGCAAAAGGATGCTGGGATGGGAATTAGGAGGGCCCATTTGGAGAGCTTTAAACTAGACTTGAAGGGGGATGGGGTGGTAGCTGGGCTTGCATCAGTAGGGCATCACTCTAGAGTTTGTGAATGCTGGGAGGCACCCCATACCCCTGAGGTGAAATTGGAGTGCTCGTCTCGCTCTCTGAAATGCCTGTACACCAATGCATGCAGCATGGGGAATAAGCAGGAGGAGCTAGAAACCTGTGTTAGGGCAGGAGATTATGACCTAGTGGCAATTATGGAGACATGGTGGGACAGCACACATGACTGGGATGTGGTCATGGATGGCTATGTCCTTTTCAGGAAAGACAGGCCAGCCAGGCGTGGTGATGGAGTTGCTCTTCATGTGAGAGAGCAACTACAATGTACTGAGTGTTGTCCAGGCACGGATGAAGAGCGAGTTGAGAGTCTGTGGGTGAAAGTTAAGGGGCAGGCTGGCAAGGGTGATACTGTTGTGGGTGTCTATTACAGGCCACCAGATCAGGGTGAGGAAGTTGATGAGGCCTTCTACAGACAGCTGAGAGCAGCCTCACAGTCACAGGCCCTGGTTGTGGTGGGGGATTTTAACTTCCCTGATGTTTGCTGGAAGGACTACTCAGCCAGCCAGCGACAGTCTAGGAGGTTCCTCCAGTGCCTTGATGATAACTTTCTGTTGCAAATGGTGGAGGAGCTGACTAGGAGAGGTGCTCTGCTGGACCTCATCCTCACTAACAAGGAGGGTCTGGTTGAAGGGGTAAAGGTTGAGGTCTGCCTTGGTTGCAGCGACCATGAGATGGTGGAGTTCAGGATCTCATGTGGTAGGAGCAGGATTGTGAGCAGAATTGCAACCCTGGATTTTAGCAGGGCAAACTTTGGCCTTTTCAGGCAATTGCTAAGGGAAATCCCATGGGCAAGGCTGCTTGAAGGTAAAGGGGCCCAAGATAGTTGGTTAGTGTTCAGGGACTGTTTCTACCGGGCACAAGATCAGAGCATCCTGACATGCAGGAAGTCAAGGAAGGGAGCCAGGAGACCTGTGTGGTTAAACAGGGAGCTGCTAGGTAAGCTTAAGTGGAAGAGAAGAGTTTATAGATCATGGAAGGAGGGGCTGGCCACTTGGGGAGAATATAAGGCTGTTGTCAGGGGGTGTAGGGAGGCAACTAGGAAAGCTAAGGCCTCCTTAGAATTAAACCCTCACTCGGAAACCAAGCACAATGCTCTTTCACCCATACCAGGAGCAAAGCTACCTGGTTCTCAGAAATACAAAACCCAGAAGAATGTAATAGCTGCAGTAAAACCTGCAAATATAATTTATGTTCCTGAGAAGCGGCCTGCCCCATACTAATGCAATCCCGCAGCTCTCTCGTTCAACGAGGACTGCTTGTCCCTATCTATACCGTAGGGATTAATGTGGCCACAAATAAAATTTACTCACCCGTCGGATTGCGTGGTCGCCGCCAAACACACTGCTCGATAAAGAGCCTCCAGGTGTCACACACTCACATGGGGCACCATTTGCGGCGATTAGAGACAATGCATACGGGGATGCAGACAGAAATTCACGCGGAGGCAGAGGTCTTGTTCAGGAAGGAGCGCAGAGCCTGGCCAAGCAGAGAGCTGACCTAGGCCTAGGCTAGCTTCTTTATTCACCATTTACAATTTATAGGATTTACAGGTACGAGCACGGACTAAGGTGTTTACAAAAGGTGGTTTTCCACTAACTGTTATTAAAAACACACTAAACTCATGTGATGTTTGTCTCCCTTGTTTTTCCACTCATTCACAGACCAGGCCCAAGGACATTCACACATCCCAGACACTTGGGGGCGGTTATCCGGCCCGAGATACCATTCTCACGAGTCTGGGCTATAACTTCTTACAGTTATGAGAAACGTACTTCAAGGTAATCTGTCCAAGGCCTTTTATATATTATTATGTTAGTATTATGTCTTTGACTGTCCGGATGGTCATGTTAGTATTGATCTTCCTTTATCATCCAGGTGGCTGGAACCGCACATCTTGTTTTCCCACATTTTACTTTCCAACAAGGAACCTCAGGTTTCAATTGTGCATAAAGCTCCCACTTCAAGCCCTGCAAAGCTTCATGAAGTACAATTTTGTGTTAATCTCTAGGCACCAAAAATATGAAACAGATTCATCATTGAATATGCATGATCCAAGCCTGAGGCAAGTAAAATTCTTCAGGGTGCAAAGAGAATCTGCATTTTGGCAGAGGACAACTTCAACATTCAGCAGCAAGACTGGAAACCAATAGACATCTGGTGTGGCTGTGAAGCACATACTAGAATATGTACTGACAGATCAACAGCAAGGTAAGTCAATTTTCATTCTGCTTTGCCACTTGATTGTCATATCCACATGCTAAATATATGTAAATAAATAAATACAAAAAAAACCCCCACAAGTGTTGATTCCTACTCCCTCCTATGTATTCTAAAGTGCATGGCAACGCTAAAGGTTCCTGTTGATTTTTTAAAGGTGCCTCAGTGAAAGCCACCTAGATATAAAAGTATCTCTAGGTAGAAAGAATTTCTGTTTTGAACAGAGACGCTACTAGGAAGAATCCTAGCCTAGACAGAACTTTAAATTTGTTTCAGCCAACCAACTTGGAAAGAGCTCAATCTGGGCACTTTGGGAAAGTCTTATACTACCAATTACAACTTAATGGAAGGCGTTTACCAAACAACAGAATCCACTTACATTCTGTATTCATAAGCAGTTTGTATTCCGTTGTGCTAATCAGTGGTACAATTGTTTTTGTGATGTTGTGGTTTAATTCCAGCCATTAACTAAGCACCATGCAGCTGCTTACTCACTCCTCCCACAGTGGGAAGGACGAGAGAATCAGAAGTGTAAAAGTGAGAAAACTCATGGGTTGAGATAAAAACAGTTTAATAATTAGAAATGAAAATAATAATTAAAAATCGTAAGGAAAATTAAAATAGCAAAGAGAGAGAAATAAAAGCCAAGAAAGAAAAGTGATACAAATGAAAACAATTGTTCACCACCAACTGATCAATGTCCAGCCAGTCCCCAAGCAGTGCTACCCCCACAAACCTCCCCCCTAGTTTTATTGCTGAGTATGACATCATCTGGTATGGAATATCCCTTTGGTCAGTTGGGGTCAGCTGTCCCAACTGTGTCCTCTCCCAACTTACTGTGTACCTCCAACCTACTTGCTGGTGGGGCGGTGTGAAAAGCAGAAAAGGCCTTGAGTCTGCGGAAGCACTGCTCAGTAACAAGGAAGACATCCCTGTATTATCAACACTGTTTCCAGCACAAATCCAAAACATAGCCTCATAGTAGTTACTGTAAGGAACATTTAACAAAGAACTGTTGTTTTTACATAACTGAGGACCTGGCGCCTGACACCAGCAGGGGGGAAGGACCGAGAGACATCGGACTATGAATCCTTAATGTAATACATAGTCTCTTCCCGGAATATGTACTGACACCTGTATACATACCAATACCTGTATTGATAAGTTAATTTAGGGGGAAGTGTAGCCAAAGTACCAGGAATCCATATCTTAAATACACTGATAAGGGGAAGGGTATTGTGTGCGTATAGTCTGTATAGTCTGTAAACCCTGAAGTACCCAACCAATGGGGAACAGGAGAGGGAAATTGCGGCCGGGATTTTGGGGAGATATAAGCAGGGGCTTTTTGCCCTATTAGGTGTGCCTACCTTTAGGTAGAACACCCAGTCTTGCAAAATCGTTATTAAAATATGCTTTGCCAAGAGATCCTGCCTGGGCCTATTACATTTGCAGAATAATTGTTTCCTACAGATTTGGGGGCTCGTCCAGGAGAAACGTCGTCATCTAGGGGGTCCCTATCGCCGAAGGACAGGAAGGCACGCCCCATTGATTTCCATGTCCCTGTGGATCATCGGTAGGGACTCCAGGAGAGACTGACAGAAATCCTGAGGCTGTATTGAAAAAGGCCGATCTCTGCAAACCATAGGGGAAAGGGTAAAGGAAAAAGTGGTAGGCACAATACAAGTGACCAGACAACTCTGTGCACAGACCAAGGTAAGAAAACAGACTGTTAAGTACTGCCTTGGTGGTCGGGGGCATTCTGAGAGGAGGGATGAGGCAGAAGGAGAAGCCTTGGGACTCAGAATGGGAAATGTAAAGGAAAAATTATAACATTCCTCCATACAGTCCTTTAGGGAGGATGTTAAGGTATTGGGGAAACATGTGATGTACAAAAAGGAAGGATAAATAGAAAATGATAAAGTATTGTGTTTTGTCTGGACAAAATAGCCCATAATAGAGTGGTACTCTGACCAAAATACGGATCCAATGACATTTGGCTATGCAAAGATCTAAATTGGTACATAAAAAAACCCAAAACTGTAGGGGGTTTAAATCTTCCTCCATACCAGGGTGGGTTCGAGTCCCCCCCTTGCTGCAGCATGTTTTTGAATGCAAAGTGTGTGGCCTGATCAGTGTAAAGCACACATAAAAGAGGGTTCAAGTCTCACTTGAGAAAGGGAAAATATTCTTTAGACATAAACTGTTGACCAAGTCTGAGACTAGGATTGGATCCAGCCGCACCTAAACTCCTCTCTGAAGGAGTTCAGAAAGCAAGGGGGTCCTTTCTGAACCTCGTGACTCAACGGGAGGGTCTCCCTGAATTTTTTAGTGATGGGAAATAAAACTCGGCATAGAAAAGGGGACGCCCTTGGCCGGAGTATTGCAAAATTGGGAAAATATTTATGGTACACCAGGTTTGTCAAGAAAAGCATGCAATGACCTTATATTAAGAAGATTGGCAAATTGTAACTAAAAATCACCGAGAAAAGAGATGTCCTGGACAAATGAATTACTGGTATGTATAGGATGATTTGGCATATGACCACCATAAAGAGGATGGTCAAAAATTAGTATAAAAACGTAGAGAAGAATTTTAGCTACAGTTGGGATTAATTTAATTAAGGTGCTTGCAGAGCTGGTCTCTGCTCTCTGTATCACCTCTTGATTCCCTCCCCAACTGTCTTTGTTGTCCTTACTGCTTTTGCTGGGCTTTACCCTGGGATTGCTGAAGTTATTTTGCAGTGCAGCCAGCAGCAGATGTGTGTGTGTGTGTGTGTGTGTAGGGGAAGAAGTGTGAAAGGGGGGGAATGCACATGTGAATGCCCTCGAGTGTTACATGGATGAAAGTGGGGAGAGGGGTCAAGGAAAACAGAAAGAGCTTTTTCAAATATGTGGCAGATAAAACTAACACCAGAGGCAATCTAGGCCCACTGATGAACGAGGTGGGTTCCCTGGTGACAGAAGATACAGAGAAGGTAGAGTTACTGAATGCCTTTTTTGTCTCTGTCTACTTTGCCGGAGGCTGTCCTGAGGAGCCCTGTACCCCTGAGGCCCCAGAGGAAGGCAGGACAATGGAGGAATTTGCCTCGATTGATGAGGACTGGGTTAGGGAGCAGTTAGGCAATCTGGACATCCATAAATCCATGGGTCCAGATGGGATGCACCCACAGGTGCTGAGGGAGCTGGCTGAGGTCATTGCTGGACCGCTCTCCATCATCCTTGCCAAGTCTTGGGAAATGGGAGAGATGCCTGAGGACTGGAGGAAAGCCAATGTTACTCCAGCCTTCAAAAAGGGCAAGAAGGAGGACCCAGGTAACTATAGACTGGTCAGCCTCACCTCCATCCCTGGGAAACTGATGGAATGACTTATCCTTGGTGCCATCTCAAGGCAGATCAGGGATAAGAGGGTCATTAGGGGCAGTCAGCATGGCTTCACCAAAGGGAAGTTGTGCTTGACCAACCTCATTGACTTTTATGAGGACATAACAAGATGGATGGATGATGGCAGAGTGGTGGATGTGGTCTACCTTGACTTGAGTAAGGCATTTGACACAGTCTCCCATAGCATCCTCACAGCTAAATTGAGGGAGTGCGATCTGGATGATTGGGTAGTGAGGTGGACTGCAAACTAGCTGAAGGGAAGAAGCCAGAGAGTCGTGGTCAATGGGGCGGAGTCTAGTTGGAGGCCTGTATCTAGTGGAGTGCCCCAAGGGTCAGTACTGGGACCCGTACTATTCAATATATTCAGCAATTATTTGGATGAGGGAATAGAGTGTACTATCAGCAAGTTTGCTGATGACACCAAGCTGGGAGGAGTGGCTGGCATCCCAGAAGGGTGTGCCGCCATCCAGCGAGACCTGGACATGCTGGAGAGTTGGGCAGAAGTATGTTTTTTTATGAGTGTAAGGAGTGATAGCCCAGGCCAGTGAGAATGATATCTCGGGTCGGAACACCGCCCCCAAATGTATGACACGTGAATGTTGGGCCTGAGCCTGTGTGTTTGGAATAACTTTTTTTTACAAAAACATCCTGTTTAACCTCTTGGTCCAGGCTCATGTCTGTAAAGCTATACATTGAGAAAGGCTAATAAAAAATGTCTCAACTCAGCTCTGCCTGCGTCTGCTCTTGCTGCTAACAAGAACTCTCTGTCTGCATCTCTGTTTGCATCTCCGTATGCATTGTTCTCAATTGCCGCACATGGACAGTGGGATTGAGTGCACCCTCAGCAAGTTTGCTGATGACACCAAACTGTGTGGTGTGGTCAACACACTGGAGCGAAGGGATACCATCCAGAGGGACCTTGACAGGCTTGTTATGTGGGCCTATGCAAACCTCATGAGGTTCAATAAGGCTAACTGCAAGGTCTTACGCAGGGATCGGGGCAATTCTAAGCACAAACACAGGCTGGGTGGAGGAGAATGGATTGAGAGCTGCCCTGAGGAGAAGGACTTGGGGGACTTGGTGTATGGGAAGCTTGACATGATCCATCAATAAGTGCTTGCAGCCCAGAAAGCCAACTGTATCCTGGGCTGCATCAAAAAAAGTGTGATCAGCAGGTCAAGGGAGGTGATTCTTCTACTCTGCTCTCATGAGACCCTACCTGGAGTACTGCGTTCTGGAGTCCCCAGCATAAGAAGGAAATGAACATATTGGAGCAAGCCCAGAGGAGGGCCATGAATATGATTAGAAGACTGGAGCACTTCTCCTATGAAGACAGGCTGAGAGAGTTTGGGTTGTTCAGCCTGGAGAAGAAAAGGCTATGGGGAGACCTTATAGAAGCCTTCCAGTACCTAAAGGGGACCTACAAGAAAACTGGAGAGGCACTTTTTACAAGGGCATGTATTGATAGGACAAGGGGTAATGGCTTTAAACTGAAAGAAGGTAGATTTAGATTAGATATAAGGAAGAAATTCTTCACCATGAGGGTGGTGAGGCACTGCAACAGGTTGCCCAGGGAAGTTGTGGATGTCCCATCCCTGGGAGTGTTCAAGGCCAAGTTGGATTGGAACTTGAGTAGTGTGGTCTAGTGGAAGGTGTCCCTGCCCATGGGAGGGAGGTTGGAACTAGTTGATCTTTAATGTCCCTTTCAACCCAAACAATTCTATGGTAGGTCGAGAGAGGTTCTCCTCCCCCTCTACTCTGCCCTGGTGAGACCACATCTGGAGTATTGTGTCCAGTTTTGGGCCCCTCAGTTCAAGAAGGACAGGGAACTGCTGGAGAGAGTCCAGCGTAGGGCAACAAAGATGATTAAGGGAGTGGAGCATCTCCCTTATGAGGAAAGGCTGAGAGAACTGGCTCTCTTTAGCTTGGATGAGACTGAGGAGTGACCTCATTAATGTTTATAAATATATAAAGGGTGAGTGTCACGAGGATGGAGCCAGGCTCTTCTCGGTGACAACCAATGATAGGACAAGGGGCATTGGGTATAAACTGGAAAACAAGAGGTTCTATTTAAATTTGAGAAAAAACTTCTTCATGGTGAGGGTGACAGAACACTGGAACAGGCTGCCCGGGGGGGTTGTGGAGTCTCCTTCTCTGGAGGCATTCAAAACCCACCTGGATGCCTTCCTGTGCAAGCTCATCTAGGTGTTCCTGCTCTGGCAGTGGGATTGGACTAGATGATCTTTCGAGGTCCCTTCCAGTCCCTAACATTCTGTGATTCTGTGTGATTCTGTGAAATGGAAAATGCAACATTGTTGAGACTCCAGCTCTCAGTGAATTAGGTCTCTGACAAAATTATGTTAATTTTGTCTCAGGTTAAATTTAAGCTGTACTTTAGAAACCATTAAAATGTTGCTGTTTGCAAATACTGTAATACCAATGTCTAGTTAGTTATAGACTGTTTTTTCCTACTCTTAGAATAATAAGTTATTATAGGCTTTTGTTGACAGTGTTTTTTTAATGTGTAACCATAAAGCATTCCTTTTTAATATAAAGTGAAAGGGGTGTGCTGTCATACTTTCAGCTTAGCACTATGTATTGGATCTGTCTGGGATGGAGTTAACTTGGCCTATAGCATCCCTCATAGTGCTGTGCTTTGTATATGTAGCTAGAAAGGTGTTGATAACATCCAATAGGATGCACCTTTCTCAGGAGAGGAAAAGGGTTTTTGCTCAGGAGTTAGCAGGGCTGATTAATAGAGCTTTAAACTAGATTGGAAGGGGGAAAGGGACAATACCAAGCTAGTCAATGATGAGCAACGGGATGGCACATTAAAGTTCAAGGAAATGCATGCTAGTGAGATTCTTCAGACTGCTCCATGAGGCGATGGGGACAATGAAACACACTTGAAGTGTTTCTGCAGAAATATATGTATCATGAGGAACAAGCAAGAGGAGCTAGAAGCCTTGTCCCAGTCCCAGGGATATGACATCACTGGCATAAGTGAAACCTGGTGGGATGAGTCCTGTGACTGGTGTGCCATGATGGATGGTTATAGGGTCTTCAGGAGGGATAAGCAGGGCAGGAGAGGCAGGGGGGTGGCATTATATGTAGAGGAGGGTCTGGAATGCATGGAGCTTGCAGTTGGCAGTGGCACAGTTGAGAGCCTCTGGGTAAGGATTAAGGGACAGGCAAATAAAGTGGATGTTGTTGTGGGAGTCTACTATAGGCCACCCAGCCAGGATGACAACACTGATGAGTTATTCTTTAGGGAACTAAGTGAAGCCTCCAAATCATCTGGCCTTTTCCTTATGGGGGATTTCAACTTGTCAGATGTCAACTGGGAATACCACACAGCTGGTACAAAAGGTCCAGAAGATTCCTAAACCATCTGAATGATAACTTGGTACAGGCACTAAGGGAACTGACCAGGAAAGGTGCCTTCCTTGATTTGTTGCTTATTAACCAAGAGGCTCTTGTGGGAGAAGTGGCAATTGGTGGCTGTCTTGGCCACAGCGACCACAAAACCATTTAAAAACTATGGTAACAGAAGGAAAACTTCCAGCAAGACCTCAACTCTGGATATGAGAACAGACTTCAGGTTGCTCAGGGAACTACTTAGTAAGGTCCCCTGGGAAAAAGCTTTTGAAGGTTCTGAGGTCCATCACTGTTAGTCACTTTTTAAGTACCACCTCCTAAGAGCACAGGAGCAGGCAATTCCAAAATGTCAGAAGTCAAGCAGGTGAGGCAGAAGGATGGGTTGGCTGAGCAGGGATCTTTGTCTAGAATTAAGTAAAAAAAAAAGTAAGTATATGGCCAGTGGAAGCAAGATCAGGTAACATGGGAGGACTACAGAGATGCTGCTTGCCATTGTAGGGAGGAAATTCGTGTGGTCAAAGGTCAATTAGAGTTGAAGCTGTCCAGTACTGTGAGGGACAATTAAAAGGGCTTTTTAAAATATGTTAACAGCAAAAGGTAGGCCAGAAATAACACTGGCCCTTGATGAGCATGGTCACCACACAAACAGGGACATAGACAAAGTAGAGACATGTAATGCTTTCTTCACTTTGGTTTTCAACACCAAAGATGGGCTAGAGAACCATGACTGTGAGAATGATAAACTCCCAACAAACCCTGAACTTGTGCAGGATTGGCTGCTCCAGCTGGATCCCTATAAGGCAATGGGGCCTGATGGGTTTCATCCAAGGGTACTTAAAGAGCTGGCTGATGTCATATCAAGACCTCTCTCAATGATTTTTCAATGTTCTTGAGAATCTGGAAAGGTCCCAGTTGACTACAAGCTGACGAACGTTGTCCCAGTCTTCAGGAAGGGCAACAGGGATGACCCCAATAAATATGGGCCTGTCAGTCTCACTTCTGTGCCTGGCAAAAGTTGGGAGGAGGTTATTCTGGGAGTTCCTGAAAAACATCGGAATGACAACGCAGTCATTGATCCCAGCCAGCATGGGTTCACGAGGGGAAAGTCCTGCTTGACAAACTTAATTTCTTTCTGTGACAAGGTGTCACGGAAGCACCCCGAGGTTAGTTTAAGCACAACAGAGTCCAAAACAACTTTTATTAAACCAGTGAGAAACAGGGTTTTAGCACTCCAAAAGTGACTTAAATACAGGTTCGGATATCAGTTGAGGAAAATTATTAAGGGGCAGCAACTAGTAATTCAGGAGTTCCACAGTGTGCATGCACGTGGCTTCACCAAAAACAATACCAGAGCCATCCCTGAGTCCGGGAAGAGTACACACTTGCCTGAACACGGTGTGGGATTATTTTAAAGGGATACACATACTCGTATTGAGTATGGAAAGCGTACACTCGCGATTCTGTGAGGGTAAATTTATAATACACTCGCAATCCTGCGAGGGTTAATACACGTGCAAATGTGCACGGAAAGTTACACGTGCTTATGTAGAAGCACAGGAGGAAAATACACTCACGATTATGCAAAGATTAATTTTACATGTGCTTGTATTGAGCACGGAAAGTACGCGTGCATATGTGCACGGAAAGTAGATACATTCGCGATCCTGCGAGGAAAAATTTTACTCACACACGTGGCGGCAAGGTAAGCGGAGTCTCCATCCCGGGATGGGGGGCTCTTGGTGGCAGCATCTGGCTTGTGCTCCAAGAGATCCGCGACAAAGGGCAGAGTCTCGTCGAGAGTCCCATTTTTTATAGGCTGATCAGCTCTGACTGTAGGCATTCCAGAAGCTTCTCTGCACCCCCACACTGGCTGTGGGGTGCCCCTGAAGCTTCCAAACATCCTCCACGCTGGCCGTGGGTGCCCAGCGGCTCCCTGGCGCCTTGGCACTCCCTTCTTCTCTCTCTTAACGGCCCTGGCCAGGGGGCTCCTGAGGCCAAACAAAAGAAGCTGCCTCAAGAGGCAGAGAGGGAGATGTTTCTACTCCTTCCATATCGAAGGAGGGGGGGGAGAGAGGGGGGATTTGTATTCTGCCATGCAAGGTTACCCACCTAGTTGACCAAGGGAAGCCAGTCAATGTAATATTTTTGGATTTCAGTAAAGCTTTCAATACTGTTTCTCACAGTATCCTCCTGGGCAAGATGTCCAGCATACAGCTGGATAAACACATAACGCAGTGGGTTAGCAACTGGTTGACAGGTCGGGCTCAAAGGGTTATAGTAAATGGGGTTACATCGAGGTGGTGATCAGCCACTAGCGGGGTTCCGCAGGGGTCCATCTTAGGACCAGTACTCTTCAGTGTCTTCATAAATGAGGGAATACTTAGTAAGTTTGTCAATGACACAAAACTGGGAGGAGCTGTCGACACTCTTGAGGGCAGAGAAGCCCTGCAGAGGGATCTGAACAAATTAGAGAACTGGGCAATCACCAACCGCATAAACTTCAACAAGGGCAAGTGATGGATTTTGCATGTGGGACACGGTAACCCTGTCTGTACATGCAGTCTGAGGAATGAGGGGCTGGAGAGCAGCCTCACTGAGAGGGATCTGGAGATTCTGGTGGACGACAGCAAGTTGAACATGAGCCAACAGTGTGCCCTAGTAGACAAGAGCACCAACTGTGTCCTGGGGTGCATCAAGGACAGCATTGCCAGCTGGTCAAGGAAGGTGATTGTCCCACTCCACTCAACTCTGCACTGGTGCAGCCTCACCTGGGGAACTGTGTACAGTTCTGGGTGCCACAGTATAAAAACCATATTAAGCTACTGGAGAGCATGCAGAAGAGGGCTACAAAGTTGGTGAAGGGTTTGGAGAGGAAACCATGTGAGGAGCGACTGAAGTCACTTGGTTTGTTCAGCCTGGAGGAGACTGAGGGGAGACCTTATTGCACCCTTCAGCTTCCTCACAAGGGGAAGAAGAAGGGTAGATGCCAATCTCTTCTCTCTGGTGACCAATTGTCCTGGTTTTGTTAAAAACAAGTTTCTCTTTTAGTGAATTTGCCTGTCAGCTAAAGCCTTCATATTAGCTGCATTTTCCTGGAGAACCCAACACATGTTTTGGTTAAACCTAGCAATGGAATGCAAACTTATTGATAAGCACGGATGGACATCTCGCAAGAGGGGCAAAGAGAAACTGATGACCGAGAGACTGACCAATGATGTATAACATTCCATTCACGTGAATACTTCATATAAAAGTGGGAGATCACGAGGATCTCGCTCCTTTTTTCCTCATGGCTGACATCAGGAGAGAACCTTGCTGGTCGTCCCTGCGAACTGAGGCCTAGTGAGAGACTGAATCCAGCTCCGGTTGGCTACAGAGTCTAATCCAGGACTTTGGGTGCTGGCTCTGCAGTTGCTGAGACTTACAAGATTGGTTTTGTATATTTTGTATTATTTTCTCTATTCTTATTAGTAGCATTAGTAAAACATTTTTAACTTTTCCAACTCTCTTCTCTCTGTCCTTCTTTCCCTCCCGATCACCTGTCCTGAGTGGGAAGGGGGGAGAGGGAGGGGCTGAAGGGGGAAGTGGGGGAGAGGAGGTTAACAATACATCTGCCAGGGTTTGATTGTCACCCCGCAATCTTAACCCTCGACAGATAATTGGCGCCCAACGTGGTGCAAAAGAGAAAGGGGTAAATTTGGAGATTTTTGGCTTTTCTATTGCTCTGACGAACCTTTCAATTTTCTTGGCATGGTGCCAACTCATAGAGTTGTGATACTCGCGTGTCTGTTTGCTTTGGATATTATTTAGTGGTATTAAGGCAAAGTGAATTACATTGACTTAAAGATGTTGTGACATAAGTTGTATCAGTTATTTTCTACTTTGTGCTCGCTGATCCCATATCTGTGTTTGTGTTTCTTTCTGAATCGAAGTATTCATTATATAACAACAAGAAACTGGACAGCGGTCATGATGATTCTGTGTGGTTTGGCATTGGTTTATTTCATTATACTGCAGCCGCTAATGAATTTCTACTCGCTTCTGATTTACCTTGAAAAACCTCCAGGAGAGATTAAAGAGCAGACTGGCTCTATATTTGCTAATTGGTCAAGTGAATCTTTAGAAAGGCTGACTAACAATACTTTTGTGTTTTCGCTAGGACAGTTTGCAAATGTTTTAGAGAACTTTGAATATCCTTGGAGCTTTGATAGAACTGTGATGGTGTTATCTGGTTTGCTGAATGTGTGTCAGTTTGTGTTACTGTTAAGAGAAATGAGGTTCAATAGGAGGTTTGCGTCTCTTTTTAGTCCTGAGATTTGCAGTGCGTCTTCGGAAGCTTTAGCAAAAAGCACTCCTAGCCGCTCGAGAAAAGGCAAAACAGCCAAAGCTGCTGCTGCAGCCACTGCCCCCCCAACCGCGGCTTCACAGGCTGAAGCTACAACTCCTCCGTAGAGCTCCTCTGCAAAGGTCGCTGCAGATAACATTACCTCTCCAGCCTCAAAGGCTAAGAAGGCAACCCCCCCTTCTTCACACACTGCTCACTGTTGCTGCTGTAACCACAGCAATCACTGTGAGAGTCATTCAGACTCTGAAAATGAATCAAATGATGGTGAACCCATATCAGCATCAGTTGCTGGTTGTAAGAAAGTCACTAGAAAGACTACCCGTGCAGCAGGTGATGGCACAAGGCCAACATCAACCCAAGAGGCATCATCAGGACAGGGTGGAGATGAAGTGACCACCACTCGGTCCTTTTCTCCAGGTGAGCTGAGAGATCTGCGAAAAGACTTTAGTCGTCGTGAAGGCGAGAATATTTTAACCTGGCTGCTGCGATGCTGGGACAATGGGGCAGAAACAATTGAATTAGAAGGTGGTGAAGCCAGGCAGCTGGGATCTCTGTCAAAAGATTCCACCATTGATAGGGCAATTTCAAGAGAGTCTAATGCCGCTACTCTCTGGACCCGACTCCTGGCAGCTATGAAAGTAAGATTTCCCTACAAGGAAGATTGTATATCCAAGTTAGGGAAATGGAATACTACGGAGAGAGGTATCCAGTTCCTGAGAGAATTAGCTGTGCGAGACATCATCTATCTAGGACCAAACAGCCAAGAGAGGACAGACCCAGATAGAATCAATTGTACACGATCTATGTGGCGCAGATTTGTACAAAGTGCACCACCTGCATATGCTAAGTCATTGGCAGGAATGGTCTGGTCAGCTAGAGGTGCACAAGAAATTAATGAAGTGATTGAGCAGCTCCGGTACTTTGAGGACAGCCTTGCTGGTTCTCTACGGGCTTGTGTCTCCGCTGTGGAGAAACTGTGTGAAAAATCTGATGACTGGTTTGAAAAGCTGTTGCAAGAAATCAAAGAGCTCAGAGAAGACTCGTACCGTTCACGACCTGCACAAACCTATGTTTCAGCTGTTAGGAGAAGGCGTTTCCAATCTCGAGAGAGAGGGCAGAGACAGCCCACAAAAAGAGGTTCACTGTGGTTCTTCCTACATGAGCAGGGAGAAAACATGAATAAGTGGCATGGAAGGCCTACCTCAGAACTTCAGGAACGAGTACGTGAGATAAAAGGAAAAACTCCTAGGAAGGTGGCTGCTCCAGTTTACAAAAGGAGCAGAAGAGATTCTGATGCTCTTGAAGGAACCTCTAATTCACACCCAGAGACTGTGCAAAACAGGAATTAGAGGTGCCCTGCCTCCAACCAGGTGGAGGAAAGGGATAACAGAGTTTATTGGACTGTACAAATACTATGGCCTGGTACAACACAACCCCAGGAGTACAAAGCTTTAGTGGACACTGGTGCTCAGTGCACAATAATTCCTTCTAATTATAAAGGAACGCAATCCATCAGTATTGTTGGAGTGACTGGGGGATCCCAGGAGCTGACTGTTGTAGAGGCTGAAATGAGCCTAACTGGAAAAAACTGGCAAAAGCATCCCATTGTGACTGGTCCAGATGCTCCGTGCATCCTTGGCATAGACTACCTCAGGAGAGGGTATTTTAAGGACCCAAAAGGGTATAGGTGGGCATTTGGTATAGCAACTGTGGACACTGAGAAAATTGAACAGCTGTCTGATTTGCCTGGTCTTTCAGATGACCCTTCTGTTGTAGGACTGCTGATGGTTGACGATCAGCAGGTGCCAATTGCTACCACGACGGTGCATTGCTGGCAATATCGCACCAATCGAGACTCTTTGATTCCTATCCAGAAGCTGATCCGTCAATTGGAAAGCCAGGGTGTGATCAGTAAGACTCGCTCACCTTTTAACAGCCCAATCTGGCCAGTGCATAAGTCTAGTGACGAGTGGAGACTAACTGTAGACTATCGTGGCCTGAATGAAGTTACACCACCACTGAGTGCTGCTGTGCCTGACATGCTGGAACTGCAATTTGAACTGGAGTCAAAGGCAGCCAAGTGGTATGCTACAATTGACATTGCTAATGCATTTTTCTCTATTCCTGTAGCAGCAGAGTGCAGGCCGCAGTTTGCTTTCACCTGGAGGGGCATCCAGTATACATGGAATCGCTTGCCCCAGGGGTGGAAACACAGTCCTACCATCTGCCATGGACTGATCCAGACCACGCTGGAGCAAGGTGAAGCTCCAGAACACTTGCAATACATTGATGACATCATCGTACGGGGCGACACAGCGAAAGAAGTCTTCGAGAAAGGTGAGAGAATAATTCATATTCTTTTGGATGCTGGTTTTGCCATAAAACGAAGCAAGGTCAAGGGACCTGCACGAGAGATCCAGTTTTTAGGAATAAAATGGCAAGATGGCCGTCGTCAGATCCCAATGGATGTGATCAACAAAATTGCAGCAATGTCTCCACCTACTAATAAAAAGGAGACACAGACTTTCTTGGGCATTGTAGGTTTTTGGAGAATGCATATTCCTGACTACAGCCACATTGTGAGCCCTCTCTATCGAGTGACTCGTAAAAAGAACCAATTTGAGTGGGGCCCTGAACAACGACAAGCCTTTGAGCAAATTAAGCGTGAGATAACTCATGCGGTGGCCCTTGGACCAGTCCGAACTGGACTAGATGTTAAAAATGTGCTCTATACCGCAGCTGGAGATAATGGACTTACCTGGAGCCTCTGGCAGAAAGCACCAGGAGAAACCCGAGGTCGACCCTTAGGTTTTTGGAGTCGAGGATACAAAGGATCTGAGGCCAACTATACTCCAACTGAAAAGGAGATACTAGCAGCATATGAAGGAGTTCGAGCTGCTTCAGAAGTGATCGGCACTGAAGCACAGCTCCTCCTGGCACCTCGACTGCCGGTGCTGAGCTGGATGTTCAAAGGGACGGTTCCCTCTCCACATCATGCAACCGAAGTTACATGGAGTAAATGGATTGCACTGATCACGCAACGAGCTCGAATTGGAAGTCCCAACCGTCCAGGGATATTAGAAGTTATTACAGACTGGCCAGAAAGCAAAGACTTTGGGATGTCTCCAGATGAGGAGGAAGTAAAACGTGCTGAAGAAGCACCACCATATAATACGCTTTCAGAGACTGATAAGCAGTATGCACTGTTCACAGATGGATCCTGTCGTCTTGTAGGAAAACATCGAAGGTAGAAAGCTGATGTGTGGAGTCCCACACGACAAGTTACAGAAGCCACTGAAGGACAAGGTGAATCCAGTCAGTTTGCAGAAGTGAAAGCCATCCAGCTGGCTTTGGACATTGCTGAACGAGAGAAGTGGCCAATACTTTATCTCTATACTGACTCATGGATGGTAGCAAATGCCTTGTGGGGGTGGCTACAGCAATGGAAGAAAAGCAACTGGCAGCGCAGAGGTAAACCCATTTGGGCTGCCACACTGTGGCAAGACATTGCTGCTCGGCTAGAGAGCCTGCCTGTGAAAGTTCATCATGTAGATGCTCATGTGCCTAAAAGTCGAGCCACCGAGGAACATCTAAACAACCAGCAAACAGATCAAGCTGCTAAGATTAAAGTAGCTGAGGTGGACTTGGACTGGCAACATAAAGGTGAACTTTTCCTAACTCGGTGGGCCCATGATGCTTCAGGGCATCAAGGTAGAGATGCAACATACAAATGGGCTCGTGATCGAGGGGTGGATTTAACTATGGACACTATTTCACAGGTTATTCATGAATGTGAAACTTGCGCCGAAATCAAACAAGCAAAACGGTTAAAACCTGTATGGTATGGGGGGCGATGGTTAAAGTATAAGTATGGAGAAGCTTGGCAGATTGATTATATTACACTTCCACAAACACGTCAAGGTAAGCGTTATGTACTTACAATGGTGGAAGCAACCACTGGATGGTTGGAAACATATGCCGTACCTCATGCCACAGCCCGAAATACTATCTTGGGCCTTGAGAAGCAAGTCCTTTGGCGGCACGGTACGCCAGAAAGAATTGAATCAGACAATGGTACTCATTTCAAAAACAGTATTATAGACAATTGGGCCAAAGAACATGGTATTGAGTGGGTATATCATATTCCATATCATGCACCAGCCTCTGGGAAAATTGAAAGGTACAATGGTTTGTTAAAAACTACACTAAAGGCACTTGGTGGTGGAGCCTTTAAAAACTGGGATTCACATTTAGCAAAAGCCACTTGGTTGGTCAACACTAGGGGATCAACCAATCGAGCCGGGCCTGCCCAATCAGAAATTCTACGGACTGTAGAAGGAGATAAAGTCCCTGTAGTACACATGAAAAATATCTTAGGAAAGGCAGTCTGGGTTACTCCTGCCTCAGGCAAAGGCAAACCTATTCGTGGGATTGTTTTTGCCCAGGGACTTGGCAGTACCCGGTGGGTGATGCTTAAGGATGGAGAAGTTCGGTGTGTACCTCAAAGGGATTTGATTTTAGGTGAAAATATGCAATGCTGAACTGTATGATGTGAATTGCCGCACTAACAATGTTTAATAAGTGTCTTTCAGATCAAGACAATGGGGATGAAACTAGAGCTAACTTCTTCGAGTGGCGCCCGACACCTTCTTCGAAGTTGGTGTCCTTAACCCACAAACAGTGGTCATGAGATGCACTTGTATCATTTTTTCCTGCCCTGGGAGACTGTTGTGACAAAATGAACTTAATGAACTTTCCAAAGGATGGTCCACTGATTAATTACTCCTGTGTATATATGTACATATGTATATACATATAGTAGTAGTGATTAATTAGATTGTATTTATAGATTGTATTGATAAGGTTTAAGTATTCAGTGAATGTCATATTATAAGGGGTGGAATGTCCTGGTTTTGTTAAAAACAAGTTTCTCTTTTAGTGAATTTGCCTGTCAGCTAAAGCCTTCATGTTAGCTGCGTTTTCCTGAAGAACCCAACACATGTTTTGGTTAAACCTAGGAATGGAATGCAAACTTATTGATAAGCACGGATGGACATCTCGCGAGGGGGCAACGAGAAACTGGTGACCGAGAGACTAACCAACAGTGTATAACATGCCATTCACGTGAATACTTCATATAAAAGTGGGAGATCACGAGGATCTCGCTCCTTTTTTCCTCATGGCTGACATTAGGAGAGGACCTTGCTGGTCGTCCCTGCGAACTGATGCCTAGTGAGAGACTAAATCCAGCTCCGGTTGGCTACAGAGTCTCATCCAGGACTTTGGGTGCTGGCTCTGCAGTTGCTGAGACTTACAAGATTGGTTTTGTATATTTTGTATTATTTTCTCTTTTCTTATTAGTAGCATTAGTAAAACATCTTTAACTTTTCCAACTCTCTTCTCTCTGTCCTTCTTTCCCTCCCGATCACCTGTCCTGAGTGGGAAGGGGGGAGAGGGAGGGGCTGAAGGGGGAAGTGGGGGAGAGGAGGTTAACAATACATCTGCCAGGGTTTGATTGTCACCCCGCAATCTTAACCCTCGACAGATAATTGGCGCCCAACGTGGTGCAAAAGAGAAAGGGGTAAATTTGGAGATTTTTGGCTTTTCTATTGCTCTGACGAACCTTTCAATTTTCTTGGCATGGTGCCAACTCATAGAGTTGTGATACTCGCGTGTCTGTTTGCTTTGGATATTATTTAGTGGTATTAAGGCAAAGTGAATTACATTGACTTAAAGATGTTGTGACATAAGTTGTATCAGTTATTTTCTACTTTGTGCTCGCTGATCCCATATCTGTGTTTGTGTTTCTTTCTGAATCGAAGTATTCATTATATAACAACAAGAAACTGGACAGCGGTCATGATGATTCTGTGTGGTTTGGCATTGGTTTATTTCATTATACTGCAGCCGCTAATGAATTTCTACTCGCTTCTGATTTACCTTGAAAAACCTCCAGGAGAGATTAAAGAGCAGACTGGCTCTATATTTGCTAATTGGTCAAGTGAATCTTTAGAAAGGCTGACTAACAATACTTTTGTGTTTTCGCTAGGACAGTTTGCAAATGTTTTAGAGAACTTTGAATATCCTTGGAGCTTTGATAGAACTGTGATGGTGTTATCTGGTTTGCTGAATGTGTGTCAGTTTGTGTTACTGTTAAGAGAAATGAGGTTCAATAGGAGGTTTGCGTCTCTTTTTAGTCCTGAGATTTGCAGTGCGTCTTCGGAAGCTTTAGCAAAAAGCACTCCTAGCCGCTCGAGAAAAGGCAAAACAGCCAAAGCTGCTGCTGCAGCCACTGCCCCCCCAACCGCGGCTTCACAGGCTGAAGCTACAACTCCTCCGTAGAGCTCCTCTGCAAAGGTCGCTGCAGATAACATTACCTCTCCAGCCTCAAAGGCTAAGAAGGCAACCCCCCCTTCTTCACACACTGCTCACTGTTGCTGCTGTAACCACAGCAATCACTGTGAGAGTCATTCAGACTCTGAAAATGAATCAAATGATGGTGAACCCATATCAGCATCAGTTGCTGGTTGTAAGAAAGTCACTAGAAAGACTACCCGTGCAGCAGGTGATGGCACAAGGCCAACATCAACCCAAGAGGCATCATCAGGACAGGGTGGAGATGAAGTGACCACCACTCGGTCCTTTTCTCCAGGTGAGCTGAGAGATCTGCGAAAAGACTTTAGTCGTCGTGAAGGCGAGAATATTTTAACCTGGCTGCTGCGATGCTGGGACAATGGGGCAGAAACAATTGAATTAGAAGGTGGTGAAGCCAGGCAGCTGGGATCTCTGTCAAAAGATTCCACCATTGATAGGGCAATTTCAAGAGAGTCTAATGCCGCTACTCTCTGGACCCGACTCCTGGCAGCTATGAAAGTAAGATTTCCCTACAAGGAAGATTGTATATCCAAGTTAGGGAAATGGAATACTACGGAGAGAGGTATCCAGTTCCTGAGAGAATTAGCTGTGCGAGACATCATCTATCTAGGACCAAACAGCCAAGAGAGGACAGACCCAGATAGAATCAATTGTACACGATCTATGTGGCGCAGATTTGTACAAAGTGCACCACCTGCATATGCTAAGTCATTGGCAGGAATGGTCTGGTCAGCTAGAGGTGCACAAGAAATTAATGAAGTGATTGAGCAGCTCCGGTACTTTGAGGACAGCCTTGCTGGTTCTCTACGGGCTTGTGTCTCCGCTGTGGAGAAACTGTGTGAAAAATCTGATGACTGGTTTGAAAAGCTGTTGCAAGAAATCAAAGAGCTCAGAGAAGACTCGTACCGTTCACGACCTGCACAAACCTATGTTTCAGCTGTTAGGAGAAGGCGTTTCCAATCTCGAGAGAGAGGGCAGAGACAGCCCACAAAAAGAGGTTCACTGTGGTTCTTCCTACATGAGCAGGGAGAAAACATGAATAAGTGGCATGGAAGGCCTACCTCAGAACTTCAGGAACGAGTACGTGAGATAAAAGGAAAAACTCCTAGGAAGGTGGCTGCTCCAGTTTACAAAAGGAGCAGAAGAGATTCTGATGCTCTTGAAGGAACCTCTAATTCACACCCAGAGACTGTGCAAAACAGGAATTAGAGGTGCCCTGCCTCCAACCAGGTGGAGGAAAGGGATAACAGAGTTTATTGGACTGTACAAATACTATGGCCTGGTACAACACAACCCCAGGAGTACAAAGCTTTAGTGGACACTGGTGCTCAGTGCACAATAATTCCTTCTAATTATAAAGGAACGCAATCCATCAGTATTGTTGGAGTGACTGGGGGATCCCAGGAGCTGACTGTTGTAGAGGCTGAAATGAGCCTAACTGGAAAAAACTGGCAAAAGCATCCCATTGTGACTGGTCCAGATGCTCCGTGCATCCTTGGCATAGACTACCTCAGGAGAGGGTATTTTAAGGACCCAAAAGGGTATAGGTGGGCATTTGGTATAGCAACTGTGGACACTGAGAAAATTGAACAGCTGTCTGATTTGCCTGGTCTTTCAGATGACCCTTCTGTTGTAGGACTGCTGATGGTTGACGATCAGCAGGTGCCAATTGCTACCACGACGGTGCATTGCTGGCAATATCGCACCAATCGAGACTCTTTGATTCCTATCCAGAAGCTGATCCGTCAATTGGAAAGCCAGGGTGTGATCAGTAAGACTCGCTCACCTTTTAACAGCCCAATCTGGCCAGTGCATAAGTCTAGTGACGAGTGGAGACTAACTGTAGACTATCGTGGCCTGAATGAAGTTACACCACCACTGAGTGCTGCTGTGCCTGACATGCTGGAACTGCAATTTGAACTGGAGTCAAAGGCAGCCAAGTGGTATGCTACAATTGACATTGCTAATGCATTTTTCTCTATTCCTGTAGCAGCAGAGTGCAGGCCGCAGTTTGCTTTCACCTGGAGGGGCATCCAGTATACATGGAATCGCTTGCCCCAGGGGTGGAAACACAGTCCTACCATCTGCCATGGACTGATCCAGACCACGCTGGAGCAAGGTGAAGCTCCAGAACACTTGCAATACATTGATGACATCATCGTACGGGGCGACACAGCGAAAGAAGTCTTCGAGAAAGGTGAGAGAATAATTCATATTCTTTTGGATGCTGGTTTTGCCATAAAACGAAGCAAGGTCAAGGGACCTGCACGAGAGATCCAGTTTTTAGGAATAAAATGGCAAGATGGCCGTCGTCAGATCCCAATGGATGTGATCAACAAAATTGCAGCAATGTCTCCACCTACTAATAAAAAGGAGACACAGACTTTCTTGGGCATTGTAGGTTTTTGGAGAATGCATATTCCTGACTACAGCCACATTGTGAGCCCTCTCTATCGAGTGACTCGTAAAAAGAACCAATTTGAGTGGGGCCCTGAACAACGACAAGCCTTTGAGCAAATTAAGCGTGAGATAACTCATGCGGTGGCCCTTGGACCAGTCCGAACTGGACTAGATGTTAAAAATGTGCTCTATACCGCAGCTGGAGATAATGGACTTACCTGGAGCCTCTGGCAGAAAGCACCAGGAGAAACCCGAGGTCGACCCTTAGGTTTTTGGAGTCGAGGATACAAAGGATCTGAGGCCAACTATACTCCAACTGAAAAGGAGATACTAGCAGCATATGAAGGAGTTCGAGCTGCTTCAGAAGTGATCGGCACTGAAGCACAGCTCCTCCTGGCACCTCGACTGCCGGTGCTGAGCTGGATGTTCAAAGGGACGGTTCCCTCTCCACATCATGCAACCGAAGTTACATGGAGTAAATGGATTGCACTGATCACGCAACGAGCTCGAATTGGAAGTCCCAACCGTCCAGGGATATTAGAAGTTATTACAGACTGGCCAGAAAGCAAAGACTTTGGGATGTCTCCAGATGAGGAGGAAGTAAAACGTGCTGAAGAAGCACCACCATATAATACGCTTTCAGAGACTGATAAGCAGTATGCACTGTTCACAGATGGATCCTGTCGTCTTGTAGGAAAACATCGAAGGTAGAAAGCTGCTGTGTGGAGTCCCACACGACAAGTTACAGAAGCCACTGAAGGACAAGGTGAATCCAGTCAGTTTGCAGAAGTGAAAGCCATCCAGCTGGCTTTGGACATTGCTGAACGAGAGAAGTGGCCAATACTTTATCTCTATACTGACTCATGGATGGTAGCAAATGCCTTGTGGGGGTGGCTACAGCAATGGAAGAAAAGCAACTGGCAGCGCAGAGGTAAACCCATTTGGGCTGCCACACTGTGGCAAGACATTGCTGCTCGGCTAGAGAGCCTGCCTGTGAAAGTTCATCATGTAGATGCTCATGTGCCTAAAAGTCGAGCCACCGAGGAACATCTAAACAACCAGCAAACAGATCAAGCTGCTAAGATTAAAGTAGCTGAGGTGGACTTGGACTGGCAACATAAAGGTGAACTTTTCCTAACTCGGTGGGCCCATGATGCTTCAGGGCATCAAGGTAGAGATGCAACATACAAATGGGCTCGTGATCGAGGGGTGGATTTAACTATGGACACTATTTCACAGGTTATTCATGAATGTGAAACTTGCGCCGAAATCAAACAAGCAAAACGGTTAAAACCTGTATGGTATGGGGGGCGATGGTTAAAGTATAAGTATGGAGAAGCTTGGCAGATTGATTATATTACACTTCCACAAACACGTCAAGGTAAGCGTTATGTACTTACAATGGTGGAAGCAACCACTGGATGGTTGGAAACATATGCCGTACCTCATGCCACAGCCCGAAATACTATCTTGGGCCTTGAGAAGCAAGTCCTTTGGCGGCACGGTACGCCAGAAAGAATTGAATCAGACAATGGTACTCATTTCAAAAACAGTATTATAGACAATTGGGCCAAAGAACATGGTATTGAGTGGGTATATCATATTCCATATCATGCACCAGCCTCTGGGAAAATTGAAAGGTACAATGGTTTGTTAAAAACTACACTAAAGGCACTTGGTGGTGGAGCCTTTAAAAACTGGGATTCACATTTAGCAAAAGCCACTTGGTTGGTCAACACTAGGGGATCAACCAATCGAGCCGGGCCTGCCCAATCAGAAATTCTACGGACTGTAGAAGGAGATAAAGTCCCTGTAGTACACATGAAAAATATCTTAGGAAAGGCAGTCTGGGTTACTCCTGCCTCAGGCAAAGGCAAACCTATTCGTGGGATTGTTTTTGCCCAGGGACTTGGCAGTACCCGGTGGGTGATGCTTAAGGATGGAGAAGTTCGGTGTGTACCTCAAAGGGATTTGATTTTAGGTGAAAATATGCAATGCTGAACTGTATGATGTGAATTGCCGCACTAACAATGTTTAATAAGTGTCTTTCAGATCAAGACAATGGGGATGAAACTAGAGCTAACTTCTTCGAGTGGCGCCCGACACCTTCTTCGAAGTTGGTGTCCTTAACCCACAAACAGTGGTCATGAGATGCACTTGTATCATTTTTTCCTGCCCTGGGAGACTGTTGTGACAAAATGAACTTAATGAACTTTCCAAAGGATGGTCCACTGATTAATTACTCCTGTGTATATATGTACATATGTATATACATATAGTAGTAGTGATTAATTAGATTGTATTTATAGATTGTATTGATAAGGTTTAAGTATTCAGTGAATGTCATATTATAAGGGGTGGAATGTCCTGGTTTTGTTAAAAACAAGTTTCTCTTTTAGTGAATTTGCCTGTCAGCTAAAGCCTTCATGTTAGCTGCGTTTTCCTGGAGAACCCAACACATGTTTTGGTTAAACCTAGGAATGGAATGCAAACTTATTGATAAGCACGGATGGACATCTCGCGAGGGGGCAACGAGAAACTGGTGACCGAGAGACTAACCAACAGTGTATAACATGCCATTCACGTGAATACTTCATATAAAAGTGGGAGATCACGAGGATCTCGCTCCTTTTTTCCTCATGGCTGACATTAGGAGAGGACCTTGCTGGTCGTCCCTGCGAACTGATGCCTAGTGAGAGACTAAATCCAGCTCCGGTTGGCTACAGAGTCTCATCCAGGACTTTGGGTGCTGGCTCTGCAGTTGCTGAGACTTACAAGATTGGTTTTGTATATTTTGTATTATTTTCTCTTTTCTTATTAGTAGCATTAGTAAAACATCTTTAACTTTTCCAACTCTCTTCTCTCTGTCCTTCTTTCCCTCCCGATCGCCTGTCCTGAGTGGGAAGGGGGGAGAGGGAGGGGCTGAAGGGGGAAGTGGTGGGGAGAGGAGGTTAACAACACATCTGCCGGTGTTTGACTGTCACCCCGCAATCTTAACTCTCGACACCAATGACAGAACCCAAGGGAATGGCAGGAAGATGTGCCACGGGAGGTTTAGGTTAGACATTAGGAAAAGGTTATTCCTCCAGAGGGTGGTGGAGCACTAGAATAGGCTCCCTAGGGAGGTAGTCATGACCCCAAGCCTGGCAGTATTCAAGAAGAGACTAGAGAATGCCCTCAGACACATGGTGTGAATCGTGGAGTTGTTATATGCAGGGACAGGAGTTGGACTTGATGATTCTTGTGGGTCCTTTAGAAATCAAGACTCAGGACGCTCTATAAATGACTTTTTTGCAGGACTTGAAGGAATACTAAGTTTGCCGATGACACAATATTGGGAGGAGCTGTTGACACCTTCAGGGGCAGAAAGACCCTGCAGAGGGATCTAGAGAAATTAGAGAACTGGGCAATCACCAACCATATGAAGTTTAACAAGGGAAAGTGCCAGGTTCTGCACCTGGGACATGGAAACCCTGGATCTACATGCAGTCTGAGGAACGAGGGGCTGGAGAGCAGCCCCACAGAGAGGGGTCTGGGGGTTCTGATCGACAGCAAGTTGAACATGAGCCAACAGTGTGCCCTGGTAGATAAGAGGGCCAACTGTGTCCTGGGGTGCATCAAGCACAGCATTGCCAGCCAGCTGAGGGAGATGGTTGTTCTGCTGTACTCTGCACTTGTGTTGTCCCAAAACCAGGGTTCTTTACCTGGTGTGCATACAAATGAGCCAAATTTAGCACACAGAGATGAGATATTTATTACAAGTCTGGATGTTGGAATAAAGCCAAATGTTTTAAACTAGATATAAGGAAGACATTTTTTATGATGAGAGTGGTGAAACACTGAACTGGTGTCCCAGAGAGTTTGTATTATAGATTCCTCATCTCCAGAAACATTCAAGGTCAGGTTGAACAGGGCTTTGAGCAACCTGATCTAGTTGAAGATGTCCCTGCCCATGGCAGAGAGGTTGGACTAGATAACATTTAAAGGGCCCTTCCAACCCAAACTGTTCTATGATTCTATGGTTTACAAATGTAGTTCTAGATCAGGGTCTAGCAAAGGCATATCTGTTAAACCTCATCAAGTCTTTTCAGCTTCACAGGTTGCTACTACACAATCATGGTATGGAGTTCCCCATCTAAAGGGAGTAGAGTAGTAGGATTCAGTGTATTACATTGCTTCATTGTTATGTTTTCCATTGTTAAGAGAATCAGCTCATAGTCATGTATTTGCTGTGGTGGTATTGCTTGTGTAACTTTCTGTGACAGTAGCATTTCAACTTAATGTGGCACTTGCACCATCGGAAAGTGTCTGAGCACTAGATTGTTTTGCTCCATTCAACTAGGAGTGCTGTGGCAGCTATTGCAGATGCAGGCAGTGGATCTTTGAACTACCACATCTGGCTGAGCTGAATAATGAGCAACTGAACGTTGTCATCCCCTAAGCCTTTGAGTTAACATCCCCAAAGCTTTGACTTAACATCCCCAAGGCTATTCCTTTCCCTTCATGCACAGAATCACAGAATGGCTGGGTTTAACAGGCACCTCTAGAAGTCATCTAGTCCAACCCACCTGCCAAAGTAGATTCACCTAGAGCAGATCACACAGGAATACATCCAGGCGGGTTTTGAATGTCTCCAGAGAAGGAGACTCCACAACCTCTCTGGGTAGCCTCTTCCAGAGCTCTGTCACCCTCAAAGTAAATAAGTTTCTCCTCATATTCAGATGAAACCTGCTATGTTTCAGTCTGTGCCCTCTGCCCCTCATCCTATCGTTGGGCACGACTGAAAAGAGTCTGGTCCCATCCCCTTGACACCCACCCTTGTGATATTTAAAAGCCTAAATAAGGTCCCCTCTCAGCCTTCTCTTCTCAAGGTTGAATAGACCCAACTCTCTCAGTCTTTCCTCATAAGAAAGATGCTCCAGAACCCTAATCATCTTTGTAGCCCTCCGCTGGACTCCCTCCAGTAATTTCTTGTTCTTTGAGTCATAGAATCACAGAAGCATTTTGGTTGGAAGAGACCCTCAGGATCATCAAGTCCAAACATAACCTAAGCTAACTCTAGCACTAAACCATGTCCTTAAGAACCTCATCTATATGCCTTTTAAACACCTCCAGGGATGGTGACTCAACCACTTCCCTGGGCAGCCTGTTCAAATGCCTGACAACCCTTTCCATTAAGAAGTTTTTCCTAATATCTAATCTAAACCTCCCCTGACACAACTTGAGGCCATTTTCTCTTACCCTATCACTTACTACTTGGGAAGAGAGGTCAACACCCTCCATGCTACAACTTCCTTTCAGATAGTTGTAGACAGCACTAAAGTCTCCCCTTAGCTTCCTTTTCTCCAGGCTAAACAGCCCCAGTTCCCTCAACTGCTCCTCATAAGACTTGTGCTCCAGGACCCTCTCCAGCTTTGTCACCCTCCTCTGCACTCTCTCTAGTACCTCAATGTCTTTCTTATGATGAGGGGCCCAAAACTGAACACAGTATTCAAGGTGGGGCCTCACCATCACTGAAAAAAGTGGAACGATTGTACTGACCAGAAGTGAGTTGTTTTGCTCGTCAGGGGTAGCTGTTGGTTTGTGGTTTCTTCTGGTAGTTGGTTGTCTGCCAGATGGTTCATGTCTATCATCCCAGTTAGGCCATGAAGCCTTCACAGCAACAGTGTTAATTGCACAGAACCTCAGGAAAGAAAAGACAAGATGTCTGCCTCCACAGCCATCTATCTTTTCCGCCCAAAGTATCAAAAACTAGATGTTTAAGGCATAACATCATTCTTTGTTTTAACTGGGATGGGGGGAGTGCTTCAAGGTTGTCACACCACCCCGTGACTTAAACACTGGTTTTTGCTTCATTTATGGTAGTGATCTTTATGTCTAAAACATCTTCTGCCACACCATGGTCCAAGCAAGCATCATCTTCGGGAGTGGTGATTCTTAAATAGTGAACAGAAGGAGAAAACAGGGAAGAGGTAGAAGAAAGCAAGAGAGAAACCACACACTTAACAATAGCTATACCAACCATTAAAAACAGTAATCCAGTTATTATGGGTAGTCCAATTTGTAATAACCATTGTCCCCACCCAGCTAGTCTCAATGACTTTAGGAAAGAGGAAAACCATGAGCCTGAACTCCACCTGTTAAGGAGATCTCTAGGTTGCATTGCTAGAAGCAACTCTCCAGTAACATCTGATATATCTTTCATTTTTTGTTGGGCTTCCTCTATAGTGGTAGAGGCATTGTGTATAGCCATACAACATTCTCCTTCCGTAAGATTCAGCATTCCACAAACACCATGTTCTTTTAACAACAACATATCTAAGGCTAAGCGATTCTGTAAGGTCATTTTGGATATTTGTTGTAGTTGTAAATTTAATTATCCAAAAACAGTTCACTGTTGGTGCAAGTGAATATAAGGAATAGGCTTGTGCCACATCTTTGCAGACTCCTTTTAGAACAGCTTATGGCAGTAGGACTTTGTCCAATGCATTCTTCATTTTAAAAAATAATATATTTACACACAAATGTGTGCTTGGTTCACCTCAAGGAATACAACAAAAATTCCCCAACAAGGGAATACACCTCTCTCTTCTCATCTGGGACTGATGTGGGTGGTTTTGCTGAGCAGGCTCCCAAGGTTCTTGTTCACCCTTATATGAACTGTTTAATACTATTAACACTCTTGGCATATTGTCAGGTTTCTGGAATTTGGTATCATCCTGGCATAAGAGGAGACAACTTTTGGGTGAGGCAATACTGAAAAATGCCCTGAGGCAGCTGGTCCCAGGGTAGCAAGGTGTGTCAAAGGGTTTGGTCAGGTGCCTAGGGCAGTTATCGCCTCCTGTCACGGAGACACTCCAAAATGACTCCAAACACATAATAAGCTTAAAACAACTTTAATTTGGAACTGAAACTGAAACCAAACAACAGACTGAAACCAAATGACAGAAACCATTGCAATCGGGGGGAGGGTAATCCAAAATCAGTCAGCACTCTGGCAACATTTAATAAACTGCAGGTTTAACATACCAGTTGGGGATATTATTACCATATAACCACACAAGAATGATGATCCACAGCATGCATGCACTCACTCAGAAGAAGTGGCCTCTCTCACTTAAGGGTACCCAGAAGAAATAATCACTTTCCTCTGTGTGTGTGGGGAAGGGCTCACAAGAATGTATCCTTAAGAAAATAATCACTCACCAAGGAGAAGGTGAGGGCTCTCAGTCCTGGAAAGTCTCTTTAGACAGCATCCCTGATCTAAGGGGAAGGGTCTACTCACAATCCTGTTGCTCCAAGAAGACCACTTAAAGGGGGTCTTTGGTGGGGGCCCCATTTTATAGTCTGGTCGGATCTGGCTGTGGTTGTTAAGAGCATGATCCAAAAGTTTCTCTGGGTCTGGGCACCTCATTGGCTGAGGACCCTGTCTGTTGACTGAGGTCCCACCCCTCCTGCTCCCCCAGCCTGAGGGGGAGTACCCTAATGCCATCAGGGTATAAGGACAGAGAGTGCATAATCCATCTGGATTTCTAGAGTGTCAGAGGGATCCCAACAGTTGTCTGTACTGGAGACTGAGGTGAGCTTAACAGGGGACAAGTGGCTAAAGCATCCCACTGTGACCAGCCCAGAAGCCCTGTGTATCCTTGGCATAGACTACTCTCAGTAGAGGGTACTTCAAGGACCCAAAGGGGTACAGATGGGCTTTTGGTGTAGCCATCATGAATTCAGAGAAGATTAAACAAATGTTGTTGTGTCTTAAATAAAGCAACTAAGTGCCACACAGCCACTCACTCACTCCCCCCACAGTGGGATGGGGGAGAGAATCAGAAGGGTAAAAGTGAGAAAACTTGTGGATTGGTATAAAGACAGTTAATTGTTTTCTTCAAGTAGCTTTCCAATGTTTCGGACCTGGTATGAAAGGATGTAAGAACTGACTGATGTTGCTAATTATTGCTAGGGAAACCAAGTTTGTTCCTATGTTTCCCATGTTTTGCAAGCAAGCAGGTGTGTAATGCAGAGAGGAGTAGTTCAGAGGTAATGAGATCACTTAAAAACATATCATTTATTACCATGCAAACAAACAAAAAGAATATTTCTGCTATGCAAATAGAAAGGCATTGTGCCTCCCCAAAGCTTTCCCTGAAGAACTGTAGTTGTTAGTCATCTTGCATTCCTCTAAAATCAGTTAAATCATAAAGACTTTGTAGGCAATTTAACAGAAAGGTTATTTTCTTCAGGAGACACAAATGAAGAAAGGTTGTGATACCTTCTGTTTTCTCATCAATCCTTCTCCAGTTTATAGATCTAAGATTAACATGATAAGTAGATGGGGAGTCCCTCACGTCCCCTGCCAGCTTTTCTAGTAAGACATATCCTAAGACTAGAGAGAGAAAAAAAAAAAAAAGCAGCAAAGGAATATCAGTTTAACTTCAGTGAAGGAAAATTGGATAAATAATCAAATAAACTATGTTTTAAGATGACAAAGAGCTGTATGTCATGAACAAATCTATTAAACTAGCCAATTTCCACAGAACATAAGAATTTTAAATAGAAAAGGCTGATACATCTGTCCTCTGTGTTCATAGTGGGTAAAACAAGAAATCAAATACTTAAAATCCAGCAAGAAAGACCTAGGCAGACACCTCAGAAAAATATTTCTGACAGCACAGATAGTCATGCAGAATGAATATAGACAAACATATTTCAAAAATGCTGCATATTTAACCTCTTCTGGACTCACACCAATTCCCCCTTGTTTTTTCAAAACAGACAAAAGATTTTTCAGGGTGCAGTGTGCACCCTCAATAATTGCCTGGCCAGTAGAATTATAAGGGACTCCAAACAGGTGTTGTACCTTCCACTGGACGAGGAAGGTTGCAAGATTATCAGAATGGTATGCAGGACCATTATCTGTTTTGATTTGTGTAGGGACACCCATGACAGCAAAAGCTTGTAATAAATGATGCTTTACCGCTTTTCTGTTTGCTGAGGTCAAAGTTGTAGCCCACAACAGTCCTGAACAGGTATCTATGGACACATGAATGTACTTTTGTCGGCCAAACGGTGCAAATTCAGTAATATCAGTTTGCCATAACTGACCTGGCTGCAAACCCCAAGGATTTACTCCCTTTTGTTGCAGAGGCACTATGCAGGCACAATCAGGACAAGTTGCAATAATGGATCGAGCTTGTTCCTTGGTAAGTGCAAACTGTTTTCGGAGTGATGCTGAGGACCGATGGAAGAACTCGTGAGCTTATCTGGCTTGTTCAAAAGGAGATACATCTGTCACTGTTACAAGTTTGCCTATAATCACAGAATCGACTGGGTTGGAAAAGACCTCAGAGATCATCAAGTCCAACCCTTGGTCCAACTCCAGTCAGTTTACTAGATCATGGCACTAAGTGCCATGTCCAATCTCAGTTTAAAAACCTCCAGGGACGGTGAGTCCACCACCTCCCTGGGCAGGCCATCCCAATGCCTGACCACTCTCTCTGTAAATAATTTCTTTCTAATATCCAGCCTAAATTTCCCCTGGCAGAGTTTAAGCCCATGCCCCCTTGTCCTATTGCTAACTGCCTGGGAGAAGAGACCAATCCCCACCTGGCTATAACTTCCCTTCAGGTAGTTCTAGAGAGTGATGAGCTCACCTCTAAGCCTCCTCTTCTCCAGACTAAACAACCCCAGCTCCCTCAGTCTCTCCCCATAGGTTTTGTGTTCAGGTCCCTTCACCAGTCGTGTTGCTCTTCTCTGGACCCGCTCCAGCACTTCAATCTCTTTCCTGAACTGAGGGGCCCAGAATTGAACACAATACTCCAGGTATGGCCTCACCAATGCAGAGTACAGGGGAAGGATCACTTCCCTTGTCCTGCTGACCATGCTATTTTTGATACAGGACAGGATACCACTGGCCTTCTTGGCCACCTGGGCACACTGTTGGCTCATGTTGAGCTTCCTGTCAATTAGTACCCCCAGGTCCCTTTCTGCCTGACTGCTCTCCAGCCGCTCTGTGCCCAGCCTGTAGCACTGCAGGGGGTTGTTATGGCCAAAGTGCAGGACCCGGCACTTGGTCTTGTTGAACTTCATCCCATTGGAATCAGCCCATTTTTCCAGTCTATCCAGATCCCTCTGCAGAGCCCTCCTGTTGTTTCCCTCAACTAGACCCCACTGACCTAATTGCTTTGTCAACTGAATTGTTGTATCCTCACTAATTTCCTTTTCATTGCACAAAAGGATATCATCCATATAATGATAGATGATCATCTGAGGGTGTTGTTGCCTAAATGACTTTAAAGCCAAATCTACATACCATTGGCAAATAGTAGGATAATTTTTCATTCCCTGAGGTAACACTACCCAATGATATATTTTTTGTGGGAGCTTGATGATTAAGCACTGGAACAGTAAAGGCAAACTTTTCACAATCCTCTGGGTGTAATGGGATCGTGAAAAAGCAATGCTTCAAATCAATGACAATTATATCCCAATCTTTTGGAAGCATGGTTGGGGTAGGAAGACCTGGTTGCAGTGCCCCCATATCTTTCATTACTGCATTAATTGCCCTGAGGTCCTGTAACAAATGCCACTTCTCTGATTTCTTCTGGATAGTAAAAACAGGTGTATTCCATGGGCTGGTGGAAGGGACCAAATGTCCGAGATGGAGTTGCTCTTCAACCAACTCCTCTAAATGCATGAGTTTTTCTTTTGGTAATGGCCATTGATCCACCCAGACAGGATAATTTGTTTCCCAACTCAGCTTCATACACGGTCGGGTGTCGCTCACCTCAGTGGCCATTATCAAAAAGGTGACTGCACGACTATTCCCCACTGAGACATCACATCCCTTCCTAATAATGCAATTGTCATGTTCAGAACATAAGGTCATACCCATGCCTCTAAGGCCTCGACCTTTTCTCTTATCTTAACCATATGTGTGCTGATGTGGGTAGGAGTGGCCCCCCCAATCCCCACTACCATGGTGTTTACTGCTTCTAAAGGCCAACACGGAGGCCAATCAGTGCGAGGGATAATTGTCACATCTGCGCCTGAATCTAAAAACATTCTTTTTCTCCTAATCTCACTTCCAGGCCCATATATGGAAACTAACCGAGATGGTTTGTCCAAAGTCAGTTTTTCTGTGAAAGCAACCACAGGGGCTCCGGTAGAGCCAAAACCTTTCTGACCTCTTTCCGCATCTAAAGCCTTTGGGACACATGCTCTGAAGGGTACCAATTGCGCTATACGGGTCCCCTGTTTAATAGTCACAGGGGGTGTTAAGACTCGCAACATAATGCCTATGGGTCCAGCATAATCGGCGTCTATTAATCCAGGTAAAACAAACAATCCCTGTCTTGAAGCAGAAGAGCGACCTATTAAAAGCACACTCAATCCATACCCTAGGGGCCCCATTACTGTAGATGGAATTACATGTACAGACTGATCTGTTATTGTGACGTCTGTTCCCACGGCCAGATCGACACCTGCGCTTCCTGAGGTTGCTGCCCTGAGCTCGGACAAACAACCATGGCTGTTCCCCCTCTCGGCTGGTATTGTGGTGTCATCACGCCCCAGCCCCTGGCGCTGGCCCTCCCGTTTCCCGGCAGCGGTGTCCCATCTGTTTTAAATTTTGATCGACACTCCACTGCTCGGTGTCCATACTTATCACACCGACTGCACGTGCCATCAAAGCACAAATAATCAAGGGGAGCTGGTGACTGACTAGTGCCATTACTAGGTCCCCCTCTCTGAGTGTACTGAGGGCAATTTCTTTTAAGATGTCCTGTCTGTCCACAAGTAAAACATACTAGGCCACGAGAAGAAGGGCTTCAGCGTTTCATTGCAGGCTTAAGTGCTGCAGCCAAGGCTGGAGCGTGGGCTCGAGCATGTATTTTTGCCTTTTCTACCTCCTGTTGCATAATCGGTACCCGTGTACAAGTTTCCACCATCTCTGCCAGAGAAGCAGTTTTTCCCAAGCCAGCTAATATCTGTTGACATTGGGTGTTTGCATTCATCATGGCCAAATCTTTCCCCACAGCAGCTTTTGCCTCTGGAGTCAGGTTAGGAGAAGCATCCATAGCTTCTTTTAAACAGTCCACAAACTTCATATATGGTTCCCCAGGATCCTGCTTTATTGTAGAACAGGGTGGCTCAGGGTTACCTATATTTGGTAATTCTTTCACTGCCACCAGGGCAAGCCCTTGCGTTTGCTGCAAAATCCTTGGATGAAGCGCTGCCTGAGTGGCACCATCCGCATATTGTCCATGACCCAGTAATTGGTCCATGCTAGCTAATCGTAATGAATCATCAGCTGGTAAATGAACATTTTCTAACACTGCCAATTCCACCTTCCCCTGCCACTTGTCCAAGAACAGCAGATACCCCGTTGGGGGAAGCAACAACTCTATCAATGCCTTAATATCTGTTGGAGTTAGTACTTGCCCCTTGAAAAATGAATTGATTAGCTGCATCACATGCTTATTATCCATACCATATTGCATAACCGCCCTTTGCAATTGCTTAACCGTTTTCCAATCAAAGGGCGACCACTGCCTTTGTCCTCTGTTATCTATGTGCACTGGCATTGCTGTAATACTACCAGGTAACATAATCCCTTCAATGGTTGCATCCCTGATTACCCCTTACCAGCATTGCCCTGCATTATAAGAGTGATCTCGAGGAATATCTCTACCCTGATGCACAGGGGCAGCACCCAATTTGTCATTACTATCACTGCTATACAATTCCCTTGTGTTTCCCTGTGGATCAGTAAGTTGACGCATATTTGCAAACCGATCTGCTAACCCAGTCTCCAGCCCTTTTCCATATCGCACTCGCAAATATTCATCTGCTTCTCTTATTGACCACATCCCATCTTCTGCACATTGCCTTGCCCATTTTTGTATTCGCTCCTTTTTAATCTGGAGCTCCTCAGGAGTGAGGTCCAATTCCGCCCCCTCCCGTTCCTGTTTTCCCCGTTTTTCACATTCCCTGCCAATTGCCTCCAACCTTAATTGCATCTGACGCCTTTTTATATGCTATTAACCGCGAAGTTTTACTTGTGCCGTCATCTAGCCGTCTCATTGCTTTTAAAACTTCTTGCATCTGGCTCTCCTGACGTCTCAGTAAGTCCTTCAGGCTCTGCACATGGCTCTCCTCCTGGAAGTCAGGGCGATTCTGCGGTGTTCCGTCCTGGTGCTCCATCGGGTCCTCCGGCAGAGGCACGTCAGCTGGATTAACTTGTCCTGGCTTGTTGAAACATGCTAGTTGCTGCCATTCGTCGTCGGAGGCAGGCAATGGCTCAAAGGGTACAGAGGGTATAATTTGCTCTCCACTCCAGAACTCCAGATCTGATAGGGGACATACCAGCGGTATCGATTTTTTTGAGTTCTCAGAGAGGGGGCAGCTCGCAGCAGGCGGCTCCGGGGGGACGGCACACACTTCCGGCTCACTCCCCTGAGACTTCCTCCATCAGCTGACTGATCTCCCGCCAGGGTCCGGCGAGATCGCAAGCCTCGTGGCTCCCCCTTGTGACCACTTCCCATAGTTCAGTCCCTATGTCCTCCCATGTACCGGAAGGAAAAAATTCGTCCATCGTTTGGACACATCCCTTCCGCTGGGCGAATAGTAAAAGACGCTTCACCGCATCTTATTCCAAAAATCTTCCTGTTCGTGCAGTCAGCTGCAGAATACTTTTCACTGTTACTTTTTCTTCCGCGGATGCCGTGTTTCCCATGCCACCTGATTCCCCGTAGGCCTACTTTCTGCTATTCTTCGAGTGCCCAGCTGTCCCCGCCATCCAGGTGGCTTCCTCATGTCTTCACTTCTGGCAATCTTGCTTCGATACGAAGTATCATGTTGGGGTCACCAAAATGTTGCTTTTTCATGCGAGAGACAGAATCTGACACACCAATGTGATGTTCACAAAGTTCACTTTATTGTCGGACCAGGCTAACTTTATACCAAAGCTGCCCTGTCCACGTGCCTTGCACTCCGCACGCGCGTGTCTGGCGATTGCTCATTCATTGTTACCTTCTTATGGGGCTCCTTTTGTTTCTTTTGTTTCTGGCTTCACCTCTCAGCTAGGCTGGCTACAACCCCAACCCCCTGGGCGGGGGGGGGGGGGGTCTGCCACTACATATCTCAACACAAATATGACTGGAAGGTGGCCTTTGCTTTAGATAAACAGCTACGAATGAGTCAACTGGTTGTACAAATGGCCTTCTCTGAGATAATAAAGAGAGAGTATTATCTTCCTGAACCAGCCAGACCAGTATGGGGGAAGTGTATATGTGGCTCAGCCCAACACAGAGTATAAATCTGAACAACCAACAAAATAAACATTGCAGAAAGCAATGGGCTTGAGCTGGCTTCAACCCATGTATTCCTTCCCAGTGACTGGGGACACCCAGTGCCATGACAGTGAGTATATAGAAAGCAGTAATGGGAATCACATCTATATTATGATCCAACTGTATATTGCAATTGCTATATTTTGCTAATTGCATTTCTATTGTGATTTCAGTAGACTGCTGTATCACTCTGCTAAATCACAGTCCCATATAACATCAAATATCTACCAACCCCCCCCCCCCCCGAACATTAAATCCTTCTTGTGTGGAATAGCTAAAGAACCTGGTCAGAGAGTATTGCACTCTGACACCAACAGAGGCTTAGTTCCATCACATTCAAAAGCAACTACTGCTCTGCTTGTCTCACTAGTACTGTGGGCAACCTTGCTGCTCGACTTACCTATCCTTCAGGTAGAAGGAGTTGACCACTTCCATGGATGGCTCAATCATTAGACTATGTGACAACTTCTTTGTCATCATTATAACCTGGCACCAGTACTGCTTTTGTGAGTACAAGGCAAGCAGTTAAATGTCAGAAATGTTATGGGGGCAACACAGTTTAGGAAAATGACCAGTGGGGAGGTAGGTAGAAATTTAGGGGAGAAAAAATGAGAAAAAATGAGAAAAGCAGTACTATTTTGGCTATGCTGTGTAGATCTTCACACTGTTTTTATGTTGTGTTGGGTCTGGCTAGAATGGAGTTAACTTTCCCCATAGTGGCCCTCATAATGCTGTGCTTTGTATTTGTAGCTAGAATGGTGTTGATAGCACACCAATGTTTAGACTACTGCTTAGCAGCGCTCCCACAGTATCAAGGCTGTCTCTCTAACACCCCACTCCCAAAGGATGGGGGCAGGTAAGAGGTTTGGAGGTGACATAGCAAGGACAGCTGATCCAAAATGATCAAAGAGATATTCCATACCATATGACATCTACTCAGTAGTAAAAGCTAAGAAAAAGAGGAGGATGTGACTCATTCATTACTAAAGTCTTTGTCTTCCAGAGCAACCACTACACGTAGCAAGGCTCTACTTCCCAGGAAGAGGCTCGATGTTGACTGCTGATGGGAAGTAGAGAATAAAATCTTTAAGTTTTCCTTTGCTTCCATGTGTGGCCTTTGCTTTTGCTTTATTAAACTTCCTTTATCTCAACCCATGAGTTCTTTTTCATCTTATTTTCTCTCCCCCTGTCCCGCTGAGGAAGGGGAGTGATAGAGAGCCTTGGTGGGCACTTGGCAGCCAGCCAAGGTCAACCCACCACATATGTGATAACACAGAATTTATGGCCAGAAAAAACACCCCATACTGTTCATCAAATATGGCCTCCTGCATAAGACATGACCTAGTTATTTGAATTACTGAACCCAGAAGTTGAACAAGAATGTATTTGGAAGATACCTTTTTTTAATTAAAAAAACTTAGAAACTTATACATACAACCATAGAAAAGTCAGTCTGGAAGGACCTGAGGGTATCCTGTAATTAGTTTATATAGTTGCAGTTTTGGTCTCTCTTTCTAGCTGTATACGAAGATGCATTTTAAACCATCGCATCGGGAAACTGATATGTGATATTGCATTACAACAGACATACCAGCAATATGTCATGCCAATTTAGTAACCTGTAGACAAAGTTTAAATAATGGCTTCCTTCCATAGCAAAATAATATGGTGCATCCTCCATAAACTCTTAATTATAATGGTCAATTAGTTACTACAGTTGGTCTTTGCATCTACCAACAACAGGTGAAGAGGGGTCACTGAAAGACAATATTTTCACTCTAATATCTCCCCACTAACGCAAAATCAGCCTGATGATTGATTTAATTAAATTACAAGAATCCTGATATTTTCTTCAGTAACTTCCTTGACATTGCTAAAAGCACTGTCAGACTGTTTCATGTCATCATATTATTTGGGGGGAGGAAAATGATTTTGTTTCATGCTTTATGTCTTTGACATAAATTTCCAGAGATTCCTGAGGGCATTTCTTTTTACACTGTAGCATAGTCTCGTTAAGCAATTCAGGTGAAACAAAACCACAAAGACTCACTTCTTGGCCCTGTGGTCTGAATTGCTCACATGGCACCCTTTCAAACATAAGGAACAGTATTTCAGAACAACACTGAAATTTTATATTGTTAATACAAGATTCCATTAACACATTAAGTGTCATTGTATTTGTAGCCTCTTTTTAAAGTGACTTCTGTACTCAGTGTTTTACAATTATGTTAAAAACAGTAGTCTCTGTTTGGAATGATACTTACAGTTTTCTATTCTGTTAATATACATTAAAACGCTATTTATTTTTGTTTAATTTCTCTAGAAGCAATATCACAAAGGCATCTCTTATACAGTCAGAAATTAGGAGAGTGGCATTTGATTTCTGATATTGAAATCTACTGCATTTCACATGTTGTCAATTCTTGCTAGCCTCAGCAGGAGCTGAGGCTGTAAGTATTCAAACCTGAAAAGACTGAGCCCCATAGGATGTAGAGATTGTTTGTGAGACAGGTCCTTTAGAATTCAGTAAATGTGAACTGTCCTCAATGATTTCTCTGATGCCTCATCTTCTTCCCTCTAGTTCCAATGGCCATGAAGTAAAGTGGAAGGCAAAACCTATTGTATATTCTAAGATGAGGATAAAGACACTAATGATAGATTTGGATTTTGGGAAAGCACTGTAAAATAATATGATGTGCAAGAGGATAAAGACCTGTAGCTGTTGCAAGATACCTTAAAACGGCCAGGTATTTTTGTACCTTAACTGCATCATCAAGACTGCAAACTTAATATTAGCTTTTCTATTGCTTCTTTTTTTTAAAAAGCATTCACACAGTGGTTATGTACCTAGAAAGAAAAAGAAAAAAAAAAAGATTCTTTTTATAAAATGCTCTGGTTTAAAAGAAGAACCTCTGCATTCACAAAACCTTTTGCAGTCTTAAGGGCCTATATCTAAGCTGTCATTAGGCACTCACATTAGCAGAATACTTTCTGCAAGCGAAATCAACTGTGCAGTTGCCTTTAGACATTACAGCCATCCAATCTCACAGCAGACACTGAGGTAGCAAGCTTCTGTCACTGTTTACGTGCATTTGCATATGTCTCACTGCCAGCACAAAAGTTAGCCACAGTAACACCTGAAAATCTAACCAATTTTTGCTCTACATGGAACTAGTAGACTTGAGACTCTTCCTTCAAAATGTCACTGATGTGTCTACATGTAAGAAGTCCCATGGAACCAATGTATTAACATGATTCTAATGCAAAGACACACAGACTAGTCTTTTTTTTTTTAATTTTGATCTGTCCCTTTTTTTTTTTTCATGGGAACATGCAGCCACCCAGACCACAGGCTGCAGAGAATGCCAGAGCCTTTCACTGGTATGGAATGGCAGTAGAGAAAACAGCTATGTGAGGTGTGAGCAAGTGGATGACCTGCTCAGCCTGGTGGTAGAGCTGAAAGAGGAGGTAGAAAGGTTGAGAAGTATCAGGGAGCTGGAAAAGGAAATTGACCGGTGGGATCAAGCTCTGGCCTCCCAGAGACAGGAAAGACCGCTACCAGCAAGAAACCAAAATCAAGTGAGTCCTGTATCCTACCCTCGCCAGACCCAAGACAGTAGGTCAAGGGAAAAGGATGAATGGAAGAAAGTTTACATTCGGGGTGGCAGGAGAAATACCCCCTTCACCCCCCCACACCCTTCCAGGTGCATCTGTTGAACAGGCATGAGGCTCTGGATGTGGAATATAGTGACTCAAGGGATAGGGGGAAATGTCGCCATGTTCCTGCTCGGTGTAGAAGGAGAAGGGTCCCTCCTGCGACTACCTCACCTTCCCTTGCAAAACAGGTATGAGGCTCTGCAAGTGGAACCAAATAACAACATTGAGGAAGGTGGTTCAAGTAAGCTGGAGGTGACGCAGAGGAGAAGTCACCCTGCACCCTCCATCAAAACAACTCCCACAAACTAAAAAAGGTAGGTTGTGGTTGTAGGAGACTCCCTTCTAAAGGGAACAGAAAGCTCTATATTCAGGCCAGACCCACTTCTTAGGGAAGTCTGCTGCCTCCCTGGGGCCAGGGTTAAAGACATAAAGAGAAAACTTCCTGCCCTGGATAGGCCCTTAGATTGTTATCCCCTAATAATTTTTCAGGTAGGCAGTGATGAAACTGAAAAGGGAAAACTTAAGACAATCAAGAGGGACTTCAGGGCCTTGGGACAACTGGTAAAGGGATCAGGAGCACAAGTAGTGTTCTCCTCTGTCCTCCCAGTTGCAGGGTATGATGAGGAAAGATGCAGGAAGACCCACCAGATCAATACCTGGGTGGGGGACTAGTGTCACTGGCAGAATTTTGGATTTTTTGATGATGGGTCAGCTTACATGACACCTGGCCTGCTATCAAAAATAGGATGCACCTGTCTAAAAGGGGGAAAAGGATCCTGGGGCAGGAGTGAGCAAGGCTCATTAAAAGGGCTTTAAACTAGATTTGAAGGGGGAGGGGAAAAAAACAGGTGTGGCAGAGGCAAACCCAAGGGTGGTAATGCTGGCATTTGAGGGAAGGGGTGCTAGTGAGGTCCTTCAGTCTGCTATTCCAGTGGAGGTAGGGAACGGAGAGCCGTGCAGTAGAAGAGATACAAGGGTTCTAGATGTGTTAAAAACCATGGAAGTGCCTGAGGAAGGCCACAATGGAATTAGGGCTTCTCACCAGAAAAAGGTGATGGGATCAATGGCCCATCTGAAGTGCATTTGTACGAATGCATGCAGCATGGGCAACTGTCAAGGGTTTTGATTGTGGGGTGACAATAAAACCGTGGCAGATGTATTGTTAACCCCCTCTCCCCCCTCTTCCCCCTTCAGCCCCCCCCCTCTCCCCCTTCCCACTCAGGACAGGCGATCAGGAGGAAAAGAAGGACAAAGAGAAGAGAGATGGAAAAATTAAAAATGTTTTACTAATGCTACTAATAAGAATAGAGAAAATAATACAAAATATACAAAACCAATCTTGAAAGTCTCAGCAACTGCAGAGCCGGCACCCAAAGTCCTGGATTGGACTCTGCAGCCAACTGGAGCTGGATTCAGTCTCTCACTAGGCCTCAGTTTTCAGGGACAACTAGCAAGGTCCTCTCCTAATGTCGGCCATAAGCAAAAGGGATGAAAAGGAATGAGATCCTCGTGATCTCCCACATTTATATCAAGTATTCTGCCGCGATTGAGAGACGGGACGCAGTTTGATGTAAACAAAATGTCCGCTTTATTAGTGTACTTCACATACATTTATAGTTTTCCTCAGCAACGTGCTTCGAGCTGATTGGTGTTTCTGTTACCCTGTTACAGACTGATTGGTCTACACTGTACACTAAACATTCACAGACTGGCCAATGCCAAAACATTTTCTTAAACAGCTACTACCCCAACCCAAGCAATCTTCCCTGTGCAAAAACAAGAGTCCCTCTTTTACAGGACAACCTTACTAACTTGTGAACCTTGTCTAAACATAGAATCAACACTCTCCATTCCTTCTAATTAAGGTTCTCGCCTCTATCCTTCCCATGGCCTGTGACCAACAAGTTCCAGCACATCCCCTTTTAGCAATTGATAAGTGCTGGGAGTTTTGCTGAGGCTAGCCAAATCCTGTCCCACAGTATTCACGTGAATGGAATGTTATACTCCATTGGTCAGTTTCTTGGTCACCTGTTTCTCATTGCCCCTCTCGCGAGATGCGAATCTGTCCTTATCAATTACCTTGCATTTCATTGCTATGTTTACCAAAACATGTATCTGGTTCTCCAGGAAAATGCAGCTAATATGAAGGCTTTAGCTGACAGGCAAAATTCACTAAAAGAGAAACTTGCTTTTAACAAAACCAGGATAGCAACAAACAAGAAGAGTTGGAAGCCATTGTGCAGCAGAAAAACTATGATACAGTTACCATCTTAGAAACATGGTGGGATGACTCTCAATTGGAGTGCTGCAATGGATGGCTATAAACTCTTCAGAAGGGATAGGTGAGGAAGGAGGGGAGGTGTGGGTAGCCATGTATGTTAGGGAGGGTTTTGATTGTCTGTAACTTGATGAGGGTGATGATGGGGTTGAGTGTCTATGGGTGAGAATCAAGGGGAAGGTCAACAAGGCGGACATCCTGGTGGGAGTCTGTTACAGACCACCCAACCAGGATGAAGAGGTAGATGAAATATTCTGCAGGCAGCTGGGAGAAGTCTCTCAATTGCTAACCCTTGTTCTTATGGGGGACTTGAACTTACCAGATGTCTTCTGGAAATAAAACACAGCAGAGAGGAAGCAGTCTAGGAGGCTCCTGGAGTATATGGAACTCAACTTCCTGACATAGCTCATTAGTGAGCCAACTAGGGAAGGTGCCCCACTGGACCTGTTGTTTGTGAAAAGAGAAGGACTTGTAGGTAACATGTCGGTTGGAGGTCACCTTGGGCATAGTCATCATGAAATGATTTTTTCTTTTTTAGGAGAAGCAAGTAGGGCAGTCAGCAGGCAAAGGAGTCGAAGAAGGCTGGTCCCTCTTCAGGAAGGTAATCTTAGAGGTGTAGGAGCAGGATGCCCCCATGTGCCAAAAGGCAAGTTGTTGGGGAAGAAGGCCGGCCTAGCTGAATACAGAACTTCAGCTGGAATTTAGGAATAAAAGGAGAATTTGTAACCTTTGGAAGAAGGGGCAGGCAACCTAAGAGGAATACAAGAAATTTTTCATCAGCAACAAAAGGAGAGTTAAGGAGAGCTATCCCTCTGGTGGATGCGGGGGGGGGGAGAAACAGAGACAGATGATGAGGGAAAGGCTGAGGTATTTAACACCTTCTTTGCCTCAGTCTTTAACAGTAAGACCAGTTGTGCTCAGCCCCCTGAGCTGGAAGGCAGGGATGGGGAGCAGAATGAAGCCTGAATAATCCAAGGGGAAATGGTTAGCGACCTCCCACACCACTTATACACCCACAAGTCTATGGGGCCAGATGGGATCCATCCAAGGGTGCTGAGGAAGCTGGCAGAGGTGATCACTAAGCCACTTTCCATTATCTATCAGCAATGTTAACTAACAGGGGAGGTCCCAGATGACTGGAAGGTGGCGAATGTGACACCCATCTACATGAATGGTCGGAAGGACGATCCAGGGAATTACGGGCCTGACAGTCTGACCTCAGTGCTGGAGAAGGTCATGGAGCAGATCATCCTGAGTGCCATCACACAGCACACACAAGATAACCAAGCTATCACAGAATGGTTGGCGTTGGAAGGGACCTCTGGAGATCATCTAGTCCGACCCACCTGCTAAAGTAGGTTCACCTAGAGTAGATTGTGCAGGAAAGTGTCCAGGCAGGTTTTGAATGTCTCCAGAGAAGGAGACTCCACGACCTCTTAGGGCAGCCTGTTCCAGTGCTCTGTCACTCTCAAAGTAAAGAAGTTTCTCCTCATATTCAGATGGAACCTCCTATGCTTCAGTGTGTGCCTGTTGCCCCTCATCCTATCGTTGGGCACCACTGAAAAGAGTCTGGTCCCATCCTCTTGATATCCACCCTTGAGATATTTATAAACATTTATAAGATCCCCTCTCAGCCTTCTCCAGGCTGAAAAGACCCAGCTCTCTCAGTCTCTCTTCATAAGGAAGATGCTCCAGACCCCTAATCATCTTTGTAGCTCTCCTCTGGACTCCCTCCAGTAATTCCTTGTCTTTCTTAAACTGGGAAACCCAGAACTGGACGCAGTATTCCAGATGGGGCCTCACCAAGGCAGAGCAGAGGGGGAGGATAACCTCCTGATACTGTAAAATTGGTTAATTGAAGAAACTTCTAAAACCAAGTTTAAGGTTTTAAAAGCAAGCATTCCATTTAATGACTGACGCACATCACTCAGGCACATTCACGGGATGGATGTGCCTAGTGAGGGCCATGAACAGTTTCCAGACACAAGTTATATCCACACAATGTCCAAATCCCTAGCATCACCTCCTTGTAATTTTGCTGTTTACATGTAGCCAGATTTTTATCATTTCCCTTCCCTTTCCAAAACCAAATTGATAGCACATTGTTTTTGCCATTTGGAATGTCTCCCCAAACAAAAAAAAATTTTCTGCATACATGACCTCATCCCATTTCCCTTCTTGCCTTAAAAACAACATAAACTGCAACAAAGTATTATAATTCAAGTTTCCATTCTCTGACCATTTTTCTCATCATCAAACTTATACAGCAGCCACGACTGATTACAATATTCACAAGATCTTCCATACTCGTATTTCCCCCAGGCACATTTCCAAGTTCTTTCCAGTGTTTTAAAACACACCCTAATACTGATTTCTTAAGAACACCACTAGGAACAGACATTCCTGATCCCATCTTGTAAGTAAAAACCATGAAGGGGGGGAGAAGGGTGGAGGCGCAGAATGGGAAAAGGGTTATATCCACATAGGTTATATATATTCATTACATTTCCAATAAATCTTTTGCATATGCATTACATTCCTTTGTTATTTGGCTTGTAACCTGCTTGCACTGGTGTTTCCACCTTATCTTCTGAGAGCAAGGGCATTGTCTCCCACTCTTCTCCTGCTTATCTCAAAAAATACCATTCTTGTGGTTTAACGCCTAATAAGTGCCTAAAACCTAACATCCGTGAACTTTATTCTTATTAACTTAGTAAATGCCTGAAATCTATGAGTCTTATTATTATTAACTTATTTTGTTGCTAATTGCTGATTTTAGGTATCAGACGTACTGATCACACTTTTCTTAATGCACCCCAGGATACCGTTGGCCTTCTTGGCCACAAGGACACATTGTTGACTCATGGTCAACCTGTTGTCAACCAGAACTCCGAAGTCCTTCTCTGAAATGCTGCTTTCCAGCAGGTCCACCCCTAACCTGTACTGGTGCCTGGGGTTATTCCTCTGCAGGTGCAGGAACCTAGACCTGCTCTTTTTAAAATTGATTAGGTTCATCAGGTCCAGTCAGCATGGGTTTATGAAAGGTAGGTTCTGTCTGATCAACCCGATCTTCTTCTATGACAAGGTGACCCACATAGTAGATGACAGAAAGGCTGTGTATGTTGTGTACTTAGACTTCAGGAAAGCCTTAGACACCGTATCCCACAGTATTCTCCTGGAGAAGCTGGCAGCTCATGGCCTGGACAGGAGTACTCTTCGCTGGGTAAAGAACTGGCTAGATGGCCTGGCCCAAAGAGTTGTGGTGAATGGAGTAAAATCCAGTTGGTGGACAGTCACGAGTGGTGTTCCCCAGGGCTCAGTATTGGGACCAGTTCTGTTTAATATCTTTATCAATGATCTAGATGAGGGGATTGAGTGCACCCTCAGTGTGTACACGCACGCAGGCACGTCGCAAGAAGAGCCAGAGGCCACGAATGCATTGCAAAGAGCAAATTTTATTTTAGTTACCTCTCTACTGGGGGATCTCCGAAGTAGCACCTAAGCTCCCAGTAGAGGTGACCCAAGCGGGGACACAGGCACTGGTCAGTTCAGCCCTGCTGGAAGATTGCCGGGCCTGCTGAGCTCGCCTGTATTTTAAGGCTTTAGGCAGGCACAGCCTCCCACTCTTTCCCACAACAAAGCAGGAATCTCAGACATAGTGACAACATGCCCAGAGTTTCTTACAGGCCTATGTTATCTCACACAGAGGTTCTACTCATCAAGCACACAAGGTCAGTAAAACAATTAGTGTGATGTATGTGCTTTTTCTACAGACAGGCGCAAGTCACCTGAGCATATTTACATTTAACTAACCTCCTTGCCAAATCTTCTGCTATATCCCCATACACTCAGTAAGTTTGCAGATGATATCAAGTTGGGTGGGAGTGTTGATCTCCTTGAGGGTAGGAAGACTATACAGAGGGATCTGGACTGGCTAGATCATTGGGCTGAAGCCAATTGTATGAGGTTCAACAAGGCCAAGTGCTGGGTCCTCCACTTGGTTCACAACAGCCCCATGCAATGGTACAGGCTTGGGGAAGAGTGGATGGAAAGCTGCCTGGTAGAAAAGGACCTGAGGGTGTTGGTCGACAACCGACTGAACATGAGTTTGCAGTGTGCCCAGGTGGCCAAGAAGGCAAATAGCATCCTGGCATGTATCAAGAACAGTGTGGTCAGCAGGACTAGTGAAGTGATCGTCCCCCTGTACTCAGCAGTGGTGAGGCCCTAACTCAAATACTGTGTTCAGTTTTGGGCCTCTCACTACAGGAAAGACACTGAGGTGCTGGAGAGAGTTCAGAGAAGAGCAATGAGGCTGGTGAAGGGTCTAGAGAATAAGTCTTATGAGGAGCAGCTGAGGGAACTAGGATTGTTTAGCCTGAAGAAAAGGAGGATGAGGGGAGACCTTATTGCTCTGTAAAACTACCTGAAAGGAGGTTGTAGCATGGAGGGTATTGGTCTCTTCTCCCAAGTAGCAAGTGATAGTTCAAGAGGAAATGGCCTCAAGTTGCACCAGGGAAGGTTCATATTGGGTATTAGGAAAAAATTCTTCATGGAAAGGGTTGTCAGGCATTGGAACAGGCTGCCCAGGGAAGTGGTGGAGTCACCATCCCTGGAGGTGTTGAAAAGACATGTAGATGAGTTTCTTAGAGACATGGTTTAGTGCCAGCATTAGGTTAATGATTGGATTCAATGATCTTGAGGGTCTCTTCCAACCAAAATGATTATATGATTCTGTGAATTACCTAGAAGAGGAAAGAAAATCAAAGCTGACAGTTTCTCTAAAATTATTCAGATTTTTTTTTCTTAACTAACTAACCAACCATAATTTCATGTAGTTTATATGAAATACTTCTATACAGTTTCAGTATCTGAATTGTCTGAAATGGTACTTTAGGGATTGGGAAGGTGATGCTGGCTTGATATCATTCTTTAATCCTACCAGAGAATGAGGAAAAAGAGAAAAAAAATCACTCGGTCCACTGACTCAAGATTGTTTTTTTTAGAACTAGCTACCAAAAGCCATCTAAAATGAACTTGTTTATGTTTGAATATAAGGGAACATTGCTGTCACAGGAAACCTGGGAACTGAGTCTGACCCAGTTGGCATATCACTTGTGATTTGTTAAAGCTTGATTTTCCCTGTTTTAAGAGGTTGCTATATACAGTGTTCTTGGCCACCTCCTGCTTCTTTAAGAAGCCTATTGCTGATACTAAGAGAAGGAATATAACTGTAAGCCTTTAGAAATAATGTAAAAAGAAAGCAAATAATCAGCTAAATACAATTGCTACACTTTAAAAATGTAGTTAAGTACAACTAGTAAATACAATTGACCATTGTGGTGGGTTGACCTTGGCTGGATGCCAGGTGCCCACCAAGCCGCTCTATTGCTCCCCCTCCTCAACAGGACAGGGGGGAGAAAATACAAGGAAAAACTTGTGGGTCCAGATAAGGACAGGGAGATCACTTACCAATTATGGTCATGGGCAAAACAGACTTGAATCAGGGTAGATTAATTTAATTCCAATTAATAACTGAGTAGGATAGTGCGAAATAAAAGTAAATCTTAAAACACCTTTCCCCCACCCCTCCCTTCTTCCCAGGATCAGCTACACTCCTGACTCTTCTAACTCTTCTCCCATCAGTGAAGGGGAATGAGGAAGGGGGTTTGGGGTCAGTTACTAACGCTTTGTCTCTGCTGCTCCTTCCTCCACATACTCTTCCCCTGCTCCAGCATGGGGTGCCTCCCACAGGATGCAGTCCTTCATGAACTTCCTCGATTGTAGTGGCAGAGCCCCCCCCCCCCGCCCCGGGGGGATGGGGTTGTCACCAGCCTGGCTGAGAGGTGAAGCCAGAGACAAAAGAAACTAAAGGAGTACCATTAGAAGGTAATAATGAGTGAGCAATGGCTGAACACATGCGTGCAGAGCATGTGGACAGTACATGCAACCTATCATGTTATGGTATAACACGAGTTACAACCAATCACATTGCTGTAAGGCGCGTGGACAGGGCAGTTTTGCTATAAAGCTAGCCCGGTCCGACAATAAAGCGAACTCTGTGAACATCATATTGGTGTGTCAGGTTCCGTGGCTCGCATGGAAAAAGCAACACCGGATGTGTGTCCTTCCCATGGGCTGCAGTTTTTCACAAACTACTCCAGCATGGCCCCTTTCCAAGGGGTGCAGTCCTTTGGGAATGGACTGCTCCGGTGTGGGTCCCCCATGGGGCCACAGGTCCTGCCAGTAAACTTGCTCCTATGTGGACTCTTCTCCACAGACTGCAGTTCCTGTCAGGAGTCTCCAGCATGGCTCTCCAGAAGCTGCAGCTTCATTCAGGGGAGGAGGTCCCCTGCAGCATGTGGTGAAGACCATGGTGATGCAGGTTGCCCCTCCACAGCCCATGGAGGACCCCACACTGGAGCAGGTAGATGTGCCTGAGGAGGCTGTGACTCCATGGAAAGCCTGTGCTGGAGCAGGCTCCTGGCAGGACCTGTGACCCTGTGGAGAGAGGGAGACTTAACTCATGTGGCTCACTTGACTGCAGCATGTTTCACATTCATTGGTGACCTGTATGATGGCCTCCATGGTCCACCCCTCGATCATGAGCCCATCTGTACATTGCATCTCTCCCTAGATGTATCAATGTTTCATGAGCCCATTTAGCTACAAATAACTCACTCACTCACTCACTCACTCACTCACTCACTCACTCACTCACGCTCCCAGTCCGGGTCCACCTGAACCACTTCAATTTTGACAGCCTTGCCTACTTGTTAATTGTTTCAATGTTCTTCAGTGGCATGGCTTTTGGGTATGTGAGCATCTATATGATGTACCTTTAGAGTGATGTTTTCCACCCAGGCAGCAATGTCCTGCCACAATGCAGCAGCCCAGAGGGGTTTACCCCCACACTGCCAATTGGTCTTCTTCCACTGCTCTAGTCACTCCCATAGGGCATTAGCCGCCATCCAGGAGTCAGTATAGAGTACTGGCCACTTTTCTTGTTCAGCAATCTCTAGGGCTAGTTGGATGTCTTTCACTTCTGCAAACTGACTTGACTCACCTCCTTCAGTGGCTTCAACAACTTGTCATGTGGGACTCCACACAGCAGTTCTCACTTCTGATGGTTTCCTACCACACAACAGAATCCATCAGTAAACAAAGTATAATGCCTTTCATCTTTTGATAACTCATTATTTGATGGTGCCTCTTGGGCATGAGCCACCTTCTCAGGCAATGCTTCAAAATCTCTTCCTTCTGACCAGTCCATGATCTCTTTCAGGATTCCTGGACAGTTGCATTTCACCAGTCAAGCTCACTGCATGATCAGCGCTACCCACTTACTCCATGTAGCGCTAGTTGCATGATGCATAGAGGGGACATTTGCTTTGAACATCCAGTGTAGCACAGGCAATTGCGGTGCCAAGAGGAGATATGCTTCTGTACCAACAACTTATGAAGTGGCTCGAACCTCCTCATATGCTGATAGTATCTCATTTTCAATCATGGGTGTAGTGGGCTCCAAAACCCTAATGATCGACCTCAGGCTTCTCCTGATGTTTTCTGCCAGAGGCTCCAGGTGAGACCATGATCCCTGGCTGCAGTGTTAGAGTAAATTTTGCACAGCTGGTCCTGTTTGGACAGGCTCAAGAGCTACCACATGAGCTGTCTCCTGCTTGATCTGCTCAAAGGCTTGCTGTTGCTCAAGACCCCACTCAAAATGGTTCTTTTGGGTTACTTGGTAGAGATGACCCACAATCTGACTATAACCTGGAATATGCATTTCTCCAGAATCCCACAAGGCCTAGGAAAGCTTGTGTTTCCTTCTTGTTAGCTGGTGGGGGCATAGTTGGTATTTTGTTGATCACATCTGTAGGGATATGAAGGTGTCCATCCTGCTATTTTATTCCCAATAACTGAATCTCCTGTGCAGATTCCTTAACCTTGCATCTTTTTATGGTTAAATGAGTTTTCAGAATAATCTGAATTATTCTTTTTCCCTTCTCAAACACTTCTTCTGCCTTGTTGCCCCACACAATAATGTCATTGATATAGTGTAGATGTTCAGGGGCATCACCCTGTTCCAGTGCACTTTGGATTAGTCCATGACAAATGGTAGGGCTGTACTTCCACCCCTGGGGCAGTCGATTCCAGGTGTATGGGACATCGCCCTATGTGAAAGCAAACTGGCCTGCATTCTGCTGCCGAAGGAACTGAAAAAAAACACATTGGCAATGTCAGTTATAGCATACCACTTGCCTGCCTTTGACTCCACATTGGAGCTCTAACATATCTGGTACAGCAGCACTCAGTGGTGGCATGACTTCGTTCAGACCATGATAGTCTACTGTTAACCTCTACTCTCCATCAGACTTTTGCACTGGCCATATGGGACTATCAAGGGGTGAGTGAGTCTTGTTGATCACTCCTTGGTTCTCCAATTGATGAATCAGCTCATGGATGGGAGCCAGGGAGTCTTGGTTCATGCAATATTGCCACCGCTGCACCATCACGGTAGCAGTCGGCATCGATTGTTCTTCAGCTCGCAGCAATCCCACAAGGAAGGGATCTTCCAAGAGTCCAGAAAGGGTAGATAGCTGTTTAATCTTCTCTGTGTTTACAGTAGCTACACCAAAAGTCCATCAGTACTCCTTTGGGTCCTTGAAGTACCCTCTTCTGAGATGGTCTATGCCAAGGACACATGGGGTCTCTGGGCCAGTCAAAATGGGATGCTTTTCCCACTTGTCCCCTGTTAAGCTCACCTCAGCCTCCAATATAGACAATTGCTGGCATCCCCCTGTCACTCCAGAGATCCAGATGGATTCTGTGCCCCTATACCCTGATGGTACCAGCAGACACTGTGCACCAGTGTCTACAAAAGCCTTATACTTCTGTGGATCCAATGTGCCAGGTCATTGAATCCACACAGTCCAGCATAACTGGTCATCCCTTTCTTCCTCCCAGCCGAAGGCAAGGACCCTCTATTCCTGTTCCTAGTCAGGGTATTTGTGGAGGGGTTTCTGTTAGATGGAGATTTGTTATTGAACTAGCCAGGCCCAAAGGGATTTCAAGGCCGCCTCAGAAAGCTGAAAACAGGACCTGCTGTGGGAGAGAGGTAGTTCTACAATAGCAAGGCCTCAACATGACGTAAATCAATGGACCTATCAGCAGTGAGACTCCAGCGTGTGGACAGCTCATGAACATAGATGATATCCAATTAGTGAATGCATGCTTGGAGCGTGGACGCATGATCAGAGAATAGTTGCATATATAAGGAGGCTTGTTTCTGTAATAAATGGCTCTAGCATGATTCACATTGAATCGGAGTGCAGGGTCCTTTATTCACTCCAACAGGTATTCACTGTCTTACCCTTTCAGTGTCAGACCATAAGTCCCCTCACGAGGATCAAGGGAGGTGATCTCAGTCCTTCTGTGTCTGGGAAATTGCTGATTGCCTTCTTGTGTCTCTGTAGCAACTAAACTAAGAGCCTTTTTGGGTGGCCCCTTCTTAACATGTCTTCCCTCTCAGTTCGTATACACAGGCTTCCAGCTTAAAGGTGGATTCACTATCCCACTTCCTCATGATCTCTTCCTGGTCACACTGGAAGAACCAGAGGATGCCACGCAGCATGCGCCTGGGGCTCCTTTTCCCTATGACTCAGCAGGAGGGGACTAACTTCTTGGGGTGCTCCTGACAGCCAAGGTGCTGGCCCATGGGGATGAGGAGGGACAGAGATTTTCTTCAGAGTTTTGGAGTGAAGAAGACACTCTCTCCACAGTTAGCGTGCCCATATCCGGGCAATACATCTCTACCAGGTTGCCAGAATATGATGGTGGGGCACTTAGAATCACTTTCCTCCACATAGGCCATATACACCGGATATCATCTGGGTCTTTGGAGACCTCATCATTGTCTAGGTCACTGTAGACGACTTCCAGCACCACTAATTCTCTCAGAGGCGTCTGCAAAACAGCAAAAGGTCGAACTAAACATCCTGAACTGAACTCCCCTGAACAGGTCTCCAAGAGCAAAGACAAGAGCCAGAGGGAGAGAGACTGGAAGATCCCGACTCTCCTTAAATATGAAGCTTGACACTAATGGGATGGAATACTCTTATTGATCAGTCTGGATGTCAGTCATGCTCTGCCCCATCTATGCCCCCCTTCTTCGATGCCTCACACCTGTGGGCAGAGCACTCAGATCAGAGCAATTAAAAACATGAACTCTGTCTCAGGGTGTTATCTTGTTGTCCTCAAACTAATTCAAAATAATGACTGTGCTAGTTATGAAAAAGAAAGGTTTCTAACTGCATGAAGAAAATTAACCCATTTGCAGTCAAACCAGCACATTCTACCCCTTGCTCCATACCACTTACAGCATGCTTAGGCCTTATCAATACATTCTAGTTAATTACTACTACTATATATATACATATGTGCATATATACATGTACACACATATACATATATACACAGATAAAATTCATCATTCTTTTAGTCCATGGGCTGAGAGATTAACGGCATGGACTCTCAGTGCGGGTGGACCAAGAGACCTTTTATTTCGGCCAGGCACTTACATATATAGTTAGTAGTTGTTGTACACGCATTTCACTTTCTGTTTTAATTGGCTTATGGCCGCTGTCCACGTGCTCAAAGTTATCTTACTATAGGTCTACTTAATCTTTCACGTGCTCTGGCAGTTTTGCTGACACATTGTAAATATCTTTTTTATACAAAAACATTCTGGTTTCTCATTCTATTTTGGTCAACATCATTCCAGTAACTCCAGATGACTGTCTGTAAGATATTCCACAATGGGCCATCCTTTTGAAAAGTTCATTAAGTTCATTTAGTTAATGACTTCAAGCTTGACTTATCACAACAGTCTTCCAGGGCAGGAAAAATGGTGTATCTAGTGCATCTCGTGCCCATGGTTTGTGGTTTAAAGACATCAACTTCGAAGAAGTTGTCAGGCACCACTTGTTGAAACCAACTCTGGTTTCATCACCACTGTCTTGATCTGAAAGACACTTATTGAACACTGTTAGTATGGCATATAACATCATGCAGCAATTAACATCATACAGTTCAATATCGAGTATTCTCACCTAAAACCAAAACCCCTTGAGGTGAACGTCAAACTTGTTCAGCATTACCTACCAACTGCTTCCAGGTCCTTGGGCAAAAACAATCCCATGAATGGGCTTGCCTTTGTCTGAGGCAGGAGTAATGCAGACTGCCTTTCCTAACATATTTTTCATATGTACTACAGGTACTTTATCTCCTTCCACAGTATGTAGAATTTCTGATTGAGCAGGCCTGACTCGATTGATTGATGCTCTAGTGTTGACCAACCAAGTGGCTTTTGCTAAATGGAATCCCAGTTTTCAAATGTTCTGCCACCCATTGCATTTAGCGTAGTTTTTAACAGACCGTTGTACCTTTCTATTTTCCCAGAGGCTGGTGTACGATATGGGATGTGATATACCCACTCAATACCATGTTCTTTGGCCCAATTGTCTATAAGACTGTTTTTGAAATGAGTCCTATTGACCGACTCACTTTTTTCTGGCATGCCACGTCACCAAAGGACTTGCTTTTCAAGGCCCAAGATAGTATTTCAGGCTGTAGCATGGGGTACGGCATATGTTTCCAGCTTCCACCACTGTAAGCACATAGCGCTTACCTTGACGGGTTTGTGGAAGTATAATATAATCAATCTGCCAAGCCTCCCCATACTTATACTTTAACCATTGCCCTCCATACCATACAGGCTTTAACCATTTGGCTTGTTTCATTTCAGCACGTTTCACATTCATGGATAACCTGTGAAATAGTGTCCGTAGTCGAGTCCACCCCTTGATCACGAGCCCATTTATATGTTGCATCTCTTCCTTGATGCCCTGAAGCATCATGGGCCCACCGAGCTAGGAACAGTTCACCTTGATGTTGCCAGTTCAGATCCACCTCAGCTACTTTAATCTTAGCAGCCTGATCCGCTTGCTGGTTGTTTTGATGTTCCTCAGTGGCTCAACTTTTAGGCACATGAGAGTCCACATGACGTACTTTTACAGTCAGGTTCTCTAGTCGAGCAGCAATGTCTTGCCACAGTGTGGCGGCCCAAATGGGTTTACCTCTGCATTGCCACTTGCTTCTCTTTCATTACTTTAATCACCCCTACAAGGCATTTGCCACCATCCATGAGTCATTGTAGAGATAAAGCACTGGTCACGTTTCTCATTCAGCAATGTCTAGAGCCAGCTGGATGGCTTTCACTTCTGCAAATTGACTTGGTTCACCTTGTCCTTCAGTGGCTTCTGTGACTCTTTGTGTGGGACTCCACACAGCAGTTTTCCACCGTCGATGTTTTCCTACAAGATGGCAGGATCCATCTGTGAGCAGTGCATACTGCTTTTCAGTCTCTGATAGTTTATTGCATGGTGGTGCTTCTTCAGCCCGTTTTACTTCCTCCTCATCTGGCGACATCCCAAAGTCTTTACTTTCTTGCCAGTCTCTAATCACTTCTAAGATCCCTGGGCAATCGGGACTCCCTATTCGAGCTCGTCGTGTGATCAGTGCAATCCATTTACTCCATGTAACATTGGTTGCATGATGGTTAGAGGGAACCTTCCCTTTGAACATCCAGTCCAGCACTGGCAGTCGAGGTGCCAGGAGAAACCGTGCTTCAATACCAGTCACTTCTGAAGCATCTTGGACCCACTTCACATGCTGCTAGTATCTCTTTTTCAGTTATAGTATATTTGGCCTCGGATCCTTTGTATCCTCGACTCCAAAAAACTCGGGGTCGGCCTTGAGTTTCTCCTGATACTTTCTGCCAGAGGCTCCAGGTAGGGCCATTATCTCCGGCTGCAGTGTAGAGCACATTTTTAACATCTATTCCAGTCCGGACTGGTCCAAGGGCTACTTCATGAGTTATCTTACGCTTAATTTGTTCAAAGGCTTGTCAATGTTCAGGGCCCCACTGAAAATGGTTCTTTTTTTCCAGTCGCTTGATAGAAAGGGCTCACAATGTGGCTGTAGTCAGGAATATGCATTGTCCAAAAACCTACAATGCCCAAGACAGTCTGTGTCTCGTTTTTATTAGTAGGTGGAGACATAGCTGCAATTTTGTTGATCACGTCCATTGGGATCTGATGACGCCCGTCTTGCCATTTTATTCCCAAAAACTGGATCCCTTGACCTTGCTTTGTTTTATGGCAAAACCGGCATTCAAAAGAATGTGGCTATGCCAAATGCCCACTGATACCCTTTTGGGTCCTTAAAATACCATCTCCTGAGGTAGTTTATACTAAGGATGCATGAAGCATCTGGGCCAGTCATAATGGGATGCTTTTGCCATTTTTTCCCAGTTAGGCTCATTTCAGCCTCTACTACAGTCAGTTCCTGGGATCCCCCAGTCACTCCAGAAATACTGATGAATTGTGTTCCTTTATAGTTTGATGGGGGTCTGTTGTAGCAGGCCATTCAATCTGCACAGTCCAGTAAACTCTCTTGTCCCTTTCCTCTGCCTGACTGGAGGCAGGGCCCTTCTAATAGGCATCGATGAATGGATTTGTGTTATGCACATTCTGTGGGTACAAATTTGAGGTTCCTTCAAGAGGATCAGAATCTGTTCTACCCCTTCTGGAAACTGGAGCAGCCGTTTTCCTCAGATTTTTTCCTTTTAACTCACCTACTCGTTCTTGAAGTGCTGAGGTAGGTTTCCATCCACCTCCTCATGTCTTTTCTCTGATCATGTAGGAAAAAACACAGTGTGCCTCTCTTTGTGTACTTCTTCTGTCCTCTCTCTTGAGATTGGAAGCGCCTTCTCCTAATAGCTGAAACATAGGTTTATACAGGTCGTGAATGGAACCTGTCTTCTCTGAGTGCTTTCATTTCTTGCAACAGCTTTCCGAACCGGTCATCAGATTTTTCACAAAGTTTCTCCACAGTCGAGACGCAAGCTTGTAGAGAGGTAGCAAGGTTGTCCTCATAGTCCCGAAGTTGCTTAATCACTTCAGTCACATTTTGTTGAACTGTAGCTGCCCAGGTCATTGATGCCAATGACCTAGCATATGCCGGTGATGCGCTTTGTACAAACCTGCGCCACATGGGTTGTGTACAAAGGATTCTATCTGGATCTGTCCCCTCCTGACTGTTTGGCTCAAAATACATGATCTCCTGAACAGCTAATTCTCTCAGGAACTGGATACGTCTTTCCATAGTATTCCATTTCCCTGGATGACATATAACATCTTCCTTGAAGGGAAACCTTACCTTCATGACTATCAGGAGTTGACTCCAGAGGCTGGAGGAATCGTTCTGTCTTGCAACTGCCCTATCGAGGATCACGTCCCTTGACAGAGATCCCAGCTGCTTGGCTTCCCCACCGTCCAGTTCCAGACCATCAGCTCCACTATCCCGGCATCGTAGTAGCCAGGTTACAACATTCTCGCCTTCGCGATGACTGAAGTCTTTTTGCATATCTCTCGGCTCACTTGGAGAAAAGGATTGAGTGGTCACTTCCTCTCCTCCTTGTGTTGATGAGGATGCCTCTTGTGTTCATGATGCCCCTTGGCCATCATCTGCAGTGTGAGTAATCTTTCTTGTGACTCTCTTACAACCAGCAACTGATGCTGACATGGGCTCATGTGGCAGATGCATCAGATGCATTCGACCCCCCCCCCTCCGCCAAACCAGCAACAGTTTCATCCAGGTTCCAGAGGAGGTAGGGGTCTGAGCCACAGCCAGGCCAAGAACTCCTTCCAGTAGACCCACAGGGAAGCAGAACTGCACACTGAATGCCGGTGGCTTGTGGGTGCAGGGAGTCTCGTGCATACTTTTCCTACTGTATGCAATTTGACTACGAGTCAACCACTTCATTCTATAAATATGACAGCCTGGATGAGCCCACTTTGAGCTGTCCCTGCTAAATAAGTGAGCTGTATGGCAATGGTTTTACTACTCATGAGTCAGTGGATGAGCCCAATTCAAGTTTAATGTTGATCATTTAGCTTAAGTAGATGCACACCAAATGTAATAGATTATTTAGAGATATAAGGTTGTATGATTTTTAGTGTACTCTTTAATTCATGTTACTTGGTAGACTAGATTTGCTAAAATTTTAAGCTGTAAGGTCCTGCTCGTATTTACCAAAAGCAACTGCAGACTACATGAAATGCCTACAAGATAAAGTCTAGCTTGCATTTTGCTGGGAAAAATGGAACTGACTGAGAAAACAACGATCCAAGGCTAACGCAGAGACATCACAGACATCTGCAAAGCAGGGTCTATTTTGCACTTCGCTGAGAAGAAAGGATTTATCCAGATAAAACGGCACCTTGAAGGATATGGACCAAAAATGACGTCTACAACTGAACAAAACAAAGACCCACGTGGAGTCAGAGAAAAAGGGTCCAATGGGGAGCAAAGGACCTGGTGGTGAAATTTTGCTATTGGACTGGATCTTGGTGTGAATGGTCTGTAAACATATAAAAGTTTGTAGTTTTTATGCTTGGTCAGACCTCTGCACAGGTACCCAGGTTGAGCCAGCCCTTCTGCTATTTTACTGCATTACATTTTTTTTCTGATAATTTTGTTTCCTAAAAGTCTACTTTGCATGCGGTTATGGGTCTCCCCTGAAAGTTTGCCTTCAGAGCTCTAAGTACAGGCTATCAGGGAAAGAAGAATCCTGAACGTTTGCATCGTGACAGATATAAACCTCGCCTGAGAGTTTGCCTCCAGAGCTTCAATACACAGCCCCTGGAGCGAACGGTCATCAGGGAAAGAAGACACCTGAAGGTTTGCTTCATGAATGGATACACATGCCTGGAAAGAAGGTAGGCAACATTTGGCTTGGTGTATCTCCCCCATGCAGTAAATAATAGAGCAAACCCGCCAACGAACTCTCTTTAAGGTCGCACTTCTCTTTAAGAAGCCTAAACATTGTTCTGCAGCAAGCAGAACCCTAAAGTACTCCCCCACAACAGCTCACCATCTCTTGACTTATTTCCAGAGTCTAAATGACTGTCACCGGCATTGGCATAATTACAGTGGCTGTTGTGGTTGCAGCAGCAGCAGTGCACAGTGGAGGGGGGGGGGTGCAGTAGCTGCCTTGTCAGTCTTTGAGGCTGGAGAAGCAACAGCGTCTGTGGTCAGGGAGGCAGTGGCCTTGGCAGCTTCGGTCTCTGTAGGAGCTGGAGCTGCCTTGTCAGTCTTTGAGGCTGGAGAAGCAGCAGTGTCTGTGTTTGGCGGGGGGGTAGCAGCTACGGGTACTGTAACAGTAGCCTTGGCTACCTTGCTCTGTGCAGGAGCTGGAGCTGCCTTGGCTACTTTCCCCTGTTTGGGGCGGCCAGTGGCTGTAGCTGCCATGCCTGTTGCCAAGGCTTGAGCAGATGCAACATAAGTCTCAGGAGTTAGAAAATACGCAATCCTTCTACCTAGCCTCATCTGTCTTATCACTAGCAAGAACTGACAAACATTCAGCAAACCTGACAATACCAAGAAAGCACGGTCAAAGCTCCAAGGATATTCAAAGCTCTCAAAAACATCTGTAATCTGTCCTAATGTAAAAGGAAAGGTATCCTTAGTCAGGTTTTCTATAGCCCGTCCAATTGGAAAACACGTAGGTGTATTTCTCTTTAATCTCTACTGGAGGTTTCTCTAGATACAACAGTAACGAATATAAGTTCATTATCGGTTGGAGTATAATAAAATAAACCAGTGCCAAACCACACAGTAAAATCATCATTATCTTCCAGTTTCAAGATGTAATAGAATGCATGAACCTATTAATGAAATATGCCCAGCACAAATAAGGTACTGCAGAACACACTGTAGAGAGTAGCTGATACAACTTATGCCACGGCATCTTTAAACCAGCTCACCTGGAGAAAAGGTTTGAATGGTTACCACTTTCTCTCCGCCTTGTGTCGATGATGCCTCTTGTGTTCATGATGCCCCTTGGCCATCATCTGCAGTGCGAATAAACTTTCTTGTGACTCTCTTAAAAGTGGCAACTGATGCTGACATAGGCTCGTTATCTTTTGATTTATCTCCAGAGTCTAAATGACTGTCACTGGCATTGGCATAGTTACAGTGCCTGTTGTGGAAGTTACAGCAGCAGCAATGCCTGGCATGGGGGTGTGCAGTGGCTGCCTTGCCAGTCATTGAGGCGGGAGAAGTGCCAGTGCCTGGTGTCAGGGGGGCAGCGGCTGCAGGGACTAGAGCAGTGGCCTTGGCTGCTTTGCTCTGTGTAGGAGCTGGAGCTGCCTTGGCTGCCTTGCCCCGTGTAGCGGGGAGCAGTGGCTGTAGCAGCTGCCTTAGGACCTGCCGTAGCTGCTGTGCATGTCACTGAGGTTTGAGCAGACACAACGGATGTCTCAGGAGTTAGAATAGATGCACTCCTCCTATTTAGCCTCATCTCTCTTATCACTAGCACTAACTGACACACATTCAGCAGACCTGACAGTACCAACAGGATACAATCAAACCCCAAGGATACTCAAAATTCTCAAAAACATCCATAATCTGTCCTAATGAAAAGGAAAAGGTGGTGTTAGACCACAATAAGGTCTCCTCTGAGCCTTCTTTTCTCCAGGCTAAACAGCCCCAGTTCCCTCAGCTACTCCTCATAAGACTTGTTCTCTAGACCCTTCACCAGCTTTCTTGCCCTTCTCTGAACTCTCTCCAGCACCTCAGCGTCTTTCTTGTAGTGAGTGGCCCAAAACTGAACACAGCATTCAAGGTGCGGTCTCGCCAGTGTCAAGTACACAGGGACGATCCCTTCCCTAGTCCTGCTGGCCACACTATTTCTGATACGAGCCAGGATGGGGGCTCAATCTATACTAGACTGCAAAATGATGCTACACTTCTAATTGTGTTTTCCCTTTCATACCTCAGATTTTCTCCCTTTTCTACCAGGTAGCTTTCCAACCACTCTTCCCCAAGCCCGTAGCATTGCATGGCATTGTTGTGACCTTTTCTTTACTTCTGATCCCATACTGATGAAGAACACTTAAAAGATAACAACACATGTACGAAACCTCCAGGTACAACCAGGAAGCCTCTCTGTACCTTATTTTTCCTTAGTTATTTAGGAGGGACTATGGATCAAGAGTACCAACAGGTTTAACAGGTCAGTTACCTTAATAGCTTAAAAATTTTTAAGAAGCCATGTGGCACTTCTGCTTCCTCCAGGGATGCTTAAAATTTTTAATGTTATTTTATGTGATAAAAGCTCTTCTGCACATCCACAAAGGAGCTCAGAGACACAATGGCAGGAAGATGAACCCAAATAATACCCTTCTGCGCTACACCCCAGGTCCATCACATGGGCCATCAGCCCATCAAAGGCCCATCTGTACAAGCCAAGATGAGCATACAGGCACACAACAGCAGGCAGGAACACAAATTAAAGACTCCCCATGTATGATCCCCTTGTTAGGGTGGGGGCGTGGAATAATTACTGAGAGGGCAAATTATTGTAACTAATTATCAATGATACACTTATTGAGAATAAAGCTATATTCACATCTTCAGCATATAAGGCAGCTGCACAGTGGGGAAGAAATCTGCTCTGTTATTTCGCCCACTCACGCACCTGGCCTGCATTCATAATTGGTAGTGCCTGAGGAAGCTCAGTGTAGCATCAGTTGAGAAGATACTGGGGGCTAGATGGTATAGCTGCTGCAAATATTGAAAATAAGGTTTACCTGTTGTCAGTTAAAAAGGATAAATGTTCAGTTCTGTCCAAAATGCTAGTTATTGAGCCAGAAATTTGTCTGATGGATGAACTTTGCTCATTATAATCTCATAGTAATACCAAAACACACCTCCATCTCAGAGGATATCCACCTCCAGCCTACCTTCAAGCATGTGTAGTGAGGCTTTTAGCTTAAAAATCCAAGCAAGGATTTTTAAACCAATCAATATTCCATTCCATTCAAGCCCTGGTTGTTGTGGGTGATTTTAACTTCCCTGATGTTTGAATGGAATATTGTGTCCAGTTCTGGGCCCCTCAGTTCAAGAAGGACAGGGAACTGCTGGAGAGGGTCCAGCGTAGGGCAACAAAGATGATTAAGGGAGTGGAGCACCTCCCTTATGAAGAAAGGCTGAGAGAGCTGGGTCTCTTTAGTTTGGAGAAGAGGAGACTGAGGAGTGACCTTATTAATGTTTATAAATATATAAAGGGTGAGTGCCATGAGAATGGAGCCAGGCTCTTCTCAGTGGCAAACAATGGTAGGACAAGGAGTAATGGGATCAAGCTGGAACACAAGAGGTTCCACTTAAATTTGAGAAGAAACTTCTTCTCAGTGAGGGTGACAGAGTACTGGAACAGGCTGCCCAGGGAGGTTGTGGAGTCTCCTTCCCTGGAGACATTCAAAGCCCGCCTGGACACATTCCTGTGCGACCTCACCTAGGCGTTCCTGCTCCAGCAGGGGGATTGGACTAGATGATCTTTCGAGGTCCCTTCCAATCCCAAACGTACTGTGATACTGTGATACTGTAATAACAAAGGTAGATATGACTAGAGTCACTCAAGCTCCTCCTAAATGTAGAAAATAATATAAAATACCCTAACAATAGAGGAAGGGTGGAGGGAAGATATCATCACTGAGAAGTCAAGGGAACAGTGTGCTAGGACTTCTGGGACCAGAATCCCACCCTCAGGAGGATGCTTTTGGGTAAGATTTGCACACTTAGTTATACCAAGTTTTCCCCAGGACATTTGAACTTGAAGCTTGTATTTGTAATCACATTAATGTCAATGGGGCAGAGTCTAGTTGGAGGCCTGTATCTAGTGGAGTGCCTCAAGGGTCAGTACTGGGGCTGGTATTATTCAATATATTCCTCAATTATTTAAACGAGGGAATAGAGTGTACCATCAGCAAGTTTGCTGATGAAACCAAGCTGGGAGGAGAGGCTGACACGCCAGAGGGCTGTGCTGCCATCCAGAGACCTGGACAGGTTGGAGAGTTGGGCAGGGAAAAATTCAATGAAATATAACAAGGGAAAGTGTAGAGCCTTGCATCTGGGTAGGAACAACCCCAGGTCCCAGTATAAGTTGGGGAACGACCTATTAGAGAGCAGCGTAGGGGAAAGGGACTTGGGGGTTGTGGCAGGATGCAAACCCCCCTCTCTCCCCCCACCTCCTTCAGTATGGAAGGAGTAGGCACATCTCCCTCTCTCTCTGCTACTTCAGGCTAACAGCTTCTTTTGTTTGCCCCAGAGCACTCTGACCAGGGCCATTAGGAGAAGGGAGTGCCGAGGCGCCAGTGAGCCGCTGGGCACCTGCGGCTTGTGTGGGGGATGTTTGGAGGCTTCAGGGGCACCCCACAGCCAGTGTGGGGGTGCAGAGAAGCTTCTGGAATGCCTACAGTCAGGTCTGATCAGCCAGTATAAAAACAGGATTCTCGTCGAGACTCCGCCCATTGTCGCAGGTCTCTCGGAGCATGAGCAAGATGCTGCCGCCGAGAGCCCCCCCTCCCCGGGATGGAGACACCACTTGCCTTGCCGCCACGTGTGTGAGTAAAACTTCTCGCAGGATTGCGAGTATATTTATACTTTCCGTGCCCAATATGAGCACGTGTAAAATTAATCCTTACATAATCGCGGGTGTATTTTTCTCCCGTGCTTCCACATAAGCACGTGTAACTTTCTGTGCTTAATACAAGCACGAGTAACTTTCCGTGCACATTTGCACGCGTACTTTAAATTATTTCCTCGCACAATCGCGAGTGTATTTTCCTCCCGTGCTTCCACATAAGCACGTGTAGTATTCCGTGCACATTTGCACGTGTAAGTAAATTAACCCTCGCAGGATTGCGAGTGTATAATAAATTTACCCTCGCAGAATCGCGAGTGTACTAATTTTCCGTACTCACTACGAGTACGTGTATCTCTTTAAAAATAATCCCGCACCGTGTTCAGGCAAGTGTGTATTCCTCCCAGACTCAGAGACGGTTCCGGCATTATTTTGGGTGAAGCCACGTGCATGCACTCTGTGGACCGCCTGTTGTATTAGTTGCTGCCCCTTCATAATTTTCCTCAACTGATATCCGAACCTGTATTTAAGTCACTTTTGGGGTGCTAAAACCCTGTTTCTCACCGGTTTAATAAAAGTTGTTTTAGACCCTGTTGTCCCTTAAACTAGCCTCGGGGTGCCTCCATGACAGGGGTCCTGGTGGAGAATAGGATGACCATGAGCCGGCACTGTGCCCTTGCGACCAGGAAGGCCAATGGCATCCTGGGGTGTCTTAGAAGGGGGTGGTTAGTAGGTCCAGAGAGGTTCTCCTTCCCCTCTACTCTGCCCTGGTGAGACCACACCTAGAGTATTGTGTCCAGTTCTGGGCCCCTCAGTTCAAGAAGGACAGGGAACTGCTGGAGAGAGTCCAGCGCAGGGCAACAAAGATGATTAAGGGAGTGGAGCATCTCCCTTATGAAGAAAGGCTGAGGGAGCTGGGTCTCTTTAGCTTGGAGAAGAGGAGACTGAGGGGTGACCTCATTAATGTTTACAGATATATAAAGGGTGAGTGTCACGAGGATGGAGCCAGGATCTTCTCAGTGACAAGCAACGGTGGGACAAGGGATAATGGGTTCAAATTGGAACACAAGAGGTTCCACTTAAATTTGAGAAGAAACTTCTTCTCAGTGAGGGTGACAGAACACTGGAACAGGCTGCCCAGGGGGGTTGTGGAATCTCCTACTCTGGAGGCATTCAAAACCTGCCTGGACACATTCCCGTGTAGCCTCATCTAATTGTTCCTGCTCCAGCAGGTGGATTGGACTAGATGATCTTTTGAGGTCCTTTCCAATCCCTAACATTCTGTGATTCTGTGATTAATAGCACTATACATTCATCTTAGAATTTTTATATATATAGTACCAATACTAAATTCTTGCAACTAAGATTTTTAGTTCAATTAAAGTGTATTTTTGCAGCTAAAGTGTGTTTTTGCAGACAGTGTGTTTATCAATGGCATGTAGAAGAACTTGTACCTGTTGCTTTAATAAACCTCGTTATTTGTGGATCTAAGTAATGAGAATTTCTCATTGAATGTGCCCAGACCTATGGTGTATATTATGCTATTTGTGAATCTGTGCAGTGCATAGACTAAATGATTGTGACTGGCCTGCACTATTTGTGGATCTAATTGGGCGAATTCAACATTAATGCCCTCACACTTGTAGTATATATTATACTATTCGTGAATCTGTGTGCAGGGCTGGCCATTGAGCACGATCAGACTTATAGCGCTGACTTGAGGTTATTTGCATCACTCAGGAGTTCAATCTAGCTGCCTTGCATGGGGCTTTAACTTCTGCTTAATTAATCCTCTTAAAGCAACAGGGGGTTGAGGCTTCCAAAGCTGTCCCAGGAAAGCCATCAGCCCTGTTGTCCAGGCAGGAAACTCATCAGTAGCAGCTCTCCAGATCACCTGTGGAGTTATTGCTTGGGGGTGTGTGGGACTACGGTGGGTCCGTGGATTCCCTGACCGAGGGGACGGGAACAGAAATTAGCCTTGAAGATATTAAGGCCTACCCGTGAGAAAGATGGGAATAACGCAGTATCCGGAGATGTTAAGGATGTACCCGTGAGAGAGAAGGGAGTAAAAGAGTAACATTGATGATAGCAAAAATAGCCAATGAAATGTTACTGCTGTAACTTGTAACCAATAGTGAAGAGACACATGAATTGGTAAAACTGTATAAAAATGCACTTGTGGCAATAAATGGCATCTACTACTTTCATCCTGGAAGAACTTGGTCTATGTCGTCTGTCCGTCTCAACCGCGACATATGGTGACCCCGACGTGATCCTCTAGGAAGAAGGATCTTGCATGAAGAAGAAACAGCAGTGAAGCTGTGACAGCCAAAGACGAGCTGTGGAGACGGAGCCTGGTACAGCTGATAGAGCAGCAGGGGGGAGCTTCTGAAGATCCGGATCCTTGAAAAGACACCACGCCGAGAGTTGGTGAGCTACCGGGAATGGGGGGGGGTGTGTGTGGAACTTATCTAAAGAAGAGGGTACTATATTATCTACATGGAAGCTGCTTCTGAAGAAGCAGAATGTTAGCCTTCTGGAATTGACTTTACGAAGGACATAACTATGGGGCAAAGCACTACCCAAAGATCCAAAGAAACAACTGAACTGTTAATGACATGGCACTTGTTGCTAGAGACTTTGAGAGGAATAAAAGAGCAACGGGAACATGCAGAGACAGCAGAGAGGGGTGGCTTCCCTGGGCTAGATTTGGAAAAAAAAAAAAAAAAAAGAAAAAAAGTGCACTGTTCCAAACCCCCTGTCACTAATGATTCTCCAGCACCGTTCAAGTCCGCGTTACCTGATGACTCGGATGAGGATGAGGGTCTGCAGCATTTTCCTGAAAAGTTACAAGGAAAAGGAGTGTGTGTACGTGTTGCCCCAAGATCAGATTAAAAACCATGAAAGATTCAAGCAAAATTAGACCTATGCAACGTAACAGCTATAGATCATTCAGGACGGAATGATGGGGATTCGTTGAAAGGGGCAGGTATCCCCCAACCCTTGGAAGAGACACTAATTGGCACACCGCAATTACAGGCGCGATTAGTTTCTGAAATCCGGAGGCAGTCAACAGACCTTGCATATCAAGCTATGATAGAGGTGCCTGAAACCAACAAAGCAGCCAAATCATTTGCAACTGTTAATCAGGGTCCCAATGAGAATTACATGCAATTTATTGACCATCTTCAAGAGGCCATCAATAAGCAGGTTGAAAACTTAGAAGCTAAGGACGCAGTAGTGTTGAAATTAGCAGTAGAGAATGCTAATGTTTGCTATCGATGTGTTATCTGCGAGTTTTGCAGTACATATTATGTGCTTCTGTGTATTGTGTCTCTGAAAATCAAGCAGCTTGTCAGGAATGTGAGTTAATTGTTTTACTGGTTGTTGTTAGAGTTGTTTCTTTGTGGTATTGATTGTATAAGTGCGCTGTAAAACCTTCTCCCCACTTTTCCCACTTGCGCTGCAAGTAGCCCTGTGCTTCCCCTCCCTCCCTCCCTCCCTCTTCTCATGGTTTTTACTTATGAGATGGGGTCGGAAATTACTGTTTTCAGTCATGTTCCTAAGAAATTGGTATTGGGAGGTGTTTTAAAACATAGGAAAGCACTTGGAAATATGAGGAAGGAAGATCTTGTGAAATATTATGATCAATGGTGGCTGCTGTGTAAGTTAGATGATTGGGAAAAGTGGCTGGAGGATAGAACCTTGAAGTATAATACTTTGTTGCAATTAATGTTGTTTTTAAGGCAAGAATAGCAGGACAAAATAAATCTCTACAAAAGATCATTAGATCATTGCAGACAGTTTTACAGGTGGAACGGTTTGAACTTCAACAAGCTGAGAGAGAATTAACTGATGACACACAGGTCACAGTAAGCTTGCTGAAGTCTGCAAGATGCTTTCCTCATTAACCTGTTTTCTTTGTGAGTCTCTGTTTAAGGATGTTGCAGTTTTAGTAGGTCTTTCTTGTGTGGTACAGTGAATTCACAGACTGTTAAATAATGAGAATCCAGGGACTCAAAATATGCATTTTGTGATAATACAGATGATCATGAGTAATTTAGTTCTTTACTGCATGAATGTGGTGGTAAAATTTTATGTGTAGTAGCTGTTATTTTTCATTCTAGCATGCTAGCTTTATTCCGGCATTCAGACTTGCGCAGCTCTGTGATAGGCTGTGTCTCATCTTGTCTCTTTAGTGTGCACAGTAGGTAAAGAATCCTGTTTTTGGGATAACAGTCGTAGCGCACCAAATGAGACACTAATAAAAGCCTTGCCCAGTCCAGCTTGCTGCGGCGGCAGGGGGGTGGGTGCCAATTGGGCTCCAGTGCACACTGACCTGTTTTGTCAGGGAGACCCAGCGGTACCTCCACCTGACTGAGCAGTAAGCAGTTCAAAGGTGCAATGCAAAAATCGAGATATTGTCTTGAATAAGTGTAACTGTGATCCGTCTGCATATTTGAACTTGGTATTTGGTTTTCATATCTGAGCTCAGTATTTTAGTTTGCATATATATATATTTGGTACGAAAAGAATTTTGTTTGGGGAGATAATTACAAAATGGGAACCGGTTCCGCTGCTAAAATACCACCTTGCTCCCCCTTAGCATGCATCGTTACACATTAGAGTAACTTTTGGGGAAGTATTCTGATAAAAGAAAACTTGAAACGATACTGTACTCGAATGTGGCTTAAATGTGGAATTCTGGGGTTTAGTGCTGTATTGCAATTAATGTTGTTCTGCAGAACTTTGGAAAAAAATGGGTGAAGTGTGGTACTGTAAGTTAATTTGCTAATTTTGAGACCAGAAAATAATTTAAATTGTTAAACTCTGATTCGCATTAAAAAAAAAAAAACAAACCAAAAAAACCCAAAACAAAGTAAAAAAAAAACCAAAAAAACAAACCACACGCACACAAAAAAAACCCCACAAAAACAGAAACAGAACAAACCCTAAATGCTATGATGGATGTGAACTTGGTATTGTATGAGGTTGTATTTAAAAGTTGCTAGAATATGAACTGATTTGGATCTAGGAAAATGGAATAATGGATTGATGTTTAATATACTGGTTTTTGACATCTGTAAATTTTAAAAGGTAAATGAAGCTAAGGAATGTAACTATTGCTGAGCTACTTGGAATTGCATATAAAGGGGAATGCATATGTGGTTGGAATGAAATGGAAAAACAAAAAAGCAGAATATCCCAGGCCTGTGTTTTACAGTTTGAATATAAATTTCAGGCCTGTGTCAAGCTGCAAGATAAACTCAGCTCATTGTAACCGAGGAGTTTACCAGAGCCTCCCACTTCGTACCAGCGATTACACCACCTGTGTGGCCTTGGCTACATCTAAACTGCAGCAAGAAGAGAAAGAAAAAAAAAAAAATATGGAAAAACCCGGTTGCCTGCTGCTAAGCAGAGAAAGGGTTGTTGGTGCTGTTTCTTTTTGCTTCAGTCTTGTTTCCTAAGTTTTGGCACATCTGGGGAGAGAGTTCATCATTTTACCTCCTTGCCGAAGTCAGTCTTTTCACACTGGTCAGCTTTGGGGGGTCAGAGTGCTCAGTGCTTCTCTGGGTCAGACTGGTACTGATTTGGGTGTGGAGTGGAGCCAGGCTGGTTTGATGTGGAGTTCGAACTGATTTGTTTTCATGCTGGGCTGGAGGTCTTGCCATCCCAGATGGGGGCAAGAGGGAGGTTTTATTACCCCCTGCCCCCCGCCCCCCCTTCCCCCCCCCCAGCAATGTTACTGCTAGAGAACTGTCATACTGCATGAAGGAGTCTGAGGGTAAAATTTAAAGGCATTGTCGGTGGATCCGTAGTTCTAATGAAGCTGGGAAATTAAACCAATTTTTTTTTTTTTTTTTAATAGACTTATTCTGTGGTAACTGGTTGTAAGAGACTTCTTAGTAAATTCACCGTGCTAGTCTTTGAGGTCATGGGAGAGAACGAATGAAAGGCCGTTTTTTGAGATCAATAGAATGCCAAATTTGGAACAAAGTTTTAATACGTGCATTCTTGTATTTGCCAGAAAGCCCTATACCTCTCTTGGGTCAAGATTTGTTAAGTAAATTGTAAACTCAAATAACATTTTCTGAAAATTCTGTTTAGTTGCATGTCCTACAAGAAGCTGCTTGTATGGTGCAGATCTGCTTGTGCAAGTGAGAAATCTCCAAGGAAATTTTGAATGCTGTATTTCCACTAGTATTAACAGCCAATGTTTCGATAAAGCAAACACTACACTGATAGATCTGAAACAGGACTTCAATCTGGTAAGGTAAAACAATATCCAGTAAATATGACAACCAAAATGGACTTAGAGACTTTGATGAATAAATTTATGACAACCTTACAGGCTGACTGCATTCGATTGGACTTGCAGATTTGTCTGTTTATAGCTAGAATATAGAAACAACCTGTGGCTATTGTGGGACTGTATGATGAGAATGCTAACAAACTGATATACCGATTGTTACTCTGATCAAGAAAAGCAGGGAATGAATTTAAGTCTTAATAGACCGTGATCCTTTTGTCATATATGTATCAGTTGTGAAATTTAATTCTGATTTTTTTATTTGCAATCTATGTCCTTGTAAATTGCACTAGCTGATTTTCTTAACAGCACAGCTTTTGGCATGCATAAATGTAAACTGCTGCAGAACCTGCAAGTCTTAAACATCAGGTCACAGACCATACTGGTCTGATCCTACATACTTGCACAGTTTTTGTTGATGGTTCTGGGAAGTCTCATAAAGCTGTAGTGGTCTGGCATGAAGATAACAATTGGCATCATTCTGTAAAAATTATTGAAGGTTCAAGCCAATTAGCAGAACTTGGCAAAGCTTTACATGACTTAGAGCTTTTTAAGGAGGAACCTCTAAATTTGATTTGTGATTCTGAGTACATAGATAAGGCCCAATGCACGTATCTGATTCTGAACTGTTTTGTTTTGTTTTTTTTTTTTTCTTTTAAAAACAAAAATGGGGGAGAAGTAGGGAAAACACCACAAACCCATTTATCAAAAGCCTTGTATGTGATGAATCACTTATATCTAAGTGGTGCAGCCCAAATTTGCCCTGTGATGGAACACTTTGCAAGTATGACCCAAAACCATGCTAAATCAGAAAGAACCTACATTAGTTACGGTCAAATCACTAGTTAATGGTCAATGGAAAAGGCCACATCAATTGATAACCTGGGGAAGAGGCTAAGCTTGTGTCTTTACCGATCAAGGGCCGCAATGGTTGCCGCCGCGAAATGTGAAACCTGTGTTATCTTCCTGACAATGATTGCTGCAGCTGCTGCGTTTTGGATGCCTGCACAGACAAAGACTAACATGTGGATTACTTTAGCCAACATGACTGACCAAGGACTCTACATGCCTAGCTATGGCGTCTCCGGAAAACCCATTCCACACATGCTTGGTTGGCATCCCCCTTGATGACTACAGCAGCATCACCCAACTGTTTCAAAATAGTGGTTGGTGCAAAGGCATTGCAGCGAACTGCAATAATACCAACATGGCACTTTGGATTAATTGCCTCCCGGAAGCGGATATTGAACCACAGGAACTGGAATTGCTGGCATCTATGCCCATGGACGCTTGTATCAACCTGGTTTGTGAAAAGTGTCAGAACAATATTCAAGAACATGAATGGATAAACTGCAAAATGTTAGTGCTACCCTTGGTGACTATAGAAATGAAACTCAATGGTGTAATGCCTCGCAGAAGAATCCAAGGGGTGTCGTTGATAACATGGGACAGCGACCCCATAACCTCCTGCATGGTGTATCCTTGATCTGTGGAGATAGAGCCTGGCCAGGAATTCCTTCTAATGCTGTTGGAGGACTGTGTATTTTGGGACTATTAACTCTCTTAATGCCCAATGTATCTATGATAATAGATCACAGAAGAGCAAGACGGGAAAAACACTTTTTTGCATGTATATGAGTCAAAATGTGATGATAATGTAGATTTTTGGGGACCAGGGTTAAGGGTTTTAGGATCTCTTGTATCTGGTGTTGGCACAGCTAAAGCTTTAAATACTTTAGAAAAATTAGGTTGCTGGCTAGTTAAGCAAACTAACAGAAATTCTAAGGCTTTAAGTGGACTTTTGTTAGATGTAGATTCTGTAAGACATGCTACACTGCAGAACAGAGCCGCAATAGACTTTTTGTTATTAGCTCAAGGACATGGGTATGAAGATTTTGATGGGATTTGTTAAATAAATTGTTTAGTGGTTGGGGGCTTTCAGGGTTGTTGTTATCAGTAGTGAAAACGGCACTGATTGTCTTGATGATTGTTGTGGTTGTGTTACTAATGTTGCCATGCATGATTTCTCTGCTGCAAAAGGCCCTGCAGCGGACAATGAAGGCAATTTTTTTAGCACAAATACAAAAAGGGGGAATTGTGGGACTACGGTAGGTCTGTGGATTCCCTGACCGAGGGCATGGGAACAGAAATTAGCCTTGAAGATATTAAGGCCTACCCATGAAAAAGATGGGAGTAAAGGAGTATCTGGAGATGTTAAGGATCTACTCGTGAGAGAGAATCACAGAATCACAGAATGTCAGGGATTGGAAGGGATCTCGAAAGATCATCTAGTCCAATCCCCCTGCCAGAGCAGGAACACCTAGATGAGGTTACACAGGAAGGTGTCCAGGCAGGTCTTGAATGTCTCCAGGGAAGGAGACTCCACAACCTCCCTGGGCAGCCTGTTCCAGTGTTCTGTTACCCTCACTGAGAAGAAGTTTCTTCTCAAATTTAAGTGGAACCTCTTGTGTTCCAGTTTGTACCCATTACCCCTTGTCCTATCATTGGTTGTCACCGAGAAGAGCCTGGCTCCATCCTCGTGACACTCACCTTTTATATATGTGTAAACATTAATGAGGTCACCCCTCAGTCTCCTCTTCTCAAAGCTAAAGAGACCCAGCTCCCTCAGCCTTTCCTCATAAGGGAGATGCTCCACTCCCTTAATCATCTTCGTTGCCCTGCATTGATGATAGCAAAAATAGCCAATGAGATGTTACTGCTGTAACTTGTAACCAATAGTGAAGAGACACATGAATTGGTAAAACTGTATAAAAATGCACTTGTGGCAATAAATGGCATCTACTACTTTCATCCTGGAAGAACTCGGTCTATGTCGTTTGTCCGTCTCAACCGCGACAGGGGTGGAACACATTATGGCATGCAGGAGAAAAGCAGTTCAGGGTTTCACAGGAATTATGGGATGTTTAGAGGAGGAACAAGTGTGAGAAAATAAAAGGGTAAGGGGCTTAAAAAGGCCAGTCATGTGTAAATAGTCTGCTGGTCAGTATGCTTGCCTGGCTATGCTGTATGCTTGATCAGTGCAGTCTGTCCTACCTTCTTATTAAATTCCTTTCTAACTCTTTCCTGGGTGAGCGGCTCAATATTTTATGTGCGTGTGTGTGTATGGAGGTGTGAGCGTCAGCAACTGGAGTCAGACCATGGGTTGGAGGGCCTGTGTATCTGTGGTGCCAGCAACTGGAGTGAATGTGGATGCATGAGTGAGTGTGTGACTGCTAGCGAAGATCAGGCCAGACTAACCTATGAATAGGCTAAGTGGCCTGGGAGCAAGGGGGTGAATGGGTCTCCAAGGGGCAGCCCTGGGTGTGAGAGTGTTTGTGTATCTCTAGGGGCGAGAGCACGTGGGGGTTGGCTATGGGAACAGAGGAGTCTTAAGTCAGCTCTGGATGTGATAGCAGAGGTGTATCTCTAGGGGCGAGAGCACGTGGGGGTTGGCTATGGGAACAGAGGAGTCTTAGTCAGCTCTGGATGTGATAGCACAGGTGTATCTCTAGGGATGAGAGCACAGAAGAGTCCTGGAAAGTCCTGGCAAGTTTGTTTCTGTGTATGTACTTGTGATAGGCTGTATCAGCCACTGGAGTAGGGCTGTGGCCTTAGGGGCTCATATGTCCAGGTGCCAGCAATTAGGGAAACTGGGATCCAGGGGAAGCTACTGAGCAAACTAAGCATCTGAGATCAGTTCCTGGAGGGATCCACCTTGTACATACATGCATATGTATACATTCTCAGCCAGAGAGGGGAGCAGGATGAGATTTGTTGGTGCTGTGTTCATGTGAATGCTCTGAGTGTCTGTCTGCGATCTGTGGGGCTGGCCATGTGTATGCGTATATACATACATATATATATATATATATGTATATATGTATATATGTAGTTCTCCTGGTTTTGTTAAAAACAAGTTTCTCTATTAGTGAATTTGTCTGTCAGCTAAAGCTTTCATATTAGCTGCATTTTCCTGAAGAGCCAGATAAATGTTTTGCTAGACAGAGCAATGGAATGCGAGATTGTCACGGAGGCACCCCGAGGCTAGTTTAAGGGACAACAGGGTCCAAAACAACTTTTATTAAACACGTGAGAAACAGGGTTTTAGCACCCCAAAAGTGACTTAAATACAGGTTCGGATATCAGTTGAGGAAAATTATGAAGGGGCAGCAACTAATACAACAGGCGGTCCACAGAGTGCATGCACGTGGCTTCACCCAAAACAATGCCGGAACCGTCTCTGAGTCCCGGAGGAGTACACACTTGCCTGAACACGGTGCGGGATTATTCTTAAAGAGATCCAGGTACTCGTAGTGAGTATGGAAAGTGTACGCTCGCGATTCCGCGAGGGTAAATTTATAATACACTCGCAATCCTGCGAGGGTTAATTTACTTACACGTGCAAATGTGCACCCAATATTACACGTGCTTATATGGAAGCACGGGAGGAAAATACACTCGCGATTGTGTGAGGAAATAATTTAAAGTATGCGTGCAAATGTGCACGGAAAGTTACTCATGCAAATGTGCACGGAAAGTTACTCGTGCTTGTATTAAACACGGAAAGTTACACGTGCATATGTGCACGGAAAGGATAAATACACTCGCAATTATGCGAGGATTAATTTTACACGTGCTTATATTAAGCACGGGAAGTTACACGTGCAAATGTGCATGGAAAGTATAAATATACTCGCAATCCTGTGAGAAGTTTTATTCACACACGTGGCGGCAAGGCAAGCGGAGTCTCCATCCCGGGGGGGGGGGGGGGGGGGCTCTCGGCGTCAGCATCTTGCTCGTGCTCCGAGAGACCTGCGACAATGGGCTGAGTCTCGACGAGAGTCCCGTTTTTTATAGGCTGATCAGACCTGACTGTAGGCATTCTAGAAGCTTCTCTGCACCCCCACACCGGCTGTGGGGTGCCCCTGAAGCCTCCAAACATCCCCCACACTGGTCGCAGGCACCCAGCGGCTCACTGGCGCCTCGGCACTCCCTTCTCCTAATGGCCCTGGCCAGGGTGCTCTGGGGCCAAACAAAAGAAGCTGTTTCCTACTCCTTCCATACTGAAGGAGGTGGGGGGAGAGAGGGGGGTTTGCATTCTGCCACACAGACACTTAGAATTCAGGCTGCAGTTAATAAGCAAAGTGGGCATGTAGGTCACAGGATTTGGCGTGCTCCAGCGTACCCTTCACATTGCTGCTGAGACAAATCAAATCCTTCCTAAAGGACTAGCTCATTGACTACTGAGAGCAGAGGAAAGGATGATCTAACTTATTCCTGGTGGAATTAATCATCGGCTACATGGGAAAACAGAAAGACCTAGGGGAGTGAACCAGGAGATCCTGAACTTTGCTTAGCTGTTTATAACATTGTGAACAACAAGTTAACTATGAGCCAGCAATGTGCCCTTGTGGCCAAGAAGGCCAATGGTATCCTGGGATGCATTAGGAAGAGTGTGACTAGCAGGTCGAGGGAGGTTATCCCCCCCCCCTACACTGACCTGGTGAGAACACATCTGGAGTACTGAGTCCAGTTCTGGGCTCCCCAGTTTAAGAGAGCCATAAAGATGATTAGGGGTCTGGAGCATTTTTCTTATGAGGAAAGACTGAGAGAGCTGGGTCTTCTCAGCCTAGAGAAGGCTGAGAGGGGACCTTATTTATTATTATAAATATCACAAGGATGGGTGTCAAGAGGGTAGGACCAGACTCTTTTCAATAGTGCCCAATGATAGGATGAGGGGCAACAGGCATAGACTGAAATATAGGAGGTTCCATCTGAATATGAGGAGAAAGTTCTTTACTTTGAGGGTGCCAGAGCGCTGGAACAGGCTGCCCAGAGAGGCAAAAAACCCACCTTCTTCAAAACCCACCTGGACACATTCCTGTGCAATGTGCTCTAGGTGAACCTGCTTTAACAGGTGGGTTGGACTAGATGATCTCCAGAGGTCCCTTCCAACTCCAACCATTCTGTGATTCTATGAACTTCCTGAAGGACAAAGTCAATGGGAATTTAACAATTTTGTTTACGTCTTACAAGTTGGGCTATGGTAGGCTGAAAGTGGCTAATATTTCAAATAAAGAGATTAAACAGCTGTTTATCATCATCTTCTGCCCATCTGGCAATGTTTTTGCTAGTGATTACTCTTCATGCAAAAATTAAATCCTCTGATTATAAAGCAGCTATCACTTGGGTGTTTTTTTTTTTTCTTAATATAGTGGTAATTCCAACATTTCTATTGCAAAAGATACTGCAGCCAGAGAGGAGACACAGCAGGAAATTTTATCGTGCTTAAAACATTACTCTTTTTTTTTTTTTTTATCTGTCTTGCAGAAAAGTAGTTAAGAAAACAGTTGGCAATTATATTCAGCATAAGAGCTCACAGTTTCATGTGATTTATGAAGCAAAAAATCAAAGAGACTGGTAGGTTAGCCAATCAGTATTCCTGGCTTCCCATACTTTCCCAAATGTGTCAGCACAGTCCAGCAAACCCTCTGTCAAACGTGATGATTACAAAACAGTTGATGGGGACCTAGAGATGACAGCTGCTCTGCCTGATGCCGCAATGATTATACACATACTGGGTTTGCATGCAATGAATAAGACTGCAGCCATAATTTTAAACATGGATAATTTATCTCTTTGTCTAGCATCTCCTCAGGCAAAGGCACAATTTATTTTCGACGTGGTTTCCAACTACCTTAAGATGACACTTCAGGTCACCATAAACTGAGCAGCTTATAAAATAACTTGTCTCAAATGAAGTAGATGGCAACCACTGTACTAGGTATAAGCACTGAATATATCATTACTATTTTTATACTTTGAGACATGCAATGTTCTGATTCAGATATATTCACAATTAATTGATCCCTGAAATCCAACACAAGTATGGATAGAAAATTTGCCTTAATATATATAGCAAAAGCTTGTCTCAGTTCTAGCAAAATGCTCTCTGGGCCTACAGGCCCTTCAACTTTCATCTCCGCCATGCAGGCTGGGATGTTGCAATAATTAATCCTGTTACAAGTCAGACTCATTCCTGCCTCCCTTCTACTCCTAGCAACTTTCCTAATTGCCCTGAATAATCATAGAAACTAAGAATTATAGAATAGTTTGGGTTGGAAGGGACCTCCAAAGGTCATCTAGTCTAACTCCCCTGCAACAAGCAGGGATGTATTCAAATACATCAGGTTGCTCAGAGCCCCATCCAACCTGGACTTGAATGTTTCCAGGGATGAGGCATCCACCATCTCTCTGGGCAACCCGTTGCAGTATTTTACCACCCACACTGTAAAAAATTTCTTCTTCATGTCTGACCTGAATCTCCCCTCTTTTAGTTTAAAACCATTGCCCCTTGTCCTGTTGTAACATGCCCTGCTAAAAAGCCTGTCCCCATCTTTCTTATTGGTGTCCTTTTAAGTACTGAAAGGCCACAATAAGGCCTCCCTGGAGCCTTCTCCTCTCCAGGCTGAACAACCCCAACTCCCTCAGCCTTTCCTCATAGGAGAGGTGTTCCATCTCTCTGATCATCTTGGTGGCCCTCCTCTGGACCCTCTCCAATAGGTTCATGTCTGTCCTGGACTGAGGGCTCCAGAGCTGGATGCAGTACTCCAGGTGGGGCCTCAGTGGAGAATCACCTCCCTTGACCTGCTGGCCACACTCCTTTTGATGCAGCCAAAGATACAATTGGCCTTCTGGGTTGCAAGCTCACATTGCTGGCTCATGTCCAATCTTCCATCCACCAGCACCCTCAAGTCCTTCTCCACAGGGCTGTTCTCAATCCCTTCATCTCCCAACCTGTATTGATACCGAAGGTTGCTCCGACCTGGGTGCAGGACCTTGCACTTGACCTTGTTGAACCTCATGAGGTTCTCATGAGCCCACTTCTTGAGCTTGTCAAGGTCCCTCTAGATGGCATCCCATCCCTCAGGTGTGTCAAGTGCACCACTCAGCTTGGTGTCATCCGTAAACTTCCTGAGGGTGCACTCGATTCCAGTGTTTATGTCACTGATGAAGATATCAAGCAGCACTGGGCCCAGTATGGACCCCTGAGGGACACCACTTGTCACTGGTGTCCATCCAGACATTGAGCCATTGACCACTACTCTCTAGGTGTGGCCATCCAGCCAGTCCCTCATCTACCGAACAGTCCACCCATCAAATCCATATATCTCCAATTTCGAGAGAAGGATGTTGTGAGGGACCGTGTCAAAGGCTTTGTAGTGGCAGAGCCCCCCCCCGCCCCAGGGGGATGGGGTTGTCGCCAGCCTGGCTGAGAGGTGAAGCCAGAGACAAAAGAGACTAAAGGAGCACCATTAGAAGGTAATAATGAGTGAGCAATCGCCGGACACATGCGTGCAGAGCGCGTGGACAGTACATGCAGCCTATCATGTTATTGTATAACACGAGTTACAACCAATCACATTGTTGTAAGGCGCGTGGACAGGGCAGCTTTGCTATAAAGCTAGCCCGGTCCGACAATAAAGCGAACTCTGTGAACATCATATTGGTGTGTCAGGTTCCGTGGCTCGCATGGATAAAGCAACACTTTGGTGACCCCGACGTGATACTTCGTATCGAAGCAAGATCGCCGGAAGTGAAGACGCGAGGACGCCACCTGGGGGCGACACCAGCCCAGCGCTCAATCATAGCGGAAAGTAGGCCTACGAAGAAGCAGGTGGCATGGGAAACACGGCATCCATGGAAGAAAAAATAATAGTGAGAAGTATTCTGCAGCTGGCTGCAAGAACAGGAAGAATTTTGGAAAAAGACGCGGTGGAGCGCCTTTTACTATTCGCCCAGCGTAAGGGCTGTGTTCGTTCGACGGACGAATTTTTTTCTCCCGGTACATGGGAGGACATAGGGACCGAACTATGGGAAGCGGTTACAAGGGGGAGCCGCGAGGCTTGCGATCTCGCCGGACCCTGGCGGGAGGTCAGGCAGCTAATGCAGGAAGTCTCAGAGGAGCCGGAGCTGTGTGCCGTCCCCTCGGAGCCGCCCGCCGCGAGCTGCCCACCCTCCGAGAACTCCGAAGAATCAACACCACTGGTATGTCCCGTATCAGATCTGGAGTTCTGGGGCGGAGAGCAAATTATACCCTCTGCGCCCGTTGAGCCATTGCCTGGCTCCGACAACGAATGGCAGCAACCGGCAAGTTTCAACAAGCCAGGACAAGTTAATCCAGCCGACGTGCCTTTGCCGGAGGACCCGATGGAACACCAGGACGGAGCACCGCAGAATCGCCCTGAGTTCCAGGAGGAGAGCCACGTGCAGAGCCTGAAGGACTTACTGAGACGGCAGGAGAGCCAGATGCAAGAAGTTCTAGAAGCTATGAAACGACTAGATGGCGGTAACAGTAAAACTTCGCGGTTAATAGCATATAAAAAGGCGTCAGATGCAATTAAGGACGGGCTGGAGGCAATTGGCAGGGAATGTGAAAAACGGGGAAAACAGGAAAGGGAGGGGGTGGAATTAGACCTCACTCCGGAGGAGCTCCGTATCAAAAGGGAGCGAATACAAAAATGGGCTAGACAATGTGTTGAAGATGGGATGTGGTCTGTAAGAGAAGCAGATGAATATTTGAGAGCGCGATATGGAAAAGGGCTGGAGACTGGGTTAGTAGATCGGTTTGCAAATATGCGTCGACTTACTGATCCACAGGGAAACACAAGGGAATTGTATAGCAGTGATAATAATGATAATTTGGGTGCTGCCCCTGTGCATCAGGGTAGAGATATTCCTCGAGATCATTCTTATAATGCAGGGCAACGTTGGCAAGGGGTAATCAGAGATGCAACTATTGAAGGGATCATGTTACCTGGTAGTATTACAGCAATGCCAGTGCACATAGATAATAGAGGACAAAGGCAGTGGTCGCCTTTTGATTGGAAAACGGTTAAGCAATTGCAAAGTGCAGTTATGCAATATGGTATGGATAATAAGCATGTGATGCAGCTAATCAATTCATTTTTCAAGGGGCAAGTACTAACTCAAACAGATATTAGGGCATTGATGGAGTTATTGCTTCCTCCAACGGGGTATTTGCTGTTCTTGGACAAGTGGCAGGGGAAAGTGGAATTGGCAGTATTAGAAAATGTTCGTTTACCAGCTGATGATCCGTTGCGGTTAGCTAGCATGGACCAGTTACTGGGTCGTGGGCAATATGCGGATGGTGCTACTCAGGCAGCACTTCATCCAAGGATTTTGCAGCAAACGCAAGGGCTTGCCTTGGCAGCAGTGAAAGAATTGCCAAATATAGGTAACCCTGTGCCACCCTATTCTACAATAAAGCAGGATCCTGGGGAACCATATATGAAGTTTGTAGATCGTTTGAAAGAAGCTATAGATGCCTCTCCTAACTTGACTCCAGAGGCAAAAGCTGCTGTGGGGAAAGATTTGGCTATGATGAATGCAAACACCCAATGCCAACAGATATTAGCCGGTTTGGGAAAAAGTGCTTCTTTAGCAGAGATGGTGGAAGCTTGCACACGGGTACCAATTATGCAACAGGAGGTAGAATAAGCAAAAATACATGCTCAAGCCCACGCTGCGGCCTTGGCTGCAGCACTTAAGCCTGCAATGAAAGGTCGAAGCCCTTCTTCTCGCGGCCTAGCATGTTTTACTTGTGGACAAACAGGACATATTAGAAGAAATTGCCCTCAGTATACTCGGAGAGGGGGACCTAGTAATGGCACTAGTCAGTCACCAGCCCCTCTCAATAATTTGCGCTTTGATGGCACGTGCAGTCGGTGTGATAAGTATGGACACCGAGTAGTGGAGTGTCGATCAAGATTTAAAAAAGATGGGACACCGCTGCCGGGAAACGGGAGGACCAGCGCCAGGGGCTGGGGCGCGATGACACCACAATACCAGCCGAGAGGGGGAACAGCCATGGTTGCTTGTCCAAGCTCAGGGCAGCAACCTCAGGAAGCGCAGGCGTCGATCTGGCCGTGGGAACAGATGTCACAATAACAGACCGGTCTGTACATGTAGTTCCATCTACAGTAACAGGGCCCCTAGGGTATGGATTGAGTGCACTTTTAATAGGTTGTTCTTCTGCTTCAAGACAGGGGTTGTTTGTTTTGCCAGGATTAATAGACTCTGATTATGTTGGACCCATAGGTATTATGTTGCAAGTCTTAACACCCCCTGTGACTATTAAACAGGGGACCCGTATAGCACAACTGGTACCTTTTAAAGCATGTGTTCCAAAGGCTTTAAATACAGAAAGAGGTCAGAAAGGTTTTGGTTCTACTGGAGCCCCTGTGGTTGCTTTCACGGAAAAACTGACTTTGGACAAACCATCTAGGGTAGTTTCCATTATTGGGCCTGGCAGTGAGATTAAGAGGAAAAGAATGCTTTTAGATTCAGGCGCAGATGTGACGATTATCCCTCGCACTGACTGGCCTTTGTGTTGGCCTTTAGAAGCAGTAAATACCATGGTAGTGGGGATAGGGGGGGCCACTCCCACCCACATCAGCACACATATGGTTAAGATAAGGGAGGAGGGCGAGGGCTTAGAGGCATGGGTACGACCTTATGTTCTAAACACAACAATTGCATTATTGGGAAGGGATGTGATGTCTCAGTGGGGAATAGTTATGCAATCACCTTTTTAATAATGGCCATTGCAGCGAGCGACACCCGGCCATGTATGAAGCTGAGTTGGGAAACAAATGATCCTGTCTGGGTGGATCAATGGCCATTACCAAAAGAAAAGCTCGCACATTTAGAGGAGCTGGTTGAAGAGCAACTCAGTCTCGGACATTTGGTCCCTTCCACCAGCCCGTGGAATACACCTGTTTTTACTATCCAGAAGAAATCAGGGAAGTGGCGTTTGTTACAGGACCTCAGGGCAATTAATGCAGTAATGAAAGATATGGGGGCACTACAACCAGGTCTTCCTACCCCAACCATGCTTCCAAAAGATTGGGATATAACTGTCATTGATCTGAAGGATTGTTTTTTCACGATCCCATTACACCCAGAGGATTGTGAAAAATTTGCCTTTACTGTTCCAGTGCTTAATCATCAAGCTCCCACAAAAAGATATCATTGGGTAGTGCTACCTCAGGGAATGAAAAATTCTCCTACTATTTGCCAATGGTATGTAGATTTGGCTTTAAAATCATTCAGGCAACAACACCCTCAGATGATCATCTATCATTATATGGATGATATCCTTTTGTGCAGTAAAGAGAAAATTAGTAAGGACATAATAACTCAGTTGACAAAGCAATTAGGTCAATGGGGTCTGGTTGTGGCACCAGAAAAGGTACAGCAAACCGCGCCATGGAAATATTTAGGATATGAACTAACTCAGGCCATGATTAGACCTCAGAAGCTTACTGTGAAAGCAAAGATAGCAACCCTTCACGATGCAATGAAGTTAGTAGGGGACTTACAGTGGATAAGAAATGTTGTGGGTATTACAAATACAGATTTGCAACCGCTGTTTAGTCTCCTCCGTGGGGGACGAGACCCCCAAGAACCACGGTGCCTCACACCAGAAGCACAGAAAGCGCTTGAGCAGATTGCAAGAAAAGTTTCACAGAATACTGCTCAGCGGGTAAGATCAGAATTGCCTGTTACTCTCTATGTCTATAATACCAATAAGGAAGTGGCAGGACTTTTGGCCCAGTGGAGCACGGAAGAAAAGGATCCATTGGTAATATTAGAATGGATATTTTTAAACAGCCAAAAACAAAAAACCATCATTCAGAGGTGGGAAGCCATTGCCCAAGTGATAGTGAAAGGACTAAGCAGATTTCTGACATTGTCTGGACTATATGTTGCTAAAATTGTGATCCCTATTTCCCTCAATTTGTTTGAACAGATCCTTCTCAAACATGACGATCTTGCCTCAGCTCTTGCCTGGATTCCGGTGCAGGTGGACAATCATTATCCACCACATCCTATATTTAAGACCAACCTCCCCTTAGAGCCTATGTCAATTGTTAGTGAGCATCCACTAGATGCTATAACCATTTTCACAGATGCGAGTAGTCGCTCATGCAAAGGAGGCTTTGTATGGTTTGAGAATGGTCAGTGGCATTCACAGATTGTCATAGCTGAAGGATCGGTTCAAATTTTAGAATTGCGAGCGGTGACAGCAGCATTGCAAAAATGGCATAACTCTCCAGTTAATCTGGTAACAGATTCTCTTTATGTTGTGGGAATTGTACAAAGAATACATAGAGCGCTTTTGCAGCGAGTTTCCAATTCCTTGTTGTTTGAAGCATTGTTAGATTTGTGGAACGTATTAGATTATAGGACAGCACCAGTATTTATCATGCATATAAAAAGCCATACTAACATACCAGGTGGTCTAGTAGAGGGAAACAGCATCATAGACAAACTTGTGGCAGTAGCAGATATATCCCCTTTTGAACAAGCCAGACAAGCTCACGAATTCTTTCATCAATCCTCAGCAGCACTCCGAAAGCAGTTTACAATTACAAAGGAACAAGCTCGAGCCATTATTGCAGCTTGTCCTGATTGTGCCCGCATAGTCCCTCTCCAACAAAAGGGAGTAAATCCTCGGGGCTTGCAGCCAGGTCAGTTATGGCAAACTGATATTACTGAATTTGCACCATTTGGCAGACAAAAGTACATTCATGTCTCCATAGATACCTGTTCAGGACTGCTGTGGGCTACAGCCTTGACCTCAGCAAATGCAAAGGCAGTAAAACGTCATTTACTACAAGCTTTTGCTGTCATGGGTGTCCCTACACAAATCAAAACAGATAATGGTCCCGCATACCACTCTGACAGACTTGCAGCCTTCCTCACCCAGTGGAAGGTACAGCACCTGTTTGGAATCCCTTATAATTCTACTGGCCAAGCAATTATTGAGCGTGCACACCGTACATTAAAAAATCTTTTGTCTGTTTTGAAAAAACAAGGGGGAATTGGTGTGAGCCCAGAAGAGGTATTGATGAAGGCATTGTATGTGCTGAACTGGCTTAATCCTAAAAGTGAAACTGAAATGGAACCGGTTGTTATGCACCATATCAAAAATGTCAAAGATTTTTCCGAAAATGTGCCTAAGGTTAGTGTGTTTAATCCGACAACACAACAATGGGAAGATCCTATGTCACTAATAACCTGGGGAAGGGGATATGCTTGTGTTTCTACAGGTAACCACAAAAATTCATGGATCCCAGCAAAGTGGGTGAGACCTTGGCTAGCTAACAGAGAAGAAACCGATTGCAGTGATGACAACCCTTAACCTCAGACATGTTATCGCTTTAAGCAACGAATGTAGCCAATGTTGAGAATACCACTTTGTAAAACAGAGCAGCAATTAATTTTTTGTTATTGGACATGTTCACAGTTATGAAGAGTTTGATTGTATGTGTTGTTTGAACTTAAAAGTTAAAAAGATAGAAGATTTGCAGAACAAGAAAATAACAGAAGATACTGGGTTTTTTGGGGTGAATGCCTTGTTTGGTTAAAAGGAATATTGAAAACAGGTTTGTTCTTGTTAATTGTAATTGTATTAGCCTTAATGTTCTTACCCTGTATTTCACACTGTATTTAAAGCATGATATGGCATATTGTTAATATTAAATAAAAGAGGGGGAGATGTAGTGGCAGAGCCCCCCCCCGCCCCAGGGGGATGGGGTTGTCGCCAGCCTGGCTGAGAGGTGAAGCCAGAGACAAAAGAGACTAAAGGAGCACCATTAGAAGGTAATAATGAGTGAGCAATCGCCGGACACACGCGTGCAGAGCGCGTGGACAGTACATGCAGCCTATCATGTTATTGTATAACACGAGTTACAACCAATCACATTGTTGTAAGGCGCGTGGACAGGGCAGCTTTGCTATAAAGCTAGCCCGGTCCGACAATAAAGCGAACTCTGTGAACATCATATTGGTGTGTCAGGTTCCGTGGCTCGCATGGATAAAGCAACAGGCTTTACAGAAGTCCAGATAGGTGACATCTGTAGACCTTCCTTTGTCCACTGATGTAGTTACTCCATCCTAGAAGGCCACTAGGTTGGTCAGGCAGGACTTGCCCTTGGTGAAGCCATGTTGGCTGTCTCAAATCCATTCCCTGTCCTCCATGTGCCTTAACATAGCTTCTAGGAGGATCTGCTCCATGATCTTCTCAGGCACAGAGGTGAGACTGACAGGTCAGTAGTTCCCAGGGTCCTCCTTTCTACCCTTTTTAAAAATGGGTGTGATGTTTCCCTTTTTCCAGTGACCAGGGACTTTGCCTGACTGCCATGACTTTTCAAATTTCGTGGAGAGTGGCTTGGCAACTACATCAGCCAATTCCCTCGGGACTCTGGGATGTATCTCATCAGGTCTCATAGATTTATGCATGTTCAGGTTCCATAAGTGATCACGGACCAGATTCTCACTTACAGTGGAAGGGACTTTGCTCCCTCAGTCCCTTTCTTGCAGTTCATTTTTGACTTGAGAAGTGTGGGAAGAGAGCTTGCCCATGAAGACTGAGGCAAAGAAGCTGGTGAATACCTCAGCCTTCTCCTCATCTGTTGTTACCGGTTTACCAGTCTTGCTCATCAGGGGGGCATGCTTCCTTTAACCTTCCTTTTTTGATTGACATACCTGTAGAAGCCCTTCTTGTTATTCTTTGCATCCCTTGCCAAGTTCAGCTCCAGCTGTGCCTTGGCCTTCCTGACCCAATCTCTGCATAACTGGGCAGTGTCCCTATACTCTTCCCAGGATCCCTGTCCCTGTTTCCACTGCTTATGCATTTCCTTCTTGTCCTTTAGTTTGACCAGCAGGTCTCAACTCAGCCATGCCAGCCTCTTGCCCTCCTGTGGGGTCCTGGTCCAATTTCGGGCTTGGGAAGGTTTCTAAATGATCCCAAGAGTGAGATTAAGACACAAATGAGGTCAGATGCCACTAAACAATCTATTTTATTTTTATGCCTGAAGATAGAGTGATAGAATAAGTGGGGAAAATTAGGAGGAAATTAAGCAAGTATGTGAGAAGATAAGCAAGAGAGACACCACCTGGATCCAATCACCATCTTGCATTGGTCAACTCTCAGGTCCCAGTAGTGCTGGCAGCTCGCAGGTCTCAGGTCCCCCTGGTCTCAGGTTTCAGGTCCTGATGGTGGATGGCTACAGCATGGATCTCTCTGTGGGGGTTTTTATTCCAGTTAGTGGTGGGCATGGCCTGAGCAAACTGCCAGCCTGGTCCCAGATGTTGGTGACTAACACTGCTGGAGCTTCACTTGAGCTTACACAAGCTTTAAGCATTTTTTTGAATTTTAGCAAATCACAGATTTTCTGCTTTAACTCACTGCATTTACAGCAAGCCCAACAAGTAAGAACCATGAGTAAGCATTTTCCTGTCTTGTTCCCCAGAACAAGCAGGCCTTGAGACAATAATTCATTTTATTTCAGCAAGCCAGCTTTGAGACAATAATTCGCAACACCTCAGCCTTCCACACTCACACCATGTGTTGAGAACCACTGTCTCTCACACCACCCCATGGCTCAAGGATGGCTGTCTTGATTGCAGATTGTTGTGTCCATGGTCTTTGGGTGGTGATAGAAGGAGAGGATAGTGAAGTAGGAAAAAGAGCATTTGCTTATACAATCTCAACAGTTGGAGATTTTGGCTAGTATACTAGACAGACATATTTGACATTGTCTGGTAACGAAGTGGCTACAAACTGTGAATTAGCTACAATGAGTTGGATTAGTTGTATTAAACATGGAATAATGCATGGTAAAAAGATTAACATTGCTAAGCCATATGATACATAAACCAAAATATGTTTAACCCAGGGGGCACCTGAGAGCCGTGAGAAGGTATCAAATTCCCAACTTTTCCAGGTCTGGAGAGGGACATGGGCTAATTTCCTTTTTCCAGTGGTTATTTAACAACTTTACCATTATCATCAATTTTTAAACAACTTGAATCATTTAATTTGCCACAAACACCTCCTTCTTCTGCTAACAGGCAGCTGAGAACCATGCGGTGCTGCAAAATTGCTGTTTGCATTTGCGTGGCCTGGTCCGCCAATAGGTCCAGGGCACAAGTGAGTATTCCATCCCATAATTGTCATACATGCTATATAAGAGGGTGATCATGAGAGTCTCGGCCCTCTTTGACCATGGCCGGCATTTAGAGAGGATCCTGTATGTCTGCCTGCAATCTATAGACCTCAGGCCCTGCATCCCTGAAATCCAGTTTCCGGTTTGCTGTGGAGTCCTGCCCATGACTTCTGGGTTCCTGCCCTGCAGTTGCTGGAACTAAGCCAGCTCCTAGCTCTACTGCTGCTGGAGTGACGCCAATTCCAGATCGGGCATTCAAGATTGGTTTTGTATATTTTGTATATTTTCTCTATTTATTAGTAGCATTAGTAAAGCCTTTAAAACCTTTTCAACTTGCAAGACTCTTTCTAACTTGAAGTCCCTCTTCCTTATCTTTCTATCACCTTTTATGTTGGGAGGAATTAACAGAGGGCATCTGCCATGGTTTGTTGTCGCCTTGCTTTAAACCTTGACAGATTTAATTGGTGGCCCATACAGGGAGAGATGAACATAGGGGGATAGAGAAGCTGTACGGGGAGAGAGAAGCCGGGTTGCAGGTGGCAGGCCCATAATACTGAATGATCCGTTGAGGTGTCCAGTCATCTTTCCCCCACTTTTGGCCAGTGCCACTCGTTAGAGCAGTATGGACCTTTTACCTCATGCAAGATCATCGTACAACTGGACACTTAGGTCTTTATCATCAGTTCCAGGGACGAGAAAGAACAAGGGATGGATTACTCCAACATAGCATACACCAGTCCAATTTGCTGGCAACAGGTTGTGTGCGTACTGACCGCAAATCCAATAATGACCTTTTAAGGTTCAAGCACCATTCTCAAACAGACCTGTGGGGGTCCGCATCTTCTGAAGGTAAGTTTGAGTTGGCTACTCCTAATGGAGTTGCCAAGGTTTACTGCAAGGTGACAATAAACCGTGGCAGATGTTCTCTGTTAACCCCCCCCCACACACCCCCTCCCCGGTAAGGAAAGGTGATAGAAAGGAAAAAGGAGAGAGACTTGCAGGCTGGAAAAAACATTTTAAAAATAATACAAAATATACAAAACCAATCTTGAATTTCCCAGGGTAGAGCAGTGTTCTCACTCTCCCATGGTGGATGGAGCTGACGTGGCTCCAGCGGCTACAGGGCAGGCACTCGGAAGTCCTGGGTAGGACTCCACAGCAAACCAGAACTGGATTCAGGGATGCAGGGTCTGGAACCAGGTCTCAGATTGCAGGCACGACAGGCAGGGTCCTCTTCAGATGCTGGCCATGTTCGAAGAGAACGAGTCCCTTGTGATCTCCCACTTTTATAGGGTGTATGACGCATATGGGATGGAATACTCGGTCAGTTTTAGTCACCTGTTCTGTCTGCCTTTCCTTGCAAATATGTCCCGTTATCAGTTAACCTTGGTTACTATAGTAATAAATATAAACATGGGCCTCTTAGCATTCCATTGGTCATCTTATCAGCTTCGGAGCACAGTGTCTCAAAAAACATGCAGTTACTTAGAAGGTACTTAGCAGAACTTAGCTGAAAGGAAATTTCACTAAAAGAGAACTGGTGTTGTTTTTAACAAAACCAGGACATTCCACCCCTCATTCCATACCATGTAAGTCATATCCAAATCGCTACTGCTTTCTGCCTGTCTTCAAATATATGTACACACACATAAACATGTATACCACTAGTTCATGACTGCAGGTCTCTTGTCTGCTACAGCAATCTCTCTTTAGGCAGGAGAGACAGTGTGTAATCTGGTGCCCAGGAACTGCAGCTCAGAGATGTCAGTCTCAGGGAAGTTACTGGACACCACTCGATGAGACTAGCTCAGGGTTCATAATCGCCACTGCATCAACCCGAAAGACACTCATGGAACACTGTTAGTATCATGTAGCAATTACCCTCATACAGTTTGAAATTGAGTATTCTCACCCGTAATCAAATCTCCTTGAGGTACACATCGGACTTCACCATCCTTCAGCATCACCCATCAAGTACATCCAGGCCCTTGAGCGAAAACAATCCCACAAATGGGTTTGCCTTTGCCCAAAGCAGGAATAACCCAGACAGCTTTTCCTAACATATTCCTTCCACGCACCACAGGGACTTTATCCCCTTCTAGGGTATGTAAAAGTTCTGACTGAGCATGTTCAGCTCGAGTGATTGATCCCCTGGTGTTAACTAACCAGGTGGCTCGTGCCAGATGCTTATCCCAGTTTTTAAAGGTTTCACCTCCCATTGCTTTAAAGATAGTTTTTAAAAAGCCATTGTGTGGCTTGATTTTCAAGGCCCAGAATAGAGTTCCAGGCAGTGGCATGAGACACAGGATATGTTTCTAGCTGTCCAGTGGTCACTTCCACCATTGTAAGCACATAGTGCTTGCCTTGTCAGGTTCGAGGGAGTATAATATAGTCAATCTGCCAGGTCTTCCCATATTTATATTTCAGCCACCGCCCCCCATACCGCACAGGCAAATCACCTTCTGGCCTGCTTGATTGCAGCACGTTTCACAGTCATGGATAACCTGTGAAATAATGTCCATGGTTAAGTCCACCCCTTGGTCACAAGCCCATTTATATGTTGCATCCCTTCCTTGATGGCTCGAAGCATGATGGGCCCACAAAGCTAGCAAAAGTTCACCTTTATGTTGCCAGCCCAAATCCACCTCAGCTACTTTAATCTTAGCAGTCTGATCTGCTTGCTGATTGTTTTGATGTTCCTCAGTGGTTTGACTTTTAGGCACATAGGCATCTACATGACAAACTTTTACAGTCAGGTTCTCTAGCCGAGAAGCAATGTCTTGCCACAATGGGGAAGTACAAATAGGCTTGCCTCTGTCCTGCCAGTTATTTTGCTTCCACTGCTTTAACCACCCCCACAGGGCATTTGCCACCATCCATGAGTCAGTGTAGAGATAAAGTACTGGCCACTTTTCTCTTTAAGCAATGTCCAGTGCCAGTTGTATGGCTTTTACCTTGCTCCAGTGCAGTCTGGATCAGTCCATGGCAGATAGTAGGACTGTGTTTCCACCCCTGGGTCAGTTGATTCCAGGTGTACTGGATACCCCTCTAGGTAAAGGCTAACTGTGGCCTGCATTCTGCTGCCAAAGGAATAGAGAAAAACACATTAGCAATGTCAGATGTGGCATATCACTTGTCTGCCTTTGACTCCAGTTCATACTGCAGTTCTAACATGTCCAGCACGGCAGCACTTAACAGCGGTGTAACTTCATTTAGGCCACAATAGTCAACAGTCTCCATTCTCCATTAGGCTTTGGCACTGGCCATATAGGACTGTTGAAAGGTGAGCGAGTCTTACTGATCACTCCTTGATTCTCCAGTTGTCAGATCAGTTTATGAATGGGGATCAGGGAATCTCAGTTGGTGCAGTACTGTTGTCTGTGGACCACCATGGTAGCAGTCGGCACCTGTTGCTCTTCTACCTTAAGCAGTCCTACAACAGAAGGGTCATCTCAAAGACCAGGCAAAGTAGACAGCTGTTTAATGTCCTCATTCTCTACAGCTGCTATGCCAAAGCCCCACCGATACCCTTTTGGGTCCTTAAAATACCCTCTCCTTAGGCAGTCTATGCCAAGGATGCATGGAGCATCTGGGTTAGTCAAAATAAGCTGCCTTTCTCACTCATTTCACTAAGAGTTGGTGAGCTACCGGGAACGGGGGGGGGTGGAACTTATCTAAAGAAGAGGGTACTATATTATCTACATGGAAGCTGCTTCTGAAGAAGCAGGGTATTAGCCCTCTGGAACTGACTTTACGAAGGAAGGACTGTGTTACTATGGGGCAAAGCACTAGTGAAAGATGCAAAGAAACAACTGAACTGTTAACAACATGTCACTTTTTGCTAGAGACTTTCAGAGGATTAAAAGACCAACGGGAACATGCAGAGACAGTGGGGAGGGATGGTCTTCCTGGCTCTCCTGGGCCAGATTCGGAAGAAAAGGCGAGATTAAGTACTACTCCGACCCCCCCTGTTACTAAAGGTTCGTCAACACCGCCCAAGTCCATATTATCTGATACGGATAAGGATCCGCGACACTTTCTTGGAAAGTTAAAAGGAATAGAGGAGGAGCGTACGTATGTGTGGCCCCAAGATCAGATAAAAGCTATGAAAGACTCACATGAAAAAACAGCGTTGGGTTATATACGATCTCGGGAGGGGCCCCCGGAGCACCGGTCAGAGCAGTGCGTTCAACCGATTGCTCCGCTGTCATCAATCACGGCTCAAACGTCTGCTCCACCATCATCAATCGCGGTTCCACCATCTGCGTCACCGCCATTAATCACAGTTCAACCTTCTGCCCCGCCGCTATCAGTCGCAGAAGGAAAAAGTGGACATTTTTTTTTCCTATCCCCCCTTGCCTGGAGATTTAGGTGGGGAGGATCCTCCCGTGGTGAGCCAGACTGAGCCAAATAACATAATTCCTATAAATTTGGGTCCCCCCAGCCTGCCCCCGCCCCCCTCCTACACTGCTGCAGAGCAAATTCCTGAGGGGGGGGGTAGAGTTTCAGAGCGTAAACCGAATTTACCAAAAAGCTGGGATTTACCCCCCAACTCTTGGAAGAGACACTAATTGACATACCACAATTACAGGCACGATAAATTCCTGAAATCCTGAGGCAGTCAACAGACCTCGCATATCAAGCTATGGTAAAGGTGCCTGAAACCGACAAAGCAGTAAAATCATTTGCAACTATTAATCAGGGTCCCAATGAGAATTCATTGCAATTTTATTGACCATCTTCAAGAGGCCATCAATAAGCAGGTTGAAAACTTAGAAGCTAAGGAAGCACTGGTGTTGAAATTCGCAGTAGAGAATGCTAATGTTTGCTATCAACATGTTATCTGTGAGTTTTACAGTACATATTATGTGTTTCTGTGTGTTGCCTCTCTGAAAATCAAGCAGCTTGTCAAGAATGTGAGTTAATTGTTTTACTGGTCATTGTTAGAATTGTTTCTTTGTGGTATAAGTGCGCCGTAAAACCTTCTCCCCACTTTTCCCACTTGCGCTGCGAACAGCCCTGTGCTTTCCCTCCCTCCCTCCCTCCCTCCCTCCCTCCCTCCCTCCCTCTTCTCATGATTTTTACTTACGAGATGGGGTCAGGAATGACTGTTTTCAGTCGTGTTCATAAGAAATCGGTATTGGGAGGTGTTTTAGAACATAGGAAAGCACTTGGAAATATGAGGAAGGAAGATCTTGTGAAATATTGTAATAAATGGTGGCTGCTGTGTAAGTTTGATGATTGGGAAAAGTGTCCGGAGAATAGAACCTTGAAGTATAACTCTTTGTTGTTTCTAAAGTGAGAAGAGGAGGACAAAAATAAAACTCTACAAGAGATCATTGAATCATTTCAGACAGTTTTACAGCTGGAACGGTTTGAACTTCAACAAGCTGAGAGGGAGTTAACTGGTAACACACAGGTCACAGTAAACTTGCTGAAGTCTACAAGATTCTTTCCTCATTAACCTGTTTTCTTTGTGAGTCTCTGTTTAAGGATGTTGCAGTTTTAGTAGGTCTTTGTTGTGTGGTCCAGTGATTTCACAGACTGTTAAATAATGAGAATGAGACTCAAAATGTGCATTTTGTGATAATACAGAAGATCATGAGTAATTTAGTTCTTTACTGCGTGAATGTGATGGTAAAATTTTGTGTGTAGTAGCTGATATTTTTCTTTCTAGCATACTAGCTTTATTCCGGCATTCAGACTTGCACAACTCTGTGATGGGCTGTGTTTCATCACTGTGTACTAAATTTGGCTCTTGTGTATGCACACCAATTAAAGAATCCTGGTTTTGGGATAACAGTTGTAGCCCACCAGATGAGACACTGATAAAAGCCTTGCCCGGTCCAGCTTGCTGCAGCGGCGGGGGGCGGGTGCTGATGGGGCTCCAGCGCGCACTGACCCGTTTTGTCAGGGAGACCCAGCAGCACTGCTACCTGGCTGAGCAGTAAGCGGTTCAAAGGTGCAATGCTAAAATCAAGATATTGTCTTGAATAAGTGTAACTCTGATCTATCTGCATATTTGAACTTGGTATTTGGTTTTCATATCCGAGCTCAGTATTTTAATTTGCATATTTATATTTGGTACCAAAAGAATTTTATTTGGGGAGATAATTACAAAATGAGAACCGGTTCCACTGCTAAAATTCCACCTTGCTCCCCCTTAGGATGCATCCTTGCGCACTAGAGTAATTGTTTATATTGCTATCTAGTAATTTTGAGACCAGAAAAGAATTTAAATTGTTAAACTCTGCTTTGCATTGAAAAAAAAGAAAAAAAAAAAAAAAAAAGACAAACACTTAAATGCTGTGATGGATGTGAACTTGGTATTGTATGAAGATGTATTTAAAAGTTGCTACGATATGAACTGATTTGGATCTAGGAAAATGGAATAATGGATTGATGTTTAATATGCTGGTTTTTGACATCTGTAAAGTGTGAAAGGTAAATGGGGCTGAGGAATGTAACAACTGTTGAGCTAATTGGAATTGTTTATAAAACTAGCTCATTCAACCGAGGAGTTTGCCAGAGCCTCCTACTTCATACCAGCGATTACGCCAGCTGCATGGCCTTGGTACATCTGAACTACAGCAAGACAAGAAAAAAGAAAAAAAAACCAAAAACCAAAAAACAAAAAAAACTGGAAAAACCTGTTTTCCTGCTGCTAAGCGGAGAAAGAGGGGCTTTACTCCCCCCGCTCTGTCTTTTATTTTCCCTGGAGTATTGTCACCCATCCTTGTTGTGGCGCTGTGTTGCTTCTGGCTTTTAATCAGGGGTTGTTGGTGTTGTTTCTTTTTGCTTCTGTCTTGTTTCTTAGGTTTTGGCACATCTGAGGAAAGAGCTCATCATTTTCCCTCCTTGCTGAAGTCAGTCTTTTCACACTGGTCAGCTTTTGAGGGGTCAGAGCGCTCAGTGCTTCTGTGGGTCAGACTGGTACTGATTTGGGTGTGGAGTGGAGCCAGGCTGGTTTGATGTGGAGTTCAAACTGATTTGTTTTCATGCTGAGCTGGACGTCTTGCCATCTCAGATGGGGGTGAGAGGGAGGTTTTATTCCCCCCCCGCGCCCCTCCCCTAAGCAATGTCACTGCTAGAGACCTGTAATACTGCATGAAGGAGTCTGAGGGTGAAATTTAAAGGCATCACCAGTGGATCCATAGTTCTAATGAAGCTCGGAAATTAAACAAAAATATTATATGTATATATATATATATATGTATATATAGACTCATTCTGTGGTAACTGGTTATAAGAGACTTTTTAGTAAATTCACTGTGCTAGTTTTTGAGGTCATGGGAGAAAACAAAAGAAAAGGGTTTTTTTGAGACTAATAGAATGCCAAATTTGGAACAAAGTTTTAATACATGAATTCTTGTATTTGCCAGAAAGCCCTGTACCTCTCTTCGGTCAAGATCTGTTAAGTAAACTGTAAGCTGAAATAATGTTTTCTGAGAATTCTGTTTAGTTGCATGTCCTACAAGAAGCTGCTTGGATGGTGCAGATCTACTTGTGTGAGAAATCTCCAAGGAAATTTCGAATGCTGTATTTCCACTAATATTAAGAGCCAATGTTTCAATAAAGCAAACACTGCACTGATAGATCTGAAACAGGATTTCGATCCGGTAAGGGAAAACAATATCCAATAAATATGACAGCCAAAATGGAGTTAGAGATTTTGAGGAATAAATTTATGACAACCTTACAGGCTGACTGCATTCGATTGGACTTGCAGATTTGTCTGTTTATAGCTACAACATAGAAAAAACCTGTGGCTCTTGTGGGCTCTTGCTAACAGACTGATATACTGATTGTTACTCTGATCAAGAAATGCAGGGAATTAATTTAAGTCTCAATAGGCCATGATCCTTTTGTCCTACATGTACCATTTGTGAAGTTTAATTTTTTAATTTTTTTTTTTTTTTTATTTGCAATCTATGTCTTTGTAAATTGCACTAACTGATTTTCTTAACAGCACAGCTTTTGGCATGCATAAATGTAAAATCTAAATTGCTCAGAACCTGCAATTCTCTAACATCAGGTCATAGGCCATACTTGTATCTGGTCTGATTCTACATACTTGCACAGTTTTTGTTGATGGTTCTGGGAAGTCTCATAAAACTGTAGTGGTTTGGTGTGAAGATAACAATTGGCATCATTCTGTAAAAATTATTGAAGGTTCAACCCAATTAGTAGAACTTGGCGCAGCCTTACATACTTAGAGCTTTTTAAGGAGGAACCTCTAAATTTGATTTGTGATTCTGAGTACGTAGTCAAGGTCCAACGTACATATCTGATTCTGAACGGTGTTTTTGTTTTTCTCTTTTTTTTTTTTAAAGTGGGGAGAAGTAGGGAAAACACCACAAAACCAATTGTCAAAAGCATTGTATGTGATGAAACACTTTTCAAGTATGACCCAAAACCATGCTAAGTCAGAAAGAACCTACATTAGTTATGGTCGAATCACTAGTTTATGGTCAATGGAAAAGACCACATCAATTGATAACCTGGGAGAGAGGCTATGCTTGTGTCCTTACAGATCAAGGGCCACAATGGTTGCCAGCATGAAATGTGAAATCTGTGTTATCTTCCTGACAGTGATTGCTGCATCTGCTGCACTTTGGACGCCTGCACAGACAAAGACTAACGTGGATTACTTTAGCCAACATGACTGACCAGGACTCTACATGCCTAGCTATGGCGTCTCCGGAAAACCCATTCCACACATGCTTGGTTGGCATCCCCCTTGATGACTACAGCAGCATCACATGACTGTTTCAAAATAGTGGTCGGTGCAGAGGCATTGCAACGAACTGTAATAATACCAACATGGCACTTTGGATTAATTGCCTCCCGGAAGCAGATATTGAACCACAGGAACTGGAATTGCTGGCATCTATGTCCATGGACGCTTGTATCAACCTGGTTTGTGAAAAGTGTCAGAACAATATACGAGAACATGAATGGATAAACTGCAAAATGTTAGTGCTACCCTTGGTGACTATAGAAATGAAACTTGATGGTGTAACACCTCGCAGAAGAATCCAAGGGGTGTCATTGATAATGTGGGACAGCGACCCCAAAAACCTCCTGTATGGTGTATTCTTGATCTGTGGAGATAGAGCCTGACCAGGAATTCCTTCTAATGCTGTTGGAGGACGGTGTATTTTGGGACTGTTAACTCTCTTAACACCCAATGTATCTATGATAATAGATCACAGAAGAGCAAGACGAGAAAAATACTTTTTGCATGTATATGAGTCAAATGTGATAATAATGTAGACTTTTGGGGATCAGGGTTAAGGGTTTTAGAACCTCATGTATCTGGTGTTGGCACAGCTAAACTTTTAAATACTTTAGAAAAATTAGGATGCTGGTTAGTTAAGCAAACTAACAGAACTTCTAAGGCTTTAAGTGGACTTTTATTAGATGTAGATTCTGTAAGACATGCCACATGGCAGAATAGAGCCGCGATAGACTTTTTATTATTAGCATTGCTTAGTGGTTGGGGGTTTTTTAGGATGGTTGTTATCAGTAGTGAAAACGGGACTGATTGTTTTTATGATTGTTGTGGTTGTGTTACTAATGTTGCCATGCATGATTTCTCTGCTGCAAAAGGCCCTGGAGTGGACAATGAAGGCAATTTTTTTAGCACAAAAACAAAAAGGGGGAATTGTGGGGGACTACGGTGGGTCCGTGGATTCCCTGACGGAGGGCATGGCAACAGAAATTAGCCTTGAAGATATGAAGACCTACCCATGAGAAAGATGGGAGTAAAGGAGTATCCGGAGATATTAAGGATGTACCCGTGAGAGAGAAGGGAGTAGAAGAATAACAATGATGATAGCAAAATTAGCCAATGAGATGTTACTGCTGTAACTTGTAACCAATAGTGAAGAGACACATGAATTGGTAAAACTGTATAAAAATGCACTTGTGGCAATAAATGGCATCTACTACTTTCATCCTGGAAGAACTTGGTCCATGTCATTTGTCTGTCTCAACCACGACACAGAGGCTTTGATTTTGTTTCTTCTTTGCAATTGCCTTATCAATGCCGCCATCTCTGGCCAGGGATCCCAATTGACTGGCTTCACTGCCATCTTATTCTAAGTTATTGGCCCCACTGTCCCAGCATCAAATGAGCCAAGTGACAATTGGCTCACCTTCATGACAACTAAAATCTAGTTTCACAGTCCTCAGCTCCTTCAGAGATAAGGAGTATTCTATTAGCTCGTCCTTTGGTGATCGCTTTGCTTTAGAAGGACCCACTGGTTATTTTGCTGTGCTGTCCTGGGGTAGTAGTGGATGGAGTTGAAAAAGGGCTGTAGAAGGGGCTGTAGAAGGGCCCTCTTCTTCCTCCTCTGATGCTCTCTCACTTACACTACCCAGTAAGCTGATTACAATAATAGTCTCTTAGCCTGTCTCACACAAACCCTGTCTCTGCTCTGGCACAAATAAAACTGTCAGCATTTCTCATTCAAATCCGAGTCACAGCACCAATAAAACCTGTCGTGATTTCTCTTATCTTTCCCCATACGGCTTCTCTCTCCCCGTACAGCTTCTCTATCCCCCTATGTTCATCTCTCCCTGTATGGGCCACCAATTAAATCTGTCAAGGTTTAAAGCAAGGCGACAACAAACCATGGCAGATGCCCTCTGTTAATTCCTCCCAACATAAAAGGTGATAGAAAGATAAGGAAGAGGGACTTCAAGTTAGAAAGAGTCTTGCAAGTTGAAAAGGTTTTAAAGGCTTTACTAATGCTACTAATAAATAGAGAAAATATACAAAATATACAAAACCAATCTTGAATGCCCGATCTGGAATTGGCGTCACTCCAGCAGCAGTAGAGCTAGGAGCTGGCTTAGTTCCAGCAACTGCAGGGCAGGAACCCAGAAGTCATGGGCAGGACTCCACAGCAAACCGGAAACTGGATTTCAGGGATGCAGGGCCTGAGGTCTATAGATTGCAGGCAGACATACAGGATCCTCTCTAAATGCCGGCCATGGTCAAAGAGGGCCGAGACTCTCATGATCACCCTCTTATATAGCATGTATGACAATTATGGGATGGAATACTCACTTGTGCCCTGGACCTATTGGCGGACCAGGCCACGCAAATGCAAACAGCAATTTTGCAGCACCGCATGGTTCTCAGCTGCCTGTTAGCAGAAGAAGGAGGTGTTTGTGGCAAATTAAATGATTCAAGTTGTTTAAAAATTGATGATAATGGTAAAGTTGTTAAATAACCACTGGAAAAAGGAAATTAGCCCATGTCCCTCTCCAGACCTGGAAAAGTTGGGAATTTGATACCTTCTCATGGCTCTCAGGTGCCCCCTGGGTTAAACATATTTTGGTTTATGTATCATATGGCTTAGCAATGTTAATCTTTTTACCATGCATTATTCCATGTTTAATACAACTAATCCAACTCATTGTAGCTAATTCACAGTTTGTAGCCACTTCGTTACCAGACAATGTCAAATATGTCTGTCTAGTATACTAGCCAAAATCTCCAACTGTTGAGATTGTATAAGCAAATGCTCTTTTTCCTACTTCACTATCCTCTCCTTCTATCACCACCCAAAGACCATGGACACAACAATCTGCAATCAAGACAGCCATCCTTGAGCCATGGGGTGGTGTGAGAGACAGTGGTTCTCAACACATGGTGTGAGTGTGGAAGGCTGAGGTGTTGCGAATTATTGTCTCAAAGCTGGCTTGCTGAAATAAAATGAATTATTGTCTCAAGGCCTGCTTGTTCTGGGGAACAAGACAGGAAAATGCTTACTCATGGTTCTTACTTGTTGGGCTTGCTGTAAATGCAGTGAGTTAAAGCAGAAAATCTGTGATTTGCTAAAATTCAAAAAAATGCTTAAAGCTTGTGTAAGCTCAAGTGAAGCTCCAGCAGTGTTAGTCACCAACATCTGGGACCAGGCTGGCAGTTTGCTCAGGCCATGCCCACCACTAACTGGAATAAAAACCCCCACAGAGAGATCCATGCTGTAGCCATCCACCATCAGGACCTGAAACCTGAGACCAGGGGGACCTGAGACCTGCGAGCTGCCAGCACTACTGGGACCTGAGAGTTGACCAATGCAAGATGGTGATTGGATCCAGGTGGTGTCTCTCTTGCTTATCTTCTCACATACTTGCTTAATTTCCTCCTAATTTTCCCCACTTATTCTATCACTCTATCTTCAGGCATAAAAATAAAATAGATTGTTTAGTGGCATCTGACCTCATTTGTGTCTTAATCTCACTCTTGGGATCATTTAGAAACCTTCCCAAGCCCGAAATTGGACCAGGACCCCACAGGAGGGCAAGAGGCTGGCATGGCTGAGTTGAGACCTGCTGGTCAAACTAAAGGACAAGAAGGAAATGCATAAGCAGTGGAAACAGGGACAGGGATCCTGGGAAGAGTATAGGGACACTGCCCGGTTATGCAGAGATTGGGTCAGGAAGGCCAAGGCACAGCTGGAGCTGAACTTGGCAAGGGATGCAAAGAATAACAAGAAGGGCTTCTACAGGTATGTCAATCAAAAAAGGAAGGTTAAAGGAAGCATGCCCCCCTGATGAGCAAGACTGGTAAACCGGTAACAACAGATGAGGAGAAGGCTGAGGTATTCACCAGCTTCTTTGCCTCAGTCTTCATGGGCAAGCTCTCTTCCCACACTTCTCAAGTCAAAAATGAACTGCAAGAAAGGGACTGAGGGAGCAAAGTCCCTTCCACTGTAAGTGAGAATCTGGTCCGTGATCACTTATGGAACCTGAACATGCATAAATCTATGAGACCTGATGAGATACATCCCAGAGTCCCGAGGGAATTGGCTGATGTAGTTGCCAAGCCACTCTCCACGAAATTTGAAAAGTCATGGCAGTCAGGCAAAGTCCCTGGTCACTGGAAAAAGGGAAACATCACACCCATTTTTAAAAAGGGTAGAAAGGAGGACCCTGGGAACTACTGACCTGTCAGTCTCACCTCTGTGCCTGAGAAGATCATGGAGCAGATCCTCCTAGAAGCTATGTTAAGGCACATGGAGGACAGGGAATGGATTTGAGACAGCCAACATGGCTTCACCAAGGGCAAGTCCTGCCTGACCAACCTAGTGGCCTTCTAGGATGGAGTAACTACATCAGTGGACAAAGGAAGGTCTACAGATGTCACCTATCTGGACTTCTGTAAAGCCTTTGACACGGTCCCTCACAACATCCTTCTCTCGAAATTGGAGATATATGGATTTGATGGGTGGACTGTTCGGTAGATGAGGGACTGGCTGGATGGCCACACCTAGAGAGTAGTGGTCAATGGCTCAATGTCTGGATGGACACCAGTGACAAGTGGTGTCCCTCAGGGGTCCATACTGGGCCCAGTGCTGCTTGATATCTTCATCAGTGACATAAACACTGGAATCGAGTGCACCCTCAGGAAGTTTACGGATGACACCAAGCTGAGTGGTGCACTTGACACACCTGAGGGATGGGATGCCATCTAGAGGGACCTTGACAAGCTCAAGAAGTGGGCTCATGAGAACCTCATGAGGTTCAACAAGGTCAAGTGCAAGGTCCTGCACCCAGGTCGGAGCAACCTTCGGTATCAATACAGGTTGGGAGATGAAGGGATTGAGAACAGCCCTGTGGAGAAGGACTTGAGGGTGCTGGTGGATGGAAGATTGGACATGAGCCAGCAATGTGAGCTTGCAACCCAGAAGGCCAATTGTATCTTTGGCTGCATCAAAAGGAGTGTGGCCAGCAGGTCAAGGGAGGTGATTCTCCACTGAGGCCCCACCTGGAGTACTGCATCCAGCTCTGGAGCCCTCAGTCCAGGACAGACATGAACCTATTGGAGAGGGTCCAGAGGAGGGCCACCAAGATGATCAGAGAGATGGAACACCTCTCCTATGAGGAAAGGCTGAGGGAGTTGGGGTTGTTCAGCCTGGAGAGGAGAAGGCTCCAGGGAGGCCTTATTGTGGCCTTTCAGTACTTAAAAGGACACCAATAAGAAAGATGGGGACAGGCTTTTTAGCAGGGCATGTTACAACAGGACAAGGGGCAATGGTTTTAAACTAAAAGAGGGGAGATTCAGGCCAGACATGAAGAAGAAATTTTTTACAGTGTGGGTGGTAAAATACTGCAACGGGTTGCCCAGAGAGATGGTGGATGCCTCATCCCTGGAAACATTCAAGTCCAGGTTGAATGGGGCTCTGAGCAACCTGATGTATTTGAATACATCCCTGCTTGTTGCAGGGGAGTTAGACTAGATGACCTTTGGAGGTCCCTTCCAACCCAAACTATTCTATGATTCTTGGTTTCTATGATTATTCAGGGCAATTAGGAAAGTTGCTAGGAGTAGAAGGGAGGCAGGAATGAGTCTGACTTGTAACAGGATTAATTATTGCAACATCCCAGCCTGCATGGCGGAGATGAAAGTTGAAGGGCCTGTAGGCCCAGAGAGCATTTTGCTAGAACTGAGACAAGCTTTTGCTATATATATTAAGGCAAATTTTCTATCCATACTTGTGTTGGATTTCAGGGATCAATTAATTGTGAATATATCTGAATCAGAACATTGCATGTCTCAAAGTATAAAAATAGTAATGATATATTCAGTGCTTATACCTAGTACAGTGGTTGCCATCTACTTCATTTGAGACAAGTTATTTTATAAGCTGCTCAGTTTATGGTGACCTGAAGTGTCATCTTAAGGTAGTTGGAAACCACGTCGAAAATAAATTGTGCCTTTGCCTGAGGAGATGCTAGACAAAGAGATAAATTATCCATGTTTAAAATTATGGCTGCAGTCTTATTCATTGCATGCAAACCCAGTATGTGTATAATCATTGCGGCATCAGGCAGAGCAGCTGTCATCTCTAGGTCCCCATCAACTGTTTTGTAATCATCACGTTTGACAGAGGGTTTGCTGGACTGTGCTGACACATTTGGGAAAGTATGGGAAGCCAGGAATACTGATTGGCTAACCTACCAGTCTCTTTGATTTTTTGCTTCATAAATCACATGAAACTGTGAGCTCTTATGCTGAATATAATTGCCAACTGTTTTCTTAACTACTTTTCTGCAAGACAGATAAAAAAAAAAAAAAAAGAGTAATGTTTTAAGCACGATAAAATTTCCTGCTGTGTCTCCTCTCTGGCTGCAGTATCTTTTGCAATAGAAATGTTGGAATTACCACTATATTAAGAAAAAAAAAAAACACCCAAGTGATAGCTGCTTTATAATCAGAGGATTTAATTTTTGCATGAAGAGTAATCACTAGCAAAAACATTGCCAGATGGGCAGAAGATGATGATAAACAGCTGTTTAATCTCTTTATTTGAAATATTAGCCACTTTCAGCCTACCATAGCCCAACTTGTAAGACGTAAACAAAATTGTTAAATTCCCATTGACTTTGTCCTTCAGGAAGTTCATAGAATCACAGAATGGTTGGAGTTGGAAGGGACCTCTGGAGATCATCTAGTCCAACCCACCTGTTAAAGCAGGTTCACCTAGAGCACATTGCACAGGAATGTGTCCAGGTGGGTTTTGAAGAAGGTGGGTTTTTTGCCTCTCTGGGCAGCCTGTTCCAGCGCTCTGGCACCCTCAAAGTAAAGAACTTTCTCCTCATATTCAGATGGAACCTCCTATATTTCAGTCTATGCCTGTTGCCCCTCATCCTATCATTGGGCACTATTGAAAAGAGTCTGGTCCTACCCTCTTGACACCCATCCTTGTGATATTTATAATAATAAATAAGGTCCCCTCTCAGCCTTCTCTAGGCTGAGAAGACCCAGCTCTCTCAGTCTTTCCTCATAAGAAAAATGCTCCAGACCCCTAATCATCTTTATGGCTCTCTTAAACTGGGGAGCCCAGAACTGGACTCAGTACTCCAGATGTGTTCTCACCAGGTCAGTGTAGGGGGGGGGGATAACCTCCCTCGACCTGCTAGTCACACTCTTCCTAATGCATCCCAGGATACCATTGGCCTTCTTGGCCACAAGGGCACATTGCTGGCTCATAGTTAACTTGTTGTTCACAATGTTATAAACAGCTAAGCAAAGTTCAGGATCTCCTGGTTCACTCCCCTAGGTCTTTCTGTTTTCCCATGTAGCCGATGATTAATTCCACCAGGAATAAGTTAGATCATCCTTTCCTCTGCTCTCAGTAGTCAATGAGCTAGTCCTTTAGGAAGGATTTGATTTGTCTCAGCAGCAATGTGAAGGGTACGCTGGAGCACGCCAAATCCTGTGACCTACATGCCCACTTTGCTTATTAACTGCAGCCTGAATTCTAAGTGTCTGTGTGGCAGAATGCAAACCCCCCTCTCTCCCCCCACCTCCTTCAGTATGGAAGGAGTAGGAAACAGCTTCTTTTGTTTGGCCCCAGAGCACCCTGGCCAGGGCCATTAGGAGAAGGGAGTGCCGAGGCGCCAGTGAGCCGCTGGGTGCCTGCGACCAGTGTGGGGGATGTTTGGAGGCTTCAGGGGCACCCCACAGCCGGTGTGGGGGTGCAGAGAAGCTTCTAGAATGCCTACAGTCAGGTCTGATCAGCCTATAAAAAACGGGACTCTCGTCGAGACTCAGCCCATTGTCGCAGGTCTCTCGGAGCACGAGCAAGATGCTGACGCCGAGAGCCCCCCCCCCCCCCCCCCCGGGATGGAGACTCCGCTTGCCTTGCCGCCACGTGTGTGAATAAAACTTCTCACAGGATTGCGAGTATATTTATACTTTCCATGCACATTTGCACGTGTAACTTCCCGTGCTTAATATAAGCACGTGTAAAATTAATCCTCGCATAATTGCGAGTGTATTTATCCTTTCCGTGCACATATGCACGTGTAACTTTCCGTGTTTAATACAAGCACGAGTAACTTTCCGTGCACATTTGCATGAGTAACTTTCCGTGCACATTTGCACGCATACTTTAAATTATTTCCTCACACAATCGCGAGTGTATTTTCCTCCCGTGCTTCCATATAAGCACGTGTAATATTGGGTGCACATTTGCACGTGTAAGTAAATTAACCCTCGCAGGATTGCGAGTGTATTATAAATTTACCCTCGCGGAATCGCGAGCGTACACTTTCCATACTCACTACGAGTACCTGGATCTCTTTAAGAATAATCCCGCACCGTGTTCAGGCAAGTGTGTACTCCTCCGGGACTCAGAGACGGTTCCGGCATTGTTTTGGGTGAAGCCACGTGCATGCACTCTGTGGACCGCCTGTTGTATTAGTTGCTGCCCCTTCATAATTTTCCTCAACTGATATCCGAACCTGTATTTAAGTCACTTTTGGGGTGCTAAAACCCTGTTTCTCACGTGTTTAATAAAAGTTGTTTTGGACCCTGTTGTCCCTTAAACTAGCCTCGGGGTGCCTCCGTGACAATCTCGCATTCCATTGCTCTGTCTAGCAAAACATTTATCTGGCTCTTCAGGAAAATGCAGCTAATATGAAAGCTTTAGCTGACAGACAAATTCACTAATAGAGAAACTTGTTTTTAACAAAACCAGGAGAACTACATATATACATATATACATATATATATATATATATGTATGTATATACGCATACACATGGCCAGCCCCACAGATCGCAGACAGACACTCAGAGCATTCACATGAACACAGCACCAACAAATCTCATCCTGCTCCCCTCTCTGGCTGAGAATGTATACATATGCATGTATGTACAAGGTGGATCCCTCCAGGAACTGATCTCAGATGCTTAGTTTGCTCAGTAGCTTCCCCTGGATCCCAGTTTCCCTAATTGCTGGCACCTGGACATATGAGCCCCTAAGGCCACAGCCCTACTCCAGTGGCTGATACAGCCTATCACAAGTACATACACAGAAACAAACTTGCCAGGACTTTCCAGGACTCTTCTGTGCTCTCATCCCTAGAGATACACCTGTGCTATCACATCCAGAGCTGACTAAGACTCCTCTGTTCCCATAGCCAACCCCCACGTGCTCTCGCCCCTAGAGATACACCTCTGCTATCACATCCAGAGCTGACTTAAGACTCCTCTGTTCCCATAGCCAACCCCCACGTGCTCTCGCCCCTAGAGATACACAAACACTCTCACACCCAGGGCTGCCCCTTGGAGACCCATTCACCCCCTTGCTCCCAGGCCACTTAGCCTATTCATAGGTTAGTCTGGCCTGATCTTCGCTAGCAGTCACACACTCACTCATGCATCCACATTCACTCCAGTTGCTGGCACCACAGATACACAGGCCCTCCAACCCATGGTCTGACTCCAGTTGCTGACGCTCACACCTCCATACACACACACGCACATAAAATATTGAGCCGCTCACCCAGGAAAGAGTTAGAAAGGAATTTAATAAGAAGGTAGGACAGACTGCACTGATCAAGCATACAGCATAGCCAGGCAAGCATACTGACCAGCAGACTATTTACACATGACTGGCCTTTTTAAGCCCCTTACCCTTTTATTTTCTCACACTTGTTCCTCCTCTAAACATCCCATAATTCCTGTGAAACCCTGAACTGCTTTTCTCCTGCATGCCATAATGTGTTCCACCCCTGTCGCGGTTGAGACGGACAAACGACATAGACCGAGTTCTTCCAGGATGAAAGTAGTAGATGCCATTTATTGCCACAAGTGCATTTTTATACAGTTTTACCAATTCATGTGTCTCTTCACTATTGGTTACAAGTTACAGCAGTAACATCTCATTGGCTATTTTTGCTATCATCAATGCAGGGCAACGAAGATGATTAAGGGAGTGGAGCATCTCCCTTATGAGGAAAGGCTGAGGGAGCTGGGTCTCTTTAGCTTTGAGAAGAGGAGACTGAGGGGTGACCTCATTAATGTTTACACATATATAAAAGGTGAGTGTCACGAGGATGGAGCCAGGCTCTTCTCGGTGACAACCAATGATAGGACAAGGGGTAATGGGTACAAACTGGAACACAAGAGGTTCCACTTAAATTTGAGAAGAAACTTCTTCTCAGTGAGGGTAACAGAACACTGGAACAGGCTGCCCAGGGAGGTTGTGGAGTCTCCTTCCCTGGAGACATTCAAGACCTGCCTGGACACCTTCCTGTGTAACCTCATCTAGGTGTTCCTGCTCTGGCAGGGGGATTGGACTAGATGATCTTTCGAGATCCCTTCCAATCCCTGACATTCTGTGATTCTGTGATTCTCTCTCACGAGTAGATCCTTAACATCTCCAGATACTCCTTTACTCCCATCTTTTTCATGGGTAGGCCTTAATATCTTCAAGGCTAATTTCTGTTCCCATGCCCTCGGTCAGGGAATCCACAGACCTACCGTAGTCCCACAATTCCCCCTTTTTGTATTTGTGCTAAAAAAATTGCCTTCATTGTCCGCTGCAGGGCCTTTTGCAGCAGAGAAATCATGCATGGCAACATTAGTAACACAACCACAACAATCATCAAGACAATCAGTGCCGTTTTCACTACTGATAACAACAACCCTGAAAGCCCCCAACCACTAAACAATTTATTTAACAAATCCCATCAAAATCTTCATACCCATGTCCTTGAGCTAATAACAAAAAGTCTATTGCGGCTCTGTTCTGCAGTGTAGCATGTCTTACAGAATCTACATCTAACAAAAGTCCACTTAAAGCCTTAGAATTTCTGTTAGTTTGCTTAACTAGCCAGCAACCTAATTTTTCTAAAGTATTTAAAGCTTTAGCTGTGCCAACACCAGATACAAGAGATCCTAAAACCCTTAACCCTGGTCCCCAAAAATCTACATTATCATCACATTTTGACTCATATACATGCAAAAAAGTGTTTTTCCCGTCTTGCTCTTCTGTGATCTATTATCATAGATACATTGGGCATTAAGAGAGTTAATAGTCCCAAAATACACAGTCCTCCAACAGCATTAGAAGGAATTCCTGGCCAGGCTCTATCTCCACAGATCAAGGATACACCATGCAGGAGGTTATGGGGTCGCTGTCCCATGTTATCAACGACACCCCTTGGATTCTTCTGCGAGGCATTACACCATTGAGTTTCATTTCTATAGTCACCAAGGGTAGCACTAACATTTTGCAGTTTATCCATTCATGTTCTTGAATATTGTTCTGACACTTTTCACAAACCAGGTTGATACAAGCGTCCATGGGCATAGATGCCAGCAATTCCAGTTCCTGTGGTTCAATATCCGCTTCCGGGAGGCAATTAATCCAAAGTGCCATGTTGGTATTATTGCAGTTCGCTGCAATGCCTTTGCACCAACCACTATTTTGAAACAGTTGGGTGATGCTGCTGTAGTCATCAAGGGGGATGCCAACCAAGCATGTGTGGAATGGGTTTTCCGGAGACGCCATAGCTAGGCATGTAGAGTCCTTGGTCAGTCATGTTGGCTAAAGTAATCCACATGTTAGTCTTTGTCTGTGCAGGCATCCAAAACGCAGCAGCTGCAGCAATCATTGTCAGGAAGATAACACAGGTTTCACATTTCGCGGCGGCAACCATTGCGGCCCTTGATCGGTAAAGACACAAGCTTAGCCTCTTCCCCAGGTTATCAATTGATGTGGCCTTTTCCATTGACCATTAACTAGTGATTTGACCGTAACTAATGTAGGTTCTTTCTGATTTAGCATGGTTTTGGGTCATACTTGCAAAGTGTTCCATCACAGGGCAAATTTGGGCTGCACCACTTAGATATAAGTGATTCATCACATACAAGGCTTTTGATAAATGGGTTTGTGGTGTTTTCCCTACTTCTCCCCCATTTTTGTTTTTAAAAGAAAAAAAAAAAAAACAAAACAAAACAGTTCAGAATCAGATACGTGCATTGGGCCTTATCTATGTACTCAGAATCACAAATCAAATTTAGAGGTTCCTCCTTAAAAAGCTCTAAGTCATGTAAAGCTTTGCCAAGTTCTGCTAATTGGCTTGAACCTTCAATAATTTTTACAGAATGATGCCAATTGTTATCTTCATGCCAGACCACTACAGCTTTATGAGACTTCCCAGAACCATCAACAAAAACTGTGCAAGTATGTAGGATCAGACCAGTATGGTCTGTGACCTGATGTTTAAGACTTGCAGGTTCTGCAGCAGTTTACATTTATGCATGCCAAAAGCTGTGCTGTTAAGAAAATCAGCTAGTGCAATTTACAAGGACATAGATTGCAAATAAAAAAATCAGAATTAAATTTCACAACTGATACATATATGACAAAAGGATCACGGTCTATTAAGACTTAAATTCATTCCCTGCTTTTCTTGATCAGAGTAACAATCGGTATATCAGTTTGTTAGCATTCTCATCATACAGTCCCACAATAGCCACAGGTTGTTTCTATATTCTAGCTATAAACAGACAAATCTGCAAGTCCAATCGAATGCAGTCAGCCTGTAAGGTTGTCATAAATTTATTCATCAAAGTCTCTAAGTCCATTTTGGTTGTCATATTTACTGGATATTGTTTTACCTTACCAGATTGAAGTCCTGTTTCAGATCTATCAGTGTAGTGTTTGCTTTATCGAAACATTGGCTGTTAATACTAGTGGAAATACAGCATTCAAAATTTCCTTGGAGATTTCTCACTTGCACAAGCAGATCTGCACCATACAAGCAGCTTCTTGTAGGACATGCAACTAAACAGAATTTTCAGAAAATGTTATTTGAGTTTACAATTTACTTAACAAATCTTGACCCAAGAGAGGTATAGGGCTTTCTGGCAAATACAAGAATGCACGTATTAAAACTTTGTTCCAAATTTGGCATTCTATTGATCTCAAAAAACGGCCTTTCATTCGTTCTCTCCCATGACCTCAAAGACTAGCACGGTGAATTTACTAAGAAGTCTCTTACAACCAGTTACCACAGAATAAGTCTATTAAAAAAAAAAAAAAAAATTGGTTTAATTTCCCAGCTTCATTAGAACTACGGATCCACCGACAATGCCTTTAAATTTTACCCTCAGACTCCTTCATGCAGTATGACAGTTCTCTAGCAGTAACATTGCTGGGGGGGGGGAAGGGGGGGCGGGGGGCAGGGGGTAATAAAACCTCCCTCTTGCCCCCATCTGGGATGGCAAGACCTCCAGCCCAGCATGAAAACAAATCAGTTCGAACTCCACATCAAACCAGCCTGGCTCCACTCCACACCCAAATCAGTACCAGTCTGACCCAGAGAAGCACTGAGCACTCTGACCCCCCAAAGCTGACCAGTGTGAAAAGACTGACTTCGGCAAGGAGGTAAAATGATGAACTCTCTCCCCAGATGTGCCAAAACTTAGGAAACAAGACTGAAGCAAAAAGAAACAGCACCAACAACCCTTTCTCTGCTTAGCAGCAGGCAACCGGGTTTTTCCATATTTTTTTTTTTTTCTTTCTCTTCTTGCTGCAGTTTAGATGTAGCCAAGGCCACACAGGTGGTGTAATCGCTGGTACGAAGTGGGAGGCTCTGGTAAACTCCTCGGTTACAATGAGCTGAGTTTATCTTGCAGCTTGACACAGGCCTGAAATTTATATTCAAACTGTAAAACACAGGCCTGGGATATTCTGCTTTTTTGTTTTTCCATTTCATTCCAACCACATATGCATTCCCCTTTATATGCAATTCCAAGTAGCTCAGCAATAGTTACATTCCTTAGCTTCATTTACCTTTTAAAATTTACAGATGTCAAAAACCAGTATATTAAACATCAATCCATTATTCCATTTTCCTAGATCCAAATCAGTTCATATTCTAGCAACTTTTAAATACAACCTCATACAATACCAAGTTCACATCCATCATAGCATTTAGGGATTGTTCTGTTTCTGTTTTTGTGGGGTTTTTTTTGTGTGCGTGTGGTTTGTTTTTTTGGTTTTTTTTTACTTTGTTTTGGGTTTTTTTGGTTTGTTTTTTTTTTTTTAATGCGAATCAGAGTTTAACAATTTAAATTATTTTCTGGTCTCAAAATTAGCAAATTAACTTACAGTACCACACTTCACCCATTTTTTTCCAAAGTTCTGCAGAACAACATTAATTGCAATACAGCACTAAACCCCAGAATTCCACATTTAAGCCACATTCGAGTACAGTATCGTTTCAAGTTTTCTTTTATCAGAATACTTCCCCAAAAGTTACTCTAATGTGTAACGATGCATGCTAAGGGGGAGCAAGGTGGTATTTTAGCAGCGGAACCGGTTCCCATTTTGTAATTATCTCCCCAAACAAAATTCTTTTCGTACCAAATATATATATATGCAAACTAAAATACTGAGCTCAGATATGAAAACCAAATACCAAGTTCAAATATGCAGACGGATCACAGTTACACTTATTCAAGACAATATCTCGATTTTTGCATTGCACCTTTGAACTGCTTACTGCTCAGTCAGGTGGAGGTACCGCTGGGTCTCCCTGACAAAACAGGTCAGTGTGCACTGGAGCCCAATTGGCACCCGCCCCCCTGCCGCCGCAGCAAGCTGGACTGGGCAAGGCTTTTATTAGTGTCTCATTTGGTGCACTACGACTGTTATCCCAAAAACAGGATTCTTTACCTACTGTGCACACTAAAGAGACAAGATGAGACACAGCCTATCACAGAGCTGCGCAAGTCTGAATGCCGGAATAAAGCTAGCATGCTAGAATGAAAAATAACAGCTACTACACATAAAATTTTACCACCACATTCATGCAGTAAAGAACTAAATTACTCATGATCATCTGTATTATCACAAAATGCATATTTTGAGTCCCTGGATTCTCATTATTTAACAGTCTGTGAATTCACTGTACCACACAAGAAAGACCTACTAAAACTGCAACATCCTTAAACAGAGACTCACAAAGAAAACAGGTTAATGAGGAAAGCATCTTGCAGACTTCAGCAAGCTTACTGTGACCTGTGTGTCATCAGTTAATTCTCTCTCAGCTTGTTGAAGTTCAAACCGTTCCACCTGTAAAACTGTCTGCAATGATCTAATGATCTTTTGTAGAGATTTATTTTGTCCTGCTATTCTTGCCTTAAAAACAACATTAATTGCAACAAAGTATTATACTTCAAGGTTCTATCCTCCAGCCACTTTTCCCAATCATCTAACTTACACAGCAGCCACCATTGATCATAATATTTCACAAGATCTTCCTTCCTCATATTTCCAAGTGCTTTCCTATGTTTTAAAACACCTCCCAATACCAATTTCTTAGGAACATGACTGAAAACAGTAATTTCCGACCCCATCTCATAAGTAAAAACCATGAGAAGAGGGAGGGAGGGAGGGAGGGGAAGCACAGGGCTACTTGCAGCGCAAGTGGGAAAAGTGGGGAGAAGGTTTTACAGCGCACTTATACAATCAATACCACAAAGAAACAACTCTAACAACAACCAGTAAAACAATTAACTCACATTCCTGACAAGCTGCTTGATTTTCAGAGACACAATACACAGAAGCACATAATATGTACTGCAAAACTCGCAGATAACACATCGATAGCAAACATTAGCATTCTCTACTGCTAATTTCAACACTACTGCGTCCTTAGCTTCTAAGTTTTCAACCTGCTTATTGATGGCCTCTTGAAGATGGTCAATAAATTGCATGTAATTCTCATTGGGACCCTGATTAACAGTTGCAAATGATTTGGCTGCTTTGTTGGTTTCAGGCACCTCTATCATAGCTTGATATGCAAGGTCTGTTGACTGCCTCCGGATTTCAGAAACTAATCGCGCCTGTAATTGTGGTGTGCCAATTAGTGTCTCTTCCAAGGGTTGGGGGATACCTGCCCCTTTCAACGAATCCCCATCATTCCGTCCTGAATGATCTATAGCTGTTACGTTGCATAGGTCTAATTTTGCTTGAATCTTTCATGGTTTTTAATCTGATCTTGGGGCAACATGTACACACACTCCTTTTCCTTGTAACTTTTCAGGAAAATGCTGCAGACCCTCATCCTCATCCGAGTCATCAGGTAATGCGGACTTGAACGGTGCTGGAGAATCATTAGTGACAGGGGGTTTGGAACAGTGCACTTTTTTTCTTTTTTTTTTTTTTTTTTCCAAATCTAGCCCAGGGAAGCCACCCCTCTCTGCTGTCTCTGCATGTTCCCGTTGCTCTTTTATTCCTCTCAAAGTCTCTAGCAACAAGTGCCATGTCATTAACAGTTCAGTTGTTTCTTTGGATCTTTGGGTAGTGCTTTGCCCCATAGTTATGTCCTTCGTAAAGTCAATTCCAGAAGGCTAACATTCTGCTTCTTCAGAAGCAGCTTCCATGTAGATAATATAGTACCCTCTTCTTTAGATAAGTTCCACACACACCCCCCCCCATTCCCGGTAGCTCACCAACTCTCGGCGTGGTGTCTTTTCAAGGATCCGGATCTTCAGAAGCTCCCCCCTGCTGCTCTATCAGCTGTACCAGGCTCCGTCTCCACAGCTCGTCTTTGGCTGTCACAGCTTCACTGCTGTTTCTTCTTCATGCAAGATCCTTCTTCCTAGAGGATCACGTCGGGGTCACCATATGTCGCGGTTGAGACGGACAGACGACATAGACCAAGTTCTTCCAGGATGAAAGTAGTAGATGCCATTTATTGCCACAAGTGCATTTTTATACAGTTTTACCAATTCATGTGTCTCTTCACTATTGGTTACAAGTTACAGCAGTAACATCTCATTGGCTATTTTTGCTATCATCAATGTTACTCTTTTACTCCCTTCTCTCTCACGGGTACATCCTTAACATCTCCGGATACTGCGTTATTCCCATCTTTCTCACGGGTAGGCCTTAATATCTTCAAGGCTAATTTCTGTTCCCGTCCCCTCGGTCAGGGAATCCACGGACCCACCGTAGTCCCACACACCCCCAAGCAATAACTCCACAGGTGATCTGGAGAGCTGCTACTGATGAGTTTCCTGCCTGGACAACAGGGCTGATGGCTTTCCTGGGACAGCTTTGGAAGCCTCAACCCCCTGTTGCTTTAAGAGGATTAATTAAGCAGAAGTTAAAGCCCCATGCAAGGCAGCTAGATTGAACTCCTGAGTGATGCAAATAACCTCAAGTCAGCGCTATAAGTCTGATCGTGCTCAATGGCCAGCCCTGCACACAGATTCACGAATAGTATAATATATACTACAAGTGTGAGGGCATTAATGTTGAATTCGCTCAATTAGATCCACAAATAGTGCAGGCCAGTCACAATCATTTAGTCTATGCACTGCACAGATTCACAAATAGCATAATATACACCATAGGTCTGGGCACATTCAATGAGAAATTCTCATTACTTAGATCCACAAATAACGAGGTTTATTAAAGCAACAGGTACAAGTTCTTCTACATGCCATTGATAAACACACTGTCTGCAAAAACACACTTTAGCTGCAAAAATACACTTTAATTGAACTAAAAATCTTAGTTGCAAGAATTTAGTATTGGTACTATATATATAAAAATTCTAAGATGAATGTATAGTGCTATTAATCACAGAATCACAGAATGTTAGGGATTGGAAAGGACCTCAAAAGATCATCTAGTCCAATCCACCTGCTGGAGCAGGAACATTTAGATGAGGCTACACGGGAATGTGTCCAGGCAGGTTTTGAATGCCTCCAGAGTAGGAGATTCCACAACCCCCCTGGGCAGCCTGTTCCAGTGTTCTGTCACCCTCACTGAGAAGAAGTTTCTTCTCAAATTTAAGTGGAACCTCTTGTGTTCCAATTTGAACCCATTATCCCTTGTCCCACCGTTGCTTGTCACTGAGAAGATCCTGGCTCCATCCTCGTGACACTCACCCTTTATATATCTGTAAACATTAATGAGGTCACCCCTCAGTCTCCTCTTCTCCAAGCTAAAGAGACCCAGCTCCCTCAGCCTTTCTTCATAAGGGAGATGCTCCACTCCCTTAATCATCTTTGTTGCCCTGCGCTGGACTCTCTCCAGCAGTTCCCTGTCCTTCTGGAACTGAGGGGCCCAGAACTGGACACAATACTCTAGGTGTGGTCTCACCAGGGCAGAGTAGAGGGGAAGGAGAACCTCTCTGGACCTACTAACCACCCCCTTCTAAGACACCCCAGGATGCCATTGGCCTTCCTGGTCGCAAGGGCACAGTGCCGGCTCATGGTCATCCTGTTCTCCACCAGGACCCCTGTCATGGAGGCACCCCGAGGCTAGTTTAAGGGACAACAGGGTCTAAAACAACTTTTATTAAACCGGTGAGAAACAGGGTTTTAGCACCCCAAAAGTGACTTAAATACAGGTTCGGATATCAGTTGAGGAAAATTATGAAGGGGCAGCAACTAATACAACAGGCGGTCCACAGAGTGCATGCACGTGGCTTCACCCAAAATAATGCCGGAACCGTCTCTGAGTCTGGGAGGAATACACACTTGCCTGAACACGGTGCGGGATTATTTTTAAAGAGATACACGTACTCGTAGTGAGTACGGAAAATTAGTACACTCGCGATTCTGCGAGGGTAAATTTATTATACACTCGCAATCCTGCGAGGGTTAATTTACTTACACGTGCAAATGTGCACGGAATACTACACGTGCTTATGTGGAAGCACGGGAGGAAAATACACTCGCGATTGTGCGAGGAAATAATTTAAAGTACGCGTGCAAATGTGCACGGAAAGTTACTCGTGCTTGTATTAAGCACAGAAAGTTACACGTGCTTATGTGGAAGCACGGGAGAAAAATACACCCGCGATTATGTAAGGATTAATTTTACACGTGCTCATATTGGGCACGGAAAGTATAAATATACTCGCAATCCTGCGAGAAGTTTTACTCACACACGTGGCGGCAAGGCAAGTGGTGTCTCCATCCCGGGGAGGGGGGGCTCTCGGCGGCAGCATCTTGCTCATGCTCCGAGAGACCTGCGACAATGGGCGGAGTCTCGACGAGAATCCTGTTTTTATACTGGCTGATCAGACCTGACTGTAGGCATTCCAGAAGCTTCTCTGCACCCCCACACTGGCTGTGGGGTGCCCCTGAAGCCTCCAAACATCCCCCACACAAGCCGCAGGTGCCCAGCGGCTCACTGGCGCCTCGGCACTCCCTTCTCCTAATGGCCCTGGTCAGAGTGCTCTGGGGCAAACAAAAGAAGCTGTTAGCCTGAAGTAGCAGAGAGAGAGGGAGATGTGCCTACTCCTTCCATACTGAAGGAGGTGGGGGGAGAGAGGGGGGTTTGCATCCTGCCACAACCCCCAAGTCCCTTTCCCCTACGCTGCTCTCTAATAGGTCGTTCCCCAACTTATACTGGGACCTGGGGTTGTTCCTACCCAGATGCAAGGCTCTACACTTTCCCTTGTTATATTTCATTGAATTTTTCCCTGCCCAACTCTCCAACCTGTCCAGGTCTCTGGATGGCAGCACAGCCCTCTGGCGTGTCAGCCTCTCCTCCCAGCTTGGTTTCATCAGCAAACTTGCTGATGGTACACTCTATTCCCTCGTTTAAATAATTGAGGAATATATTGAATAATACCAGCCCCAGTACTGACCCTTGAGGCACTCCACTAGATACAGGCCTCCAACTAGACTCTGCCCCATTGACATTAATGTGATTACAAATACAAGCTTCAAGTTCAAATGTCCTGGGGAAAACTTGGTATAACTAAGTGTGCAAATCTTACCCAAAAGCATCCTCCTGAGGGTGGGATTCTGGTCCCAGAAGTCCTAGCACACTGTTCCCTTGACTTCTCAGTGATGATATCTTCCCTCCACCCTTCCTCTATTGTTAGGGTATTTTATATTATTTTCTACATTTAGGAGGAGCTTGAGTGACTCTAGTCATATCTACCTTTGTTATTACAGTATCACAGTATCACAGTACGTTTGGGATTGGAAGGGACCTCGAAAGATCATCTAGTCCAATCCCCCTGCTGGAGCAGGAACGCCTAGGTGAGGTCGCACAGGAATGTGTCCAGGCGGGCTTTGAATGTCTCCAGGGAAGGAGACTCCACAACCTCCCTGGGCAGCCTGTTCCAGTACTCTGTCACCCTCACTGAGAAGAAGTTTCTTCTCAAATTTAAGTGGAACCTCTTGTGTTCCAGCTTGATCCCATTACTCCTTGTCCTACCATTGTTTGCCACTGAGAAGAGCCTGGCTCCATTCTCATGGCACTCACCCTTTATATATTTATAAACATTAATAAGGTCACTCCTCAGTCTCCTCTTCTCCAAACTAAAGAGACCCAGCTCTCTCAGCCTTTCTTCATAAGGGAGGTGCTCCACTCCCTTAATCATCTTTGTTGCCCTACGCTGGACCCTCTCCAGCAGTTCCCTGTCCTTCTTGAACTGAGGGGCCCAGAACTGGACACAATATTCCATTCAAACATCAGGGAAGTTAAAATCACCCACAACAACCAGGGCTTGAATGGAATGGAATATTGATTGGTTTAAAAATCCTTGCTTGGATTTTTAAGCTAAAAGCCTCACTACACATGCTTGAAGGTAGGCTGGAGGTGGATATCCTCTGAGATGGAGGTGTGTTTTGGTATTACTATGAGATTATAATGAGCAAAGTTCATCCATCAGACAAATTTCTGGCTCAATAACTAGCATTTTGGACAGAACTGAACATTTATCCTTTTTAACTGACAACAGGTAAACCTTATTTTCAATATTTGCAGCAGCTATACCATCTAGCCCCCAGTATCTTCTCAACTGATGCTACACTGAGCTTCCTCAGGCACTACCAATTATGAATGCAGGCCAGGTGCGTGAGTGGGCGAAATAACAGAGCAGATTTCTTCCCCACTGTGCAGCTGCCTTATATGCTGAAGATGTGAATATAGCTTTATTCTCAATAAGTGTATCATTGATAATTAGTTACAATAATTTGCCCTCTCAGTAATTATTCCACGCCCCCACCCTAACAAGGGGATCATACATGGGGAGTCTTTAATTTGTGTTCCTGCCTGCTGTTGTGTGCCTGTATGCTCATCTTGGCTTGTACAGATGGGCCTTTGATGGGCTGATGGCCCATGTGATGGACCTGGGGTGTAGCGCAGAAGGGTATTATTTGGGTTCATCTTCCTGCCATTGTGTCTCTGAGCTCCTTTGTGGATGTGCAGAAGAGCTTTTATCACATAAAATAACATTAAAAATTTTAAGCATCCCTGGAGGAAGCAGAAGTGCCACACGGCTTCTTAAAAATTTTTAAGCTATTAAGGTAACTGACCTGTTAAACCTGTTGGTACTCTTGATCCATAGTCCCTCCTAAATAACTAAGGAAAAATAAGGTACAGAGAGGCTTCCTGGTTGTACCTGGAGGTTTCGTACATGTGTTGTTATCTTTTAAGTGTTCTTCATCAGTATGGGATCAGAAGTAAAGAAAAGGTCACAACAATGCCATGCAATGCTACGGGCTTGGGGAAGAGTGGTTGGAAAGCTACCTGGTAGAAAAGGGAGAAAATCTGAGGTATGAAAGGGAAAACACAATTAGAAGTGTAGCATCATTTTGCAGTCTAGTATAGATTGAGCCCCCATCCTGGCTCGTATCAGAAATAGTGTGGCCAGCAGGACTAGGGAAGGGATCGTCCCTGTGTACTTGACACTGGCGAGACCGCACCTTGAATGCTGTGTTCAGTTTTGGGCCACTCACTACAAGAAAGACGCTGAGGTGCTGGAGAGAGTTCAGAGAAGGGCAAGAAAGCTGGTGAAGGGTCTAGAGAACAAGTCTTATGAGGAGCAGCTGAGGGAACTGGGGCTGTTTAGCCTGGAGAAAAGAAGGCTCAGAGGAGACCTTATTGTGGTCTAACACCACCTTTTCCTTTTCATTAGGACAGATTATGGATGTTTTTGAGAATTTTGAGTATCCTTGGGGTTTGATTGTATCCTGTTGGTACTGTCAGGTCTGCTGAATGTGTGTCAGTTAGTGCTAGTGATAAGAGAGATGAGGCTAAATAGGAGGAGTGCATCTATTCTAACTCCTGAGACATCCGTTGTGTCTGCTCAAACCTCAGTGACATGCACAGCAGCTACGGCAGGTCCTAAGGCAGCTGCTACAGCCACTGCTCCCCGCTACACGGGGCAAGGCAGCCAAGGCAGCTCCAGCTCCTACACAGAGCAAAGCAGCCAAGGCCACTGCTCTAGTCCCTGCAGCCGCTGCCCCCCTGACACCAGGCACTGGCACTTCTCCCGCCTCAATGACTGGCAAGGCAGCCACTGCACACCCCCATGCCAGGCACTGCTGCTGCTGTAACTTCCACAACAGGCACTGTAACTATGCCAATGCCAGTGACAGTCATTTAGACTCTGGAGATAAATCAAAAGATAACGAGCCTATGTCAGCATCAGTTGCCACTTTTAAGAGAGTCACAAGAAAGTTTATTCGCACTGCAGATGATGGCCAAGGGGCATCATGAACACAAGAGGCATCATCGACACAAGGCGGAGAGAAAGTGGTAACCATTCAAACCTTTTCTCCAGGTGAGCTGGTTTAAAGATGCCGTGGCATAAGTTGTATCAGCTACTCTCTACAGTGTGTTCTGCAGTACCTTATTTGTGCTGGGCATATTTCATTAATAGGTTCATGCATTCTATTACATCTTGAAACTGGAAGATAATGATGATTTTACTGTGTGGTTTGGCACTGGTTTATTTTATTATACTCCAACCGATAATGAACTTATATTCGTTACTGTTGTATCTAGAGAAACCTCCAGTAGAGATTAAAGAGAAATACACCTACGTGTTTTCCAATTGGACGGGCTATAGAAAACCTGACTAAGGATACCTTTCCTTTTACATTAGGACAGATTACAGATGTTTTTGAGAGCTTTGAATATCCTTGGAGCTTTGACCGTGCTTTCTTGGTATTGTCAGGTTTGCTGAATGTTTGTCAGTTCTTGCTAGTGATAAGACAGATGAGGCTAGGTAGAAGGATTGCGTATTTTCTAACTCCTGAGACTTATGTTGCATCTGCTCAAGCCTTGGCAACAGGCATGGCAGCTACAGCCACTGGCCGCCCCAAACAGGGGAAAGTAGCCAAGGCAGCTCCAGCTCCTGCACAGAGCAAGGTAGCCAAGGCTACTGTTACAGTACCCGTAGCTGCTACCCCCCCGCCAAACACAGACACTGCTGCTTCTCCAGCCTCAAAGACTGACAAGGCAGCTCCAGCTCCTACAGAGACCGAAGCTGCCAAGGCCACTGCCTCCCTGACCACAGACGCTGTTGCTTCTCCAGCCTCAAAGACTGACAAGGCAGCTACTGCACCCCCCCCCCTCCACTGTGCACTGCTGCTGCTGCAACCACAACAGCCACTGTAATTATGCCAATGCCGGTGACAGTCATTTAGACTCTGGAAATAAGTCAAGAGATGGTGAGCTGTTGTGGGGGAGTACTTTAGGGTTCTGCTTGCTGCAGAACAATGTTTAGGCTTCTTAAAGAGAAGTGCGACCTTAAAGAGAGTTCGTTGGCGGGTTTGCTCTATTATTTACTGCATGGGGGAGATACACCAAGCCAAATGTTGCCTACCTTCTTTCCAGGCATGTGTATCCATTCATGAAGCAAACCTTCAGGTGTCTTCTTTCCCTGATGACCGTTCGCTCCAGGGGCTGTGTATTGAAGCTCTGGAGGCAAACTCTCAGGCGAGGTTTATATCTGTCACGATGCAAACGTTCAGGATTCTTCTTTCCCTGATAGCCTGTACTTAGAGCTCTGAAGGCAAACTTTCAGGGGAGACCCATAACCACATGCAAAGTAGACTTTTAGGAAACAAAATTATCAGAAAAAAAATGTAATGCAGTAAAATAGCAGAAGGGCTGGCTCAACCTGGGTACCTGTGCAGAGGTCTGACCAAGCATAAAAACTACAAACTTTTATATGTTTACAGACCATTCACACCAAGATCCAGTCCAATAGCAAAATTTCACCACCAGGTCCTTTGCTCCCCATTGGACCCTTTTTCTCTGACTCCACGTGGGTCTTTGTTTTGTTCAGTTGTAGACGTCATTTTTGGTCCATATCCTTCAAGGTGCCGTTTTATCTGGATAAATCCTTTCTTCTCAGCGAAGTGCAAAATAGACCCTGCTTTGCAGATGTCTGTGATGTCTCTGCGTTAGCCTTGGATCGTTGTTTTCTCAGTCAGTTCCATTTTTCCCAGCAAAATGCAAGCTAGACTTTATCTTGTAGGCATTTCATGTAGTCTGCAGTTGCTTTTGGTAAATACGAGCAGGACCTTACAGCTTAAAATTTTAGCAAATCTAGTCTACCAAGTAACATGAATTAAAGAGTACACTAAAAATCATACAACCTTATATCTCTAAATAATCTATTACATTTGGTGTGCATCTACTTAAGCTAAATGATCAACATTAAACTTGAATTGGGCTCATCCACTGACTCATGAGTAGTAAAACCATTGCCATACAGCTCACTTATTTAGCAGGGACAGCTCAAAGTGGGCTCATCCAGGCTGTCATATTTATAGAATGAAGTGGTTGACTCGTAGTCAAATTGCATACAGTAGGAAAAGTATGCACGAGACTCCCTGCACCCACAAGCCACCGGCATTCAGTGTGCAGTTCTGCTTCCCTGTGGGTCTACTGGAAGGAGTTCTTGGCCTGGCTGTGGCTCAGACCCTTACCTCCTCTGGAACCTGGATGAAACTGTTGCTGGTTTGGCGGAGGGGGGGGGGTCGAATGCATCTGATGCATCTGCCACATGAGCCCATGTCAGCATCAGTTGCTGGTTGTAAGAGAGTCACAAGAAAGATTACTCACACTGCAGATGATGGCCAAGGGGCATCATGAACACAAGAGGCATCCTCATCAACACAAGGAGGAGAGGAAGTGACCACTCAATCCTTTTCTCCAAGTGAGCCGAGAGATATGCAAAAAGACTTCAGTCATCGCGAAGGCGAGAATGTTGTAACCTGGCTACTACGATGCCGGGATAGTGGAGCTGATGGTCTGGAACTGGACGGTGGGGAAGCCAAGCAGCTGGGATCTCTCTCAAGGGACGCGATCCTCGATAGGGCAGTTGCAAGACAGAACGATTCCTCCAGCCTCTGGAGTCGACTCCTGATAGCCATGAAGGCAAGGTTTCCCTTCAAGGAAGATGTTATATGTCATCCAGGGAAATGGAATACTATGGAAAGACGTATCCAGTTCCTGAGAGAATTAGCTGTTCAGGAGATCATGTATTTTGAGCCAAACAGTCAGGAGGGGACAGATCCAGATAGAATCCTTTGTACACAACCCATGTGGCGCAGGTTTGTACAAAGCGCATCACCGGCATATGCTAGGTCATTGGCATCAATGACCTGGGCAGCTACAGTTCAACAAAATGTGACTGAAGTGATTAAGCAACTTCGGGACTATGAGGACAACCTTGCTACCTCTCTACAAGCTTGCGTCTCGACTGTGGAGAAACTTTGTGAAAAATCTGATGACCGGTTCGGAAAGCTGTTGCAAGAAATGAAAGCACTCAGAGAAGACAGGTTCCATTCACGACCTGTATAAACCTATGTTTCAGCTATTAGGAGAAGGCGCTTCCAATCTCAAGAGAGAGGACAGAAGAAGTACACAAAGAGAGGCACACTGTGTTTTTTCCTACATGATCAGAGAAAAGACATGAGGAGGTGGATGGAAACCTACCTCAGCACTTCAAGAACGAGTAGGTGAGTTAAAAGGAAAAAATCTGAGGAAAACGGCTGCTCCAGTTTCCAGAAGGGGTAGAACAGATTCTGATCCTCTTGAAGGAACCTCAAATTTGTACCCACAGAATGTGCATAACACAAATCCATTCATCGATGCCTATTAGAAGGGCCCTGCCTCCAGTCAGGCAGAGGAAAGGGACAAGAGAGTTTACTGGACTGTGCAGATTGAATGGCCTGCTACAACAGACCCCCATCAAACTATAAAGGAACACAATTCATCAGTATTTCTGGAGTGACTGGGGGATCCCAGGAACTGACTGTAGTAGAGGCTGAAATGAGCCTAACTGGGAAAAAATGGCAAAAGCATCCCATTATGACTGGCCCAGATGCTTCATGCATCCTTAGTATAAACTACCTCAGGAGATGGTATTTTAAGGACCCAAAAGGGTATCAGTGGGCATTTGGCATAGCCACATTCTTTTGAATGCCGGTTTTGCCATAAAACAAAGCAAGGTCAAGGGATCCAGTTTTTGGGAATAAAATGGCAAGACGGGCGTCATCAGATCCCAATGGACGTGATCAACAAAATTGCAGCTATGTCTCCACCTACTAATAAAAACGAGACACAGACTGTCTTGGGCATTGTAGGTTTTTGGACAATGCATATTCCTGACTACAGCCACATTGTGAGCCCTTTCTATCAAGCGACTGGAAAAAAAGAACCATTTTCAGTGGGGCCCTGAACATTGACAAGCCTTTGAACAAATTAAGCGTAAGATAACTCATGAAGTAGCCCTTGGACCAGTCCGGACTGGAATAGATGTTAAAAATGTGCTCTACACTGCAGCCGGAGATAATGGCCCTACCTGGAGCCTCTGGCAGAAAGTATCAGGAGAAACTCAAGGCCGACCCTTAGTTTTTTGGAGTCGAGGATACAAAGGATCCGAGGCCAAATATACTATAACTGAAAAAGAGATACTAGCAGCATGTGAAGTGGGTCCAAGATGCTTCAGAAGTGATTGGTATTGAAGCACGGTTTCTCCCGGCACCTCGACTGCCAGTGCTGGACTGGATGTTCAAAGGGAAGGTTCCCTCTAACCATCATGCAACCAATGTTACATGGAGTAAATGGATTGCACTGATCACACGACGAGCTCGAATAGGGAGTCCCGATTGCCCAGGGATCTTAGAAGTGATTAGAGACTGGCAAGAAAGTAAAGACTTTGGGATGTCGCCAGATGAGGAGGAAGTAAAACGGGCTGAAGAAGCACCACCGTGCAATAAACTATCAGAGACTGAAAAGCAGTATGCACTGCTCACAGATGGATCCTGCCATCTTGTAGGAAAACATCGACAGTGGAAAACTGCTGTGTGGAGTCCCACACAAAGAGTCACAGAAGCCACTGAAGGACAAGGTGAACCAAGTCAATTTGCAGAAGTGAAAGCCATCCAGCTGGCTCTAGACATTGCTGAGTGAGAAAAGTGACCAGTGCTTTATCTCTACACTGACTCATGGATGGTGGCAAATGCCTTGTAGGGGTGATTAAAGTAATGAAAGAGAAGCAAGTGGCAATGCAGAGGTAAACCCATTTGGGCCGCCACACTGTGGCAAGACATTGCTGCTCGACTAGAGAACCTGACTGTAAAAGTACGTCATGTGGACTCTCATGTGCCTAAAAGTTGAGCCACTGAGGAACATCAAAACAACCAGCAAGCGGATCAGGCTGCTAAGATTAAAGTAGCTGAGGTGGATCTGAACTGGCAACATCAAGGTGAACTGTTCCTAGCTCGGTGGGCCCATGATGCTTCAGGGCATCAAGGAAGAGATGCAACATATAAATGGGCTCGTGATCAAGGGGTGGACTCGACTACGGACACTGTTTCACAGGTTATCCATGAATGTGAAACGTGCTGAAATGAAACAAGCCAAATGGTTAAAGCCTGTATGGTATGGAGGGCAATGGTTAAAGTATAAGTATGGGGAGGCTTGGCAGATTGATTATATTATACTTCCACAAACCCGTCAAGGTAAGCGCTATGTGCTTACAGTGGTGGAAGCTGGAAACATATGCCGTACCCCATGCTACAGCCTGAAATACTATCTTGGGCCTTGAAAAGCAAGTCCTTTGGTGATGCGGTATGCCAGAAAAAAATGAGTCGGTCAATAGGACTCATTTCAAAAACAGTCTTATAGACAATTGGGCCAAAGAACATGGTATTGAGTGGGTATATCACATCCCATATCGTGCACCAGCCTCTGGGAAAATAGAAAGGTACAACGGTCTGTTAAAAACTACGCTAAATGCAATGGGTGGCAGAACATTTGAAAACTGGGATTCCATTTAGCAAAAGCCACTTGGTTGGTCAACACTAGAGCATCAATCAATTGAGCCGGGCCTGCTCAATCAGAAATTCTACATACTGTGGAAGGAGATAAAGTACCTGTAGTACACATGAAAAATATGTTAGGAAAGGCAGTCTGGATTACTCCTGCCTCAGACAAAGGCAAGCCCATTCATGAGATTGTTTTTGCCCAGGGACCTGGCAGCACCTGGTGGGTGATGCTTAAGGATGGAGAAGTCCGGTGTGTGCCTCCAGGAGATTTGAATTCAGGTGAAAATATTCAATACTGAACTGCATGATGTGAATTAGCATACTAACAGTGTTTAATAAGTGTCTTTCAGATCAAGACAGTGATGATGAAACCAGAGCTAGCTTCTTCAAGTGGCGCCTGACAACTTCTTCAAAGTTGATGTCTTTAACCCACAAACAGTGGTCATGAGATTCACTTTATGTAACATTTTTTCCTGCCCTGGGAGACTGTTGTGACAAAATGAACTTAATGAATTATTCAAAGGATGGTCCACTGATTAAGATGAATTATTCCTGTGTATATATGTACATATGTGTGTATATATATATAGTAGTAGTGATTAATTTGATTGTATTGATAGACTGTACTGATAAGGTTTAAGTATTTCCATGAATGGCATATTATAAAGGGTGGAATGTCCTGGTTTTGTTAAAAACAAGTTTCTCTTTTAGTGAATTTGCCTGTCAGCTAAAGCCTTCATATTAGCTGCATTTTCCTGGAGAACCAGATACATGTTTTGGTAAGCATAGCAATGGAATGCGAAGTTATTGATAAGCATGGATGGATATCTCACGAGAGGGGCAACGAGAAACAAGTGACCAAGAAACTGACCAACTGTGTATAATATTCCAGTCACGTGAATATTTCATATAAAAGTGGGAGATTATGAGGATCTCGTCCCTTTTTCCTTTTTCGTCCCTTCTGCTTATGGCCGACATTAGGAGAGGATCTTGCTAGTCGTCCCTGCGAACTGAGGCCTAGAGAGAGACTGAATCCAGCTCCGGTTGGCTGCAGAGTCCAATCCAAGACTTTGGGTGCCGGCTCTGCAGTTTCTGAGACTTTCAAGATTGGTTTTGTATATTTTGTATTATTTTCTCTATTCTTATTAGTAGCATTAGTAAAACATTTTTAATTTTTCCAACTCTTCTCTCTCTGTCCTTCTTTTTTTCCCAATCGCCTGTCCTTAGTGGGAAGGGGGAGAGAGGGAGGGGAAAAAGGGGGAAGGGGGAGGAAGAAGAGGTTTACAATACATCTGCCAGGGTTTTCTTGTCACCCCACAATCTAAACCCTCAACATTGGGAAAGATAGACAAGTCTTGACAATTTTGAATGGTCTCAGCTTTCCCCTTTGTGCCATGCTGGGCCTATCAGAAGATGGAGCTACATGCCCTCCGGTATGTCCCCCATGTCCTACTATCAGCCAGCTGACCTTTTGTCCTGGTTTTGTTAAAAACAAGACCGGTTCTCTTTTAGTGATTTTTCTTTCAGATAAGTTCTTCTAGGTGGCTGTACTTTTCTTAGTTTTAGCCTACATATTTTTCCTAGGGTGCTGTATTCGGTGCTGATAAGAGACCAACAGAATGCTGAAGAAGCTCGTGTTTAGATTTACTGCTATGGTAGCTAAGAAAGACTGATAAGTTTTCCCACATTCTGTTGTGAGAGGGGCATGTTTGAGGAGGGGTGGATGGAACAGGTGACTAGAACTGACCAATGGAAGTATTCCATCCCATAACTGTTGTATAGGGATAGAGTGGAAAATGTGGGAAGGAGATTAGTTAAATGTAAATACACTCAAGTGACTTGCACCTGTCTGTAGAAAAAGCACATACATCACACTAATTGTTTTACTGATCTTGTGTGCTTGATGAATAAAACCTCTGTGTTAAATAACATAGGCCTGTGAGAAACTCTAGGCACCTTATCACTATGTCTGAGATTCCTGCTTTCTTGTGAGAAAGAGTGGGAGGCTGCGCCTGCTTGAAGCCTTGAAATACAGGCGAGCTCAGCAGGTCCGGCGATCTTCCAGCAGGGATGAACTGACCAGCGCCTGCGTCCCTGTTTGTGTCACCTCTGCCTGGGAGCTCAGGTGTGGCTTCGGAGATCCCCCAGTAGAGAGGTAACTAAAATAAAACTTGCTCTTTGCAATGCATTCATGGACTCTGGCTCTTCTTGCGACCTACCTGCGTATGTGTACACATTTGGCATTAGTTGGCAGTCGCTAGAACCAGCCATGCTGTGGTTTAAAAAAAAAACGGGGACTGGGGAGGTCTCGAGGGTGACTCCCCAAATTCCGGGATGGCCCAGTACGGAGCGCTGAGTTCCCGTGGCTGCTCTCCTGTCTGAATTCGCTCCGCTGGAGGCATGGCCTCAGCTTGATGATGGGGCGGTGATTACCTCCCAGGTAATTCAAGCAGCTATGCTAAAGTTTCCATGGAGAGCGGCATCGACTTCTCGGAAATTAGCGGGGAGATTGAGATGGTTATTTGTTACCTGTCTTAGAGCTCTTGATCGTGATGTTGTTGCATTGCAGAGTAAAATAAGAGAACTGGAAAAGGAGGTTGAGATTTTACATGATGCAACAGCAATCGCACAAGAAGTAATCACTGTTCAAGCAGAGCGGTGCTATGAGCTGCAAGATAATGTAGACCGGTTGCTAGCATGTATTGCTAAGGAGTAAAAGGAAAAATATGCCAAAAGTGAGTTTTTGTGTTCTCTGGTTTGTACTCTTATCACAAAACACTCTTGGAATCCCAAGGAATGGGATGGAAATATTTGGAGTGAATCCTCAGACTCCAATATTGAGTCTGAATTTGATCCTGACTTAAATGGCAGGGAAGTGGTGGGAGCACAATCTCCCATACAAATGATGCTGCAGCAGGAACAAGCAGATGAGGGGGGGCAGATCGCACATACTCACTCTCTGAAGGAGTTAATGGCATTTTCAGAGATCTCTCAGCAGACAAGCGGGGAAGGAATTCCGGCACAGATTTTGCCAGCTTGGGATAGTGGAGCTGTGTCTATCCATTTATTAGCAGATTAAAAAGATTTCTTAAGCCCTATAGCCTATGATGATCAAATACAAGAACGATATGCTCACCTGCAAACTGTCAGAGGTCCGGACAGGCAAGATATTATTGCACCTATGCTCTATCAGTGTTTCTGTGCAGCAGTTTTAACAGCATATGCTGAACCTGTTGAATCTGTGTTGTCCTATGGAAATTGGTGCACAATGGAGGAAAGTATTGATTTAGTGTGGCAGATGGGGGTGGCGTATGCATTGATTATAGGATCCGATTCAGACAGGGTAGCAGTGACAAGTGCTACAGGTAATGCAGGCACTCTAGCAAATGCCTTGAGGGGAATTGGGGCTGTAATTTCAGGACCCTCTGTTTGGGTGGTGGATAATGGAAATCCAGCAAAACTGAAAAGAGTTACAGCACAGGTGATGAGAACACTAATGTGGAGTGATTTAGTACAAGCTGGTATCCCACAATCAGAAATAAGCGGGATCATACCATCACAAATTTTTTGCTGCTTGCAAAAGTTAATGATTATGCAAAAAAGCCAACCAGCCCTAGCCCCCCCGCCAACACTGCACCCACCCTCCACCCCAACTGCCACCTCAATGCAAGACCAGTTTGCCTTTACCTGGCAACAAAAGCAATATACTTGCTGAGTATTGTCTCAGAGATACAAACACAGTCCCTCCGTTTGCCACCAAATGATACTAGCTGATATCGCACTATGGTCGGGTACTATTACTGATTGCCATGATATTGATAATCTGTTGATTATGGCAGTGTCACAACAAGAAACTGAAGCAGCTGCTGAATTTTTGAAGGTGCATTTGCAGGACCAAGGCTGGGCAATTACTCTGACGAAAATACAGGGCCCTTGTGCTACTGTACTATTTTTAGAAATAGTTTGGCATAGGCAGCTTAGAGGAACACCAGATAAGGTACAGCACACAGTCCAGCAGTTTTCTGTACCAGCTGCAATAAAACAATTACATGCCTTTTTAGGATTTTTAGGGCATTGGAGAATTTTCATCCCTACATCTTCTGTGGAGGAGGATTCCCCTTGTGAAGGGTTAATAGCAGAGCACAATAAAGTTGATTAATTTGAGTCTCAAAACAGTAAGAAAGCAGATAATATGACCTCTGCTGAGCTGCATGCTCAAGCTCTAAATGTGCATATAGCTTGTGGACATGGATCAGCTTATGCTGCACACGCATGGGACATTGGTCACAATCAAACCCCTTTGCTGTTATATACTTGTAAAACATGCTTACATCATGGTGCTGCTTGTACACAGCTACATTTAAGAGCATGGGGAAAGGTAAAACAGGGTCAGTGGGCCTTGAATACCTGTCAGGTTGACTATATTGGCCACGTACCCACATCTAGGGGGTGGCAATATGTATACACTTCTGTGGATACAAGTGTCAGCACTAACTACAGGGGAAATGAAATTATTCACGCCAATGGATTGTGAAGTGGGACTGCAGCCTATTGATCTAGATGTAAAAATTCATATGACTCCAGAGAATGCTGTATGGTTTTGTACCCTGACTTCTGCTCTTATGTTACATCTTTTACTAATATCAGATTCTCGAGTTCTTGTATTTCAGGTATCTTCAGTGAACAGCTGTGTTTTATCTAGAGGAGACAGCACTGGAAGAATGTTATTTGTGTCACAGTGTCCCGTCCCAACAGATGGGATGAGGGATGAGTTAACTCTGAACGCCACATGCGCCCTGACTCAACAGATGAGATCAGGTGTGAGTTAACTCTGGGTAATTCTGTGCGGCAATGCAAAGTGAATGACAATCACTCCAGGGCTCCAATTATGAATTTACTAAAAGCACATGGTGGTATACAAATTACAGCAATCAGTGACTTGGCCAAAGTATGTTATAGTACCACAAAACTTATCAATACATTGACAACAAAAGCCCTTCTAAAAACGGTGGATTGGCAACAATTAGTAACTGTAATGCAAAACTTAACAAGACTTTAGCAGCAGAACTTACAATGGTATTACTTTATATGTTTAAGAAAAAGGAAGAGAGAGAAAGAAGAGAAAAACTAAGATATCAGAAAGAGAAAGGGAGAGAGAGAGAGAGAGAGAGGGAGAGTAAAATATCACCACTCCACAGGTGCATCGGTCCCACGATGACCTCTGGAGGAGGGGACGCGTTGAAGATTTACACGCCACCAACCTGTATCATACGTGAGGTTATTTTATAACCCCATTCATTTACATGTGAGATAGGAGAAGGCAGTTCGTCTCCTCCCTCTGCTCGCCCGTCATGCTAATTAGGAAGACTCTTCTGGAAATGGGTCTGGGGTCTTCAAACTAGGGGAAAGTTCATGGTATTGACCAGAAGTGAGTTGTCTTGCGCATCAGGGGTAGCTGTTGGTTCGTGTTTTCTTCTGATAGTTGATTGTCCGACAGATGGTTCATCTCTATCATCCCAATTAGACCATGAGACCTTTTACAGCAACACTGTTAAGTGTCTATCTTCCAAGGTGTTTGCCTTCATGGCCATAAAACTTCGGGAAAGATAAGATGAGGTGTCATCTATCTCTTCCTTCCAAAGTAACAAAAAACAGATGTTTAAGACATAACAAGGTCTTTGTTTTGCTAAGCATGGGGGGAGTGCTTCAAGGTTGTCACACACAGACTCAACATCCAACTGAAGTCCAATCTGAAAAAGTGCAGACCGTGACTTTCCAGTCTGTGTGGGCAATTAACCCACAGCAGGTTGTTAAACCCAGAGTGATACCAGCTGAAGGAGCTGGAGCAGCAGCATATGTATTACTGGAAGGTGACAACCCTCATAGCTGTGTTACAGAATTGTGCTATGCTAAGGGATTTTAAGATTAATGTTTCTTATTGTTGTTTCTCTGAGTAGGTAGTGGCTGCAAATTCTGCTTTGATTTTGAAGGCATGTGTTGCTTCAACACAGATGATGAACTAGCCAGCATGGAAGACAGCATCTTGCATCCTTGGAACTAATGCCTGGTTGAATGACTTGTTTAATTCCCGGACAAGATGAATGGGACACCTGATTATTGTAGAAATATGTTTTTTCCTTTTTCTGTATGTGTTTATTGTGTGCCCCTGTAAATTACTCTATGCTACACCTCACAAGTCCAAATGAACAAGTCTGGCTTTGTCAGCCCCAGCAGAAGCAAGTCACGTGAGCGAGGGGGTGGAATGTATGGGAAGATTTGGCAAGGAGGTTAGTTAAATGTAAATACATTCAAGTGACTTCCACCTGTCTGTAGAAAAAGCACATACATCACACTAATTGTTTTACTGATCTTGTGTGCTTGATGAGTAGAACCTCTGTGTTAGATAACATAGGCCTGTGAGAAACTCTAGGCACCTTATCACTATGTCTGAGATTCCTGCTTTGTTGCGAGAAAGAGTGGGAGGCTGTGCCTGCCTGAAGCCTTGAAATACAGGCGAGCTCAACAGGCCCGGTGATCTTCCAGCAGGGCTGAACTGACCAGCACCTGCGTCCCCGCTTGTATCACCTCTGCCTGGGAGCTCAGGTGTGGCTTCAGAGATCCCCCAGTAGAGAGGTAACTAAAATAAAACTTGCTCTTTGCAAATGCATCCGTGGCCTCTGGCTCTTCTTGCGACGTGCCTGTGTATGTGTACACAATCGTTATAGCCCCTATATAAGAGGGTGATCACAAGGGTCACTCTCTCTTCGACCATGGCCAGCATCTAGAGAGGACCCTGTCTGTCTGCCTGTGATCTACAGGCCTCAGGCCCTGCATCCCTGCAACCAGGTTCCGGTTTGCTGTGAAGTCCCGCCCATGACTTCTGGGGGTCTGGCCTGCACCTGCTGGAGCCATGCCAGTTCCGCACACCTGCTCCGCCGCTGCTGGAGTAACGCCAACTCCACATCGAGCACTTGAGATTGGTTTTGTATATTTTGTATATATATTCTCTATTTATTAGTAGCATTAGTAAAACCCTTTAAAACTCTCCAACTTGAAGTCTAAGTCTCTCTTCCTTTCCTCTTGTCTTTCCAATCATCTTTCCGATCTAAAGGAAAGGGCTGGTGGGAAGTGAGGGGATAACAGGGAGCATCTGCCACAGTTTATTGCCGCCTTGCCTTAAACCATAACACCTTTGTCTGTGGCTCCTTAGCTTGTTGTTGATATGTAAATGTCCCATCTCCTGCTACTAGGCCACAATGTTTGAGGTATGATTCTTTTCAGTCTCTGACAATGTCCTATCTCCTGTGGCTGGAGGAACTGGTTTTGCCACGTTTGAGACATAATTCTTTTCAGTCTCTGACACCCCCACCTCTCCCTTCTTCCTGTGCTCAGCTTCACTCCAGAATTCTCTACCTCCTCCCCCTGCAACCAGTCCAAGGGGATGGGAAATGGGGGTTACGGTCAGTTCATCACATGTTGTCTCTGCCCTTCCTTCTGCTTAGGAGGAGGACTCCTCACACTCTTTCCCCGCTCAAGCGTGGGATCCCTCCCACAGGAGACAGTTCTTCATTAACTTCTCCAATGTGAGTCCTTCCCACTGGCTGTAGTTCTTCTAGAACTGCTTCAGTGTGACTCCTTCCCATAGGTTGCAGTCTTTCAGGAACAGATTGCTCCAGTGTGGGTCCCCTATGGGGTCACAAGTCCTGCCAGCAAACCTGCTTCAGCATGGGCTCTTCTCTCCACAGACTCACATGTCCTGCCAGGACCCTGCTCTAGCATGGGCTCTCCACAGGGTCACATCTTCCTTCAGGGTACATCCACCTGCTCTGGCATGGAGTCCTCCATGGGCTGCAGGTGGATATGTTCTCCACTGTAGACCTCCATAGGCTACAGGAGGACAACCTGCATCACCATGGTCTTCACCATGGGCTGCAGGGGAATCTCTGCTCTGGTGCCTGGAGCATCTCCTCCCCCTCCTTCTTCACTGACCTTGGTGTCTGCAGAGTTGTTTCTCTCACATATTCGCGCTCCTTTCCCCCAGTTGCTGTTGCACAGCAGTTTTTACTCCTTCTTAAATATGTTATCACAGAGATGCTACCACTGTCACTGATGGGCTCAGCTTTGGTCAGCAGCAGGTCCATCTTGGAGCCAGCTGGAACTGGCTCTGTCTGACATAAGGACAGTTTCTGGCATCTTGTCATAGAAGCCACTCCTCCAGCCCCCCACTACCAAAATCTTACCGTGTAAATACAACACAGGAGCTTCAGTAATCCAGGGAATTCTAATAGTATTAAATTGCAAAGTTTTCATATTTTTACTTCCGCAAAACAGAGCATTATTTTAACAAGCATTTCAAAAATAACTTTCAAGTTAACCCCATGGTCACCTTCCCATTTTGCAGTTTTTTCAGTAGAATTCTTGATGAATTCTGGTAAAATTACATTATGTCAAAGGAGTCCTTGTGATTATCTGCCTTTGCAAATATCAGAAAAATGAAGGAAAAAAGCTTCACTCATATTTTTTAAAAGTACAGAAAACTCGATGTCAGAATTTATAATTTTTCACATGTTTGATGGTAATTTTGGTCCAGTCAGACTACTGCCACTGACTTACCATTTTGTGTCAATGATGTGGACTGCCTTCAGAGGTCTAAATGAGTTATCTAGGAGTTCCTTGGGTTTCAGTTATACTACAGTTCACTGCATTTTTATCTTCTTCCTTGTTTTAGTCTACATCTGTAAAATTTTCCAGACTTGGTCTAGGTCTATATTAGTCTGAGGTTTAAGTATACTCTTAAGTCTAGATCCTTTATAAAGCCTAAATATCAGCTTACTGGCATGCCACTAGTCTGGAAAAAGCCAAATGATTCTGTATGCAGAGAAACTCAGGTATAGGTGCAAAATGGATCATGCTTGAAGTCTGGCTCTACAGTAAGTACTGATGCATGGCATAAGCTACATGGCTGTGAGACTTAAGCCCAAAATAAAGCATGACTATGGAAGGCAGGATAGTAACTAGTCAGTGCAGCTCTCAAATATCAGACTTAATGTTTCAACCTATTCTGGAGTAAATGCCATATATCCTTCTTTCAGTCATTGCCAGACTACTTGTACCTCAACCAAATTTTTCCTTTTGCCTTAGTAATATGCAAAATTCAGGCAAGAATTGCTTACCTAGCAGTGGAATAAAGTATTTGAGGAAAAAAGGTCTCAAAAAAGTAGCTTATATACTTGCTTATCTTATCTAGACCTCTGTCCTTTGTGACTGTAATCTAGATGTTCCCCCATGTTTCATTCTGGTTCCCTCAAACAAATAACTTCCTTCCTGTGAAGTGCCCTTTTTAAACCTGTCAAAGTTTATTTGATCTCCTGTTTTAGCCAGCCTTTTCCTTTCTTGTTTCAAATCACCTGTAGGTTACCTGAAGAGGAGGAACAGTCTTTAAAATTAATTGTCCTGGTTTTACTTTGTTAATTGTGTTGGTGATAGTAATCAACCTTACAAGATGTTTTTTTCCATGGAACAGGACAGAATGAGTCTTCCCTGAATATTACTGGATCTGTTACAGTTGAATTAATATTAGGATAGCAACCAGCCCTGTAGCCATAGAACTCTTGTAATCAGTAACCAAACTCTGTTCTTAAAGCTGACATAGATTTATGGTATATTCTTATAAGGCAGGTAACTGTAACCGAGCCTTATTCTTAAGGTGGACATAGATTTACGATATATTCTTTTAAAGTTGGTACCGTAGAAAATAACTGATAATTATAGCATCTTTTAGATAGAAAGTTTGTGTTAGAATAAGTGTGGGATATGCTAATGATTGTCAGGGGTGTAATGAATATGTATGTGACTAACTTGTATAATAAGGTATGGTCTGAATCAGCTGTTCGAAGCCAGCTTTGGGTGCGAACCCCTGGTTTCCCAGCGCTGAAATAAAGCACCGCATATAACTACGTCTGTGGTTATGTGTCCTGATTGCTAACATTGGCATAGGCTTGCAACCCTAGTTAGGAGGACATTAAATTAGCACTAATAAGAATTTGTGACAACAATCCGCATATGTTAGAAAAAATGAATTTTTTTTTCAGATGCCTACAAGTCTCAGTACATGATCAAAAGTGTATGCTGATTGGCGTAGCAAGCACCTGTTTGAGTAATTTACATGACTAGAATATGGAAGGGTATAACTTATTTAGGTAGGGTAAGGAGGGCAAAAGAGAGATGGTGTTTTCTTGCATATTGAGATTATACAACCATTGTTCTAAGGTCCAGGGTGTGAAAGATGATAGATGGTCTGTAAGTTTGTGGGTGAAAGTAACTGAAAAAAAATGAGGGCACTGGCACAATATAGCTTTTTGTGGACCATTGAACTGGGAAGTTTAGGTAAATGAAGATTTGTAAATTAATAGACATGATGAAATGCAGGAATTTAACAGGTCTGGACATCCGTTAGGAAATCAGATATATAGAAGACAAACCAGAACATTCTAGGAATGTGTTTTTCAGAATTTTGGAAAAGATGAGGCTCTTCCAGATTTGATTCAAGTCAGTCAGATGGAACTGGTTGAGAATGTGAAGGCGTAAAGCAGATGTGGTGAGACTGACTGCTAAATGTCAGAGTTCCTAATCCTTAAGCAGGGAAGGAAAAATAAAAGCATTATTCAGTAAGTTCACAGAATTGGCAAGATAATTTTTCTAGGAAACAAGTCTAAGAGATCCTGTAGATCTCACAGTTCCTTGAAAAATATATTAAATCAGAAGCATAAACTCTGACAATGGAGAAGCTTATTAATAAATCAAAGTAGCTAAATCATGAGCTTTTCGATGATTTAAAACACAAGAAGGAAGAGTATAGAAAGTTGGAAACTAAGCTAGATTGCAAAAAAATGAGTGCAAAAACATGAGGATAAATTAGAAAGAACAAGACAAAAAAAATACAGTCAATGAGAAATATAAAGGATAACAGGAGAGTATTCTAAAGGTGTTGTAGCAGGAAGAAGAAAATCAAGGAAAATGTTGGCCCACTTCTCAAAAGGAATAAAAAAATACTTATACTAAAAAGGCCAATGCTTTTTTGTTTCCATCTTAATAACAACAAAAATCCCCATGATCAGTCAACAAAGTAATTAAGATCAATGATAAAGGGGTAAGAACTGAGACAAAATCAGGAGAGAAAAAATCTTGGATACTTGAATAACATTAGATGTATTCAAATGAGCTAGGTCTGGTGAAATTCAGCCTGGGGTATTTAGAGATCCATCTGTAGCAGTTGCAGAATTATTACTGATTATTTCTGAAAATGCATGAAGGATGTTTGAGGTTCCGGAATGCTAAACAGGGCAAACAAGTGAGAAAGGAGAAAATCTCAAAAGATCAGTCATCTTAACTTCAATCTTGGATGAATTAGTTAAACTATTCATATGCCTCTAAAAGACAACAAAGAGATAAGTAGCAGCCAACAAGAATTTATCAAAAGTAAATCATGTCAAATCAATCTCATTTTCTTCCATGGCAGGGTAATGGGCATTAAGAATAAGAGGAAGCAATATACATCATACATATTCAACTTCAAAGGGGTTTTGACACTATATCATATAATTCTCATGTGAAAGGTAGAGAAACACATGCAACTACTTTTGAGTGGTAAACAACTGATAGAAAATACATTTTCAGAAAATTATCATTATTGAATTAGAGATGCATATCAAATGGATCTTTTCTGGTCCAATGTTATTTAACAGTTTTAATAATGACTTAGATAACAGAATAGAAAATGTTTCTTAAATCTGGAGATTGCAGAAGGTGGAGAAGGGCTGCAGTCATTTTCAAGGACAGGGTTAAAATTCCAAATTTTCTTGACAAATTGGAAAAATAGTCTGAAAAACAGGATGAAAATTCAACAAGGACAACTGCAAAGTTTCACTCTCAAGCAGTAGTAACCAGCTGCACATGGGAAGGACAGACTTTGTATGATAGAAATAAATACTAGAGTTGTAGTAAATCAAGGTTTTAAAAGACTCAACAACATCAGACTCACAAAAATGGTAGACATTATTCAGGGACGTATAATTGGGAGTGGGTTCTAAAAGACTTGCAAATTAAGCTTTTTGCTTTATCCAGTGCTGATAAGGCATCACCTGGTACACTCTATATATGCTTATGCTGTACAATTCAAGAGCTAATTCAAGAAAAGCACAGTGAGAATGAGGCCTAGAAACCATCATCTGTGAGGGATGAGTGAAGGAAATGGGGTTCTGTAATCTACATAGAAAAGATGGAGAAAAACATGATAATATTATCCCCAAAACAGTGTTCTTTCCCTGGTGTGCATACAAATGAGCCAAATTTAGTACACCAAGACAAGATACTGTGTTTATTACAGAGCTGCACAAGTCTGGATGCTGGAATAAAGCCAACATGCCAGCAAGAAAAGTAAAAGGCATTATATGCAAAATCTTATCACTAATCAGGGCAGTCCTAAAGAGCCAATTGGTAACACATTTGCATATTGCATTACATAATCCTTTTAGCGTATAATTAGCAACATTGAGTTAAAGGACACTTTATCGAACAGTCTTGAGATATGTGTTAAAGCAAGACTCAAATAATTGTGCAGGCTTCAAAATGTCTAAAGCTGCAAGGTCAGTAATGTCTGTAGTTTCTGTTTATGTGTATTACAAGTCACTCTTTGTTATGTGAGCAGACTGAACTAAAACTGAAAGGATTTATATATCTTTAGGTTAGAAATTGCAGACAGGATTCATTCTTTTACATGATTGAAATGGAGAAATAAACTTTACAGCAGAGTTAATTATACTGTTAAGCAGCATTCGTTATTTTATCAGCACTGGGGAAACACTGGGGATTATCCTCCATAAGTACTCCAGCAACTGGATGCTCTTACGTTGCTTATATTCACATAATTATTATATGCATTACAATTTTTAAAAATTTTGATATACGTCTATACTAAGTAATAATTGATGACGTTAGTTATATTTGTTTAGTTTCTTACTTGCAATACACCTATTAATTATTAGTTAAATATAAACTAAGCACTCTGCTTCTAAACAATGTATCACTTAATCTTCTGTCTCCCTCTTGTCATGCAGAAGGATCTAAAACTTGAAAAATATCCCCTCATTTTGCAAGTGGTCAGAAAGCATTTGTCTAATGTCAATTGATTAATGATGGGTACGCCTTTATAACTTAATCACAGTATACATGAATTTGGCAGCTTCTCTTCATGATGACAACAATTAGAGACTTAAAATGCCTAAAAAGTAGCTGTAAAAGAAGGGAAATGCATTATTTTCCATGTTTACTGTTGGATTAAATTGCAGGTGGGAAGACAGAGTTCCAGGAAAATCTTACTAACAGTAAGGCTAGTGAAACACTGTAATAGATAGCCTATGACCAAATCTTCATCACTGGAGTTTTCTATAATAAGATCAGGTTAGACAAAAAATCTATTCAGAATTATGTGTCTAGATCTGAATCTGCACTGAAGAATGAGCATGGACTAGAAAATATTCCATATATTTCCTATGCCATCCCTGGAAATGGATGGGCAAGCAGCTGATGCTGCTGATGAAGACCCTTCTGGGAAGGAGAGGTCCTCTAAGCAACCCATGCCCCACATGAAACCCAGCAAACATTAAAACCTCACATGTAAAGGGAAAAAGAAGGGTAATTGTCATAGGCGACTCCCTTCTGAAGGGAACAGAAGGCCCAATATCCCAACCTGACCCAAGCCAACCCACAAGGAAGTCTGCTGCCTCCCTGGAGCCAGGATAAGAAATGTGGCTCAACAGCTGGTAAGGTCCTCTGACTGTTACCCGCTATTGGTTTTTAATGTTGTCAGGGAAGAGATAGGAAAAAGTAGTATTAAGCAAATCAAAAAGGATTTCAGAGCTTTGGGGCTGAGGCACGGAATAACCTTACAACCCTTGAGGTTATAAAGAAGGTATGTATTTATTTATGACACCGGACACACGGGGAATCATTTCACCTAATGCGTGTGTAAAATTACAGTAGCTGTGAGCTTTGTTAAATGCAGTAAAGTGTTACATATTCATGAAAGTTTTAGGAACGCCTATACATATTCATAACCTGTCCCCGAGAAGGCAGTTCTTATTACAATGAGTTCCGGGAGACCATTTCCGTAGTCTCCACCTCTGGCTCCTCCTGGTTGCAGCTGTGCAGTGATCGTGAACCCGGGTCCTCTTTCTCTGTACACGGTCACCTTTGGTCCAGTGTGATGAGTTGGTTAGGTCTCAGACTGCTGAGTTGGTTAAAACTGGCCTATCTCCTGTCCTGTGCCCAAGTTTCTGTAATCTAGTTCACCCAAGGATGCACCCAAGGATTATTATTTTTGCAAGGCATCAGTGAAGTCCTGTTTTTCGTACAATAAGTTACACAGAGTTAAGCAAGGCTAGGCAACAGTGATGTGGGTTAAAGGGTTAGCTCTCTAAGTGTCTTTAGTGATGTGGGGCAAGGTAGTTCTTTAAGTGTCAAGTGTTAGTTTTTTTAAGTGTTACTTAGTTAATTGTCAATTCCCTGTATCAGGGCAGCTGGTCAATGGCTCAGGTGCTCAAGTGATTTTTTTCCTCCACTCTTTCAGTTGCAGGGAGGAATACAGAATGGAGCAAGCAGGCTTAGCAAATCAACACATGGCTCTGTGACTGGTGTCATCGATGGAACTTCAGGTTTTTCAACCATGAGATAGTCAGTCCTTTGCCAGGTCTCCTAACACCTGATAGAATGCATCTGTCAGAGAAGGGGAAAAGGGTGTTTGCTCAGGGGCTTGCAAGGCTGATTGTTAGGGCTTTAAACTAGATTGGAAGCGGGAAGGGGGCGGTAGCAGGCGGATCAGTGATGAGCAGTGGGATGGCACACCAAAGCTTGAGTAGGTGCTTGGCAGCGAGATTTCTCAGACTGTGCCATGAGGTCAAGGGCACAGTTAACCATACTTGAAGTGCTTCTACACTAATGCACACAGCATGAGGAAAAAGCAAGATGAACTGGAAGCCTTGGCCCAGTCCCAGGGTATGATAAAATTGGCATTAGCAAAACCTGGTGGGATGAATCCTGTGACTGGTCTGCCATGATGGATGAGTGCAGGCTATTCAGAAGGAATAGGCAGGGTAGGAGAGGTGGGGGGGTGGCACTGTATGTAGTGGAGGGGCTGGAGTGCTGGATTACTGGAAGGTGATGATGGCCCTGTTTTTCTCCCCTTTCACAGGTTGGCTCATCTTGTTTTGCAGCCTTTTACTACAAGCATATGCCCATATATATATATATATATTTGCAAAATCAATATGTAAATACTTAGATTTGGTTAGCCTCTACTGTAACTGACTAATCTGCCTTTTGTATTAAGGCAAGATTAACAGCTGCAGATCTTTTAACAGTGTGTTTTAATGGCATGAGAACCCCAGTAGCTGTATTACAGAATTATACTATGCTAAGAGATTTTGTTCTTATTGCTATTTTTTTTAGTAGATCATGACTGTATGCCAACGAAGATTACAAAGTTGATTGACAATGGACTATTTCCTCCTTTGAAACCATAAACGCTGCTTCAATTTTGAAGGCAGACATAACGGATGAATCAGCTGTCATGGAAGATGACATTTAACATCTCTAGGACTTAATGCATCAAATGAAACAATCTATTGATAATGCTTGGCTGAATTACTCATTTAATTCCTTGACAGGATGAGTGGAACACTTGATTCAAAGCGTTATTGTTGAGATATATTTATTCCTTTTTCTACATGTGTTGATTGTGTGCCTCTGTAAATTGGACTGAGCTCTGCAGTGCCCGAATTCCCAATTGTGTACCCCTGCATGGGTGCTTAGGTGCTTTTTTCAGACATCCCCTGGTTAACGAGGTAACAAAAATAAATTTACTCTTTTCATCTGTGGTTTGTGGTTGTTCCTGTGACCTGCCTGTGTCAGCTCACACAGTATGAAATATCCCTTTGGTCAGTTGGGGTCAGCTGTCCTGGCTGAGTCCCCTTCCAGCTTCTTGTCCACCTCCAGCCTACTTGCTGGCAGGGCAGGGTAAGGAGACTTTTTTCACAAGTGTTTGTACAAAAAGCTGTGTTGCATCAATTATAAAATATCTTAAAGGAATTTTGATATGTAGACTAGATACAATAAGTGTTCAGAGTAATTTGTTCAAGTTAGTTCAGTTAGTTTTTTAATATGGAATATTCTTGCATTTTTGTTCCTTAGGGTTCTTTCCTTCTCTCCTATAGACAAGCAGAACATATTCGCCATGAACAGAACAGACTCCGTTATGTGGCTTGCACAATTTTGACATCAGACTATGTAATCTAGGGCACTACAAAGTGTACTTTGATGTTTTGAACTTGTGGTGCTTTTCTCTTTACAGTTGGAAAGTGAAGTGGTGCAGATAAGTCAGCATCACATCATGGGGATCTGTGCATGAACTGAGGTGAGTGTTAGATTTTAACTTGCATCATGCCCCCTTTGATCTGTGCATATATTCTTATTTGATCCCTGCACAACACATTCAGCCATGTACTAAGCAATTATTTCGCCTTTGTCTAATGCTGCTAGATGCTACATTGGACACCTCTAAGGTTTTTTAAATGTATGTTTAAAGTGGAATATATATATAATGTTCCCTTATGCTGCTATATTTAATTTGAAAAGATATCTTTTATACACTGTAAATTTTACTTCTTACAAAAAATATATTGTCCTGGAAGCAAACTGAGTCAAATGTTCTCAATGTGCTTGAAATTTCTTTCAGCTGTCTGAGGTGTGAAAATTCACTTAACTGTTTTAGTGAAAGATCTGAAGGCTAGGAGTTAGAAATCCTGTTACTTTTGAGAAGCAAGCATGGAGAAATACAGATTATATAATTTCTGGAGATAAGATGGTGGAGGTGTGGTTCCAAAAGAAAACCTCAGACTCAAAAAAAGGACTTAGGACAAACATTTTAATTTTTAGTCATATATATAGAGAGAGAGAGTAAAGATTTATTAGACCAAAGGATAAAATAAATGATCAAAAGAGTTGTTTCTTTCACTCCTCTCTCCCAGCGGCTGTTGCACAGTGTTTTTTACCATTTCTTAAATATGTTAAATATGTTATCACAGAGGTGCCATCAGCTTTGCTGACTGGTTTAGCTGTGTCCAGCAGTGGGTCCATTTTGGAGTTGGCTGAAACTGTCTATATCCAACATGGGGACAGCTCTGATGTCTTCTCAGGGAGGCTCCCTGCGAGGGCAAAAAAGCATGGACTCCACACAATTCAATATGAATTCAAGCGAAGCCATTTATTACAGAGACAAGCCTCCTTATATATGCAGTTATTTCTTGATCACGCGTCCATGTTCTAAACACGCATTGGCTGATCGGATATTGTCCATGTTCAGGTCTTGTTATTATAGAATTACCTCACTCTCATAACAGGTGTTGTTTTTCAGCCTTCGCGCCGGCCTTGGAGTTGCTTTGTCTAGTTCAGAAATAAATCTCTATCTAACAGAAACCCATCCCTCAAATCTCCCACAATTCCCCCTTTGTGTTTTTAAACCAGCAGGCCTTGCTTACGACGCGTTGAATCATCTTTGAAATACACTGCAGCATACAACATATGATTACTAACAGTGAATACAGCTACACATAGTGCAGCTAAACCTTATGTAATAATATCAAACTACCCACCTATTCCCAAGCTTTTAAACCATTTATCAAACCTTAATACTACTGTGACAATCTTATTAACGTATTGAATTAGTTAATCTAAAGTACTATGAATAAATCTAGAATGATTAAACAAATTAATACAACATCTTTCTCTTAAATTCATCACAATCATGTCCTTACAATAACAACAAAAAATCTATAGCAATATGATTTTGAAGTGTAACATACCTAATTAAATTTGTACCTACTAAAAGCCCAGACAATACTACAAAAATTAGCGTTAGTGTATTTTAATGATCACCAACCTAATTTATTAAGCGTAGTTAAAACCTGTGCTACTGCAACTCTAGGTGCGAGAAATTCTACAAAATTGTATATTATCCTTATAGTTTTGTTATAAGCATGGATGTTTTTATTCCTTTCCCCCTTTTTTTTTTTTTATTTTTTTTATTTGGAGATGTAGTAGCTAAATAGATTGAGTTTTGACCTGTCAAGTTGGTTAAAACTATCTAAGCATTGCTCATGTTTAACACTATTAAACTAATGCCTACTACACATTGCAAACTCCAAAACATTACTGAGTTCTATATGAATAATCAAAGCAGTTGTATAATTCTAACAGGTTAGGACTAGTTAGTCTTTATTTTTCTCCTCTATATTATTGTCTAACTATATATTAGGTATCTAATCAATTTCACCACTAGATGACACTGCTTCTGCTTCTTGCGTCTCGTTGCTGTTCCCACCTTCTGAACTTTGAGCATTATTTTCTAGCCAAGGTTTGATCCACTTTGCCAGAACCCAGCGTGATCCTGATCCTGTAACGACACAGGCATATCCCTTTCCCCATGTTACTAGGTTCCATGGACCTTCCCATTGTCCTGTAACTCCATTTTTTACCAAAACTTTTGCCTGTCCCTTTTTGATTTGTTCTAAACCTCCTGTTAAACCTGCGCCGTGAGTCACCATGGGAGGAACCTTTTCTCCTTTGGGTAATCTAAGGTAGTTCATAACGTATATTGCTTTTTGTAATCGCTCTTGAGGTGCTAAACCAGTTTCCCCTTTTTTTTGTTTTTGGAACAGCTGTTTTAAGGTTTGATGTGTATGTTCCACAATAGCTTGCCCTGTTGGTTGATGCGGTATCCCTGTCGTATGGGTAACACCCCATAAGGATAAAAATTGAGCGGTAGCCCGAGCAATATAGCCAGGACCGTTATTTGTTTTGATTTCTTTTGGGATACCAAGAGCCGCAAAAGCTGCCCTCAAATGTTTTTGAACATATTTGCTAGACTCTCCTGCCTGAGCAGTAGCCCAGACAACATGAGAAAAGGCATCAACCGAAACATGAACATACTTGAGATGTCTGAATTCTGCAAAATGCGTGACATCCATTTGCCATACTTCTAAAGGCCCAAGACCTCGTGGATTAACACCTCCTGAAAGCCCACCAGAGTAATTTTGACAATCAGCACAGGACAAAACAATGTTTTGTGCATCAGTCTCAGGAATATGAAATTGTTTCTGTAAGACACTAGCTGATTGATGGAAAAAATCATGTGAGCGACGAGCTTGAGCAAACCTGTCAATAGAAGGACCTGTCCAAGCAGGTGCAACTAACTTGTCTGCACGCTGATTACCTTCAGCTAAGCTACTAACAATTCCTGTATGACTTCTGATATGAGTGATAAAGTAACGGTGTGTTCACTGATTCAGTAAATTCCATAAAGTTCTAAGTAATCTATACTGTAATAAAGTGTCAGTGTTCTTCAGAACTGCCTTTTCTAACCGCAAAATAACCCCCACGACATACAGTGAGTCACGTACTATGTTTACCGGTTGTTTGTCCCATATCTTAAAAACTTGAATTACTGCTTGCAGTTCTAAAAGTTGAACTGAGCCCTCTAAATCAGTTAGTACTAGATCCTTCCATTCTCCCTTTTCTTGCCATGTGATTGCAACTTTATGTGAACGACCTCCTGCATCTGTAAAAACAGTTGTACCCTTTATTGGAGTCAAGGATAAAAGAGGCATCTGTTCTATCTGAAATGTTGGAAACCACCCCATAAGCTTATGTGGAGGGTAATGCATTCTAATTGTTCCTGAATAATATTGCAGACTGTAGAGCTATAGAATTCCGTAGTGCCCATTGTAAGTATTCAGCTGTCAAAGGTATGACTACATAATCTGGTTCTTTTCTGCTTATTTCTACTATGCGGGACCGACCTTTTATTATTAATTGTGCAAATATTTCTGTTCTGTTAACTACTGATCGTTTGGGTTGAATTGAGAGAAATAGCCACTCCAAAATTCTAAGTGGGTCAGATTCTTTTGACCACTGCATTATCAAAGCAAAAGGATGTTCAGAATTGTTAATAATCATTAATCCAATTTCTTGTTCTGAATCCCATCTGTATGTATAATGATTGGAAATTTTTTGCATAATGTTCACTAATGCCTGCTGTACTTTGGCATTTGTTGAACGTGGAGCATCGACCCCACCTCCTCCCTGCAATAATTTAGCAATTGGCAATAAATCATCATTTGTAATACCGCAACAGGTACGAATCCAATTCAAATCACCCATCATTTTTTGAACATCATTTAAGGTCCGAATGTCAGTCTTGATAATCAACTTCTGTGGATGAACTGTAGCCTTAGTAATTTCCCAACCTAAGTATTTCCAAGGCTGTGTCCTTTGAATTTTTTCTGGTGCAATTTTTAAACCCCTGGTCCCCAATTCTTTTTCTAGTTCTTCATCTAGCAATTCTTTTTGTAATGATTTTCCAGCAATCAAAATATCATCCATATAATGATATATGATCAATTCCTTGTGTTTGTCACGGAGAGGTGCCAATGTCCATGTGACATATAACTGACACATAGTAGGTGAATTTTTCATGCCCTGGGGTAAAACAACCCAATGATATCTTTTCATAGGTTCTTGCTTATTAACTGATGGTACTGAGAAAGCAAATTTTTCGTAATCATCCTCATGTAACGGAACTGTAAAGAAACAATCCTTCAGGTCTATTACTAACACATCCCACTCCTGTGGAATCATGTTAGGGGATGGTAAACCAGGCTGTAACATACCCATGTTTTCCATTGGATCATTAACTTTTCTGAGGTCATGCAAAAGACGCCACTTTCCACTTTTTTTTTGGATTGTAAAAATCGGAGTGTTCCACGGACTCGTGGAAGGTTGAATATGTCCTAACTGCAACTGTTCTGAAACTAAGTCATTGATTCGGGCGATCTTTTCCCTTGATAGCGGCCACTGATCAATCCACACTGGAGTCTCTGTTTTCCGTTTTAATTTTAGGATTGGTCGCCCTTCAATGGCCGCTGTCAAAAATTTTTTGTTCCAGTGGTAATTATCGCTCCTAATTGACTAAGAACATCCCTTCCTAATAAACAAATAGGAAGTGGCATGACATAAGGTCGTACATTGCAGTGACTGCCATCCTCTAACAACACCTGAATAGGCCTTGCACTCATTTTTGTGGCTTGCACACCACCTACACCCATGACTGGTAAGCTTGGAGTTTCTAATTGCCAGTTAGAAGGCCACTGTTCTAGGCTGACGATAGTAACATCTGCACCAGTATCTATAAGCATTGACAGACAAATTTTTCCTCCATCAGGATGTGACAATGTTATTTGTTGTGTAGGTTTTTTCTTTTGAATTTCTAATGCCAAATAAAGTTCAGGAGGTCCGGTAGAACCAAAACCTCCATCACCACGTTCCATGTGTTGAACCTTTGGAACTGCTGAATAGAAAGGAATTAACTGTCCAATTTTTGACCCTTTTGGAATGTGAACTGGAGGAAAAAGTGTCCATACCATAATAGAAATCACACCAGTAGAATCAGCATCTATTATTCCCGGTACAACAAAAACTCCTTTTCTGGATGTAGAAGATCTCCCCAGCAGCAGTGTAATCAACCCCTGACCCAAAGGTCCGTGCATTTCCGTAGGAATGCAGCAAACCTGTGAATCTACCAGGGTTGTCTCTACTGCTGTTGAGACGTCCACTCCTGCACTCCCTGAGGTGGCAGCGGCGATGCTGTCCGAACAGCCTGCCTGCGAGGGTTGCTGTTTTGTGTCATCGCGCTGCCCCTCCCCACGCTCAGTGATCCGTTTCCCAAAGGCCTACGATCCTTATTAAACCTTGATTTGCAATCTACAGCCCTGTGTCCAAACTTGTGACAACGAGTACAGACACCTGTGTTATCATTGCTTGACTTTTCTGCCAGTTGTCTCAATCTTGCTTTACACTGAACCCTTATGTGAACTGATCTTCCACAACTGTAACATATAGGTCCTGACTCCTGTTTACCTTTTTGAATCAATGGCTTTATGGCTGCTGCAAAAGCACTAGCCATATAACCAACTTGCTCTTCTGGTGTTCTCACCCTTGAACATGCCTCCAGCATATCAACTAAAGTCGAGTTCTTTGGCATTGCTTGTAAAATACGCTTACAAGCAGGATTAGCATTATCCACAGCTAAAGTCACGAGTAATGATTCACAAACTGGATCAGTTAACTGTGACTTTTCCAACACATCACGCAAACGCTCTAAAAATGCCATGTAAGACTCATTCTGACCTCGCTTAACAGTAGTATAAGGTGGTACAATTTTTCCATCCTCAGGCAGTGTTTTCAGTGCTTCCCTAGCTAAGTGCATTGACTGATGCAATATCAGCTTAAGCAATCTAGCTTGTTTTTGTACATTAGCAAACTCTCCCTGACCTAAAAGCATATCAACTGTCGCTGTTCTTAAAGGATCTTCATTTTCCCTGTCTAGATTTAGTACTGCTGCTTGTTGTATCAAATCATACCAACGTGTTCGCCAGAGTAGTTGCTGAATTGGTGTTAGTATCATTTGCATCAGCATACGCGAATCTGAAGGAGTCATAAGATTAGTAGTAAAAATATTTTCAATAAATGCCTGAGTATAAGGTGACTGTAACCCATGTTCTTTTACTGATTTCCTTGCCTCCTTAATTATTTCCCAGGGAAAAGCAACCCAGTGATTAGGTTTCTGTTTTCCGTCATTCCCTGTACCCCCCAACATTACTGGATACAAGGACGGTATAACTTCCCCCTCAAGCAATGCATTTTTTATAACACCCTGCACCTTATGGTAGGATTGCCATCTGTAGCGCCTCCCATGGAACTACCCATAGTGCCTCCCATGGAACCGCCCACCGCCCCCCCCGAATGGTTATTAGAGATTTTCTGCTCCAGTGTCTGTATTATCATGTCTTTGTTCATTTGATCTTCTAAGTGAGCTTGTTGAATCTGTTGTTGTTTCTCCAAACCTTCCAGTTTCTGAATAAACTCTTGGGCCCGTTCAAGCTTATCCGGAAACCCAGGACAAGACAGAGGTTCAGGAGTAGGCAGTGTAGATGGCGGCAAAGGAGGATAAAGTGATTTCTTGTTCCTCGAGTCGGTCGGTGAGCCTTGATCAATCTCTGTGTCCTCAGTGCACTGGCTCTGTTTTACCGGTGATTCTTCTTCCAGGGGGGGTGCAGACGGTTCCACTACCGGCACCTCTTCTGGGAGTGAATACTGTGTGAATATTGACATTTGAGCTGGAAATGCCCGCGTTGATTCAGTAATGCTCACAACAGTCTTTTTATCTTTTGTTGGACTTAATGCCGCGAGTGCGCCTTGTGTAACAGTTTTTTCAGCTTTTAATTGCTTTAAGGTAGTGGTTATCAGTTGCCAGACAGTTACAAGGCCAGGAATATCTTTTTCTCCGCGACTAATTGCCTCCCACAACAGAGTTCCCACTTTTTCCCAAGTCTCTACTTGAAAAGCTCCTGTTGGATCAGCAGAAAACCCATAGTCTCTGCACCAAATTAATAGTCTTTTGAGGTTACTCTCCTCATACTTCACTCCTCTCTTAGAGAGAATATGAGAGAGGAGACGCAGAATTGCCGCTTCTTCTTTAGATATATTCTGCCCCATCTCCTCTCGCCCCCAGCTGCTCACCTCTTTGGGTGTCCGTTGCAATGATATCGGATCCTTTATCCCTCCTCTGTCGCTTCTGCGGCGATCAGTCAGGAGTCACACAGCCCGCAGACTGCGTCCCGGTCACGGTCCAGCCGAGCCATTCCAGGTGGGGCTCACTCCCCGCAACAGTTGTCTGCCTTCCGTAAATTCTCCTTAAGGATCACGTCGGAGTCACCACTTGCAAGGGTGAAAAATCATGGACTCCACACAATTCAATATGAATTCAAGCGAAGCCATTTATTACAGAGACAAGCCTCCTTATATATGCAGTTATTTCTTGATCACACGTCCACGTTCTAAACACGCATTGGCTGATTGGATATTGTCCATGTTCAGGTCTTGTTATTATAGAATTACCTCACTCTCATAACAGGTGTTGTTTTTCAGCCTTCGCGCCGGCCTTGGAGTTGCTTTGTCTAGTTCAGAAATAAATCTCTATCTAACAGGAACCCATCCACACAACAACCTTAAGAAAATTCCTCAAATCTCCCACAGCCCCCCCACCCCAAACTAGCAAAACATTACCATGTAAACCAAATACAACTAAATACATAAGTGAGGTTAGGTGAAGGAATATTTAGACTGCAGATTTTGACAGGACTGAGATACTTGCCTATGTTGACAAGACATATATGCAACCCTGGATTTCAGTAAGGCAAACTTTGGCCTTTTCAGGCAATTGCTAAGGGAAATCCCATGGGCAAGGCTGCTTGAAGGTAAAGGGGCCCAAGATAGTTGGTTAGTGTTCAGGGACTGTTTCTTCTGAGCACAAGATCAGAGCATCCCAACGTGTAGGAAGTCAAGGAAGGGAGCCAGGAGACCTGCGTGGTTAAATAGGGAGCTACTGGGTGTGCTCAAGTGGAACAGAAGAGTTTATAGATCATGGAAGGAGGGGCTGGCCACTTGGGGAGAATATAAGGCTGTTGTCAGAGGGTGTAAGGAGGCAACTAGGAAAGCTAAGGCCTCCTTAGAATTAAACCTGGCGAGAGAGGTCAAGGACAATAGGAAGAGCTTTTTCAAATACATGACAGATAAAACTAACACCAGAGGCAATGTAGGCCCACTGATGAACGAGGTGGGTGCCCTGGTGACAGAAGATACAGAGAAGGCAGAGTTACTGAATGCCTTCTTTGTCTCTGTCTGCTCTGCCGAAGGCTGTCCTGAGGAGCCCTGTACCGCTGAGGCCTACATCCCTGGGAAACTGATGGAACAACTTATCCTTGGTGCCATCTCAAGGCATATCAGGGATAAGAGGGTCATTAGGGGCAGTCAACATGGCTTCACCAAAGGGAAGTCATGCTTGACCAACCACATTGACTTTTATGAGGACATAACAAGATGGATGGATGACGGCACAGTGGTGGACGTGGTCTACCTTGACTTGAGTAAGGCATTTGACACAGTCTCCCACAGCATCCTCACAGCTAGATTGAGGGAGTATGGTCTGGATGATCGGGTAGTGAGATGGACTGTGAACTGGCTGAAGGGAAGAAGCCAGAGAGTCGTGGTCAATGGGGTGGAGTCTAGTTGGAGGCCTGTATCCAGTGGAGTGCCTCAAGGGTCGGTACTGGGGCCTATATTATTCAATATACTCATCAATGATTTGGATGAGGGAATAGACTGTACTATCAGCAAGTTTGCTGATGACACGAAGCTGGGAGGAATGGCTGATACGCCAGAAGGCTGTACTGCCATCCAGCGAGACCTGGATACGCTGGAGAGTTGGGCAGGGAAAAATTTAATGAAATATAACAAGGGAAAGTGTAGAGTCTTACATCTGGGTACGAACAACCCCAGGTTCCAGTATAAGTTGGGGAGTGACCTATTAGAGAGCAGTGTAAGGGAGAGGGACCTGGGGGTCCTGGTGGACAGCAGGATGACCAGGAGCCAGCACTGTGCCCTTGTGGCCAGAAAGACCAATGGCATCCTGGGGTGTCTTAGAAGGGGGGTGGTTAGTAGGTCCAGAGAGGTCCTCCTTCCCCTCTGCTCTGCCCTGGTGAGACCCCATCTGGAATATTGTGTCCAGTTCTGGGCCCCTCAGTTCAAGAAGGACAGGGAACTGCTGGAGAGAGTCCAGTGTAGGGCAACAAAGATGATTAAGGGAGTGGAGCATCTCCCTTATGAGGAAAGGCTGAGGGAGCTGGGTCTCTTTAGCTTGGAGAAGAGGAGACTGAGGGGTGACCTCATTAATGTTTACAAATATATAAAGGGTGAGTGTCATGAGGATGGAGCCAGGCTCTTCTTGGTGACAAGCAACGGTGGAACAAGGGATAATGGGTACAAACTGGAACACAAGGGGTTCCACTTAAATTTGAGAAGAAACTCCTTCACAGTGAGGGTGACAGAACACTGGAACAGGCTGCCCAGGGAGGTTGTGGAGTCTCCTACTCTGGAGGCATTCAAGACCTGCCTGGATGCCTTCCTGTGTAACCTCATCTAGGTGTTCCTGCTCTGGCAGGGGGATTGGACTAGATGATCTTTCGAGGTCCCTTCCAATCCCTAACAATCTGTGATTCTGTGGTTCTGTTTCCAGAAGCAGACCAGCCTAGATAACCTTAACAGGGAAAATTTATGCATCTGTATACTGTAGACATATCTTGTATTTCAAAAGGTAGCATAATTATGTAAGTACTGCAAGACTGCATCAACATACATATAGGCAGCAACTAAGGTTTCACAGGCAAGTGCCATTCTGGCTCTTCCTAGATATTAAGGGTAAATATATATTTATATATTTTGCAATTCGATGCTGAAGATTATTTAGACAGTTCTGAAAGATTCTATGCCTATCAGAGGGAGACTCTGTAGGAGAGCTGGAAACATGCTTTAAAAATATTTTCACGAGTGTTTACTAAAATAGAAAGTCTAATTCAATTTGACTGTGTTCATGATCCTTTTGTTTATTTTTTGGGGAATATTTTTAACTAATAGGTTTATGGTCAGGGATATTTACGGAAACAAATTTTAAAGCAAATATTAGATAAATCTAATGTAAAATATAGTTTAGATTAAAAAAATCAAATATTTTTACTACAAATCTAATTATAAGCTTTACTGTAATGTATATTTTCTTATAAAATAATTAAATCAGGAAATGCGTGTACATACATGTGATCATCCATTAAGTTAGGGACTGCTGACTCCAGGGTTAAATAGCAACTATGCAGAGGGCATAGTTTGATACAGTCCACCACAACATTCTTGCCACTAAACAGGAGTGATATGGATTTGAGTGACAGATTATTAAATGGACAAGGAATTGGCTTGATGGCTGTGTCCAAAGAGTTACAGTCAAAGGCTCAAGGTCCAAGTGGAAACCAGTAACACGTGGTGTCCCTCAAGGGTACATACTGGGACCATTACTTTTCAATACCTTCATCAGTAACATAGATTGTGAAATTGAGTGCACCCTCAGCAACTTTGCTGATGACTCCAAGATGATTTATAGTTGATTTATTTGAGGGAAGGGATGCCAACCAGAGGGACCTTGACAGGCTTGAGGATCAGGCCCATGCAAACCTCATGAAGTTCAACAAAGCCAATTGCAATGTCCTGCACATGGGTCAGGGCAATCCCCAATATCAATAGAGAGTGAGTGATGGATGGATTGATAGCAGTCCTGCAGAGAAGGAGTTGGGAGTACTGGTGGATGAAAAGCTGGACATAAGCCAACAATGTGCGCTTGCAACCTAGAAAGCCAATCACATCCTGTGCCGCATAAAAAGAAGCTCGGCCAGCAGGTCAAGGGAGGTGATTCTCCCCCTCTACTCCACTCTGGTGAGACCCCACCTGGAGCACTGCATCCAGCTCTGGGGTCCCCAGTACAAGAAAGATATGGACCTGTTGGAGTGAGTCCAGAGGAAGGTCATGAAAATTGTCAGTGTTGTCCCAAAACCAGGGTTCTTTACCCGGTGTGCATACAAATGAGCCAAATTTAGTACACCAAGACAAGATACTGTGTTTATTACAGAGCTGCACAAGTCTGGATGCTGGAATAAAGCCAACATGCCAGCAAGAAAAGTAAAAGGCATTATATACAAAATCTTATCACTAATCAGGGCAGTCCTAAAGAGCCAATTGGTAACACATTTGCATATTGCATTACATAATCCTTTTAGCATATAATTAGCAACATTCAGCTAAAGGACACTTTATCAAACAGTTTTGAGATATGTGTTAAAGCAAGACTCAACTAATTGTGCAGGCTTCAAAATGTCTAAAGCTGCAAGGTCAGTAGTGTCTGTAGTTAGTGATTAGGTGTTTTGCAAGTCTCTTTTATTTTTGTTATATGAGCAGACCATCCTAAAACTGAAAGGATTTACATGTCTTTAGGTTAGTAATTGCAGACAGGATTCATTGTTTTAAGTGATGGTAACAAGAGGGCTGGAATACCTCTCCTATGAAGAAAGGCTGAGAGAGTTGGGGTTGTTCAGCCTGGAGAAGAGAAGGCTCCAGGGACACCGTATTGCAGCCTTTCTGTGGGAACAGCAGGATGTGCAGTTCCAGCTAAAGGACCTTGGACAGATTATACAAAAATATGTTTTTTATGAGCATAAGAAGTGATAACCCAGGCCAGTGAGAATGATATCTCGGGTCGGAAAACTACCCCCATATGTATGATGTGTGAATGTCCTTGGGCCTGGTCTGTGAATGAGTGGGAACGTAACTGAAACAAACATGAGTGTGGTGTGTTTTAATAACAATTATTGGAAAAACATTTTATGTAACATCTTAGTCTAGGCCCATATCTGTAAATCCTATAAGTTGTCAATGGCTAATAAAGAAGGCCTCAGCCTGGCTCAGCTCTCTGCTCTGCCCGGCTCTGCACTCCTTCCTGAACAAGATCTCTGCTTCTGTGTGCATCTTTGTCTGCATCCCAGTGTGCGTCGTTCCTCATCGCCGCAAATGGTGACCCCCATGAGGGTCTTCATCGAGCTGTGTGTGTGGCGGAGACCACACAATCCGACAGGTGAGTAAATTTTTGTGGCCGCATTAATCCCTGCATATAATAGGGACAAACAGTCCTCGTTGAATGAGAGATCTGCAGGATTGCGTTAGTAATAGAACAAGCTGCTTCCCCTGTACATAAGCTATATCTGTGAGTTTTACAGTATATATTACCTGCTTCTGTGTGTTGCATTTCTGAAAATCAAGCAACTTGTCAGGAATGTGAGTTAATTGTTTTACTGGTTGTTGTTACAGTTTCTTTGTCGTATTGTTTGTGTAAGTGCACTGTAAGTCTTCTCCCTCCTTCTCCCACTCACGCCGCAAGCCCCTCCGTGCTTCCCCCTCCTCCCTCCCTCTTCTCATGGTTTTTACTTACGAGATGGAGTCAGAAATGACTGTTTTCAGTCATGTTCCTAAGAAATCGGTATTGGGAGGTGTTTTAGAACATAGGAAAGCACTTGGAAATATGAGGAAGGAGGATCTTGTGAAATATTGTAATCAATGGTGGCTGCTGTGTAAGTTAGATGATTGGGAGAAGTGATCAGAGAATAGAACCTTGAAGTATACATTTTGTTGCAAATAATGTTTTTAAAGCGAGAAGAGCAGGACAAAATAAATCTCTGCAAGAGATCATTAGATCATTGCAGACAGTTTTACAGGTGAAACAGTTTGAACTTCAACAAGCTGAGAATTAACTGATAATATACAGGTCACAGAAAACTTGCTGAAGTCTGCAAGATGCTTTTCTTATTAACCTGTTTTCTTTGTAGGTATCTGTTTAAGCATATTACAGTTTAATAAGTCTTTGTCTGTTATATGGTACATTAAGTTCACACACTGCTAAATCATGAGAATCTGTTGACTCAAAATGTACATTTTCTGATTATACAGAAGACTGTGAGTAATTCAGTTCTTTCCTGCGTGAATGTGATTATAAGGTTTTTGTGTCTGACAGCTGTTACTTTTCTTTCTAGCATGCTAGCTTTATTCCAGCATCCAGACTTGCGCAACTCTGTGATAGGCTGTGTCTCATCTTGGTGTACTAAATTTGGCTCTTTCGCATGCACACCGGGTAAAGAATCCTGGTTTTGGGATAGCAGTTGTAGCACCCCGGATGAGACACTAATAAAAGCCTTGCCCAGTCCCTCTTGCTAGAGCAGTGGGGGGGGCAGGTGCCGATTGGGCTCCAACGCACACTGACCTGTTTTGTCAGGGAGACCCAGTGGTACCACTACCTGGCTGAGCAGTAAGTGGTTCAAAGGTGCAATGCTAAAATTGAGATATTGTCTTGAATAAGTGTAGTTGTGATCCATTTGCATATTTGAACTGGGTATTTGGTTTTCATATCTGAGCTCAGTATTTTAATTTGCATATTTATATTTGGTACCAAAATAATTTTATTTGGGGAGATAATTACAAAATGGGAACCGGTTCCACTACTAACATACCACCTTGCTCCCCCTTAGGATGCATCCTTATATATTAGAGTAATTGCTTATATTGTTATCTAATAATTTTGAGACCAGAAAAGAATTGAAGTAGTTAAACTCTGATTCGCATTGAATTTACGTGCTAGTTGGAGGTATGAGAAAGGAAACTAAATGTGATGATGGATGTGAACTTGGAAGAGGTTGTATTTAAAAGTTGCTAGAATATGACCTGATTTGGATCTAGGACAATGAAAATAATGGGTTGATGGTTAATATGCTCTTTATTGACATCTGTAAGACATTGCAAACGGTAAATGGGGCTGAGGAATGTAACTATTGCTCAGCTAATTAGAATTGCATATAGAGTGTATTATGGCTGGAATGAAATGGGAAAATAAAAAAGCAAAATATCCCAGGCCTGTGCTGTACAGCTGGAATATAAATTTCATAAATCTCATTACTTGCATCAGCTCATTTAATATTATTTGTAAGAGAAAATTGTTCCTGATGTTGTGCTTCTACTCATTATCAGAAATCATTTTGCTCTAACATATTAATATTAAAAGTTTATATATGAAAACATTTTTAAAAAGTATTTCCCAATAACAACAGCTACTCTTTTAGTGACTCATTCTATTTTTCTTGTATTTCCTATAAGATATTCCTTTTCTTCTTAAGGAACACAAAAATTAGTTGCTTACAGCTCAACTCAGAGGTTGATTCTATAGGCTGTGCTTAGTGAAGACTTCAATTTAAGCCACTGGTCTGGACAGGACATGCAGGGCTGGATACCTTTTATCAGCTTCTGAGCTATTCTCTTTTTTACTGAAACTTTATAAAATAACATTAATTACAACTTCAAATATAATGGAAAACTACTAATTGAGAAATAAAAGAGAGCAAGGAAGAGAAAGAGGTAGAACTCGGTCAGTCCCTTCTGTAACGTACCATATAAACTTCATCACACAAAATGACAGATGATTTGGCGTACACCACCATCCAAGAAAAACAATACCTAGAAAAATATTACATACATTCTACATATGTATAATATGCTACCAATTGCAGGTTTACTTCTCAAGGAATAATTAAACGGAATAAAAAGTTCAGATTTCATGCTGACAAAAAAAAAATTAAAATACTTCCATTTCAAATTCAACAATAATTTTACTGTCCTTGAATAGCCAAAGGTCTCAGAAAATATAATGTATATGTATTGCCAGAACATTCTAAATTGTGTATTTGAAATATTGAAGCCTACTTATAAAAGACAAAATAATGGAACATGTCGATGTGTTGGTGGATTTGGGGAAATACAGTAACTTCTGTTAGTGTAAAAATGTAAACTTCATTATAAAAATGTAATTCTTATTACCATCTTATCAAGGATTTTTTAACTGAAGATTGAATTTCAGGCCTTTGTAAATTATTTGTGGCCAGTTCAACGTATTTATTATTGGTCATTGTGGTTTAGTGCAGTAAAAATTTTCACTATTATCTGTTTGTTTTAGTGCCTGCTTTGGCTGGTCTTTGGTTTATATTTCCACCTAAAAGGGCCCAGTTCTACACTCAAATGATCCACCCAACTCCATCAGCCTCAACCATTCTGCAGAACTGTTCAGAGTCACATTCCAGTCCTCCCAGCCAATAAGTCTGCCAGTAATTACAAGTGTTTGGGACTCATTATCATTTCAATATGGTCACTCCTTGAGTAATGATTATTTGTGTAAATAAAGTTTACAGGATCTGGTCAGTTCATATAGTACGATTGTTCTCCCAGCAAGACCATGAGTGGGCAGTGCCAAACCCTATTGCTCAGCTGCCTGTGGTACTCACAGCTTAAAAAGGCAGTTCTTGTAAAGATCAAAAGAAATCAAGTGGTTAACAACAGTGCTGTCAGCAATTGGTTCATAGTAATTTGTTTTTTTTGCTTGAGGCAGTTACCCTTAATGCCCAACAGAGAGAAACAGTCAGTTCATGCTACATACACAGAGCTGAGAAGGAAGAAGAATCTGATGCTGCATCTTACCTCCATTATGACAGAGTGTTTTACTGTAAATGTTTACGCATTAATACACATAATTCTATCATACTAAGTTTTTTTTAGATATTTTAATTCTGCTGATGCAAAGTGAGAGTGAAATTACAGGTACTAGTCTGCAATGTAGAATGCTGATAAACAACTTACCATTTCGGAGTGGTTGTTCACATCTGGAGCCTTTTGGGATGCAAAAGTACTGGAGGATTATTGCAAAACTTAGGGACACTTATGGTAACATAACTTTTGGGTTTAACCTAAATTAGTAATTTTTTTTTCTATTGGAGGGAGGATCTTGGTTGTATTTACTTAGCAAATCAGCTAATTCAGCAGCAAAGCAAAAAGAATATCAGACCTTTAGCTCTTGTCAGAAAACTTTTCTAGTTTGACCTTAGATTGAGACAGGCTAGTATAAAACCATGGCCCGAGGTCCAAAAGAGTGTGAAATTTTAACCATTTTTCAATAGATATATTGTGTGAACTGGCACAGACAGGTCGCAGGAACAACCAGAAACCATGGATGAAATGCAAAGAGTAAATTTATTTTCATTACCTTGCTAACCAAGGGATCCCCAAAAAAGCACCAGGACAGAGGTATACAAGCAGGAGTACAGGCACAGCAGAGCTCATTCCTTGCTAGAAGATCACCAAGTGTGCTGGTGTCACCTGTATATCAGGGATTCATGCAGGCACAGTTTACCACACTGCTTTGATCTTTGCCTGCAGTAGAGCAGGAATTTCAAGGATGTTCAATAAGGTGCCTTTAAGACTTTCACAGGCCTATGTTACCTAAACACAGAGGTTCTACTTGTGAAGTACACAAGGCTAAACAACAATTAGTGTCATATATGTGTTTTTCTACACCCCAGCTGCAGTTGCTTGAGCATATTTACAGTTCTCCTCATCAATCTTATGTTATATTCCCACATACATTCTTAACTGAACATGAAAACTTCAAATAGTTTATAAAAGTAGAAGCAAATGCTCAGATGTAGGTGTTAAAAGCAAATGAAATAAACATTCAAATATCAGAGATCACTTGCATATTCTGTACTTCTCAAAAAGAAGAGCAAGCTCAAAGATTATTTTATTTTTCTATGATTTTTGAGATGTAGAGAAATTAGCTCCTTTGCATAAAAAACAATAATGCAGACTGAAATTATCTCCATCTTCCCCAGGTTATACACATCAAAGAAGGCAGAAAAGCTCCACAAAGCTACTGTATGTTTGAATGTGCTGATGTAACATGGCTGATGCGGTACACCACTGGGATATATTTAATTTACCAATGTGCTAAGCAAATATGTGGAGAGAGAGAACCATTTCATTCATCTTTTATATTAAGTATGAACATTTAAAGCTAAAGAGCTAGCCAGGGAACAGAACATCACAGGTATTTGTTTTACAGAACTGTCTGAAAGTTTGCCAAATCTTTCAAAGTATGATAGCTATGGCCATTTATTTTCCACATTTTCACCCTGAGTACTACTGCTTGCTTTAGAATATTTTTTTTTTATGAACAGAGATTAATAAATGTAAAAATCTAGGGACCTCTGAAGAGGTTAGTTGTCCTAGTCATGATTAATTATCGTCTAAAGTCAAACCCTTCCTTCTGATATACCTGTGCAACCCCAGGCCCATTATATGTATGGTATAGCCTCAAAAAACTGCATTTTGACTAATCTTAAACCAAAAAGAAACAAATGTCTGCAATGTTAAATGAGCCTGTTGAAGTCAACAGCAATCTGCATATGTCAAACTAAATCAGGAATTACCAGATACTCCATATTGGGTTCATCTTTTCTCTGTAACATTGCTGAGTACATTGACCTTGAAAGAAAAGCAACTTTGATTCTGCTAATGTAATTTCTGTTTGGTTTTTGTGTTTGGGGTTTTTGTTGTTGTCGTTTGTTTTTTTGTTTGTTTGTTTTAGTATAGCCCTAGTGGAAGCTAAGGCACCATAGCAGTAAGGTACTTACAAAGCCTTGTACCCACATGATGCAAAGACAGATCTGCCCATGCGGGGCTTTGTGTAGCATTGGGGTTCCATTTAAAATCACATCCTCGTGATGAAGTGCCTATGTTCCCAGTTTTCAAGCTGGGATGGTTTGCGGGTTGTTGTTGTTGTTTGGTTTGGTTTGTTGGGTTTGGTTTGGTTTTTCTCTAATCTTTGGCACATACAGTGCACAGAATCACATTCCTGATGCGACACATCATTAAACCACCAATGGTGACTATCATCTACCCTTCCAATGATTAATAACTGAGGCTAACCTACTATTTTTTCACAAACTGGGTTGTCTGGTAACATATAGTTTCAGTCATAGAGCTTAAAACACTCAAAACAGTTGGACAGGGCCATTTCCAGCTGGCTCCAAGACAGACCCACCACTGGCCAAAGCTGAACTCAGTAGCTGCACAACAGTAGCTGAGAGAGAGGAGTGAGAATATGTGAGAGAAACAACTCTTCAGACACCAAGGTCAATGAAGAAAGAAGGGGAGGAGGTGATTCAGGTGTCAGAGCAGAGATTCCCCTGCAGCCCATGGAGAAGACCATGGTGATGCAGGTTGTCCCCCTGCAGCCCATGGAAGTTAACAGTGGAGCAGATATCCAGCTGCAGCCTGTGGAGGACCCCACACAAGAGCAGGTGGATGTGCCCTGAAGGAAACTGTGAGAGCCCTGTGGAGACCTCGTGCTGGAGCAGGCTCCTGACATAGACTGCAGCCTGTTGAGAGGAGCCCATGCATGAGCAGATTTTCTGGCAGGACCTGTGGCCCCATGAGGGACCCACACTGGAGCAGTCTGTTCATGAAGCACTGCACCCCGTGGAAAGGACCCACTCTGGAGCAGTTCATGAAGAACTGCAACCCATGGGAAGGACTCACATTGGAGCAGTTCATGGAGGGCTGTCTCCTGTGGGTGGGACCCCATGCCGGAGCAGGGAAAGAGTGTGAGGAATCCTCCTCCTGAGTAGAAAGGAGTGGCAGAAACAACATGTGATGATCTGACTTCAAGCCCCATTTCCCATAATCCTGGACTGCTGGAGGAGAGGAGGAGGTAGACAATTCATGAGTAAAGTTGATCCCAGAAAGAAGGGAGGGGTGGGGGGAAGATGTTTTAAGATTTAATGGATTGGCTGTTTGAGACCAGGGTACTCTTTTTTTCCCGAACCAGCTGTTAGGTGCAATAGTGTTTGAGCACAAGCTGCTGTCCGTGTCTCCGCTCTTGTTGCATTAAGATGATTAATTTAGCAGAAGTTAAGCCCTGTGCCAGGCAGATAGGTTGAACTGAGTGATGCAAATAACCTCAAGTCGGCACTATAAGTCTGATCGTGCTCAACGACCAGCCTGGCGCACAGATTCACGAATAGTATAATATATACTATAAGTCTGAGTGCATTGACATTGAATTCACACAATTAGATTCACAAATAGTGCAGGCCAGTTGCAATCATTGAATCTATGCACCGCACAGATTCACAAACAGTGCAATATAAAATAGACTACAGGTCTGAGTGCATTCAATGAGAAATTCTTACTACTAGATCCACAAATAATGAAGTTTATTAAAGTAACAGATGCAAGTTCTTTTAGATGCCGTTGATAAATATACTGTCTGCAAAAACACACTTTAGTTGCAAAAATACACTTTAGTTGAATTTAAAATGTTTGTTGCAAGAAATAAGTATTGGTACCATATAAATTCTAAGATGACTATGTAGCGCTATTAATGTGATTACAAATACAAAGCTTGAAGTCTAAGTGTCCTGGGGAAAACTTGGTATAACTAAGTGTGCAAATCTTACCCAAGAGTGTCCTCCTGAGGGCAGGGAAGATAGGCTCAGCACGTCAACTAGTCCCAGAAGTCCTATTATGCTGTTCCCTTGACTTCTCAGTGATGGTGTCTTCCCCCCCACCCTTCCTCTATTATTAGGGTATTTTATACTATTTTCTTCATTTAGGTGGCACTTGAGTGACTCTAGTCATACATACCTTTGTTATTGATTGGTTTAAAAATCCTCGCTTCGATTTTTAAGGAAAAACCTCACTACACATGCTTGAAGGTAGGCTGGAGGCGGTTGTCCTTTGAGATGGAGGTGTGTTTTGGTATTATAATGAGATTATAATGAGAAAAGTTCTGGCTCAGTAACTAGCGTTTTGGACAGAATTGAACATTTATCCTTTTTAACTGACAGCAGCTATACCTTATCTTCAAAACTGGCAGCAGCTATACCATCTGTTTTTTGTACCTGCACCTTGTTATAACAGGCCTCAGCCATGATATGTTCATATCACTCCGCCCCCCATATCTTCTCAATTGATACTATACTGAGCTTCCTCAGGCACTACCAATTATGAATGCAGGCCAGATATGTGAGGGTGAAATCATACAGAGCAGATTTCTTCCCCACTGCGTAGCTATCTTATATGCTGAAGATGTGGATACAGCTTTATTCCTCAATAAGTGTATCCTTAATAATTAGTTTCAATAATTTGCCCTCTCAGTAATTATTCCACAGCTCTTTCATCTGTGTGGAGCCAATGTTCACAATTGCTGCTCCAGGGCTCACTGCTCGGGAGCGGGCTTGGAATCAGTTTTCCAGGGTTGGTGAGCGATTGCTTTGTATATTCTTGTATTGTTATTGTTTTCATTTATCTCTTCCTTTGCTGTTTTGTTAAATCCACTAGTTTTACCTTACGTTTCCCAAGTCTCCCCATCCCACTATAGGGGGGAGAGGGGGAGGGTAACTGAGCAGCCATGTGGTCCCAGTTGCTGGCTGGGGCTACACCATGACAGTCCTTTTTGGCACCCAACATAGGGCACAAAGGGTTGAGATAACGACAGATCTGACCAGAGTGTGTTAAAACAAATTTGTTATACACATTTATTATATTAATTAAATAGTCACTGGTAATAATGTTGCTTTGTTTGTCCACATGGTTGTGTTATGTAAATTCTTACATGCACTATGTATTCCCTGTGGTGCTGTTTATCACCTCTGAGAGAAGGATCACAATTATAATTTTGTTGTCCTCTGTAATATCAACTTATGATATGATAATATCACTGGCCATGAGTTTAAGATGGTATTTGTCTGCAGCATTGTTATGTCCTTACTTAGGGCACCATCTCTTGGAATATATTAGTAATCACACCCAATCTATGGGGAACATGGGGGGGGAATATTTTCCCCCGTTCTTTCACCTCTCTTTTCTCCTTCAGCCTAGGTACAACAGTTTTTGAGAATTTTTAACACCCTGGAGATTTTCAAGCTAGCATGCTCTTATTGCTATGTCTCCTGAATGTCTTTCAGGTCTTGTTCACGTTTACAAAAAGATTTTTTAAGAATACCACCCAGAGGTCTGCCCTGAGGCTGGATAGTCATGGGTGGCATGGCATGTGGGAGAATATGGGCAGATATCTAGAGAACTTCTCACTTGCAATGGTTTGGAGCTTCAGTCCTGAACAACTACAGGACCCTGATGAAGTGATAGAATATTTAAAAGGAAAATGCTGTGGCTATTCCAAAGAGACACAACTTATCACATTGTGCTGTGTCCTGGCCAATATCTAGCAAACACTGCTCAATATTATGCAGCACCCTCAAGGAGAAGAGAGGGAAAACAGACTGACAGGCACTGTGGCTACTCAAACCCTAGTGACAGACACTGCAGCTACTCAAATTCAGGTGACAGACAATGCAGCTGAACCAGAAAACCAACCTGTACCAGTATCAGTCACCCTTATACAGAAGAAAAAAAAAATAAATCAGTTCACCTAGTGAGGGACAATAATGAACCAAGGTCATCACAAGAACAGGAGAAAGAGGCAGAACCGGAGATAACCACCCAGTCTGCTGCAGTTCACTCTGCAACATAAGTGTCCTGGTTCAGGAACGGCACGGCAACCACTCTCAGGTCGCTCGGTCCATCAGCTCGCAGACACCAATGTGGTGGACGGCAAATGGCGTTTATTGGTAGGTAATAAAGCAATATATACCTTGAGTTTTACAACGTCACATCCGTCTGCTCAGATAACACAAGAAACACTACACCTATCAGGGGAGGGACCACTATCTTCCCGTACAGCGCGAGATCTTCCGAACGCAAGACCCTAACTACCAACATTTCCCCCCCCCATGCACAACTAAATTAGCTAAAATATAAAAGTCTTTAAAAAGATATATGCTGCTTAGTGTAATAACTTTGTAAAAAATCTTTAGAGGTAGACTTCATAACATAAAAGAGAAGGCACAGTGAACACGTGAAAACTATGAGGTAGTTATTAATAATGGGGCGTTAGTAGGGATAACTAGGGATAAGATTAGTAAATACTTTTCCTAAAGTAGTTGCTGGCGTTCAAGCAAAAGGATATTAACTTGCTCTAGCTGGCTTTTAACAAACGACATCAGCCTATTTAGTATGCAGGGTCCGAAAATCAGTGTTAGAACGATCATTATGATCGGCCCTGCTAGGGTGGATATCAGGGCTGTTAACCATGGTGAGTGGTTAAGCCATGAATCAAACCATCCTTGTTGGGCTTCTCTGTCTCCTCTTCTCTAGACCCTCCCTAAGTTTGACCATTGTGTCTCTGACAACCCCTGTGTTATCTGCATATACACAACATTCTTCTCCTAAAGCCGCACAAAGTCCGCCTCGTTGTAAGAACAAGAGATCTAGTCCTCTACGATTCTGTAAAACAACTTCAGACAATGATCTCAATGACTTTTCTAAGGTGGTGATCGATTGTTCAGTTCGAACCAAATCTTCATCTACTGCTACTCTGAGGGAATGAAATCTTTGGTTTTGTCTGACTAGCGAGGCTATTCCTGTTCCAGCCCTCGCGGCACCTATGGTTAACAGGGCAGCTATGGTTAGAGCGGTAATGGGTTCTCATTTTTGTATGTGATTAAAAGTAGAAGGGGATAGATGTTCATATATGTATTCTTCTGGATGGTATATGATCCTTGGAACAACCATTGCTTGTATACAGAATTCATTGTGTTGATCAAATACGTTAAGGGATATGCACGGTGTGACTTCAGTTTTTGAACATATCCATTTGGTATTGCTAGCAGGAACTAACCATTTGGCTTTCGATTCTTTTTCTAGTCTGATCTCATTTGCACATAACGCCTTTTTCCCAGGGGGTACCTTAGTGACACAAGAGCCTTGCCCTGATATGTATTGCATTGTAATTCCTGGGATGTTTGTGGTGTTCCAAAGGCATTGCGATGGGTTAGACCCGTTTACTAGTCCTGGTTTAGAGGGTACACCTACTGCTTCATAAATGCGGTAAGCACCACCCAGGCTGGTCACCCAGAAGGACCAAAAGGTGATTGTGAAAAATATAGTTTTCCAGGTTGCACCCGGGTTACCCTCCATGGTGTTTTCTTCACTCTAGAATGGTGAATCCAGGCATTCTGTTCCTTAATACTGGTAGCAGTGAAGGATATCAGGAGGTCTTGAAACGGACCTTCCTATTATGGTTCTAAAGTTCTCTGCAAAAGACTTGACATACACATAAATAAAATGTGGCCCTCTATCAGAGGATATAACAGCTGGAACTCCAAACCTTGGTATTATTTCATGTATCAATGTTCTAGTCACCTCCTAAGCTTTTGCTGTCCTGGTAGGGAATGCTTCTGGCCAACCTGAAAAAGTATCAGTTAATACCAACAAATATCGGTACCCCCATTTTCCTGGGAGTTCTGAAAACTCAAATTGCCATTGTGGTCCAGGCCCTTTCCCAATTTGACCCATTTCTAGCTTGGGCATATTTTTGGGATCGGTCTGGAGGCAAATATCACACTGCTGTCACCTGTTTTACAGTGATATACAAATGTCTAGCTCGTATTTCCCTAATGAAATGTTTGCATAGTGGTTCTACTCTGCAAAGTCCCTTCTTATGTTCTTCCCTTATCACAGGCCAAACTAGATGAGAGGGGACGATAAGTTTTCCCTGGGCGGGGGTGAACCCACCCTTCCTTATGATATGATTCCTCTAAATCTACGATGAGTTTCACAGTATCACAGTATCACAGTATGTTTGGGATTGGAAGGGACCCCAAAAGATCATCTAGTCCAATCCCCCTGCTGGAGCAGGAACGCCTAGGTGAGGTCGCACAGGAATGTGTCCAGGCGGGCTTTGAATGTCTCCAGGGAAGGAGACTCCACAACCTCCCTGGGTAGCCTGTTCCAGTGCTCTGTTACCCTCACTGAGAAGAAGTTCTTTCTCAAATTTAAGTGGAACCTCTTGTGTTCCAGCTTGATCCCATTATCCCTTGTCCTATCATTGTTTGCCACTGAGAAGAGTCTGACTCCATCCTCGTGGCACTCACCCTTTATATACTTATAAACATTAATAAGGTCACCCCTCAGTCTCCTCTTCTCCAAACTAAAGAGCCCCAGCTCCCTCAGCCTTTCTTCATAAGGGAGATGCTCCACTCCCTTAATCATCTTTGTTGCCCTACGCTGGACCCTCTCCAGCAGTTCCCTGTCCTTCTTGAACTGAGAGGCCCAGAACTGGACACAATATTCCAGATGGGGTCTCACCAGGGCGGAGTAGAGGGGAAGGAGGACCTCTCTTGATCTACTGACCACCCCCCTTGTAATACACCCCAGGATGCCATTGGCCTTCCTGGCCACAAGGGCACAGTGCTGGCTCATGGTCATCCTGTTGTCCACCAGGACCCCCAGGTCCCTTTCCCCTACACTGCTCTCTAATAGGTCATTCCCCAACCTATACTGGAACTTGGGATTGTTCCTGCCCAGATGCAGGACTCTACACTTTCCCTTGTTAAATTCCATCAGGTTATCCCCCGCCCAACTCTCCAGCCTGTCCAGGTCCCGCTGGATGGCAGCACAGCCTTCTGGCGTGTCAGCCACTCCTCCCAGCTTAGTGTCATCAGCAAACTTGCTGATGGTACACTCAATTCCCTCGTCTAAATCATTAATGAATATATTGAATAATATTGGCCCCAGTACTGACCCCTGAGGCACTCCACTAGATACTGGCCTCCAACTGGACTCCGCACCATTGACCACCACTCTCTGGCTTCTCTCTTTAAGCCAGTTTGCAACCCACCTCACTACTCTATTGTCTAGACCACACCTCCTCAATTTAGCTGTGAGGATGCTGTGAGGGACTGTGTCAAAGGCTTTACTGAAGTCAAGGTAGACCACATCCACCGCTCTGCCATCATCCATCCACCTTGTTACATTCTCATAAAAGGCTATGAGGTTGGTCAAGCATGACTTACCCTTGGTAAAGCCATGCTGACTGCCCCTAATGACCCTCTTATCCCTGATGTGCCTTGAGATGACACCAAGGATAAGCTGTTCCATTACTTTCCCAGGGACAGAGGTGAGGCTGACCGGTCTATAATTACCCGGGTCCTCCTTCTTGTCCTTTTTAAAGACTGGAGTGACATTTGCTTTCCTCCAATCCTCGGGCACCTCTCCCGTTTCCCAAGACTTGGCAAAAATGATGGATAGCGGTCTAGCAATGACTTCAGCCAGCTCCCTCAGCACCCGTGGATGCATCCCATCTGGACCCATGGATTTATGGACGTCCAGACTATTTAATTGTTCCCTAACCCAGTCCTCATCAACTAAAGCAAACTCCTCCATTAACCTGGCTTCATCCGGGGTCTCAGGGGTACAGGGTTCCCCAGGACAGCCTCCAGCGGAGTAGACAGAGACAAAGAAGGCATTCAGCAATTCTGCCTTC